>NC_091820.1:91967500-92592500 GCF_041296235.1 Equus asinus
AACAATGCCACTTCCACACATGGTGTATATAAAGATATAACTATAAGGATGTTGTAGGGGAGGAAGAAATATTCCTCTACCCTGTAGGTTCTTCTGGCTGGTCTGAGAATTAAAATGACATGAGACAGAATGACAGGAGAAAATCAAAGTTTAGTAACATGTTTACATGGGAGAAACCCAGGAAAAACTGAATAACTTAGTCAAAATGGCTGAAACCAACCTGTTAAATGCCATCTTCAGCTAAAGACAAAGGAGGCTGTTGGGGGGAGGGGGGGTGGTTTGGGACTTCAAAGGGAGGGCAGGCAATTCACATGGAGATGGAAAAGCAAATTTTTGGTCAACAAATGTTTGCCGTGGCTTGCAGAGATAATGGGACGTGGGGAGGACTTTGATCAAATGGGCCTTGCTGAGTTCCTCCCTGTCACCCACACCTAGTTCATATTGTACTAGAGTTCTCTATGGGGATAGCTCCTTCCTGGAACAGGCCTTCTGTCTTAAATTCTTTTAGGCAGTTCGAGGGGGGAGGTCAAACTTTCTTCCTGAGTCTTTTGTTCCTAAAAATAATCAAGCCAAACAGACATATTTTGAGGTGGCAAATTCTGCTCCCCTACAATGTTCATTGTGAGGCTTTTATAAAAAGAAATAGAAAAGATTGTAAGCAACTTAAATGTCCAGCAGTAGAGAAATGGTTAACCCAGTTGCAGTATATTTATATAATATAAAATAAAGAGTATGTGGCCATTAAAAATCATGTTTTTAATATCATATTTCAGAAATGTAATGACATGGAAAATTTCTGCAATAAAATGTTAAATGAAAAAGTAGAACACCAAATTGCATGTAGAGTTTGATCTCAATATATTGTTTTTTTTTAAAAAACACACTATTCTACTATGAGTGAAAAGAACAAATCTGGTCAACTAATAGAGCAATTGGCTGTTCTCCACCAAGAGATTGAGCCCAAGCCTAATTCAGCTGCCACCTTCCAGTCATTTCTAGTGAGTGAGAAACGGTATCAATTCAGAATTCCGAAAACCACAGAAAAAGATATAAATCAAACAGCTTTGGAATCATGGGACACAAGGGGAAAAAAAATAAGTTCATATGAGATGATCTCAGCATGACAGTCTAAAATAAATTATCTTTCTTTCATCACTATTTGGAATGCAAATAGCTACTCAGTAGACATTTCCTGAAGCAACCTAAAGTTTTCTTAGTTTTCTTAGCCTGAACTGCGTAAACCCAATCCTCTGCTCTGTTTCCTGGAAACAGTGCCTACCCGTTGATGGTCGTTCTGCCACACCATCACTTTTGAAGAGCTTTGGAGAAAACAAAGCTCACAGTAAATTACAGTGTTTCTTTTACTTTGTTTTCTAGCCATTAATTTGGATTAAAATGGGATATTTTGTAACATAATGTGCAGTATATACCAGACACACTTATTTCATGTGACCCTGCTGGGAAGGTGTAGTGCATTATGTTAGGTCCACACTGATACATCTATATGCCTAGGAAGCACCAGGAAGGAAATAGTTCTTCCACACACAACAGATGGACACTAATCTTAGAGGGAAACGAATGATGGATGTAGCCTTTTTATCACGGTTTTTCAATCCCAACTTGACCTACTCATGCAATATACAAGATAACAGCCTTTTACCTTTGGCATACACTCACTTTGCTAGAGGATTAATTGCACATTCCCAGATTACGTATCACAGGTTTGAGGCCTTTGGTCTATCTCACATCACATTTTGTTTAAGCTTTATCTATGATATGCTTATTTCCCAGTTATTTCACTTGACAGAGTTTTCAGTAAGAAGGAAATTAGTGATGTAGATTTAGCAATGGATCTGAAACTTTGTGACATTCAGGTATTTCATGGATGATGTGCTTTGTACGTAGTTGCTGAATAAATGATTGCACGAATGAATTTTACAGCAATACAATAATGAGTTTAATCCATTCACTGCAGGACTCAGTTGGGGAGGTTTTGAGATGAATGCCAAATCAATTTATGCTTGGAAAAAGCATAAAGCTTCTTTCTCTTACGACAGTGGGAAAAGCCTTGACATTTTGACATTGGTTTGAGCTGGTTAACCTGATAGTCAGAATGTGCAGAAGCATGTTAAAGCTGGGCCATGTATTTATATTCTCTTTTGGTGACAGACTGGAATATTATTTTAGTTTTGGCCACCCTTCCTCCATAGAATGCACATTTTCACATAACTCTGTCCCTCTCTCCAACTTCTCACTATGATCAGGTCACTCTCTGTAATATTAGAATCTTTTCACCTTCGCATGGGACATATTTCAAAGACAAGTCTGATGACCAAAGAGAATCTGTTAGGGTATGCACACCCAACTATGGTGGATCTGGAAGGCAAATCTTAGGACTGACATCTCAGTCCTAACATAATCCTTGTGTTGACAAACAATAGAATCCCTTAGTGACTTCTTCGACCGTGACGATATATTAGATTCTCTAGGCTTTCTTATTTAATGTATTACCTCATGCATTAAGAATATAGAAGCAGAGGAAGATTATTACAAACCATGTTCTCCCATCTTCTAATGAAATGTGTTTTCCTGTATCTCACTGCACAATATTCCCAACAAGTATACAAATATAGACAGGTGCACCCCCACCATCTTCCTCTCTTTGATTTACAAAAAGACAACAGGCGAATTGGAATGGGAAGCCACTGCTTGTTAACAAAGCTATCTATATCATCTCAGGTAAATAAATATGTTTTAAACTATTTAGACTTCTTGGATGAGAGGCTCCTATTTTTTCCCTCTAAACTATCAGTAGCGTTGGGAGAATGACTGATTAAAAAAGTAAATTTGGTTCAGTCTGGGTCTCCTGGAGCTCTCAAATCATATCACATGGGCACCCACTTCTCCCACCTATGTTTCCAAATAGGAGATGCAATCACTCTCACAATCACCTAAAGTACTCCACACCTCTGACAGCAATAATAGCTAACATTTGCTCCTTTACCATAAATTTGATGCCAACTGTGTGTCCTGACCTTATGAGGGTCAGGCCACTGATTTTTACCCATTAGTATTTAATACTATAAATATAGGAATTATATTTCAAAAACTTCAGTGATTCTCAGTCTGCTTCAAAGAAGGCATGAATTCAAGCATCAAAAGTTGTCATCATTAGATTGCAAGCTGTTAGAATGTGAAGAGAGATTTATATATACATATATATATATATACATTCATCTTATATGTACATATAACGTGTTATCTCTAAATTGCACTTTTGGCCTGGCCCATATAAGTCTAGAGCATAAATATATATATTTTGTACCTAAAATAGTTTTAACATAAATACAGAGAGTTGTAAATAAATCACAAAATCCAGATCAATCATTGCTGCCATTGTTTCTAATGGCATTTTTTTCATAAACAAGGCTGTATGTCGCGATTTCAAAAATATAAGTGATGACCTTTACAGAACTGCTTCCTCATCTAATTATCTCATTAACATTGGGGCTGATTAGGTACCAAAAAATTTAAGAAGAGAGAGGGAGAAGGAAGGAAAGGAAGGAGATAGGAAAGGAAGCGGTGTAAAATAATTCTCTTTTGTGTATGCCAAGAGCTGGATTTGGACCCTGAACCTGTGTTTATCCTGCCTTCCAAAAGCTTCAGTGTCCTTTCCTCAATTCATTTTGACCTGAACGTTTATTTTCTCACACAAAATGCCAGCCATAAGTTGCAGGTTGACGTGAATCCTCACAACGTATCATTTAATGCTGTAAGGCTGGGTTTTTGGACGTGGTACTTATGAATCCAGTGGGCAGGGAGTGGTGATATGGGGTGCCAGTGGCATTCCTGGAGTAAGTGCACATGCCACTTGATCTTAGTGTATAGGACCACCCAGGCCCAACCCTTTTTTTTTGAGCTGGGACAGTCCTCTGTAAATGGTAACATCATTCTCATATATGATAGCTTTAACACTGAAGACTTAAATGCTAGCAATGCAATGGTAACCATTGTATTATAATCTCATCTTTAAATGTTTTCTAAGATGTCCCAAACCAATCTGTATGCAAACCAGTGACATCTAAGTAATAAGCCCGTTATCTCGGAATGTTATCTTCACATTTTTAGCTGAATTGTGATCCACATCACAAACTAAATAATGGATTTTTTTAATGGTATCTTTAAAAGGATACCCAAATAATCCATCACTCAGATATATCTCTGAATAGAGAAAATGCCTCTTTCTTTCTCACCTCTCAGTGATATTATTGCATTACAAGGCACTTTAAAGCTTATGGCTGGTTGCCTCAGTGCACTCATACTATGGTGTTAATGAGGCCAGGGTCACGGAGGCCAGTTAGCTTTGCTCTGTGTACTGACCACAGACTACCGGGAATCAGTCAAGAGACACTAATACAGATGAGAAAGGTACCATGGCAAAACCTCGGCACTTCTCACAGTCCATCCTCCCCAGGAGACAGGCAGGATGTGTTCCTTGGGCATCATCATCTTAGGGAGGAAATGAGTAGTAGCTTGGGAGGTCCCAACATCTACCTCTGAACAAAGCAGGCTTGACATTTAGGCATTAACTTTGCATTATAATGCCCCATCATACCATTGATTTGCTGTGTAACCTTCATCACTAAAACAGAGATAATAGGATAGAATGAAATGGGCTTACCTCCCGGGGATGTTGTGTGAATTAGCAAATTAACGAGTGTAAAGTGTTAGCATTTATGTAAGTGCTGGTGGTTGTCATTATTTCTAGGGACCTAGTCTCATTCTAAATAGAGAATCTAAGTATATTATCCTTTTGTCAGAAAGGGATTTTTACCCACATCAATTGCATTTAAGCTGAACATAAAACAGAGGTGATAATAACATAGTAGTGATCATCGCAATGCAGAGATGTAAACCTTTCTCCTATTAAAGCTCAAACTATTTTCAGCAACTTTCAATGCTTTTAAACTTTGCTTTCCAAGCTTTGTGCCAACAGATATCTCTACAGTGATTATTCTTCCTGTGATGGGTGAGGGGAATGGGACCTATTCATTATTCATTCCCATAATGACTATATAATGTATTGAATTTGTTTACATTATACAATCAGGCAAAGACTCAGTAGCTGGTTTGATTGCCACCTATTGCAATCCTTGTGAAAAATAAAAAGTCTATTCTGCTCTGCCCCCACTGATGTCCTCTAGAGGTAGCCAACATACAGACTGAAAACTCAAAGGGAATTGAAGTGCTTTCCAACAAAAGGCACTGTACATAGATCTTTTCAATTTAGCGTCTTTACCAAGGAATTTTGTTGTCGCCTGCTATTGCCAAGGGGACTGTGTTTGAGAGAATTCTTCCATTTCTTGTATCACTCTGACTTCACTTACCAAGAAAAGTCATTTACTGCTGATTGCAGAACTCTTGAACTCAGCCCGGCAGCTGCAGCGTGAGCACCTCAGATCTGGGCTCCTTGTTACTTATTTACATATTCATTTAAAGTGATTTTTCAGGACTATTTGAAAAGCTCTCTCGACCTGACATCGTGTAATAGCCGAGATCTAAAGCTCACACTGTTTTTGGTTCTTTTCCTCTTTGTCTTACAGATAACAGACGAGTACCTTTGGAAAGGTCGCGCTCGCGCCACAATGGAGCTATCTCATCTAAGTGATTCCTGATGCCAAAGAATATGAAAATATTTAAGTAAACAAAATCGTACATTTTGAAAAGAACAAAACATGCACTCAAGGGATGGAGAGGAAATAAGTGCGTTTCTGCAAAGATCAAGCTAAGCTGGATGAAATAGCGTGCATTTGTAAAGCTTTTGCAAGACTCTTTCCACGATTATACTAATATGAACGCAATTATCAGGATTATAAAACGTGTGTTCCATTTTAGTGTCAAGATGTGTATTATTTGTTCTTGTGCATGACCTGACGGTGATGATGAAAAGTGTAAGAAATTGAAGAGTTCTAAGGCTTTCAAAAACATTCAATCTATCAAAAATTTAGCGTTAACTCAAATTTGTAGGTCACCCCAAAAAAGGAAGAAAAGTATTAGAAAGAAAGAATCATTCAATGTCTGCTTTTGATCCCTGTGATATAGGAAAGGACAAGGCCAATAAAAATTAAATGTGCGTGTTAATAATTTGGGGAGGCACTAATATTGCACACTCCGTAAGAGAAGCCATTTTGAAAACTCAAAAACAGTACTCCTCCAACCCCATCAAGCTCTTTAGAATCTTATCTCAAGTGAAAGCTGATGGATTCATCTGCTTTGGCTGAAATTAAATTTATCATTAATCTAGAGTTTCAGCATGATATTGCAGGCACTTATTGCTAAAAATAAACCAAAGTTTAACAGAAGCAGTTAGAGAAGGTGATTTAAACTTTATTTAAAGAGGTATTTTCTAATGATGCACATATATCTACTTTATACAAATACTTTATATGGCTATTTTTGAGGAAAACCTCACATTTTAATGTCTATGCCAGGGATGAACCTGAAAATTCTATTACCTTTATTTAGATTTTTAAAGGTAAATATTGATTCCTATTCTCCGTGGTTTATTTCTTCTCTTGATTGCTTCTTTCTCCCATGACCCCCTTGAAGACAGGGAATAGAGCTCTGGAAGACCTGAGAGGAAAAAGATTTCTCTCTGCAGGAGACAGCAGAAAACTGTCTGAAAGGTCACTTGTTTTATCTGCTTTTCTACTCCCCTTTCCAGCTCTGCCTTGGTGGTCTGAAGAAGAAAAAGAAATTATATATATGTATGTGTATATATGTGTATATATTGATATCTCCTGCTACAATAATTCCACATCCCTGTGACTAAGTGAACTTCTCAATCATCATCATACTTCCTCACCTTATATTAACAGATTTAAATAATGCTGCCAAAACAACTCAAGGAGGACAACAGGCTCTACGTGTTTCTTAAATAGATGAGAGAGTAAAAGTTATACTTAACTCGTCTGTTATTTTCAAATCAGCATTGAAATAATGTGGTATAACTTCTCCGGTGTGCCATTTTAAGACTAATCCATGCAGATGATTGTGATTATTGTAAAAGATTTCTTATATGTATATTTCTTATATAGAAAATCCTGTTTCTACTCCTCCAAAGCACGTTCTAGACCTTCAGAAAGAACAAATGACTGGCTCGGCAAGTGACCACCTGAGACCATGTAAACAAGTGACCGATAGCTCACAGTTTCCTTTCTATAGATGTATAATGATTTGAACTGCTGCCTTTTCCTCCAGTGCATTCTGACTTGGGTATTATACTTTCAAAAGCTCTGAAGCTGCTACAATAGAGAAATCAAAAAGAATAACAGTATCTGAGATCTTAAAATTTTAGCCTATCTTAAGATGCACACATATGCACACACAAACAAGTTGAAGGGACATATCAATTTAACACACTCTTTTTTAACAACAACAACAAAGATTTAGGTTTTACTAATTTATGTACATACTTAGTGTGTGTATTTTTGACCTCACAAAGTCTTTTCTGAAATCGTCATGGTATGGCCTCTTGGAGTCTTCTGATAGCTTTTTGGGCTGTAGGAAAATGATATTTTGAAATATTAACCCTGACTAAAACTTCAGGACTTTCGCCATGCCATATTGTCAAGCTGGTCAAGGTAGAAATACTGATGTGTATCACCTTTTCCAGATGTGAACTTGCCTTATTTTTTAGGTTGTGAAAAAAAAATGAGGTACTATTATTGATAAATTATATATTTGTATTTAGAGTAATCCCACATGCTTTTCACAAACATTATGAAACCTTTCAAGGTCTTTCGTGAAGTTCCAATAATTGAGTTAAAGGGATTTTTAATGGTCCTGTTCTAGGCATTTGCAGTTTTGTTTTAGATTGAAAAGTATGACCAAAAATAGTACGTAGTGACATTTTTAGTATAGAACCAAATTATACTGAAGTCTTTTAGCAAGTTTATTACTGCCACATGTGAGAAGCATCAATTTTTGCAGATTTTCTTCAGAATGTTTTTAAAGTGTGCAAAACTCTTAAAATGTTTACTAGTTGAATTAGTTTCCTTTGGCTGCTGTAACAAATTACCACAAACTTGGTGGCTTCACACATCAGAAATTTATTCTCTCACAGTTCTGGTGGCCAGGTGTCCAAAGTCAAGGGCCATGCTCCCCGCAGAGGCCCTAGAGGAAGATCTTTTGCCTCTTCCAGCTTCCGGTAGCTATTGGCTTTCCTTGGGTTATGGCCACATCTCTCTCTGCTCCATCTTCACATCACCTTCTCCTCTGTGTATCTAATCTCCCTCTGCCTTTCTCTTATGAGGACACAATTATGTCGGCATTTAGGGCCTACCCAGATAATCCAGGATAATTTCCTCTCCAGATCCTAAATTTAATTACATCTGTCAGACCCTTTTTCCCAATAAGGTAACATTCACAGGTTCTGGGGGTTAGGATGTGGACTTACCTTTTTGGAGGTGACCCTCAGTCCCCTACAGTCTGCCCTCTGGCCCCCCCCAAAATTTATGTCTGTCCTATGTGCAAAATATATTCACCCCATCTGAACATTCCCAAAAGTCTAAACCCATTACAGCATCAACTCTAAGTCTAAAATCTCATTCAAACACCATCAGTTTGAAAGTTCCAAATCTCATCCTCTGGATCACCTAAATCAGGTATGGGTGAAACTCCTCAGGTAAAATCCCGCTCCATCTATGAGTCAGTGAAACAAGATAACAAGTTACCCACTTCCAAAATACAGTGGTGGGACAGGCATAAGGATAATAGCTATAGCCATTTCCATTCCAAAAGGGAGCAAATGTAAAACAAAAAGGAGTCACCTGTCCTGATGATTTTCAAAATTCACCCAGCTGGATTCCCTTAGGTTTCAAGGCCTGACAATAATCCTGTTTGGCTCAGGGCTCCACCGTTTAGGCCTGCAGCTCTGTCCTCTTGGCTTATGGATTGAGTCTCTGCCTCTGTGTCCGTGGCTTGCGCTTCTGCCTCTGTACCTGCAGCTCTGTCCTAGGGGGTGATCCTTTATATTGAAAGGTAGCAGGTGTTTGCAGCCTTATCAACCTGTTTCTTACCTGTAAAATTTTGAGAGTCTAACAGCTTTCTCTCATTTTGTCCTGTCTCTATCTCTTTGAAGCCAAGCTGGAAGTATTTCTGCTGGTATAACATTCTCAAAAACTTTATGGGCCTCCCATGTATGTCACATTGATTCAATAGTGAGACAAGAGAATCCTCACAGATCTTTGCCAGATAACCCCATCTCTATTTCTGGCTTCTATTGAGATGTTTGGTAGATCCATGAGTGAATGCCTAACCTCTTCAGCACTAGCCAAATGTTGTCCAGCCACATCTTTGGCTTTATCTCAGAGCACACTATCCTAACAGTAAACCTAATTTTCGCTCTTTTGCAACCTGAATAGGCTCAAAATTTCCTGAATCATCAAGTGCTGGTTCTTTTCTGCTTAACAGTTCTTTCCTCAATTTCTCTCTTTCCTCTTGTATTTTACTAGAAGCTCAAGAAGAAACTAGGGCATACATCCAACTCATTGCTTGGAAATCTACTCAGCTAAATGTCCAAGTTCATCACTTACAAATTCTCCTTTCCACACAACTGTTGGGGACAATTCAGATAAACTTTTTGCTGCCATTGACGTGGATCACCCTTCCTCTAGTTTCCAATAAAATATTACTCAGTTCCTTGAGCCCTCATGAGAAGCACCTTTAACATTCATATTTCTACCAAGAGTTTTTTTAAGGCAATCTATGCTTTCTCTGTCATATGCATCAGATTTCTTCCATCCTCTACTCATTAGCTAATTCCACAGACACTTCCACATTTTTAGGTATTTGTTATAGCAAGACCTCACTTCTTGGTACCAAAATCCATATTAGATTCCTGTGGCTGCTGTAACAGATTCCTCCAAATGTGGTAGCTTCTGGGTCATCAGAAATTTATTCTTTTACTATTGTTTTGGAGGCCAGATCCTAAATTGAGGTGTTGGCAGGGCTGCACTCCCTCTGGAAGCTTAGGGGAAAATCTGTTTTTTGCCCCTTTCAATTTCTTATGGCCAGCATCATTCCTTGGCTTATGGCCAAATCTCTCTCTTCCCTATCTTCGCATCACCTTTCCCTCTCTATATCTAATCTACCTCTGCCTCTCTCATATAATGATGGCATTTAGGGCCTACCCAGTTTATCCATGATAAGCTTTTCAAGATCCTTGACTTAATTACATCCGTGAAGACCATTTTTCCAAATAAGGTCATGTCACAGGTTCCAGGAATTGGGACATGGACATATCTTCAAGGAGCCACCATTCAGCTTATTACACTAGTCATTACACATAAATGTACTTTTCACTTTTTAAAATGCATCTTTGGTGCTCAAGCCAAATTCAAGGTTGTCTCTAAAAGCTGTTGTCTGCACAGCCTACTGCATGCTTTGATAGTAAATGGCCGAACACGCTATTCTAAAATTTGGTTGATACTTTTACTACTATGGCCAATTAGCTTGAAAAAATAATTGGTTCCAACTCTGAGCTCTGGTATATCTCTTCTGTCCCTTTTATGGAGTCTTTGACCAAACGACTTCTATGATTCATAACGCAGGCATAAAACTACCTCTGATACAGAAGGGTTCTTTACAAGCTTATTTTAAATATTGTGAATCCCTCAGCTGAAAGGAGAGGTGACAGAAAAGCCTGCTTTGAATGGGTATTGAGGGGGGTTGTGCCCATACCAAGACACCCAGAAGAAGTATTTCAGTGGCAGTAGAACTGTGGATTCATGCTCTCATTTTGCCTCGGAAGAAACACCTGTCTCTTCACAGGACCAAGAATGACTTGCAATCTATATGTAATGCATACTTACTTATTCAATAAAGTTAAGATATACATGAAATGTTGTGCTGCCTGTGATAATTAATTAACATTAAGGATGAGTGAAAAGGCACAAACTAAAATATCAAGACAGGATATAAGAACATTCTAGAAGGAGAAGTTTCAACTGAACAGAAGTACAACTGTATTTCTATAAGGGCCTGATCAGGTAGAAACAATGGGACATATTCAAAGACACACATACCTGTGGGAATCATAAGATGTTCTTTAAGTATTCTTTAGCACTGCTTGCCAGAAGAGTGGAGAGATGTTTGCACAACTGAAGAAGTCTAGAAAAGTCAACAGGATGATTTACATGTTCCAGAGAAACTGTTTCTACAGAAATGGTTTCTTGTCTTGATTATAGAACAAAAGCAAAGGGGCTTCAAATGCTCAGAGGGGTAAAAATCTGGAATGAGTAATAAAGGAGCGTAAATAATTATTCCCTGGAGGGCTTTCAAAAGAATTTTTCATCCTAGGTGGGCTGACCTGAAGAAGGAAGTTTGAACAAGGTAATAACCAGGTCTATAATTGATATGATCCAAAGTACCTGGCAAGACCACTGTTTCCCGTGGAATGGTTTGCTCCAGGAATCAAATATATTGGCTTTTTCTCCCCCGGAGACCCAAGTAGGCAAATTCCTTACTAGGGAGCCTGAAAACCTTAGTATCCACAATAGGGGAATTTGAGCTTAATACCAGGAGCTCTAAGGAAAGTGGAAATTGATATATATGCACTGCGTGTGACATGCTGTATAGTTTTGATTTATAATAAAAAAAAAAAGCTATAGCCAAAGATCACATTTACAGGCTGAATTTATTTAGATGTCTAGAGTCCCAATAGCCAAAAATAAAATATTATTACAGTTAGTATCCATTGCAGAGAAAAACGACTTGCAAATTCATGAATTATGCCCATCCTGACTTTGTTCCTAGTTCTTGGCGATTAGCCAGAGTTCAATCTTTAGCCGTGATGACTAATAGATTGGCTAATAGAGGTTCAGCCAATATTTTCACCTTTTGATGTTTATCATTCAGTGAACATTTTCAGGACACAATTAGGAATTAAACAAAGCACCTGCCTTCAGGGATCTCACAGTCTGGTGGGAGATGGAACAGGTACAAAAAGAATTGTAATCCAAGCTGGAAAGAAAGCGATCACTGTCGTAAAAGTGGTATCAATAAGGCCCACAGGAGTCCAGGAAAAACAAACCACTTAGATTTAGAGCAGTGGGGTGAGGTGGGAAGCAGGTATCAATCAGTATAGACTTTTTGGTCGAGGTGACATTTGATCTGAAATTTAAAGGCTAAGTAGATTTGAACATGGGAAGCTTTTATTCATTCAGTCACTATCTAGTGAGCACCTTCTGTGTGCCAACTGCAATGCTAGGCTCTGAGAACATAAGAGTGAACCAGAAAGATGTGATTTCTATTTTCATGGAGCTTACGTCTTTTTGAGGAAAGAAGGAAGCCATGAGCAGAAGTACAAAATTTGATGTGCATATGCAAGTAATATTGAGCAATTCAGTTTGACTAAAGTGTGAGGTCCATGAAATGCAGCAGTGGTTGCGTGGTTTGGGCTTGATTTCATAAATGGTAGGGAACTACGGAGGGATTTTGAGGAAAGAAATGATATGGAGCACTTGAAGAAGATGATGCCAGAAGCTCTGTGTAGGATAGACAGAGCAGTCACAGAAGGCTGACTTTGTTAGAGGCTATTGCAATCATACTTTTGAGAAATAATAAGGGCCTAAACTAGGGTAGCATCAGTGGGACAGATCCAAGTGGCATCTGAAGAACCGGCAATTAGATGTTGAGGGTATGAGGAGAGGGAGGATTCAAATCTAATACCCAGACTTCAGACCTGAGTGACTGATGGGCTCCTTTCAACAGAAAAATTGGACACAAGAAGAGCTCATCTTTGCAGTGATACCGTGGATATGCACAGCTGCAGCTCTGACACTTGATATGATCCTATTATCTATACTGTTGAATGGCTCATACAAGCCTTATATACAAGGAGCATCGAGTCATAAAGACACAGAGCAGACAGGAGAACACGATCCTGCCCACGAACTTATTCAGTGATATGATAGCGATTATGGTAACAAGGGCAAGGGCAAGCTCGCTAAATTGTCTTCTTCTTCCTTCCCTTCCTCCTTTTTCCCTTTCTCTTTCCTTTTCCCATTCCCTTCTCTCTTCTTTTTAATAATACTGAAAGTTAAAACACCTAATGGCTGTTCAAAGAAACAAAAAAACTGACAAAGACTGAGTGGACATTACAACGTACTGATTCAGTTTTAGTCTCATACTGACAGGAAAGAAAGGCATTTAGAGGAAGTATAATTTATGGAAAAAGCTTTAATTAGTTCATAGCAAGGACTTCTTAAGTGTCTGGTTAATATTTTAAGCCATACATTTATGAGGTTCTTGAACAATTATTACTCTTGAAAAGAACAGCAAATTCTCATGTCTTACTATTGTCCCAGGAATCTCTCAGACTTCCACTGCGCCCAAGTCTATTCCCTTTATGCTAAATACCTTTCTACTCAAAGAACTACAAGCCTTCCCTCCTGAATACATTCAACTGCTGGGTAGATGTGACACTAAATGGCTTTATTTTAGCTAATATGACTCTGTTTTGGAAGGGGACCTGGTTTATGAATCTTTTCCACCTCCCCCCTCCCTCCTCACAAATGCCTTTTGTTATTCTTCTTCCGTTTTCCTACAAAAACCCAAATATCACAATGGGAGTTAAATTGAAAATACCCAAATACTATGAATTTTCACTTGGAACAGTTTTTGGAAATCTGTGACATATAATAGCACAGTAGCCTAGACTTTCTGACAAAAATCAAGTAATGAAGTATTTTACTCGGCTGGACAACTGGTAGCACTTATGGTGGTGCTTGGGGGAGGGAGGGAGGAAATGAAAGGGGTCATGGATAAGGTCTTTTAGCAGAATTCAGTATAAGGGTGAAAATCAAAGCATCTGTTAGATGTCAATGACCTTTTGACTCCAGAGCATCTGGGATAAAAAGCTAACTTGCTGTGACCTTATGTTGTGTGGTGCTTTGTACTTTTGAAAGGACTTGCACTTTTCACATCCATTATTCCATCATCTCATTTCCCCTCAGTCTACAAGCATCCTCAAGTCTCCTCCATGCCATTAAACAACAGCAGCCCCCTTCCCATAGACTTCCCTCCTTCGAGGCTGTCGTTGACCACCTCATTGCCAAATCCTATAAATTCCTCTTAATCCACATCCTGCTTACTTTCTCCCACTCTTCCACAAAGTACACCTAGCCCTGTCTTCTCCTAGCACTCAGAAAATTCCTCAGTCCCCTTTGTTAGTGGTTGTCTTCACATGACCCCCAAATATAGGCTGTATCTCCAGTGTTCATTTGTATTCTCCCTACTGCCAAGGTCAGCTTAGCCATTTCCATGGCTTCGACAATTTCCTATGAGCAGATGACCCTGCGCTCTCTCCTGAACTCCAGAACCACCTTCCCTCTGTAAAGGATAGCTCGCACACTCAGCTAAGTATATTCCCAACCAAATATGTTCTTCTCCAGCAAACTGATCCTTTTATCCAGGTTGCCTGTCTCATTACGGGTGCTGCACTTTCTCCAGTCTCTAAGGCTAGAAATGCCAGAAGCATCTTGTATTATTCCCTCTCCCCTAATATCCAGTCAGGCAAAGAAGCTGGTCTCCCTGTTTCAGTCTCTTACCTCTTCAACCCATTCTTCATACTGCTAGAGATTGCTTCCCAAAATGCCCTCCTTGGCCCACTTCCAAACTTTTGATTGTTCCCCTTAATTAACAAAACTAGTATGGGCTTCAAAGTTCCCAGGAGCAGACTCAAACATAACTTTCAAGCCTCCTCATTGTTCCTCCAGCCATGCTGTGCTGGATTTATCACTGGAGCTTGCCGATGATAAACAATCATATGATTGCATTCCCAAACATGCATGTACCTTCACGCCATTTTATGGACATGCAGTTTACCCTGCCTACTATGACCTCACTGGCCAACTTCACCCTCTTTCTCCTATTAATCCTTCAAGGACCAATGCCACCTTTCTGAAGCCTTTCTTAACCCTCCTTCCCTCATTAAAATAAATTGTGTTATCTATGCTCCCACAGCAATTTGTTCATACTCCTATTATGGCCCTTATTTCATTCTGCTTTCTACTAGAGTTAGTTGCCTGTGTCCTTGACTAAAGTGTAAGTTTCTTGATGGCAATGACTGTCTCATTCATCTCTGGGCCTTTACGCAAAGCAATTGCTCAATGAATTAATGTGTAGTGTCAACTCGCGGTGAATTAAACAAATGAAAAGAAATGCTTGGTACAGGTAATGGAAAATCATAGCTAATTTCCTCATCCAGGTGAGAACATAGCCTTCATCATTGTCCTGGGAACTGAGGGCCTGCCTAAGGTCAGCGTTGAGGACAAGCTCCCCCAACTGTGGATGACTGGAAGTTGATTTCAGAGGAGTACTTTCAGGCGCTGATGACTGATTGAAGACAAGGAAAAAGGTTTTTTCTCCAAGGTCAAGCTTTTAACAAGTATCTGCAATGTACACTGAGAGATTTGGCTGTACTCCAATTATGCTAATATGTTTTATATATGGGCTTCCAGCATCCAGGAACCACCTCCCTAAACAATTTAATAAGTGTAAATATCAAGGCAGAGTTGTAAATGTGGAACTTATTTGTAATGTACCAACCTTGTTATTATCAAATGTCATGGGGTATAAGTCATGGCAATTATGCTGCCTGCTTTTTATTACATTTATTTTACTTTTTAAAAGTGCAGTATATCCCCATAAGCTTCCCCTCTTCCTGCCCTGCCTAAGTAACCTACCCTGGCTGTGTCTTCTGGAGTCACAGAAGGCAAGGGCTTCAGGGTCACAGGACTGATGGGCATCCCTGTAGGAAAGGGAACTCATGGGTCATTGACTCCACCCACTGACACTATATCTTTGACATTAGGCTGAACACTGTATGTTTCAACAATTCAAGTTGTGGGACCTCGTGGGTTTTCCCAGACAAGAGATTTCATGATCCGAAATACAGAATGGTGCTTCCTCCTCCCTCCCACCACCTGAGCATGCAGATGTGTGTATGTCCCTGTCATGAAGAAACTGGAAATTTTGCACAAAGCCTTCAAACTCTTGCTGGCCAACTTGGTGTGATGTGGCTCAGAGCCAGCTCTTATGTAGTCTCTTGGCAGGTGAAAGTGAGGGGAAGAAGGCCTGAGTTTTCTGGTTTGGACCAGAAAGGCATCCACTACACCCAGCCCCTAATTCCTATTTCCCGGTAATCTCTTTCTCTTCCCCTCCTTCACGCTTCTCACTAAATTGCATCAACCACTCAGAAAGGGAAGGAGAGGTGACTCTCTAACTCCCTATAACTAAGCATTCTATGGCAACAGGCCTCTTTTCTTTGAAGGGAGTCCTTCTAGTCTATCTGCGGGCTTCCACAGGCTCACCTAGTACTAGGCAGGAGACCTGCCAGGCTGCCCAAATCTGTTGGAGAGTAAATCTGTTTTTCAGGGTTTTGAAAAGTGCCACTGCTTTTGAAGTTTCCTTGAAAGAGAAGGACCAAAAAGAAAAAATAGTAGTCAGTCCTTGCAACCAGGAGTTTCTCCAGGAGCACTGTTTCCCTGATGGCAGCATCCCCCCCACCTTTTTGGTGTTAACCATGTTATCAATAAGCTATTCATTTGTTCATTGCTCATTCCATAAATATCCACTGAGCAGCTACTGTGTCACAGGCACTACAGAATAGTGAGCAAAAACAGACGTGCCAATGCTAAACAAATCTATACATGATGACAATTGCCTTAAGCGCCTAAGAAGGAAAAAATACAGATACTATAGGAGAAAATAATGGTGTATGCATGTATGGTGGGGAGGGGGTCCTAAAATTGACGGGTGGTCAATAAAGGCCTCTCTGCAGAAGTAAGAGGATGAGTAGACTAGAGACCGAAAGGGTGAGTAGAAGTTAATCAGGTGAAAAGTGAGCATTTGTATAGAGTCAATGTAATGAAAATAAAGCACATATAATGGAATAATGTATTAACCAGTTTTAGCTAGTTCGTACTATGGTTACAAACAACCCCCCAAACCTCAGTTACCATGGCAAAGGTTCGTATGGCAGCTCTAGGTCATCTGAGGCTCTGCTTCATGTGCTTTCTTCATTCCAGGACCCTGGCAGAAGGAGAAGCTCATATTTGAGACATGGCATTCTTATAGCAGAGGGAAACGAGCAAACAAGGCTGACCCATGTCATGGCTGTTAATGCCTCTGATTCTATGTGGCAGAGGCCACTTTGGTGCACATTCCATGGGCCACATCCATTCGGCACAGCCCATGGCAGGAGGAAGGGATATGCTCTAACAGGCAGGAGAAATGAACACCTGGAAACAATAATGCAACCTACCACAAGTCGTATCTGAGTTCCACCTATCCCTCTTAGTTATAGACATTTTTGACATTTTTACTTAACTTCCCAGGGCCTCAGTTTCTTCATGTCTAAAAATGATGTTTAAAACAACTGAAGAGAAGGTAAGATGGTTATTCCAGGGTTGGGTTCAACCCTCAATTGTGGCAGCAGCCTGAGGGAACAGTACAGTCTAAGGTTCCTCTACATTTTCCTTTGGCATTTTATTTCAATTACGGTGATAGGAAACGAGCTTTGGCATGCTACCTTGGCCACTAACTAGCTGTGTGACCTTGGGCAAGTAACTGTTTGAAAAGATCATGTGAAGTCATCTATATGAGAACATTTTGTGTATTATAACACCATACAAATACTGATCATTATTGTAATTACTGACTGCCTTGATCACCTCTACTAAGATGCAAAAATCTGTTTCTCTCAAACCCTCAATGCTACATTTCAGCCAGCCACCTCAAGCTCACCGTGTCAAAAATCAAAATTATCTCCTAAGCACTCCCCCTCCAGTTCCCTCTCTGGCTTCGTTCTGTGTGTTACTGGCGCTAAGGTGCTCCTAATCACCAGGGTTGCAAAATTTCCTGTTGTCTTTGACACCTACACCTCCACTCGGTTCTGTCAATTCTCCTTCATAGCATCGTTTATTTCAATCTCTTTCTGATTTCAAAGCCACCACGCAAGCTCAGAGCCCGGTCCCTCCCTCCTTGGTTACTGTCATAACTGCTCTTCCTGCCATCCTTTACCCCATCCAAAGCAGCCCTTGGATCACCTGCTTCCCGTACTCAAAGCCCTGCAGTGGCTCAGCAGTGATTACAAAATGAAAGGCCAACCTCTTCAGCTGAGTAGCCAACACCCTCTACAATTTGGCCTGGCCCACTTTTTCCAAGCTTCCCTCCCACGCTTATCCCATACACCCTCTGCGGCAGCCATACCGACCTAACCCAACGTTCTCTGAAAATCTCCATTCTCCAGGTCAGTACTGTCCAGTAGAAATCCAGTACAAGCCACAGATGTAATTTTAAATTATCTGGTAGCTACAGTTTAAAAAAATAAATAGAAACAAGTGGCGTTAATCTATTTTGCCTTTTGTATCGAGGTAACATGGATTTATAACATTATATAACTTTCAAGTGTACATCCTTACATTTTGACTTCTGTATAGACTACACCATGTTCACCACCAAAAGCCTACTTGCCATCTGCAAGTGACATTAATTTTAACATATTTTATTTAACCCAGTATATCCAAAATATTATCTTTTCAATATGTAATCAGTGCAAAAATTAATGAAAAACTTTACATGTTTTTCTCACTGTGTCTTCAAAAATCCAGGAGTATTTTACACTTACAGCACATCTCAATTCGCACATACTAGCCACATTTCAAGTGCTCAATAGTCACATGTGGCTAGTGGCTATGGTATCGGACAGCACAGATCTAGGCCCCAGCCTGTGGCTCAAGGCAAGCTCTGTCATCTGCTTGAAATGCCTGCCACTCAAACCATCACCCGTGGAAACGCTGCCTTCCAAAGACCCAGCTTCATAGCCCACACGCCCTCAGAAGGCTTCTCGGATGTTCTCAACTGAAATTCATCATCTCCCTCTCTCGTATTACCACATACATTACTTTATTATATGTTTTTAAATGTTGCGAGTAGATAATATATTCAATTGTTTCAAAACTCAGAGGGTACCAAAGGGTATGCATACAATGACACCCCCCCATCCTAATTCCCTCCCCTAGAGGGAACCAATGTTGTTAGACTTGTGTGTATCCTTGCAGATAAGTTTCACACATATACAAATACATATGTAAACATACATTTCTTCCCTCCATCCTTTCTTAACAAATGGCAGCATACTAAATGTACTGTTCTGTACCCTACATTTTTGTGCATAATAGTCTATTTTGGAGATCATTCCATATTAGTACATAAAGTATATCTATCTCCCTGACAAGCTTTTTAATTCTTAGAGGATATAGTGGGGGGGTTTTCTTTCTGTATCCTTGCATAACTCTGCACCTTGGTCTCTGGTGCTACACACAATATTCAGCAAATGTGCGTTAAATTGAATTATTGGAACTGTTACCAAGTTAATCTCCCTAAAATGCTCTTTTGTATATGGCACTCCCACCCCCATCAAAACATCATTAACTTCTAATTGCCCACAAGATACATTTCACATTGAAGGACCTGCACAGTCAGACCCAACCTTCACTTCTAGACTAATCTTTACTCTCCAAAGACACACCCTTTGCTTTAACCAAAGGTCCTCACTAGAGCTTTGCCACAGATGGGTATGTATGGTTATCCATCTGTGTATATGTGCACGTGTGTGTGTGTATTTTATTCCAGCATCTTCCGGACTAGACCATAAGCCCCTGACACATGCGTTATGTCTAACGCCCTTATTTATCCCTGGACAGTGCCTACAACTCAGTGATGCTCGTTGTATACTGATGGGCTTGGAAATGTCTTTCTCCAGGCCTTCTTCCCCGCCTTCCTTCCCTTGGGCCTGGCGTGCCCCAGGCTAAATGATAATTGCCCAGATTCTACATTTCCTTTTGGCACACAGAAGACTGTTTCTCTAATCCATTTTTATTTTTAAATCATTCTTTCTTCGTTCAAGTGTTTCTCAAGCCAGAGAAGTTGTAGGCAGAAGCAGTGACAAGGGTCAAAGCACAAAATAAGCATAGTTCCTGCCAGGGAAGTTTTCTTCCCATTTTCATGCTTTTGTCTAGAATTCCATTTATTTAAATCCCAAATCATCAACTTTTCTTCAGTCTCAAAGAATTGTAGCTGTTTGAGAGTCACATCAAAAGCAGATATGACACTACCACTGCTGGCTAACACTTCGATAAAGTCCAATAGTACTTAAACACGATCAGCTCAAAGACGGGAAGTGTGACAGTAGTTGCCACTTATTGAGCGCTCTTGTGGTCTAGCAGTTAAGATTCGGTGCTCTCACCACCACGGCCTGGGTTCATTTCCCTGTCCAGGAATGACACCGCCTGTCTGTCGGTTGTCATATTGTGGTGACTGTGTGTTGCTGTGATGCTGAAAGTTGTGTCACCCATATTGCAAATACCAGCAAATACCATGGTGGACAGGTTTCAGCAGAGCTTCCAGACTAAGGCAGACTAGGAAGAAGGACCTGGCCATCCACTTCCGAAAAATTGCCCATGAAAATCCTATGAATAGCAGTGGAGTATTGTCTCATATAGTGCCAGGAGGTGAGAGGATGGCGCAAAAAGACTAGGCAGGGATCCACTCTGCTGTCCACAGGGTCGCTAGGAGTCGGAATTGACTCTACGGCACTAACAACATGGAAGGTGCTGTTCTAAGGCTTTATGCTCCTTATTTCATTTAATCCTAACTACCATCCTGAGATAGGTTCTATTATTTAAATTTTACAGAAGAGTAAACTGAGGTGCAGGGAGGTAAGGTGGCATGATCAAGATCTCTATTAGGAAGTGATAGAGGTGGAACTTAAACCCAGGGAATATGACTCCAGAACACATGTTCTTAACCACGAGAGATGTTTTCTCCCTTAGCTTGAAAAAGCAGCTGCCTTCTGGTATATACTGCCTGAAATCCATCTGAAATCGCTGGGGAGCAGGAGTACACTCAGCATCCTATCTGCCTCCCTTTTGTTTCCTTCCCTCTTCACTCGGTCCAGATAGAACTGCGCTACTTTTCCACTGAGCCTCTTCACACTTTCACTGCTACTAACCAAAAAGGGCTTGGTATCTAGATCTGTCTCTAGAATGTTCTTTGTGACTCAAAATATGCTCCATGGACAAGCAGCATCAGCATTACCAGGGAACTTGTTAGAAATGAAGCATCTCGGGCATCTCTCCAGACTACTGAATCAGAATCTGCATTTTCACGGATTCTCAGGTGATTCATGTGCACATTAAAGCTTGAGAAGCATTGCTCTCCATCTTGTGGAGGACTCCCTTAGTGATTCCTTGCCGGAATGTTCCAGAAACAGAAGTCTAAAATCTATAGCTTGAAAGGGAGGGAATCATTTAAGCTGCACCCTATTGTCTGGCCTTGAGGAGCTCGAGAGTTCGTCAGATACCATGGTAAGAATAGATCTTGCTGTCTTTAGAAGAAAAAATACGTGGGCATAATGAAAAGACAGCCACATGTTAGCCATTATTTCCGTCCTGTATTTCATTCATGCTTTCCTAGTGTCTCACACTGCCACAACACAGACACTTTCCTTCATATAACGAGGAAATTTTTAATTAAAAGCATTGGAAACTTTGAGCATAGATAATCCTTTAAAAATTAAGTTTATCTGTATTTACAAGCCTCCATTTATTTGGTAGTGACAAGAGGATAAAAAAAATACCCTGCCTCTGAAGGCGTATGGAGGAATGATTAAGCTGATTTACAATAATTGCTTTAATCTGGGTGTATTGAATTGTAGTGTCTAACTCTTTCAGTTCTCTTGGTCTGAGGTAAAGGCAAAATATATCACCACGCGCTATATTGTACCTCTGAATCACAGTGGAAATTCTGCCCTATAGTGCCAGCCTATCACCAGCGTCATCCATGTGATAGATGGAGAAAGACATCTGGAAGCAGCTCCTCACTCCACCCCCAACATCTAATTGCCGCTCTACCTGCTCCCTTGCTTTAAGATAGAACGCTCATGTTCAGAAGCAAAGCCATTAACAGCCATTAATTTCTTAGCTCTAATAAATTGACCAGAGCAGAACTTAATTGAGGAAGGCCCTCAGGAACAGGACACAGGACAAGGGGATACGAAGGAGAAGAGGGAATGGATTGAAACCTGGGCAGGCAGGAAGGCTGGAAGGAGGTCCAGGCTGGGGAGAGGGTAGTCGAGATATACAGAGGTCAACTTTGCTCACTTCCTGCCTATGGTTTAGGACAGTCCTGCTGGCTGCCATCTCTAATGATTGCTCTGGATTCAGCCCTACACACTCCAGGAAGCACCTGGAGTAGAAACAGCAGTGATATTTAAGGCAATGTAAATATTCCTTCTTTCTCCTGGCACCCCTGCCCACCCCTGCCTGCCTTGGGGTTGACCACTTCTCTCCTTGATGGGACTGTGGGTCAGGCCTGGTTTTGCTTTTCGACTGACTTGGATCTGAGCCACTGATCAAGAGGAGGGGACTCTAATGACAGGTGCAGCCCTTTCAAGTCAGAAGAGTGCAATTGCGTTATAAGAGACCACAAGCATTCCAAGACATGTGGCTGAGAGTTATTGCCCCATTATTTTACTTTCAGAAAAACTACACTCTTCATCTTTTGCCCTCAGTGAGCTCTGCTCCACCAGTGATTTCAATCTCAAAGTTTCCTGAAGGGCTCTGCCAGATGTGACCAATAGCTCATCATGAGCTGATATCTGGTATATGGCCTCAAACAATATGAGATGATGATCATTGCATGCATGTGACATTTATATAAGTGTCTCCAGATTTTGGCAAGAAGCATTGAAGTTAAAAAAAAAAAATTGAAAAACATTGCTTCTGAATTGGAAACAGACTACTTGGCAGCTAACAACATGGCAATGCAGCCCACTTTCAACAGTGGAAGGCATTGTGTGTGGGCTCTCTCAGTGTCAAGCCTCCCCACGTCTTGCTGTTTTTAGCAAAAGTACAAACTGGAAGTGTTTAAGATTCTT
The DNA here is from genome assembly GCF_041296235.1 of Equus asinus. Classification (NCBI taxonomy): domain Eukaryota; kingdom Metazoa; phylum Chordata; class Mammalia; order Perissodactyla; family Equidae; genus Equus; species Equus asinus. The sequence continues at coordinate 91,990,506 of NC_091820.1, forward strand.
TAACATCCGACTCTGTGAATCGTGTCAATGAACACGACAAGGGTTCCTTTCTCTATTTCCCCCTTCTGTCTATTATCCTCTTGGATCTTTACTGCTCTGGTTCTATATGCCTCTTCTTGATTAATTATACACTTCCTTCTTTCATCTTGAATGTTTAAACTGACAGTAATTGCCCAGAATCGAATGCATGACCTCTAAGAATCTAAGTCTACTGTAAAAGGGCTGGTTTCACACTGTAATCTGTCATAATAATCCTCCAGAGGGTTGATTATGTAATTTAGAAGAGGCTGCCATGTCAAAATAAAGGTTCAGAGCAGCTCCATTGGTTAGCCTGCCACCCACACCTGAACTTGAAAATACCTTCGTATTGTTAGTTGTTTACATCTCTCTTATATCCGCGAGACCCACGCATCACAAACCATCTGGAGTGAAGAACCACGCTTTTTGTTTTGATGGGTTTTTAATTTTCAATCTATAGATACTTTTATAAAATATAAAAATAAATTCCTAGAAAAATATAATGAAAAAAAGCCACGCAAAAGTCCCCACTTTTTTCTGTTAGCATCAACAGACAGAAAAGTACTCTGTCAAACTGCTTACAGTTCTCAAATGCTTACTCTCAAGGGCTCCCCTTCCATCACCATGGGTCATCATCCATCTACAAAGCAAGAAGGGCAAAGCACTGCCTGAGCCTGTGCGCTTATCCAGGCATTAGCCAAGGCTTCTCATGGCCGCAATTGTCTTTGGACTCCCAGAGCCAAGCCTCCATCATGCATAATGAGTATCATACCCCAAAGAACAAAGGGACCCTTATTGAGAGGACGAGCAACGCTTGTTGGCATAAGTTAAAATTGATGTGAGTGATCCAGTGCTGTAACTAAAGGTACAATCTCGAGAGACAGACTTGGGTGAGAATTCTGGTTTAGACATTTACCAGCTATGCGACCTTAAGAAAGTTATTTTACCTCTCTGTGCCTCGGTTTCTTCATCTATAAAGTGGGGATAATTTATAGTATCGATCTCATAAGGATGCTGTGAGGATGAAAGGATGTGATGCATTTAAAACACTTTGTGAAATGCTTGCTACATGCTACAAACTCAGTAAGTTGGCTGTTATTGCTATGTGACCAATAAGTGGTATTAATGTTCTCTTCATTTCATAGGAGAGGGAAACTCCAAACTTGTAGTCCCACAGGCCTCGCATCTGGTGACTCTAGGATTATAGGAATTGCTTCATTCAGTCTCCCTCAGCCTTGGCAGGACTGCTCTCTTAGGCATGCTGTCCCTTTTCTTCTCCCTTCTACTCAAGGTGATTTCTCATTGCTCCCAGTAAGGCTCCTCCATCCTAGCAAAGTCTGTCTGCTTCCTACTCCTTCTTTGCACACAACTGGCTGATTCTCCTTCTTGCATTTTCTCAGGACCACCCTCCACCAGAACTGCCCTCTCCTTTCTTCTCTGTCACAGGTATTTGCCTTGTTCAAACTCATCTCCAAATTAGCCTCCATACGCAGTAGTTCTCAAATGTTAATGATCATCAGAAGCACTGGGGAGCCTATTAAGGAAACCCTTTGCTGAGCCCCACACCAAAATTCAGATTTGGGGGTCTGGGATAGTGCCCAGGAATTTGATTTTTCATAAGGCCCCCCTCTCCACTCCTCGAAGCCCCATGGGATGCTGAGGCATTAACGTTTTTGGATCACAGTTTGAGAAATAGTGTTCTAGACGAAAACACTAGTTAACAGCACTTGAATCAATTCGCTCTCCCGATTTCCTTAAACACTAATACTTTCAATAAAGTAACACCTTATTAACTCAGCCCCATTAAATTGGAATTCTTGATAATTGGACAGAAGCCAGGCTGCCAAAAAGAGAAGTGGGAGGCTGAAGATGAATCTGCCTTCAACATGATGAGTAGAGCTGGCCATGCATATTTAGATTGGTGCCGAGTAATTCCTTACCGATTTAGTCATTGACTGAAAGTTCCCTGATGAGTCCATTCAGCACCTCATCCACCATTTTCTCTCACTTGGATTACTGCCCGAGGCTCTTACCTGGTCTCCCCCCTTCCACTCTTGCTACCCAATAGTTCATTCTCCACATAGATACCTGCGTGATCTTTAAAAATCAAAATCTGTATCACTTGCCTAAATAAAACCTCAATGGTTTCCCGTGGATCTTAGGATAGAGAGCAAGCTCTTTATCAGGGTCTACAAGGCTCTGCAGAGTCTGGCCCTGCCCACCTCTTGTTTCACTCTCTCCCTTGCTCTGGGTGCTTTGGACGCACAAGCTTTCTTTCAGTTCTGTGACGAGACCCCATTTCCAGAAGCTGTGCAGATACTCTTGCACAGATTTGGAATGTTCTCCCCAGCATCCCCTCTCCACTCACGCCTCCATACAAACACACGCTTAGTTAACCCCTACTCATCCTTGGATCTTGGCACAAATGTCTCTACAACAGAGAAACCTCCTGAGCTGCCTACTCTAAGTCGCTTTTCTTTGCTAGATGCTTTCAGAGAAAGCATGTTTCTTTCCCTTGGAATACTTGTCTCGGTTTGTGATTCTACAGTCATTGCTATTAGTGTGATTATTTCATTAAAGTTTATCTCATCTTCTTGACAGTAAGCTCCCTGAGGGCCCAAAGCATGTCACTATATCCTTGGCATCTAGCATGGCGACTAGCATATAGAGTAAGCACTTAATAAATATTTAAGTCAATGGACAGGATGAATTCCTTCTGTTCCTTCCCAGAGCAGACTACAACCCAAACTTCTCTACCTTCCTCTCAAAGCTAACACTATCCTGACTGTGTGTGTAGGAGTGTGTGAGTGACACGAGTTTAACCTCCCCTAGAGGGAAGACCCCAATCAAGACAATAGGATTCAAAACCTACCCACTTAAATCCTTAAGCTTTAGGCCACCTCCCTCAGCCAGGGGACCAGACAAGCATGACACTGACGACCACTGCCTATTGGCCTCTGCGCTAAATAGTTACCTTGTTCCTAGAAGCCACCCAGGCATCAGATGGTAATGATGGGATCCCTGTTCAAGTCATGAAGTTGCAGTTCAGCATCGTCAAATCTTGTCAGCTATCACTTTAACCAGCAAATGCCCTCTAAACACTGAACAATTGTACTTCAATTAAGTTATCCATCCCACTCTTGCTGCTATGCATGTAATTATACTTCTTGAAGTGAAATTAAGGAGGAGAGGTTAACAAGAAGCTGTGGTGACGGTGATGGAGACCGAGTGGCTAGTGTGTGTTATGTGGCGTTTCTTTGCACCAGATGCCATTCAGAATTCCACAAAGAGTGGAGCCAGCATCAGACAGAAGAGCCACCTTAACAGCCTGAAAAGCTACAGCTCAAATCACATCTAGGTCCAAGGGTTGAAATATATTAACTCTTTGTCTCTAAGCTTATGAATCAAGACACAAAATCATAGACAAAATCATAGACACAAAAAGGTTCAGGACATTTGGGCTAGGGGATAATTGAAGACCTAGCATTTCACAAACTTAGATTGACTCAGTAGGTTGCCTTAGCCCCCAGCATTGGTAAACCCCACATAGAATCCTATGACTCTGAATGGAGGCATAACATACTGATGCTTCTGTCCGTGAAAACCTTAACTACAGAGCAACTGGACAATTCAAATGATTTTCTAATTGGTCATAATTCTCCAAATAGTCTAATATTACCTGCTGTCTCTGTAGTCCATCTGAGAAAAGGCATGCCACAGGAAGAGCATAAAAGTGATCGGCTTCACAATTTCTCTACCTGCTCAAATATTCTGCTATTTGAATTTTTTTTTGGCAATTGTGGCTCTTTTAACTGTCCTTTCAACTGATGCAATAAGGGATATTCTTCAACATCTGAGATGCTGTTGGCAGGACCTGTGGATCCTGAGTAATTTGGGTCGCTTTCTTCAGGGTTTGCAAAGCCATTTTGATGTAATGATTTTTCAGATACGTATGCTTTGTCTGTGTGTTTTATAACCTTTCCTTTTTAGTTCCAACTGGCAAATGGAATAAAAGCCAAATAAGTAGGGTTAATCTGAAAATTTAAAAGGAAATATCCTGTAAAAGTGCTGTACTTTTAGATAATCTTGACCCATCCTCTGTACATATTTCCATTAGTCTCTGTGATTAGGAAGCCTATTGGAAAATGTCCTTTCTTGGTGATACTCAAAGTTTTTGTTCAGCATGTAATTTTAAGTTTCTCAATAAAACCATCTGTTATACAAAATAATCTCTCTGTTTGCTAAAAATTCATTTGGGAAATGTTTGGAAAGTATCCGCTAGATAGAATTATTCCTTGCCACTCTCTTTTCTCAATCTTCATTGAAAGCATGTATGAAGATCCTCCAAAACTGAAGTAACAAGTGAGATCAGATGATGAGTTACAATATGACCTAGTTACTTTGCTATGTGGATAACTGGACTATGGAATCAACACCAGACCCACAGGCAGTATTTCCGGTCTGACCAGGGGCCTATGAGGTGGACTGGCATAAAATTCTAACCAGATCCTTACCCATGAGGAGTTTCAATTTGAGACTCAGAAACAAACAGTCTATTGGTCAGTAGTGGGAGAAGTAGACGCAGAGACAGAATAACCGAGCTAACCTCACAGCAAAGCAGTGGAAGATGGAGTCCTAGAACACACCTTGTGAGAGGACAGCTTACCATTGTGTGATGAACGATGGTCAAGTTCTTTTGAAGGCTTGTGTGGCTTGTTTATTTACAATAAACTTTCAATAACTGGGGTACACTGAGCATGTCACTATTCTTTGTAACTTGACTGTGCCTAACACATGGATCAACTAAAAATTTTCTAATGTCCAATTGTCAATGTAGATCAAATAGAGGCTGGCTGAACTAAGATAAGAACTCAGGTATCCTCATTCCCAGTCTAATGAGAATTGCAAGATCAACTTTACTTCCTACCAGAAAAGCTTAACTCTCAATTAATTGAAAAGTTCATTCATAGTTAAGATACCATACTTGTTCAGACTTGCTTCTATCAACTGCATCAACACCATGATGATGTCTTATGTGTAGGAAAGGCCAGTAACAATTCTGTGAGATGTCAGGTAAATTTCCAGGTTGATACGTATAAAACACTTGATTGACAAGATAACACTCCTAGGAATTAGTTGACGGATAGCTCCCTGTGGTCATTGAAAGCCCTGGTGAATGAAATCCACACCCAAGATGACACTTAACTCTTAAACCCTTCAAATGGAAACACTTTTTCCCAAATGTTTCAAAAGAAGCCTTTAAATATTCTTTGTGTGTTCAGATCTTATTAAATGTACGTCTTCTGGATAAATCTGCCTCTCTGTTAGATCTGTCCAACGTTCTGGACCAGTGCCACCATTTCCCTTATTTCTTGGGATAGCACCCAAGACTCAACATTCTAGCAATTATTATTCCAAGATAAAGAAGCTTCACCTATATTAACCAAAGAAATCTAATATCTGATGCTGATTTTTCAAACTCTACACCCTCCATCCCAGCAAAATTTCTGTATACTATGACTTGTCTAAACTGGCAAAACCTGTTCTGAGACTTTGCAAAAACTGGTATGTTCAACTAATCTAAAGAATCAAAGAATCTAAAGAATCAAAGACTCTAAAAGAAACTTTGACTCAACTTCTTTGAGCCTCTGTGGCCACACTTGTAAAATGAGAATGATAAAACCCGCCATGCCGACATAACCCCCTTGAATCGTAGAATATGAAAGTTGGAAATGTCTCCTCCAAAATCATCTCATTTAGGCTTCTCCTCTACTTCAGGAGTGAGGTATGAGCTTCAAATGGACAATATAGCTGCATTTAGAAAGATGCGACAAGGTATTAGCATCATTACTCTTCATTTTTATTTAAGTCATGCCATTACTAACTGTTCCAAAGGAGCCTCTTAGCTGTGTACCTAGTGATGCGGGGTCGGTGAGCCGAGGAGTCGAAAGAAAGATTTCTTAGACTCTCAAGATCTGGCAGTAGTGCTCTTTTATTTAGAGAATAGTGTGGAATAGCATGGGGACAGGACCCATGGGCAGTCAGAGCTTCTGCTGCCTGGGGACAAGACCCATGGGCAGTGAAGAGCTGTAGGCATGGGGACAGGACCCATGGGCAGTCAGAGCTCCTGCTGCTGCTGTTGCATGGGGATAGGACCCATGGGCAGTCAGAGCTCCTGCTGCTGCCCTGAGTTGAGGGTTAGGGCTAATTTTATAAGGCATGGGTACGTGACTAATTTTTACTGGAAAAAGAAAAGATGATGTAAAAAGTCATTAAATGATTTCAGTGCAGATGGAGTCTGGTTATTGTGCGGTCATATAACTTTTAGATACAAATCTGGCCATATAGATCGGCATGTAGGTGAGGATGCCCTGGGCTTCTCTCCCTGGGGCAGCCCTAATTCATACCATAAAAAAATCCACCGAGTCATATAGTTTGGCATGTAGGCCAGGTCACCTTGGGCTTCTCTAGCTGGGGCAGCCTTAATCCACATCACCTACTGTTTACCTTGATTGGAAAAACTTCTACTTTTCAGCTCCCCCAAAACTTTCTGTCTTGGCCGTTAGCTCTATGCATAATAATAGCCAGTATTTTTTTTTCATGTGTCTGCCTCTGTTACAGAAACCAAAGCAGGTTCCCTCCTGGTGAGTAAAATCAGACTCTCCACCAGAAGTAGTTGTCTCACAAAGAAAGATATATTTGCAACAAATAGGAGACCATGAGGAATCATTTCCAGAGTCATGGTGTCCCTGAACAAAGGGAAGCAGGGGCATTTATTTCAGATAGGGAATGAATATTCAAAAGGGAAAGGTGGGTATTTGTGCAGGCTCAGTTGGAGAACATGCTTCCACATACACTGCAGGCTATGGCAATAAGGCCTAAGCTCCTCCTGGAGAGATATTAGCATTAAAAATAAGGCAAAGGTCATAGACATAGCTCTCTGGTGAGGCTTGGTCTGGCTCAGGGTGATTGGTGATTGCGTCTCCTTAACATAACAAAAGGGAAGAAAACAATTTGGAAAAATAGTTAAATGCTTCCAAACCCACCCTGAGTTCCTCAGGTGACTAGTCAGTGACACCTCCACCTTTGATAGTCATATCTAAATTTATCCCCAGAAAAACTAACACATATCCCTAACCAAGAAGCCACTTCCTGATTTGTCCTATTTCATCCTCTTTGTACAAAAACAGTATGTCTTATCTGGAAAAGCTTTGAGAGAGAATCTTGTCTAAAGACTCCCAAATATCGTCTGCAAAGCAACTGCATCTGAATTACCTGGAAGGCCTTTGACAAATATAGAGTCTTCTGTTTTTAGTTTTATTAAACTTTTTGTTATGAAAAATTCAAACGTAAAAAATGAGACCATCAAAAAGAACTCCCAGATAATCATCACCAAGCTTCCACAATTAACCACCCATAGTCAATCTTGTTTTATTTATATCTCACCCAACTATCCCCTGGATTATTTCAAAGTATGTTTCATCCATAAATATTTCAAAGTGCAAATATATCATTTTTTTAAAAATACAAATTCCTGGGATTCTGATTCAGTGGGTTTGGAATCAGGCCCAGGAATCTGTATTTATAATAGGTGAACCTGATACACAAGTATGGCAACAGTGGCACTTGATTCTTCCTTTAACATAGACAGAAATAGAATCTAGACAGGGGAAGTCACCAGCTGATGGTTACGCCGTTGCTCTATCACAGAGACAGGCTACTGTTTTGAATACAGAAATATTCTGAAGCCCATTCAGAAAAGATACTATTTGAGTGGTAAATGCTTTGAAAATAAGGCGCCAGATAACAGGAAGCAAGAAAACAACTTTCTGAGATGTCAACTAAGCAATGAAGCCTTCTCAGTCCACAGAGAAGTCTCATGCCTTTGAACTCAGCCCTCATTGACTGGACGACTCATTTGAAAGTTAATCACAGACAGCCTCGTGACAGCTCATGTATTGTGGAATTGATTTCGTTCTTAAATGGCCTAAACTCTTCCACTAAATTTTAAGCTTATGAAGGGTGGGGACCCTTGCCTGATCTGGCTTTGCACCACTATGCTTCCCGCCCCCTGACAGAACCCTACATGGTGTCCTGTCATATGTGATAATTTACTACAGTACGTTACTTCTTACCCTACTCATACCACTAAGGGATTCATTTACCACATTTCTATACTAATGTGCTAAATGTAGTGAAAAAGTGATTGTGCCTCACAATGTCCCTAAACACAAGGGCATCCATGTGTTGTGATTCAAAAGGTCCTGTTGAAATGTCCCGGATCAGAAATAGTTCTCCAGTGGCTTGCCATATTGCATGGAATTACCACTCCTATTTACCTCTTTAAGCAACTGGATTGAAACCCTTAGGTTCAAACAGGAATGTTAATCCAGGAGCTCTGTAACAGAAATGAGCTGACGGGTGATTGCATTCATGACGCAAATCCTTTTAATGTCATAATGGGAACATGGGCATTGCTTCAGGTGGTTAGTCCAATTGGGATTCTCTACTGGAGGTCACGGGGCTGTTGAGTATCCAATGGGTGGAGATGGGGTTACAGAAAAGGGCCACAGTCTAGCATAGTGGCTAAGAATGCAGGTTTTGGAGTAAAACGAATCTATCGCAGACCTGGCTCTGCCATTTGCTAGTTGTGTGACATTGGGATAGTCACTTCACTTCCCTGAGCCTCATTTTCTTCATTTGTAAAGTAAGGGGTTAGTAACAGAACCTGCTTCATTTATTCCTTCAACAAATTTGAAGACCCTCTATGGGCTAGGCTCTGTGCTGGCACCGGGGATACTGAGAGATAATAAGCCAGACAGGGTCTCTGCACCCCTGAAATTAAATTCCAAATTTCAGGATCGTGCTGAGTCTTAAATGAGATAATACACACAGAGAAATTAGCATGGTAGCTAGATCTGGGAAACATTCTAGACATTAGTTATCCTTATGGCTATTGTTATCCAGGAAGGAGGGGGGATGGCATCAGAGAAAGATATTTCACAATTTGCCCAAGACTCCTGCTGTATATGTAGTAGTAAAGAAAAACTATGGCTCAGGTCTCCTAAGCCTATGGAAAGGCTAGAAGCAACTCACAACAGGACATTTGAGGAATGGAGAAAAATCTTCCCTAGCCAAGAAGATACTCTTATTTGTGCTTAAAGGCACAGCAGACCAAAAGAAGCCCTCTCACTACAGCAGCAAAGGCCACGTCAGGGGCTATGCAAGCCAGAATGTTTATATCCCAGGGATTTGTGTAACAGCTGGAGCAACAGAGGTATGAAGAGTGAGCTTTGTGTAGTTGAGGGAAAAAGCCCATGTCCTTTAAAAACTAACGTTTGCACAATTGTGGGCAGAGAGGTTGAGAACTCTCTGCAGTCAGCATCAACAGGTCTGCTATAGGGGAAATGATCATCTGGTAAGAATTAGAATGGAATCCAATGCACAGAAAATGAAGAATAGCTGCAAGATGATAAAGAAATAAATGATAATAGAAGAGGAGAATTCAGGACTTACCTCTGAAGACAATAATTGAAAATCCAATGTAACCTATTCAAGGAGGCATGGGTGACCTTGAGCTTGGTTCAGCAAGAATTGATAGTGGAGAGGTCCAATCTGAAAGATGGGGCAGGGAAACAGCACCCAGATGTCCAAGGGTCATACCTGGCACAAGAGATAATGGGTCAAAGACAACAACATTAACTTTAGTCTCCACCGATTAATGTGGTTGAAACTTTCTAGTATTTTCTAATGTTCTATATTTTCTGCCCTGGTCAGGGCTAGCTTAATAACTTGGCCAGGCTGAGCCTGAAGATACCTTGCATTAGTGTCTCCAGCTGGGCAGGCCTGACATCAAGTGTCTTTGCTTTATTTGTACCGTAATAGACGAGGAGAGAGCTCGCTCACAAGCTACAAGGTCAAGCATAGCAGGTATGTATAGAAACATCTGAACACACACAACCATATTCTCACTCAAAGAGCCAGACATAGATATACAGACTCATATCCAGATCCACTTTCAAGAGTCAACATGCAATCATTTTTCAAGTGACTGCTTTTTCCTACCTTCCCTTAATTTATTTAGAAAGCTAATACTTATGCATAGCATATATTCTTGGCTTAAAATAAAGGGCCATTGAATAAATCTAAAGATGAGTTTTGAACAGGTCTTTTGCCTATGTTCTCTTTCCCTTCCCGAAACTGACTAATGCTAGATTCCAAAGGTCACTTGTCTTCAGCAATTACTCTGAAACGCTACATCCTACCTGCAGCCTTTTAAGCATTCTAGCCTAAAGAGGATTCATTCTCTCTTCTTGGAAATAAATGTGAACTGTCAATCGAATACCACTAATAAACGTTTCTAATTGATGTTTGAGGAAAGGGAATTTTTTCCCTTAGGCATGCTGCCTTTCATCTTGGTCAGCGGCTTTGTTGTTTATAAAAAAAAGTATTTGTGCATTTATAAAGCATAGGATGAGAGGTAAAGGACAATACTTCACTTTTCTTTTGTCAAACTGGATAAAGACACCATTAGTAATGAAGGGTTTTTCTTTTCTCATGATTTAAGGCTAGTATATCATAAATAGCCAAATCAGACGTAGATTCAGACGTCAGTTTCACTTTAATGGGATGAAAATATTTACCCCAATCAAATGCCTGAGGCCAAATCGTGTGTTGGGAAATTTGAATTTTGCTCTTTCCATTGCCTGCTCCAGTGCTCCATCATTTTTAACTGTAAAATGAGGACATAGCACCTACCTCACAGAGGTACTGTGACGATTGAAGTAAATAAGAAAACCAGTGTGGTTGTCGGGAGAGGAAATAATATCTGATTTCAAAGCCAACTGAGAAATAAGACACAGGCTTAAAGCAAATGAAGATAAAAATATCAGCTTTATTACTGATAATGCTGAACTCAAGGATATAACTTTGATATGCAGCCAAATGGTCTTAGTAGTTTTCTCCTCACTACCTCTCGTCTTTCAGATGACTCACCTGAAGGAGAGTTAGGGTCTGCAGAGCAGACCAACTTACCCAGAATGTCCTTTTATTTCTACTCAATTGCAAAACATGGACTAAGGAGTCTGTTCAGATAATTCACTTCTCCATCCATGGGTAGGATTGTTGGATTCAGCATATGAAAATACAGAATAGGGAATACCTCTCTAGCTGATAGATGGATGCTGCCCTACTCAGGAATCATTGAATAAAGCCAATTCAAAAAAAGAAAGAAAGAAAATACCGAATACACAGTTAAATTTGAATTTCAGATAAACAATGAATAACTTTTAGTATAAGTATGTCCCATGCAGCATTTATGCATACTTATAGTACCAACATTATCCCTTTTTTATCAGAAATTCAAATTTAATGGGGTATCCTCTATTTTATATGGGATGATCTTGTATTTTACCCATGGGATGAAAGTGAGTAAGGGTAGGAAGAGAACTCGGGAGTCCTGATCTAGTAGGACGAACACTACCCATAAGGCCATGGGAATGGAACGTTCTCCTAACAGCCTCGTGTGCTAAACACATGTTATTGCTTTTCTTGGTGCCTGTAAGAACCTTCATGGTAAACTCATTTATACCAACGCATTAGTTTCTTACTATGCTGCTCTTCTAGAAGTATTTTTACTTTAAATGAGGTCCAGGAGGAGATCAATGCTTAACCTACAGAAATTCTTCTCTAATGATTGGTTTTCAACCCTGACTGAGCATCAGAATGCCCTGGGGGGCTTGTTAAAAATATACATACCCAGCATCCCCCTCCCCAAGTTTGATTCTGGGGTAGGATCTAAGCATTTGTATTTTTAACAAGCATCCCCAGGGAATTTTGATGCCCAGCAAAGTTGAAGGCACATCGCTCTCACATTTACGGGCAGTGTCAGGGAGCTAGGGATGGGTGTACTCAGGGAGAGGTATGTGCCTCTACTCAACCAGTTACCTGAGAAACTTGTATGCCATTGCATGGACCATTGGTTTAGAACCATTGTTCAAGACCATGGACAGAGAGAACCACACCTTCCGTCTCATTTTAGTAGCAATAGGCCTAGGATTCAACAGTAAAATTATGAGTATTGAAGTATGGAGTACAGGTCATTTTAATCAGGGGTTCCTTCCAGGACTCTTCAACCACATTAGACATTACGTGTGCCTGGCTCTGAGAGGAGACCTGTTCAACCATCCCGTCCCTTCTCCCTGCAGATTACAGTTCAATGTGAAAGGACTACAAGAGAGGCAAGTAAAGGGAAGGAGTAGGGAAAAAGTGTCATGGAGAGCTTTACATAGAAGGGGAGTTATCCTTCAGTCCATGAAGGGTGAGTAGAAATTCACCAAGGAGAAAGGCAGAAAAATGATATATGCGTAGAGGCTAGCAGACTAACAGAGTTAGAGAAAGACTGAGACAAACAGTTGCAGACTCTAAGGGAAAGTTTCAGAATAAGAAAGAAAGAGATAGCTATAAGACGGAAAAAGAAAAGAAAGCAAAAACCAGAAACATATATACACATACATGGACATACACACAAGTTATACTGACAAAGAGAGATCCTGAGAAGACAGAGAAAGCAGAAAATGCACAGAGAGGGAGATGCAAATCCAGAATATAAAAATAGTTATAATCACCCATACTGTAGGTTTTCAGTGCTATTTTAACAAAACACTCAATATACATATACTTTCTCAGAAGACTAGCTCATGGCTGTGGGAAATCCAAATGTGAAGGAAATGGACACCACATTTGCTCATTCTTGATGACATTTGCTACTTACAAATGGCTGTTTTCAGGGGAAATATTGATCATAATTCTAAAAGTAGGCAGATATATCATTAATATATTTAATAATTAAGGGTAGAATCATAATACAGTACTCAGAAGTAAGGCAGCCTTTTTTCCTGCACTTGATCTAAAAGTAGAATCTCAAATGCAATTCTCCAGAACTATAGTGTGCTCCCCCCCATTTTTTGTTAACATTTGAATTCATTTTCTTGTTTTTATGAAACTTCTGGAAAGCCCATTGCAGCTGATGAGCTCAACCACTGTTAAGTCTAAATGACTTGGCTCCTGCTCTGGGCAATGTTGTCGCGCACACCAGCTTCCTGGAAGAGACACGGTAAAGGGAGATCAATTTTGCTTCATGGTGCTTAATATCACCTCAAGGTCTTTTCCCTTCTGTTTCTTTTTCCTCTTCCTTTTGAATCATACGTTCAAATAACCACATGTGTGAACATTCAAAGGAACACATCTCAGCATGTCTTTGTAAAGGTACAGAAGACAATATGGCATTACACATGCTCAATATGCTGTTTTGAATTCTCTAGAACTTTGTTACTCCAAAATCAAATATCTTCAGATAAAGGGAGAGTATGTTGCTCAGTCAGAGACGTGTAGGTGCCAAGTTTGATTTCTCTCCTGTATCTTTGCCATTTTCAGCATCTATTTTGCAAACTGAAGAGTTTTTTGTTGGTTTGTTTTCTGTTTTCTTTTCTATTTGGAGTTTAGAAAGTAAGCAGCAGGTGAGGAATCACTGTATCTGGGGAAAGGTACTGGGTGATTTCTCATTGAAAAGCTTGTATTAGGGCCAGTATGGTGGCGTAGTGGTTAAATTTGTGTGCTCTGCTTTGGTGGCCCGAGGTTCACAGGTTCAGATCCTGAGCAGGGACCTACACACCCCTCCTCAAGCCATGCTGTGGTGGCATCCCACATACAAACTAGAGGAAGATGGCACAGATGTTAGCTCAGCAACAATCTTCCTCAAGCAAAAAGAGGAAGATTGGCAACAGATGTTAGCTCAGGGCCAATCTTCCTCACCAAAAAAAAAAAAAAAAAGCTTGTATTAGCTATAGACATAAACCTAGGATGGGTAGGCAGTGAGTGATAGCTGGCATGTACGTGAGAGCTCAATGGAAAAAAGAGACTATGTAAGTGAGGAGGGCTTGCTCATCTTCCTCCCTCTATTGACTTGGAGGAAGTGATCACTCTATTTGTATATGGGGAATGGAATTAAGAATGCCCTAAGCAGAATGCTAACTACAAAAAGTCTCCTACTGTTTCCCCATCACAAAACAAAATTTTCATTCCAGAGGAATCCAAGAAGTTCCAAAAATTAGCAGCCCTTTTCCGAAGGCTCCTAGTGGCTTATAGTTTCTACTGCAATGACATTAGCATCTGCAATTCTTGTTTTTGATGAGTATTGAGCTCAACATTGATTTCTCTGCCACCACTACAGCTAGTGTCCTCACCCTGTTGCAGAGGCAGTCACCAGTGCCCTTATTCCCCCACTCATGACCTGCTTCGACCACCTGCATCTTGTTCTTTTGCCCTTGATTCTGGGGGAGAGTCTTTCCAGCATATGGTCCTATCATTTTCAAATGTCCTTGAATGATCGATTATTACAATTATTTTTGTATCCTCAATCTGAAGGTTTATAATTCTCTAAGTAATAAAACAATTTCCTCTAAAGGACCATGGAGTATCTAACTCTTGGCATTTCTCATTGACGATTAACCTCTCTTCCAAGATAAAGAACAGGTGATTTCTCTTCTACCTCCTTTCCCATAACTCCCTCACTCAATAAATCAATCATTTGCCAAATGTTTGTTGAGCACTTGTGCTAGATACTGAGGATAAAGTGGTAAGTGAGACATACAAGGTTTCTACCCTCACAGACGTTACAGTTTAGCAGAAGAACAAGCAAGCAATTACATAAAAGTGTAATAAGTGTTAGGCAGGGGAAAATAGATTTTATGGTAGAATCTAATGCACCTCTGAGGAAGTGGCAGTTCTGATGAATCATGAAGGCATTTGCTAGGAGAAAAAGAAGTAAGGTAGGAGTGGAGATTGCTCCCAGAAGACGGGAGGTATGAAAGTCCAGGGGAAAGCAAGAACCTGGCAATTTTGAAAAGCTTAAAAAAACTGTAAGCATAGCTGGAATGTAGAGCATAAAGGGAAGTGTGGTAAGAGATGGGACGGGGTAGATAAGAAAAGTCTAGATGATGAGGAACCTTGTTATGCATTCCAAAAACTTCAGGCTCTGTCATGCAGTAACAGGAAGCCATGTATGGGATATCAACAAGGGAGTGACAAGATCAAAGTTGCATTTGGGAAAGATCACTCCGACTGTAGTGTAGCAGAACTAATTGGAAAAAGGCAAGGAGGGGAGAGGAAAAAAGAGTTAAGAGACTGTTGCAGTGAGCAGGCTACAGGTGGTGGTGGCCTGAGCTAGTGGTGTGGCATGGAGATAGAGCAGACTGGGCAGACTTGAAAGGTAGAATATATTCAACTTAGATACAGGAAAACAGGGAAAAGAAAGAAAGAATCAAGGATGGCACCTGGTTTCTGGTTTGGGTAACTTACTGAGGGGACAGTGGTGATAGTTGTTAGGGTAGGAAATACAAGACAAGTGGCTGGTTTGGGGAGGAAGATGGTGTCAATGTTAGAGTTTGGAGTTTGAGGTATCATTAAGACATCCAAGTGGAGATGCCAATTAGTCAGGTATGGGGGGAAGTGAAGCACAAAAGAGAGGTCAGGCATGAAGCTATATTTGTGATGGTAGGTGAGTACATGAGCTAGCCCAGGAGGAGGATGTAGAGTGAAAAAGCATAAGACCTAAAAGAAAGCTTTTAGGAACACCTGCCTTTAAAGATGGGGCAGAGGAAAAGAAGCTTCAAAACATCTGAGGAGTAGTCAGATAAGGAGAAATAAAATGAGTAGAGGGCAGTGTAACAGAAACCAACAGAAGAGAGAAGTTGAAGGAGGAAGGTCAAGTGTCAAATGCTGATGGGAGGTCAAACACGATAGAACAAGACTAAAAAGAGTGTGTAGGGGAGGAAGACAAATCCTCTACCCTCTGGGTCCTTCTGGCTGGGCTACGAATTAAATTGACATGAGACGGAATAACAGGAGAAAATCAAACAAAGCTTTATAACATGTATACATGGCAGAAACCCAGGAAACTGGGTAACTCGCCTAAATGGCAGAAACTGTTCCCTTAAATACCACCTTCAGCTAAAGACAAAGGAGGATGTTGGCAGTGAGGGGAGTCAGTTATGGGAGGTTACCAGAAAAGCACAGTAAACAAGAGTAAGGCCATTATGCAGATTTAAGCACTGATAATGGTTTCTAGAGATAAGGTCATCCCCCTCTTCCTGGTACAGAGAGGGAGACATCTTTACAGATGGAGATTTCCCTTAACAAATGTAAATGTCTCTTACAAAGGGTAACTTCTGCTTTTCAGAGCTCCTCCCATGTCTGCGGTTTTTAAAAGTAACCAGGTCAAAATAATTCTCATGCCAAAGAGACACATTTTGGGGTGGCCAATTCTGATCCCCCACAAGTGCTTGGGTTTTTTACATGTAGGCCACTGGCTACCATGCTTAGGACATCCTCAAGGGAGTTGTGGCAGTTGGGTGGTGGAGGCTGGGCTGGTGGGGGGTTAGGGGTTGGAAGGAAAACCAGAATGCAGTGAGTTGAGAAGTGACTGGGAGGCAGGCACATGGAAGCAGTGAATCTACACACCACCACTCTTTTGAGGAATTTGGCTGAGAAGGGAGGAGAAAAATCGAATGGTATCAAGAGGGGTAAATAGGCTCTAGAGAAAGGTTTTGTTGTCGCCGCTCCTGAGTGCCTCTCTAGTTGAAGTGAATATTTTGATTTCTACTCATGGACCTGAAATTGATATTGACTGCAAATTCCTCCTCTGAGGGGAATGAATCCTAGGGCAACACAGGAAGAAAAGAAAGTTCAGCACACTTTAAAATTCAAGAGTTTTCGTTCTGAATTTTCCAGAAGCCACTCAGTCCTGAAACACCTTCCTCATCTCTCCCAGGGGACCAAGGGCCCCGCATGCCAACAGCGATTTGGGCGCTCTTCCTTGCTTTCTCAGAGTTGCCGGTGAGTAAATAGAAGAGACCCCACCAGGACTCTTGCCACACTATTCTTTTAGAGAGATTCCTAACAATCTCTTTTCTTCTCTGGGACAAGAATCCATTCAAAAGCATTGTTCCCGTTGCTAGTATTCAAGTTTTCCAGGAAGATCAAAACACAGTTTTGCTTGTATTCCTGTATTACCTTAGGTTTACAAGAGCAGGAATTCACACTCCAGGTCATATAGTCCATGGTTAGAAATCAAGGCATCTCCTTCCATCCCCAAGCCTCGCAGACGTTCACTTTTCTTGTCAAAACCCCAATTAGAAAACTATTTTTGAGTTAGGAAAATGCAAACGTGTTTCTCATCAGCATATTATCTCTCCTCTGATCTCTCTGTCAATTTTAAGACGTTTTTCTTCCTCTGTATCCTAACTAGGCATAGCAATTAGTCCTCAGTAAAGATTTGAAATGTGCCAAATTTCAGGCTTTCAGAGATTTGCAGTTTAATTCTGATAATCAATTGAAAAAATCTACTTGCTTTGCTAAAGTTAACCTTTTCTGTATGTTTAAATGGCTGAGTCACTTTACCTTAGGAACTTTGATATTAAAAAAAGAAACAAAAATTGCTTCCCATTTCCCTCCAAGCACAGACAATTTACCCCCTAAAGAATCTCTCATCCGGTCTGCTCCTCCCTATGTCTTAGGAAGTGGGATAATTCGTTTCTTCTCTGGCTTTTTCACAGATTCTATGCCCCTCGAGGTAGAGAGAGGAGGGGAGAGGAAAGAGGGAGAGATTGACGGCACTCAGAGACAGTAATTGCTTTGTTTGGTAATCTCAAAACAAATTTTCTATCATCTTCCAAGTGTTTCTTAACTACCAAATCGATCATGCACCCTCCAACTCCATTCTCTCCAAATTCCCAGGGCTGGACCGGAGGATAGGGCAGAGACAAGCAGCAGCTATCCAGGTTACCGAATACACCAGCTATTAAACAGAGTCACGACTAGCAAGAAAGGCCTCCTGCCTGTCTGCCTGCCGGCCTCCCTTTCAGACCTGGACATCTCATTGCGGCACTCCACCCAGTTGACAGGCCCTGCATGGGCGCTGGCTCTCTTCCTTGGAATAACCTTGCCTCTCCAAAAAAAAAAAACAAACGCCCTTTGAGCTACCTTTCCCATCGTGTGATCCACATGACGCCACCATACAATCCATCGCAGATGCTGCCACCCTTGCGTACAAGTATGAATCGGGTGTCATGCAGTGCAGAACTCAAGACTCTGGTGAAGAGACCCCATCTGCAGCTCACGAGGCATGGTTGATGTTGGCTCTGGTAGTAAAAACCACTTTGCTGGATGGATAGGAAATTGCCACCACAGGAGATGATAATATTTGTGAGCCTTACTAACAAGCTTGAATTCTAACATAAGGCAGTTCATTGTTATTCTGCAGAATGTGAAATCTTAATGCTTTCGCTATTCAAACTCATCTTATTTCACAATGTGATTTACTGCAGCTCTAAGGAGCCAGCAGAAGGGAAAAAAATAAGGGAGGTGGGAGGAAAAAGATTGTTGGGAGTGGAAACACTGATGAGCCCAGCTTTGTGAGCGAATTTCATTGCCGCTGATAACGTAATATTTTGCTTTGATTAAAGCTCGATCTTGTTGAATGTGTGCAATGCCCTAAATACTGTTTCTTCAGCCTAACCACTGATTTTTTTTTCTGGATTCCACTTTCAAAACCTGCATTGTACTGTGTGCAAAGCTGGGGGGAGAGAAGGAGGAGGCTACCACATAAGAGGTACGCTTCTATCCAAAGACAGGCTGAAGAGGTTTGCCTTGCCAGATTCATTTCCTCCTGTCAGAAATGTCCAAACAGATGGTGGAGGAATTGGTGTCTGACCAGACAGTTGGGCAATCAACAATAGAAACTAATTGGCCTAGAACTCTGCTAATGGCACCTACGCCGATACTCGACAAAACCTCAGTTTTGGTGGACTACTATCCAGTATTCTTTTCAGAATAAGTTAAAAGAGCTAACTAGGCAAATGCTTCTAGGAAATACTGACTCACTTCGGGAGGACCCTGTTTTAAAAATAGTCCAAGTACATGTAGACAGTCTACCCTGCACCAGGGGGCTGGCATGCCTGTTGATAGCATCTACTTGGAATAAAAAGTGGCCTTAAAAAGTTATCCAGTGGTCATTACACTGAAATCATTTCTACCTCTAACGTCCTGGGTTCCTGCATGACTGAATCCAAAAAAAAAAGCCCAAAGAGTCAAAATACAAATTTTTCAAGTTGAATAATGTGCTGAGGATTCTTGTCTCCCTGAATAGAGGTTGTCAGAATTTTAGATTTAGCCTGCAGTCAAGTTTAGTGGGTGGGTTCCTCCATCTTAATCCCAAGTGCCTGTTCTCTTGTGGGTATACAATTGAGCTCAGGGAAGAAACTTCTGGTAGGTTAGGTAGCATTTCCTGAAGCTTTCCTGGTATGGTCGTGAGATGAATTGTGGTTAACTCTGAAGACAGAGAAAAATTTTGAGACCCTTGTTTTCCAGATTTAGGACAAAATAAAAGAGAAGATTGTTGGGTGTTGCCCCCGTAGGACTCTTTTTTTAAATGCCTGACTTGCTTTGCAAAGTAATGTCTATCTAGACACTCAGCTGGCAGGCAGAGGGCAATCAGAGACCTGTGTTTCTGGAGAGGGGCAACTATGTAGAAAATCGCAGCCTTCCCAGGTGCTGCTCTCTGAGTAGCAGCTCGGAATGTGCCAGCCTCTGTATCTGGACTCTCCCGAAAGATTGACTAGAAATTGCCCTTCTCACTTTTACGTCTCTACATGTGACAAAGAAAACTCACTTATGCCTCATTTGTCACTTCAGACAGTTGACAGACACTTTGCCAGTGCCAAATTATTTCAGTATCTCTCCACTTGTACAAACTGGATGGAGGCATTTGAGAAGGTGGGAAAGGAGAGGCCCCTTATCCTTGCACGGGGCCCTTCTCTGGCTGAATGGTCCATCCAACCAACAATCTCCATCATCCTTAGGTGTTGTAGCTTTATCCCTTATGTTAAGATGCCATCGCTCAGGAAGCACTGCACTATAATCTGATTTCCATAGATAATCAGAAAGGGGTAAACCCTTTCTATCCACTGGTAAGTGTTCATTATGAGCGTTACTGGGGTTGTAGTACAGTATAACACAACTTAAAATGAGATGCAGAATATGCACAATGAGAAAGAAAATACCAAACCCAAATTTTACTATAAGGATTTGGTGCAAACATCATATACAAGTTATGCTTAAAATAAGGTTTTGCATTTAAAAATAAGAACATTCGCAGGTATTTCATTTCAATTATGAGGCATCTTAGAACAATTAAGAGTGTCCTGCATTCCAATAGGATTTTTATAATGGGCAGCCTTTGTACTAGTCACCTTAGAGCTTCCTTTTGAATAGCAGGATCAAAGCTGGTGTGTTATTTGTCCCTGGTGAATGTAGCAGAAATAGAACCTGTGATACAAATGTTAATAACTCAACAGGAATCCCATCTGTTACAAAATCCTTTTGTTTCTTGTCCACTTCTTAGAACTCTGCCGCAGATCCATCAACTTCTTGCGACTGGCAGAGCACTTTGCCTTGATTATAGTAGTTGAACAGTGATGAACGAGAGGGTACCTTTTTGTGTTTATTCCACTCCTTCTGGGGCTGAACAAAAGCAGCTGGCTGTGCGAGTGAACAGAGAGTACTGCTTACCGACAGGGAGGAGACCGCGGGAGTGATAGTGGTCAGGATGACAATGGTATCAAGGGACCTCTGCGGCTGCCAGCAGCCTCACCTGCAGTATTGGCAATCTCAGGTCGGCTGAGGCTTTCACAGTGACTAACGGCATCACAGCAAAAGAGAGAAAGTGGCTGAGGCTTTAACTGGAATTGTACAGCTGAAATAACCTGAAAACAGCCAGGATGTACAAAACACTTATGATTTTGCCTCAGGTTTGTTATCACAGCCATTTTCATGAGACTCACTGGTGAGTTCCAAGCCTTCTTTACGGGCGGCTACTACAGGTCTTAACTGTCCCGACTCCCCCAGCAGCCACAGGGGTGATGTCCGGCCCACGCCATGGAGCACCTTATAGTGAGCTCCAGAGAATCCAGAAGAGGAGGGCGACCTTCTCTTGGTTCTTGGTTCTGCCACCTGTTTATTATGAGATGATGGCCGTGTGGCTAAGAGCATGAAGGTTGCTATCAGACAGTCCTGGGTTCAAATCCTAACTTGGCTCCTTCTTGGGCAAACTGCTTAACTCCTCTGAGTATCATTTTTCTCGTCTGATTAATGTAAATCTTCATGGGATTTTTAAGAAAGGATTAAACAAAAAATTGTGAGAAACACTTGGCATGGTGACTAACATATACTAAGAACTTAGTAAATGGTATTGTTATCGTGAAGGGAAAATCATGTATCTCCTATATCAACTGGGATTAATACTATTATTCAATATCCTGCTCAAGGAAATGGTAAATTCTTTCGTGAGAGGAGCATAAAGGGCAACATACTGACCTGTATTTCCTTCCCCGGGAATCGGAAACCTCTAAGTGGGACAGAAGTCTAAGAGTTTGCAGGGACTCCAAAACACTGGTCCACTGCTTCCAAAACAACTGGGAAGCTTTCTAAAAATGCATATTCCTGTGAATCACCCTCCAGAGAATCTAACAATGGAGACCAAGGAGTCTCCATTTGTAAGAAGTTCCACTGAGTAATTCTGACACACAGCCCAGATTGAAAACCACTGGTTGAAAGCATCCTTCCAAGGATTTCCAATGATGTCCCCATGAAGGACAATAGGCTATGTTAAGAAACTTGACCTAAACCCAGAAATGGGCGGTGGTAAACCTGGTAGAGAGTGAATGGGATCCTGGCAAGATTCAGGGAAGGATGGAGATGGAAGACAGGTAGCTGGGTGGTGATCTGAGAGGTAAGCAAGAAGGCTGTCAGCTCGCGCCTTTAAGGTGCTAGGCATTCTGGAGAGCTGACAGAACAGGATCAGCCAGACCCATCAGAGAGCTACTATAAACTGAGGCCCATGGGATAAATTGTGCACACCCCTCCTCCAGAAACTAAAGGCCTTCAGAGGATGGCACTCTTGGATTCTCTTATTCAGCTAGCCTAGTCTTAAAGGGCTACCACTCCTTTATTAAGGGCAGTCTTATATAGATCCCAAAAGAAAGAAAAGAAACACCATGGCAGAAGATGAATCATGAGAGAAATCAACAGACTTGCTATTTTTTGATTTAGGAGAAAGAACCACTAAGCTTTCTTTATTTACACCTAAGACAATTGACTTTCCCCATATTCCCATCCCAGTAGTTAGAGATCGCCCCATCAAACAGACTCCTCAGCATATCCACCCTGTGAATTGCCCTTGGCAATTTTGCAGAGCCAAGTGCCAGGTTCAATAGGATCTATTCAATATTTAGAACTTATTCATTGAGTGGATCGTACATATTGAGGTGGTGCTTATTCCTTGTACACTAGAGGCTATTTGCATGGGGTACTTCTGTTTTCTGCACAGAGCACAATCAATATCTTGTGTTGATTGACTGAGGCTAAGACTACCTAGGGCCACTTGATCAACTGTTTTTACAGAATTAATCAGTGGTTATTATTCTGTATACAAACCTAAGCATGTCTTTGTGCTCAAGGCCTCACTTGGCCACTTACTATGTGTCTCTTGGCGTGTCCCAAAGCTTTAACCCTAGTAGAACAGCTTAAAACTAGGAAACGTTATTTCACGTAACAGATACGGGTAGAGAGGCTCAAACTTTCCATTGCAATGGGTTGTGTCAAAATTGTTTAGTGGGCTAAGGTATTCTGCAGCACCCAATTCACTCTATCTGCATCACTGCCACCCTAACCTAAGTCATCATCTCTCACCTGAACTTCTGCGGTAGCCACTGAACTGGTCACTCACCGTGCACTTGGGCCCCCTCCTGAAATCTGATATTTACACACCAGACTCATCTTTTCTAAATGCACATCTGATCGTGTCAGTTTACTCTCCCTCCTTCCAGAACCTGTGCTAAAAACTTTAAAAGCTGCCCATCGTTTTCAAAGACAAAACTCCTTACTCTGGCCTTCAGTGTTCCACAAGGTCTGTCTTCTGCCTACTGGCCCCTCAAATTTCCTCATGCCCTCTGGTTTTCCTCACGATCAGAGCATCGGCTTCATTTAAGATTTTAGCTCCTGGTAATTGTGGCCATGATTTAGGATGCAGATACAGTTTCATGCTTATTCCCAACACTGGGCATTTGCACATGCTAATGCTTGTGTCTTTCATTTTTAGCAGTTACCATATTTTATTGGTATGTGCTTATTTTTCTGATAATTTGGATGACATCTGTGTTTCCAACTAGAATGTAAGTTTCGCAAAAGTAGAGACTGTTTGTTTCTGTACCTCTGGGGCCTAGCATAGTGCCTGGTACATAAGAGACAGTCCATAAATACTTGCTAAATGAATAAACGAAGGCTCTCGGTGTAATAAACACCCATCTCCTTGTTAAGCTTCCTCCTCCAGCCTCCTATAACGTCAATACATGCCTAAGCAACCGGTGCTTGCAGGTATGTCCATAGACCACACCCACCTAGACGTATGCTCTGTGAGCATAATTCCATGTTCCCTGGCCCAAATGAGAATGTACTTATTTGCTGTCCTATCTCCTTAATACTCTAGTCTTGAAGAATCAGAATAACTCATTAAGACTAATGTTTATCCTACCCATGGAGAATTGGGCCGCTAGAGAATTTAATTTTAGGCTATGTTGTTGCTAAATCAGAAACTTGGCTTTTGATATTGATAATTGTTGAAGTTGGGTGGTGGGTACAAGGGAGCTCAATACACTATTATCTCTACTTTTGATATGTTTGAAATTTTCCATTCTAAAGCGTTAAAATGCTAAAGTGTCAATCTAGTTTTTTAAAAAAGGAGAAGAAAATAGAGGCATGGTTTTTGTAAAGAAATATTTGACACTTTAAGATTTCTTTAAGTAGGAAATCAATCCTCCCATTCACTGAGGCTTAAAAGTTTAGCATCAACTTCAAATCCTCCATCTCTCTTGGCCCCTCAGTTAATCAGCTGCCAAATCTTGCTAATTCTATCTCTGCAGCTCTTCTGCTGTGCCTCGCCTCTCCATTCCTCTGGACACCGCCATGGCTCTAGACTTCTTTCTCACCAAATCTATTGCAGAAAATCTCCTAACATTGGATGCCAAACCACCCTCCCAGACCTTTCACTGATCCCGCCCACTGAAAGTGACCTCTTTCCTCTGGACATCAGGGCACTGTTCACAATCTCCCTCCAAGTATACTTACTCATATCTCTGTGCGCATATCTTTACAGTGCTTAACCGATTTTGAGTTACAGAACTTTTGAGAATATGATGAGCATTGTAGCCTTTCTTTCCATGTCACCTGTCCCCCCCCAAAAAATGCGTGTAATATCCCCATCCAAACACACGAATACTTTTTTTTTTTTGGTGAGGAAGATTGGCCCTGAGCGAACATCTTTGCCAATCTTCTTTTTGCTTGAGGAAGATTGTCACTGAGCTAATATCTGTGTCAATTGTCCTCTATTTTGTATGTGGGATCCTGCCACAGCATGGCTTTATGAGTGGTGCGTGGGTCCGCACCTGGGTCTGAACCTGCGACCCCCAGGCCACCAAAGCAGAGTGCTCAAACTTAACCATTATGCCACTGGGCAGGCCCCTTAACACACAGATACCGTTGTTTACAATTCCAAGGGCTTTGCACATCCCGCAGACAAAGATCCTCCAGTTTTCACATGGAGAGTAACCTGTACCCTACACTGGGTAGTAAGCACTCTAACTAGACACATTTCAGCATCACACAATGCCTTACTCACAAGCCCAGACTGTGAGTGGCACCACACCAATATTCTATCTACTTCTTTTATTTTTACATCTCTCTCCCTCAAAGCACAAATGAAGTATTTATCTAACCTGGATCGGCAGGCAATGAATTTTCATGATGACCACAAAGGGAAGAAACAAAAGAGTCACAAAAAACCAGCAACTTGCCTCTTTTCTCCTCTTCCTCGCTCCCTAACAACCCCATCTGAAAGTGATCTCCCCTTTCTTCTGGACCACATTGGACTGAACGCTTTTCCCTTCTGATTGCATTAGGTTGATCCACGTGAAATTGTCATTCATCTACTATTTTTGACCTACAAAAATGGTAACATCATATGGTCCAATCTAATATTCATGAGTAAAAAAGTCTCATTACTGGAGTGGGAACTTTTTGAGAACAGGCATGGCAGTTCTCCCCCCAGCCTCAGGCCCTGCATATAGCAGGTGCTCGGTGACTACAGACAGCACGAACGATGTCTACTTACTGAGGCTAAAATTAAATAAGATCTTTCATTTAAAGAGAGATTGGTAAATGGGATTTGAGGAAAGGGTGTTTGACGATACTTGACCTTTTGGGGAGCCCTTTTATTAAAAAGACATTTTTAAAAAGATTTTATGAAAAACAGGGACAAAATATGCACCTACCATTTTTAGGTAATATAATGAAAATTTCTTGGAGAAAGTAAAGTGGTGTTACCTGCTGAGTAAATTGCACGTTTTACCACACAAATAACCCAACTCTGTAAAAACTAAAGCAAGTAAGCAAGTGCACCAGCCAAAACTCCTCCCCGCTCCCTTGGGCAGAATTTCACACTGTGAGAGGCTTCTGGAATGAACTCTTAGCAGTTACTGAAGCAGAGGTTTCATGGCTGGTATTTTTACCTTAAAAGAAACTAACTGGCAGTACTGCCATGAAGAATATGAACGCTTTGTAAACCTAGCAGGGACCCAGTTGAACATATCTACCAAAGCATTACGCCCAAATTTTACAAAACACAAAATATATGTTTTCTTTTTTGTTGGGGGTGGGTGATAGTGGACTTTGCAAGGAGATTATATATCTTTACAAATAAATTTATAGACATAGCAAATTTTGTTTTTTGGCACATTGGAGGAAGGGATTTTTGCAAGGAGAGACAGTATTTGTTCCTACAATAAATGATGATCCATTTTTTTAAAATCTAAGATTAAAGTATTTTTTAACTTGTTTCTTCACTGACAAAGTGCTGAAGAATATTTTCCCTAGTACTACTTTACAGATTTTGGTGTTATATTTAGAGGAAGTTGAATAAAAATAATAATTTAATAAACCACAAGATATACACCATACTTTTTGTTTTAACTGAGGCAAAATTTACACTCAGCGAAATGCACAGATCTTAAGTGTACAAGTCAATGATGCTTGATTAATTTATACACTCATGTAACCACTACCCTAATCAAGACACAGAACATTTCCATCACCTCAGAAAGGGCTCTTGTGCCCCTGTCCGGTCATATTTCTACCCCACATAGAAAGCTTGTGGTTTTTATTTCTATCACCATAGGTGAGTTTCGTCAGTCCTAGAACGCCATATAAAGTGAATCATATAGTATGTATTCTTTTGTGTCTGGCTTCTTTTGGTCAATGCAATGTTTGTGAGGTTTAAGCAGGTTGTTGCATGCATTAATTATTCTATTTTATTGCTGAGCAGGATTCCATTGTATGAATACACCATGATTTGTTCATCCATTCATCAGCTGATGGACATTTGGTTGCTTCTACAATTGGCGATTATGAATATTGTTTTCTTTCACTTTTTCTTTTGAGGAAGATTAGCCCTGAGCTAACATCTGCTGCCAATCCTCCTCTTTTTGCTGAGGAAGATTAGCCCTGAGCTGACATCCATGCCCATCTTCCTCGACTTTGTATATGGGATGCCAGCCACAGCATGACTTGACAAGCAGTGTGTAGGTCCGCACCCAGGATGGGAACCAATGAACCCCGGGCCACTGAAGCAGAATGTGTGAACTTAACTGCTGCACCACGGGGCTGGCCCCTGAATATTGTTTTCTTATTGGTTTCCCTGAGAATTACAATTAATATCTTAACTTATAACAATCTAGTTAAGATTATTACCAACTTAATTTCAATAG
This sequence comes from Equus asinus, assembly GCF_041296235.1. NCBI lineage: Eukaryota > Metazoa > Chordata > Mammalia > Perissodactyla > Equidae > Equus > Equus asinus. The sequence continues at coordinate 92,017,454 of NC_091820.1, forward strand.
TATACAAAAACTTTGCTTCTATATAGCTCCGTCCTCCCTTTTATGTTGTTATTGTCACAAATTCCATCTTTTTACCTTCTGTGCCCATCAACATAGATTTATAATTACTGTTTTGCACAGTTGTCTTTTAAATGAGAAAAGAAAAAATAGGAATAGAAACAAAAACATCATTAATACTAACCTTTATATTAATCTATACATTACCTTTACTAGTGTTCTTTATTTCTTCATGCAGATTCAAGTTACTCTCTAGTGTCCATTTATACTGAAGGACTCCCTTCAGCATTTCTTCAAGGGCATGTCTACTACTGACAAACTCTCAGATTTTCTATTTTATCTTTACAAACATAGTTTTGCTAGATGAGAATGCTTAGTTGACAATTGTTTTTTTCTTTCAGCACTTTGAATGCGGCATCCCACTGTTTCTGGCCTCCATATTTTCTGATGAGAATTCAGCTATTAATCTTATTCAGGAACCCTTGTACGTGATGAATTGTTTTTCTCTTGCTGCTTTCAAAATTCTCTCTTAGGCTTTGGCTTTTGAGAGTTTCATTATAATGTGCTTTACTTGGATATCTTTGAGTTTATCCTACTTGCAGTTCATTGACATTTTTAGATGTGTAGATTAACGTTTGTCATCAAATTTGGGAAGTTTTCAGCCATTATTTCTTCAAATGTTCTTTCTGCCCCTCTTTTTCTTTTCTTCTGGGCCTCTCATTATGCATATGTTCACATGTTGGTATGCTTGGTGGTGTCCTGCAGGTCTCTTTGGCTCTTTTCATTTGATTTTTCTTCACTTTTTTTCTTTTGGTTCCTCAGACTGAATAATCTCAATTGATCTCGTGTGCCAGGTCACATCTGCTAGTGAGTGCCTCTAGTGAATTTTTCATTACAGTTATTGTGCTTTTTCTTTTATTTATTTATTTTTTTGGTGAGGAAAATTGGCCCTGAGCTAACATCTGTTGCCAATCTTCCTCTTTTCACTTGAGGAAGATTATCCCTGAGCTAACATCTGTGTCAATCTTCCTCTACTTTGTATGTGGGACATCGCCATCACAGCATGGCTTGATGAGTGGTGCTAGGTCCATGCTTGGGAACCGCTGGGCCGCTAAAGCAGAGCATGCAAACTTAACCACTACACCACTGGGTCTGCCCTGTTATTGTGCTTTTTAACTCCAGAATTTCTATTTGTTTCTCTTTATAATTTCTATCTTTTGACTGATATTCTCTATTTCATGAGATATTATTCTCATGGTGCCCTTTAGATTTTTGTACATGATTTCCTTTAGCTCTATAAACATATTTAATATAGTTGATTTAAATTCTTTGTCTAGTAAGTCCAATGTCTGGGCTTCCTCAAGGACATTGTCTATTGATTGTTTTTTTCCCTACGGTTGGCTATACTTTCTTATTTCTTTGCATACCTCATAATTTGTTTTGTTGTTGAAAACTGGACATTTTGAAAATTATAATGCAGCAACTCTGGAAATTAGATTCCCACCCCCCTCCCCAGGGATTGTTGTTGCTGCTCATTCTAGTAGAAGTTGTTTGTTTGTTAGAGACTTTTTTAAACTGATTTTGTAAAGCCTGTATTCTTTGTTGTGCATGGCCACTGAAGTCTCCGTTCCTTCAGCTTGATGGTCAGCCAGTGATTGTACAGAGATTTCTTTAAAGACTGGGACTAAAAAAATATCTCCTAGTCTTTGCAGATGGGCACATTGTGTCTGTGGGGATATGCCCTCAGCACTCAGCCAGGCAATTTACAACTCTGCCTTATCCTTCACTTCTTGTTTGTGCAGAGCCTGAAAGTCAGCCAGAGGTGACAGCCACAGGTTTTCTCAGGTGTTTTACAAGCATGTGCACAGCCCTTGGCATGTGAAAATCCTTCCAGATTCCCAGGACTACATCAGAGCCTTTTAAAGCCCTTATTCCCCAAAGCATCTCATTTCTCAGTCTTTCCTCTCAAGCTTTTTTAAAAGTCTATTGTTTGCCCCAGCTGTTATCATTGCTCTAGGAAGCAAGGATTAATACATTTGCCTGTAAATGTTTTCCTCTAACACCCCCTGAGGAGCCTCAGCTAAGATTGTCTATTTTTCTTATATCAGTTTTGGCAAGCTGTGTTTTTCAAGAAATTTATTCATTGCATCTAAGTTATTAATAATATGCTTTTATTATCCTTTTAATGCCAGTGGGATCTGTAGTGACATCCCCTCATATTCTTGATATTGGTAATTTGTGTTTTATTTTATCTTGATCAATTTTGATAGCACTCTATCAAAATCAATCAATTGTATTAATCTTTTCAAAGAACAAATTTCATATTATTTATTTTCTAATCCACTGATTTGCCTCTGGGCTTTATTATTTTCCTCCTTCTATTTATTTCAGATTAATTTGGTCCTTCTTTTTCTAGCTTCCTAAATGGGAAGCTTAGATTATTGATTTTAACCTCTCTTCCTTTCTAATATAAGCCTTTAAAGCTATAAAATCTCCTCCAACTACTTCTTTAGCTTCATCTCATAAATGTTTATATGCTGTGTTTTCATTGTAACTCAGTTTGAAATATTTTCTAACTTTCCTTGTGATTTCCTTTTTGAAACATAGGTAAATGCCCTACACTGAAATATGTTTTAAGTTTCCAAGTATTTGGGCACTTTTTTCTATACATCTTATTATGATTGATTTTGAATTTAATTCCATTATGGTTAAAGAATATAGTATGTAAGGTTTATAGTTTTGAAATTTATTGACTTATTTTATGACCCAGTATACAGTCTCTCTTGGTGAACGTATCGTACTTACACTTGAAAATGTGTGTTCCGCATGTGTTGTTCTAAAAATATCAAGTGAAGTTGGCCAATAATGTTTAAACCTTCTATATCCTTACAATGCTTTTCTTTAGTGTTTCTATCAGTTACTGAGAGGAGCTGTTAAAATATCCAACTATGATTGTGGATTTGTCTATTTCTCCCTTTAGTTTTGTCAGTTTTTGCTGAAACAAAATATTATTCAATAAATAATATTATTAGCTACACAGATTTGATTGTCAAGTCTTCCTCATATATTAACCCTTTTATAGTGTGAACTTTTCCTCTTTATCTCAGGTAATACTCCCGGTCTTGAAGTCTCCTTACTCTAATGATAACATAGATATACGAGCTTTCTTATGCTTATTGTTTGCACCATATAAGTTTTTCTATACTTTTATTTTCAACCCATCTGTGTCCTTATATCAAAGCACAAGGCCTATTGTAGCATAGAGTAAAGCCACTTTTTAAAAAATGTATGTAAATCTCTGCCTTTTTGTTGGAGAGATTAGTCTATTTACATGTAAAATAATTTACTGATATGGTTGGGTTTAAGTCTACTATTTTGCTTTTCAATTTGTTTTCTATTGGTTCCATTTGATTTTTTATTTCTCTGTTCCTCCTTTTCTGTCTACTTTTGGGTTAATTTTTGTAAAGTTTTCCATTTAAATTCCTCTTATGGCTTTTTCACTTTGCCTTTTATATTATTTTTCAGTGTTTGCTCTAGGGATTACGATATGCATCCTTAACTTTTCACAGTCTACTTGGAATAAATATTATAAAAAGATTATTTTCAAGATGATCTATTTATCTTTGTTTTTGGGAAATTTGATGTTGAGGTGCCTCATTATTTTGCTTTATGTATTTATACTTCTTGGGATTCACTGAGCTTCTTAGATCTATACATTGATGCTTTGCACCGAATTTGGAAACTTTTCAGGATTATATCTTCAAATGCTTTTTTGCTCCGTTTTCTCTCTCCTCTCCTTCTGGGAATCCAAATACATGTATGTGAGAGCTTGCAATCTTATTTGCTTGAGGTATTAGATCTGGGATAGGCAAACTATTGCCTCCTGGCCAAATCTGCCCTGTCTTTTTAGGGCCTTCAAGTTAAGAATGGGAACTAAGAATGGTTTTTACATTTGTAAAAGTTTGTAAAAAACAGAAAGGAAAACAAAGAGTATGTAACAGAGATTGCATGCGGTCTACAAAGCCTTAAATATTTACTATCTAGTCATTTACACAAAAACATTTCTGTCTCTTGTGTTAGGGGTTAGAGTTTGTGGTTGCTATAGCAATAGGAATTTGAGGGGGAAAATCCTACAAAGGAGGAAGCCATGGACCAGGGAGCTTGCTCATCTGCTTATAAACTCCCCTCTACCTCTATGACGCTCAGGCTAGGGACTCCTCTCAGGGGAAAAGATGTATGAAGGTGGTCCTCAAACAGTGTTATTTCCTTTTTTCAAAGATCAAAGAATCCTACAATTTCTAAAGGCTTTGCTTTCTCTTCAGTCCTTCAAATAGCAGCTATTTCTATATTTTTTCCAGAGTTTATAATTGTAATCTGTGGGAGTTTTAGTCGATACAAGCCATTCTTCCATCACCAGAACTTGTCAGACTCATTTTTAATGAAATAGAATATAAATTATAATAAAGGGGATGATAAAATGGACAAATTAATGGACATTTACACTCAGTTTGTTCACCCAGGTGTTTTATTGTAGAGTTCTGGGCTACCCTTCATCACCTTACCTAAGGAAATATCTTCTAACTTGCACAAGTGTCTAGGTAAAAAAGCTACTAAAGTGATCAGGATAAGACTATGCCCCAAATATTCATACTTAATAATTCTACCTCCAAGTCATAGAATCAGAAAGTGGAAATGGACCTCAGAGGATGCACTCAATATAGAAATCTCCCTCACAGCATCCCAGATGGGTGGGCATTTAGACTCTGATTAAATTCCAAGAATTAAAAGCTTTGTACTTTTTATGTGTTCTATAATATATCAGTGGCCTTTGATTCCGAATACTTCTTCCACATCGTGAGGTAGCTGTTGTAATTAGACTCAAGATTTAACAACTGCTGAGCTATGGATCAAAGCCAGTCTTTTTTCCCCTCTGCTGGAATTGGGTTAGTTCTAGCCCTTGAACTATGGAGGCGGCATTTTTTTAAAAAAAAATGTGAATGGTACCCAGTAATTCATGGACATATTTGAGGGCTATTCTAAATTCTTAGCTAAATTCCTCCAGGTAAGCTTTAGACTGAGGAAGCAGCTCACACTGGATGCCCAGGGAAGGCAATAGAAGCACTATTTTTCTGATGTACCATTCACCAGTTTACCAGTTGGCTGAAGCACTTGTGACACGTGCAAAGCCAGAGATATCCACTTATAAAAACATTCTACTGTCAACATACCAGTTTAGGTGTGGCAAATATACTCTTCAAAGATGTTTTCAAGATGGCTCTGATCTTCTTTTTCAGTCAACTAAATTTTTAATACATGAAAGAGATTCAAATTAAAATAAATATTTCCAGCATGAATTGGTCCCTTCAATGGAAACCTTTTAACCACTTGCCAAGATGCAGGCTATGAACTTTAGTTATCCTGCATTTCTATCTACCTACTGCTACCCATAGAATTTAATGAGGGAAAATGGCCATCAAGTAATAACTTGTGGCCATAATTTCATGTACAGGTTCATGCTGTTGCTCTGGTATTATAATTTTACAAATAAATAAACGCTACATCTTAATACTTGTTCTCTAATTTCATTAAAAGATACAGGGAAGTCATTAGTCATAGGAAGATTTACGACTTGAAAATATAGTTTCCAGCTAAGGCAATTTATCACCCACAAGAATTCTAGAGAAGAATACGAACTATTTTCATCTGTGTTAATTACCATGCTATCTTACTTTCATTTTCCATTTATGTACTTGAAAGATTTGCTTGCCCACAATCTCACTCTATTTTCTGTATCTATAAATAAGATATCTCAGGGATATCCAGGCCCTGTATTCCTTAAGTGAGAAAGGCAAAAGATAAAAGAAAGTCTTTGGTGAAAAAGAAAATACCTAACCCATATTTTTTGGGGGGGGAGATAGAATTCAATCACAGATCTTAGGTTTAGAACACCCAAAATCTACCATTTCTAGGTTATACACCAAAGAAAGTTTTATGCTTCTTAAGTTTCCCTTTTTTCCAAAAGGGGCGTGGGGGTGTGTGTGTCAGAGAGAAAGCGAGCTAGCAAACGAGGTTTTCGTATCTTGCTAAATACCACGTTTAAGGTATAAATGCTAAAACCATAAACATCTCTTAAAAATTCTTTTTCTAAAGGGGGGGCGGAAATCGTGTTTATTTGAACCTATTGCCAGTAAGAGGGTGTGTGTGTGCGCACATAGGTGTGTGTGTCAGGGCCAGACCAAATGGGCATTTGAACCATTTCTTTCTGCAGTGCTGCCTGCAAAACTCATGCAATGCTCTACAAATGAAGGAGAAAAAATAAATGCTCCTATTCTTCCAAGGGTCAAACCACTCCTTATAGCACTACACTAACAAATCTTTGTTTGCATTTCAAGGGGGGAGCGAGGAGAAGGTTCTGGATCCCAATGGCCACTACCAAGAGAAATAAAATTATTTTAACAATTACCAAAATGCAATAACAGCATCTTTTAAAAATTTGTTCTCAGTGCTCAATTTCACACTGACTTGGCTCCATTGTTAGAACTTTATAAGATTCATTTTCCTCATTTGCTTTGTGAATAAAGTTCACACAGCAGCAGTGGAGACAGTTTTCTTGGGGTTCAGTGGGACTGTTTCCCTCAATTGTTGTAATATTGGAGATTCTCTCCCAGTCGTCCACACTGACCCTTCTCCAACACACATACACCCTCCAGGAATTAGAAAGAGAAGCTTTGTGTGTAAGGACGGTGTCGTTTACTGCCAAGCTTTCCTAACTTTATAGAAAGCTACTTCCTAAGCAGCCTCTTGTAAGATTTGAGGCCCATGCATCGACCTAGAGGGCTAGTTATTGGTTGCTTACATACTGATTCAAAGTTCTGCTAATTCTCAAAGGAATATGTGCAGAGAATTGCCAAGAACTGTCAAAACTCCATTAAATGCGTTATTGATGGCAGCTAACCTACGCTTATAGGAACGCCTCCCACATATCAGTCACCCAGAAAGTCACCAGTTCTCCAAATATCCTAGTCTATACTCCTGTTGGGCATAAGCCAAGTGCTCTAGTCTGCTAAGGAAATATTTCTCTTATTCGCCATCCACGGGCAAATGTAAGAACCAGCTTATACTTGCGTTGTAGGGAGTAAGAGGGTCTAGAGATCTATTTACTCCTTAGTTGAAAAGGTCAAGAGTTTCCTTTGCTTGAGGTCCAAAATATTTACCTGGGATGAAGCCTTACTTAATAAAAAGAATGTTGATTCATGCCATTTTAATGATAGTCTTCGGCTTGAATAGCCTTCTGATATGAACCATTCATAGACTGGCTGGCATTTAAAATAGATGAAAATGGACAATAAATAGACCTTAATATTATTTCTCCAAGGATGTGGATAAAACAACATGTTTTGGGGGGCTGGCCCCGTGGCTGAGTGGTTAAGTTCGTGTGCTCCGCTGCAGGCGGCCCAGTGTTTCGTTGGTTCGAATCCTGGGCGCGGACATGGCACTGCTCATCAAACACTGAGGCAGCGTCCCACATGCCACAACTAGAAGGACCCACAACGAAGAATATACAACTACGTACCGGGGGGCTTTGGGGAGAAAAAGCAAAAAATAAAATCTTTAAAAAAAAAAAAAAAAACGACATGTTTTGGGGGCTTTTATGCACAAGCGATTTAGTGGATCTCATAGCATTATTAACATATAAAGCTCTTAGTGCCTGTTTTCTCATGTAAATGTGTTACTCATTTCACCACAGTCACACACATAAAACTCAGCTATATTTTATAGACCAGGCAGACATTGGTAGCAATAAGGTTTTTTTTCCATTTGGGTTGAATTTGTGTGTCTCTCATCTATAATAAGAATTTACCCACTAAAATCTGTTTTCTTTTCTTTCTTTTTTTTTTCGGTGAGGAAGATTGGCCCCAAGCTAACATCTATTGCCACTGCTCCTCTTTTTGCTTGAAGAAGATTGTCCCTGAGCTAACAACTATGCCAATCGTTCTCTATTTTGTATGTGGGACGCTGCCACAGCATGGCCTAACAAGTGCTGTGTAGGTCTGCGCCTGGATCTGAACCCACGAACCTCAGGCTGCTGAGGCAGAGTGGATGAACTTAACCACCATGCCAGTGGGCCAGTCACACTAATATCTGTTTTCGTTGCCTACAGATTTATTTCTTGGTCTACTCAGCCAAGTACTCAATCAAGTGATTTTTACAGTTAAACAATGCTAGATTTTAAAAAAGTGTTGTAACTTAACGACCAGATGTGAAAAGAAAATCCCCCTCCCCCATTTTAAAAAAGATTCAGTTAATGCTTTTAAAACATCTGAGTAATTTAACTAATTAATTACTGGCTTTCACGCAGATATCCAATGTCTAAGAACTCATCTTAAGAAAATAATCATGGTTGCCCACAAAATATATCCACAAGGTGCTTATCTCAGTGCTGTTTTCAGTATCACAATATTGAAAACAAGCTACATGCCCCAAACAAGGCAATGGTATTAAAGCAATAAAGGTGCAAACACATAACAGAATACCACTATGTTCATAAACACATATACATAACATGTAAATATGACATTGGTTCCCTCTAAGTGGAAGAATTTTGAGTTACTTGTTTTATTTTATTTTTTCCCCAAATAACAAAAACTCTTTATTGAGCTCCAAAATATGCAGGCCAATAATTTGGGCTGTTTTTTTCAGGGTGGTTCTGCAGATGTGGGTCAGACTCAGCTAATCTTTGCTGTGGCTCATGCACATGTCTGTGATTGCCTGCTGGGTTGGCTAGTGACTGGTTAGCCATCTGGTGGCTGGTTAACTGTCTGCTGAGATGTGGTCTTGTATCCTCCAGTAGACTAGCCCAGGCTCATTCACGTCATGGTAATCTTCCAGGCTCAGCAAGGCCATAAATGCCAACACACAAGTGCTTTCCAAGCTACTATTTCTTCTTCTTCTATTTTTAAATTTTTTAATTGAGGGGAAAAAAAACCCCGTAAAATTTACCATCTTAAACATTTTTATGTCTACAGTTCAGTAGTCAACTATATTCACATTGTTATGTAACAGATCTCTAGAACTTTTTCATCTTGCAAAACTGAACCTCTATACCCATTGAACAACAACTCCCCATTTTCCCATCCTTCTAGCCCTGATAGCCACCATTTTATCTCTGTTTCTATGAGTTTGACTGCTTTAGATATCTGATATAAGTGAAATCATACAGTATTTGTCTTTTTGTTACTGGGTTACTTCATTTAGCATAACATCCTCAAAGTTCATCCAGCTTGTAGCATGTGACAGGATTTCCTTTTTAAGGCTGAGTGATATTCCATTGTATGTATATACCACATTTTCTTTATTCATTCATGCACTGATGGACACACGTTGCTTCTGCCTCTTGGCTAGCGTGAATAATGCAGCAATGAACATGGGTGTGCACATATCTATTCAACATCCTGCTTTCAATTCTTTTGGATGTATGCTCAGAAATGGGATGGCTGGATCATATGGGAATTCCATTTTTAACTTTACAGTCCCACCAACAGCACCCAAGGGTTCCAATTTTTCCACATCTTCACCAACACTTCTTATTTCCTGTTGTTTTTTTTTCTTATACTGGCCATCCTAATGGGTATGAGGTGATATCTCATTATAGTTTTTTTTTTTAAAGAGCGGCACCTGAGCTAACATCTGTTGCCAATCTTCTTTTTTTCTTCTTCTTCTTCTCTCCAAAGCCCCCCAGTACATAGTTGTATAGTTGTAGGTCCTTCTGGCTCTGCTATGTGGGATGACTCCTCAGCGTGGCTTGATGAGCAGTGCCATGTCTGCGCCCAGGATCTGAACCAGCAAAACCCTGGGCCTCCGAAGCGGAGTGCGCGAACTTAACCACTCGGCCATGGGGCCAGCCCCCTCATTATAGTTTGGATTTGCGTTTTCCTGATGATCAGTGATGTTGAGTATCGTTTCATATACTTACTGGCCATTTGTATACCTTATTTGGAGAAAGGTCTATTCAAGTCCTTTGCCTCTGTTTTCCTTTTTGTAGTTTTCCCTGTAATTAATTTTCTACAATGAGCATTTAATAACTTTTATATTGAGGAAGTTATTGGGAATAATAATAATAATAATAACATATCCAGCAAAGTTGTTGCAATAAGTAGATGGGCCAATCTTGAGTCGCTAGTTGGGGTATCTTAAGGGTGGGGCCATTGCCCTTGTTTAAGATTAAACACTTGGAGAACACTTAAAGAGGCAACTTCATTCCAAACGGAGGCGCCTCTATCTTTTGTGGATCAATGAGCTTGGGTGACATACAGCAGGGTCAGTGGAGGATTAAGTAAGTGAACCTGGGCATGTGGGATACTTGGTGATCCTGCACACAAAATCACGGTCTGGATCCTGCAAAGGATTGTTCTCTTAGGGATTTTCACATTTAGAAGGAAACTTTATCATGTAATTAAGGTTTATGGCTTTTATCTAGCCAATTCAGAAGAGGTAACTAGCTAAATCACCAATAATTTTGTAATCTGAGTTTCAAGAAATGCTCTGTGAGCATTTTAGGGTCCAATTTTGTGTAAAATAAAGATAAGCATAGAAAAGCCCGTAACAAAGTTTTAACTTTAAAATTCCAGTCAAAAATGTAAAGCTTGAGTTAGATGATTGATGCCAATGAAGTGGATTTCCCAAAGATCTGGGTTGGTGGTGGTATTAGCAAACTTGCGGGATAGAATTACTGCCCTGAAAGGAAATAATGGGGACTGATGGCATTCAAACTTCTTAATGGAGAATGCAAACTATGATGTTATTTTCTTGGAGGACACGCCAGTATGATGGCAGAGTGATATGAGCAGCTGTACCCATTCATTCTGCAGAAACAAATGTCAACTGGACATCTATGATAATTATGGGGAAGAGATACTGGTCAATGAGTCAAACGTATATCTGAATAGCTCTATTCCTGCTTCTGAACTTTCTTTACTGAAATTCTACATACACGCACGTCTAAGACCCACACTCAGTTGTATTATACTAGAAATCTCTTCCTGGAATGTCCTGCCCATCATCTAATTTTCAGTACCCTTTTCTTTCTTTATGTTATTGTACCATTTCTCTCTTCTTTCATATTCTAATACCGACTGAAACTACATTTTGGACCACATTATGTTGTCTCATCATCCACCTCCTCAGCATTTCACTGTGTTCCTTTTTTTTTTTCAACCAGATAAGCAGCACTTTATGACTAGCTTATTGTCTTACAGCTGTAAATTTTTCATCTCATTTTCAATCATTCCCCGCAGTTTTGACTACATCACGTCTCCGCTCCTATGTTTTGGATCAGCAGCCTTGGTGTCCATCTACCTACAACATTAATATTACCCACCTCCTCTTCCTCCTGACTTATTTCCTCCGGGACAAGTCCATCTAATTATCCAGTCTTGTCTCTTGCTTTCTGTACCACAATGCTCTCTGCCTCTTAAGATCAGTGTCCTATTTCCTTTCTTGAAAGATTAGCTTTCTTTTTTTTCCTAGCTGCAGAGCCTTGCTCTACGTTATTATGTGGTCCATCCTCACTCAGTCTCCCACCTCTAGTCACTGGTTATGGATCACAGTATTCTATTAGCTTCTGGTGATTTTTCAACCTTCTTCTCCCCCTCCTTTGGCTTATATAAGGCAATAGACTCCTTAAGGATATTTTCTTCTTATTGTTCCAAAGCAAGAACGAACAAACATTCAATAATCTGTCATTCTATAACTGTTCTCCACTCCTCCCCCGGCAATTCACGTCTCTCTTTTCCTCTGCTGAGTTCAATCTGTCATATTTTTCTTTAGCACATTTTCACATTCAAAGCATTTAAGAAGCTAATTAATCCTTGGAGTACCCTTCTGGGATGCGCACCCAGGCTATCGAGGTGGTTGACATTAAGGCTGGGAGCAAAGCCCAAGAATTTCTGTTTTCCAAATTACTGTTCAGACTATGTTTTCTTTCACTCGGTCTCTCCACAATTGAAATAGATACCATCATGGATAAATTCCTTGGACTTAGATTACAAGAAAGCAGCCAGAAATTCTGTGACCTTCTAGATACCCCAGATTTCTCTAACCAAACCCATGTTAGTTCTCGTGAACTGCTGGGGAGCAGCTGAGAGTCAAACTAGAGAACAAGACTAATGCACATCATGTGTTTTTCTTTCTCTTTCATTCAGAAAGACAGAATTATTCACCCAAATCTGTCATTACAAGTCACTTCCAAGAATATGGTCAGGAGATCAGGTCTGGGGGCGAATGTACAAGTCCGGAAATGGGGAGGAAGACTAGAGGAGGAGGCCTAAATCGTCGCATAGATTTGTGTTGCTCTGGTTGACCTCATTGTTGGAAAGACACGATAGGACAGGAGAAAGAGCTCCCTCATCCTCAACTCTTACCAACATCCTTTTTCTTTGTTCTTAAAAAGATATTGAAAATACGCTCTTTTTAGCGCTATGGCTTCTATGCTATATGAGGCCATTAGGGATTTATAGTTTGGCTTTTAAGGAGCAAAACGAGTTATTGTGTGCCAAATCACTGCTTTATCGGGCTGTTATTATTATGTTACTGAGGAATAAGGAAGGGCTTTTGTATAATGAGGAAAAATTACTAGCAATTAAATGACTTTCTTTCTTCTTTTTTCAGTTCAAGTGCAAAAGGAAATTGTTTAACCATTACAACTAGATTATGGAGGCCCTTGGTAATCATTAATAAATAAAACTGTAAGTGCAACTGCACAATGAAGAAGCCAGCTCAGTCAACACTTTCTTGATCAAGTGAAAAATACAACAAACAATCTTACACACATTGGACTCTTCTTAATTCCTATTGCCTTGCCATGCTTGGTGGACATTGCTGTTCAATCTTAGCTGAAATACTGTAATGGTTGAAAAAAAAAAGCTAGGTTAATGGAAACTTTCCTAGTCATAAACACTGTTCATAGGAGACTAGACCACTTTCTTTGGTGAAGTGAAGGACTTATTATGGTACTTATTGAAAGATGCAGGAAATTTGCCACGGCCACTTTGGTGCAATTGTTTTAAACTAACTTGGGTCAAATACTCATCTTGATATGTAAAAAATATTGATTCCTTTCCTATTAACCATCAAGTAATACATATAACAAATATTCCTGATCCCATGCTCTCATTCCTAGGGCTCATTTCATATTAATAAGCATTATAAGAGCTACAACAACTACAACTAACATTGATGTGCTTAAGTGCCAGGCAAAGAAGTGTCAAGGCTAGGCTTATACTTGACATGTGTTATCTCATTCAATATTCATTTACATTTATAGATGAGGTAACTAAGGTTGAAGGATTAAGTGACTTGACAAAAACTATCTATCTAGGAAATGGTGGAGCAGGAAAGTAACATCAGAGAGCTTGTTCTTGACTACTTTCTTAGTCCATTCAGGCTTCTATAACAAAATACCAGAGGCTGGATAGCTTATAAACATCAGAAATTTATTTCTCACAGTTCTAGAGGCTGGGAAGTCCGAGATCAAGGTGCTGGTAGATTTGGTGCCTAAGGAGGGCCCGCTTTCTGCTTCGCAGATGGTGCCTTCTCTCTGTGCCTTCACATGGCAGAAAAGGCAAAGAGTTCTCCGGGGCCTCTTTTTAAGGGCACTAATCTCCTCCTAGAGTTTCCACCTCCTAATACTATCAGCTTAGGGGTTAGAAACTCAACTTATGAATTTCGAGGGACATTCAGACCACAGCAAATGCTTTACTATATCATCTCATCCTGGATTCAGGCGTGTAGGGAGGCCCAGTTTCATTGTAAAACCTTGCTTGCTAACAAAACTTTCTCTGAAGCATGCAATTTAATGGTTTTCTTTTGAAGACACACAAAAATGTCCTCAAGTAAAACAAACACACAGAACAACAACAACAACAAATACAATACAAAACAACTACCATTTCAAATTGCCATCAATCCTCAACTATTCGTCTCTTTCTCAAGGTTCACATCTTCTCATTTCCATGCTAATGATGATTGGAAAACAAATGCAGTTTAAGAAATGCTACTCAATTAAAATATTACCTTGTTAGGAGAATACTGTTTGTCAATTCAACAAGATAGTCATTACACTTATGACTCACCATCTTCCTAGATGGGGTGGGTGTGTTCTATCTCCTGTCCACCTGGGGTGAGCTATAGAAATCTCACTTTCTCTAAAAATAACAATGCAAAAGCAAATCAGCATATTGCAATGGTTCTAGCACATTCCAGTGATGACAGCTTGCACTGAATTCCACACTCCTGGAGCGGAGTTTCCAAGGTTCTTCTCTTATCTCCTCTACCCCTTTTCATTTCCATAACACTAGCACTCAGTAATTTCTGATTTTGCTCAACAATGCCATTAGTGTATATGTGTGTGTGTGTGTGTATTTAATGCATAAGCGAGTTGTTAAGAAAGTAAGGAATACGCAGAGGAGGTAAAAAACAAAATGAAAACAGGAGCCCAGACAGTAAGTGGGCTTTTGCCTGGAGGGCATTCACAAAACAGTGAATTTGAGCTTTCAGTTTTTTATCACCTTCTGGGGTGTGGGAAACCAGAGATAAAGACCAGGGTTGACCAGGTGAGAAATCTACTATAAGACTCCTATTCTCAGATAAAACCAGGATTCCAAAAAGCTATATCCTCAGAACAAAGGTGAATTGGAAATAAAGATACTCCTTCTCACACACTAAGGGATCCTAAAGAAAACTGCCTCTTTCAAAACTTGGTGTTGGATGGCAAGGCAAAAATTTCCCCTCAAAATTAAATTTAAAGTGGTCTATGTTGGTAGTCACCCCATGCAGGTTTTAGTGGGTGAACTGGTTATCTGTATGGTAAAAAATAAATTTGGATCTTGTGGCCTATTAAAAATGGTCTCGAGTTCTTTGAAACTCGCCTCATCCAGAGGCGGGATTGATTTCTCCTTTTGTTGAAATTGGTTGGGCCATGTGACTTTTCTGAACAATAGAATATGTGTCAGTTTCTGGGCTTGGGCCTTTAAAAACTGGCAGTCTCCACTTCCTGTCTCTTGGAGCACTCGTCCTGGGGGAAGCTGGCTGACAGGTGAGAATTTTGACTACCCTGAGACTGTCATCCTGTGAAGAAGCCCAAACCAGCCAACTGGAGAGGCCATGTGGAGAGAGGATATGAGACCAACCCTGGCATTAGATATATGAATAAACCCTTCAATTGACTCCAGGTGATCTGACAGTAACTGTATGAGGGAGTCCAAGTGACAGCAATCCAGATGAACCTGTCAATCTCTAGAACCATGGAAGATAATAACAAATTATTGTTTTAATCCATTAAGTTTTGGGATGGTTTGTTACAGAGCAATGATAACAAAAATAAATTCCCGTCTTACACCATATACACAAAATCCTTTCCAGGTGAACCAAAGGCTTAAATGTAGAGGACAAAAAAAACTATTTTCAAAGGCACTTATATGAGAATATTTTTATTCCTCTAGGGTAGGAAAGAAATGCTTAAAGAAGATGTGGAAAGCGCAAACCATACAGAAAAAGATTGTTGAAATTCAACTCCGTTCAAACCAAGCAAGGACTTCCATTCATCAAAAGTCATCCTAAAGAAAGTAAAATGACAAACTATAATCTGGGAGAAGACATTTGCCAAACATATGATGAACAGAGGATTAATATCTAGATTATACACACACAGACATTTGTACACGTCCCGCAAATCACTAAGACAAACAGAAACAATATGCTAGTGAAATGGGTAAAACACACACAGCTGGAGATGTGGACCAGAGTGTTGATAGCACTGCTGTCTCCAGTAGCCCCAAACTGGAAGAAACCAAAGATCTGTCAACAGAGGAATAAATTGACAAGTTGTGTCATATATTTGAAAATTAGTGAAGTACAGCTTCACACAACCACATGGATGATTCTCAGAATATTGCATGAAAAAAGCAAGTGGCAGAAGAAAACACACTTTCTTCTTTTTTTAAAATTAAGTTCAGAATCTCATAACACTAGATATTATATAGTAATGTAAATAAATGTGACAAAACTATGAAAAAATGCAAGAGATTGTTAAACACATGATTCAGGGTAGTGATTACCTGTCTCTGGGGGGGATGGAAGGGTATAGGGTCAGAGAAGGGTATTCAGGAGGCTGAAGTTGATGGTAATATGTTACATTTTAAATTGGGTGGGTAGTAGAAATGCAAGTTTTTGTATCATTATTCCTTATAACATTGATATTTTATACCTTAATATTGAATATATGTTTTTTAAAGATGTGGGAATAACATTGTTAATATGGGCAGATCCAACCCAAACTGTGTGGACCAAAATATTTTGAAAAGGAATTTGTGATACTGATGTGTTCCTTCATTTAAGAGTGCTTTCTCATCCTGCAGCGCAACCATCCAGCCATAACATTCAAGCATGAAGAATACAGCATCCCTCTTGATTGGATGTTCTACCCAATGGGACAGGTGGAAAGTTGAGTTGGTGCTTAGTACATGGGTACCAGAGCCTCAGACAGGCATACATAGATGGAAGATTAACTGTATGCTCTGAAAAGAGGAACAAATATTAAATTGGGGTTTATTTAGACCTCAAAGTTCCCATTGAAGGCCTACGAATTGCATTCCCAGACTGAACTCACAGCATATATTCTTTCACCTCTTCTAGCCTAACCTCCATTGTCAACCTCAGGCCCACACTGTTTCATCAGAGTACCCTTTTATTTACTATTAGTTTCCAACAGATTGCAGGGGAACAGACACAAAACCAACAAGCAGGCACCAATCTCAACAGTCAATGACAGATTGAGCAGGAAGGCATAAAGAACTCAAAGAATTATTTCTGAATTGCAAATTTGCCATGAAAGCTGAAAAAAATGACTGACTTCCTCTGATATGTTTGCACTGCCAGAAATGATAAATGAAGCACAGATTCATTGTTTTCAGTGAAATTTGCTTATACTACTTAGCATTTATTTAACCCCCTTTAAGAAGCACTGATTTAATAGCCCTCAGAACCCATCAATAAAAAGGGAGGTCACTGTTATCTAACCTATGTCTTAAGTGGAGAAACTTCGACTCTCACAGGTAGACATTATTACATAGTGATAATGTGACCTTGGGGACAGGTGGCTCCCTCACTCCACGTGTCTGTATGTGGGCTTCACCGTTTACCTAAGGTAAACTTTTATATGTTTTGTCTAAAACTTTCCTTACCTCAACATAAGTTGTCGGGCAAATGTGAATTCATCTACACATCTCATTGTGGGTCCACCAGCATTCCAAAAACACATGGCCCCAAATAGAAAAGAGGAATAAACAAAAAAGAATGATACTTTTTACGCTCTGATTGGTAATAAATAAACCCTAAGAATAAGGTCCAGCAGGTGCCTCCGAGCGTACTCTGAGCCAGTGGTTAACTACTTTTCTTTTCCCAGTGACAACACACAAGATAGATGATGTTGATGTCTAGTCCCCTACCTTTGAAAATGCCCAGTTATGTGCCATACTCTGTTTTCTGTGTATAACCCTGACCCTTTAGCTGCCACTCAAGAAAACACTAATGGAATGTCAGTAAATGAAAGTGACATCATTAGAAGGATCACTTTTATATCACTCTCTCTTTTTAGCTATGAAATCATACCCAACTATCAGCACTTTATTTCCATCAAGTCACTTGTGACAGATCTAACAACTCAGAGACATACATACCAGTTAGCGAAGCTTCCAGTTCCATTCTCTCATCCGACAAATTCTACCTCTTAATTTGTACGACTAGAGTCTCTGACGACTAGGTACTCTGATGAAACAGTGTGGGCCTGCGGAAGGACTGATCTCATGCTTTGAATTCCTCAGCTACCCCTGGGTCTGGTCCTGTGGGTATTGTAATGAGAAATATTTCTGAAGGGATGGAGATTGGCAAATAGTTTATACAGCGTTCTTAGGTTAAGATGCTGAGGAGGAATAAACACTGCTTTTTGAAAGGTTTGCCATTCAGTAAACATCGCGAAGAATGTGCTTTGCTGACTGACTCTACACAGGCGTTCACTCATTTTGCTGTTTTGTCCTATTCAGCTGATGCTGTAGGTAGGTTTTCTGTTGGGCAATTGTGATCTATGTCTTCAAAATCATTGAAATGCTGGGAGCCTGGGAATTTCTTATGTGTATACAATATGTCGTGGCATATGGAGAGTCTAGGTGGCAGGCAATTTGGATAGTGGCCACACTCACTAATCAGAGGACAGACTTCACATGTGCTGACTTTGGAAGGTACTATTGATCCCACGGTGACCTTTTCAGTTCCACTCACACACAGTTCATAATGGGTTTTCAAGTAGTGTCAATGCATAAAAAGCTTAACTGAGGTTTACACACTGTGCAACGGCTAAAGACCAATGGCTGGGGGACCTCATTGGCTAAGCTTGTTGCCACTAACAACCAATGGGACTGTCTGCCCCCTTTAAAGTTGTTCAGTTCTGTCACCTTGCTCCATACATTCAGCAAATGTTATCACTCATAGTAATGACAACTATAATAATGCTATTTCCTAGGCACTGGGCTGTCTTTACTCTTCGAGGTAGAGAATATATTCCCCATTTTATAGGTGAGGAGACTGACTTACAGAACGCTTAAGGCCTAAGTAAGTAGAAAAACTGGAGTCTGTACTATGCTGTCTTCTGCTGTTAACCAAAAGGAAATGTTGCTTCCCTAGTGAGCCTATTTGCTGAGCAGAGGGACTAAGTCTTGAGACTTTGATAATAAAGCAACGAGTTGGATTACATCATCTACCTTACCAAAAAGCCATCGATATTAAATGCATTATAATAATATTTTGTTGTTTTTAGTTGTTTCAAACATATCTAATTGCTCTCATTTATGACTGGTCCAATCCGATCTAGGAAAATGAAGAAAAACTTTCGGTGTCATTCTAATCATTTAAGATCATTGGCTGTGACCTGATGTAAGTGGGCTAGAATCAAAGTCCAAATGTCTGACCACTGCCTGCAATGAGCTTGTTGGGAGCTTGTTAATATTTTAGGCAGTTTTAAATGATCCTGATTTTTTTTTTTTAGCATGTGGGCAAGGCTAGTTGGCCCATTTGCAGAAATGGTCATGAATCTATAAATGGGCTCGTATCAGCCTATGGATAGCTAAATGTATCTTACATACAGGGAAACCTCAATGATACCTGCCAAATACAGGGAAGGTTAATCTCCATTTGTGAAGGGTCTCAGTTATTTAAAAAATTAGATGTAGTTTTATTATTTGCAATAAGACATAGTAACAAACGAACTGGTAACAAAATGTTACCAAATGAAGTCCTGTTATAAGAGTGTTAATGACTAGAGAAGACAGTTGTAATGAGTAGTACTCATTTGCATGCAAATAATTAATGTGTCAAAGCCCTTAAAAAGAGATCGATCCCTCCTAGATGAAACAGGCCCCTTTGCAATCTTGTTTACACTATTACTTTGCTTAGCTAACCATTCATTCAGAGACAGTGCAATGGTAATTTGAACAGGAACCGAGTGGAAATTTAATCACAAATTCTGAATTACTGGGGCCCCAAATAATGGGGCTTTACTGTATAGTCATTTCTTTATTATGCACATCAATGAATGTGACATTGATCATTTTTAAATCATTTCTATTTTACCTTGTATATTATTTCGGAGAAAGTTACCTTCTCAATTAAATTTTGCTTAGGCTCCTTTTAAACTTAAATTTGCATTCCCCCAGCACACATAAATGGGCAGGCAAAGAGACAGTCAAGAAGCATATAATAGAGAGCTGTACGAAGCCTGTCTGGGATGAATCATTAAGCATGGCTAATCCACAGGTCGAGATGCATCCTTATTAGAAATTTCTTCATGTCCGAAGATGTGTTCAACAAAATTCCCCAAACAAGTAAGAATTCTCAGTTCCTAATAGAGGGTTCCTATGAAACGGAATGTGTTCAATCCCAGGGGAACCCAGTGACCCCAGAACTGGGACTTGGACCCTGGGCACACGGTTTCAGGACAAGTGGGACACCTGGAATGGTGGTATGGTAGGTAGGTAGGTAGGTGCCTTCCAGAGCATCCAAAACCACAGGTAAGTTTCTTTATTTAAAAACATTAATGGCTCAACTGGTACGCTTTAATGGCAATTGCAAGTGCACTGCAAAAAAAAAAAAAAATCACATTCTCAGCTTATCAGAGTAAAAATGAGACAGAGCTGATGACCAGACTGGGCCATATAAAATGAACAAAATTCTCATAAAACAAAATGCTTTGAAGTCATGTGGCGGAGAAATGCTGATGTTACGTATGCCCCTTCCCCTTTTCTTGGGTCTTTCTGAACGCTTTTCCATTTTGTTTAGGTTGCTTGTAAACTGTTTAGATTGGTTGAGATAAAGGGAAATTGAGAGTTTTTAATTCACGATGGCAGAGGAAAAATCAAAAAGCTTGACTCGGTTATTCTCTCCCCACCTCCAACACACACGGCACTCAAGACAGAGACAGCTAGTTGACCTTCAGTATCTATTCTTTCCTTTCATAAGAGAATTTTGAGTTTTAGCAGAACACACGCTTAACACTGTATTTTCCAACCTCCCTTGTGCCTCGGTACGGTCATGTGGCTAAGTTCCGGCCACTGGTGTATAAGTGAAAGTGTCATGTGTGACTTCTAGGAAGTGTCCTTAAGGGAAAAGGGTGCACTGTCCTTTACCTTCTTTTTCTTTCCGACTGTCTGGAAAGGTGACACAATAGCCAGAGTTTAAGCAACCATCTTGGGTCACAAGCATGAGAGACACACCCGAGAGATGACGGAGCTCAAACCTGGAAGGAGCCCATGTCCTGGTAACTTCCTGGAGCTGCCAACCCTGCCCTGGATGGTCAACCTCTAGATTTCTCATGTGAGGGGATTAAACCTTGTGTGTTTAAGCCACCATTAATTTGGGTTTTCTGTCACTCACAGCTGTACCTAATCCTAACTGATTCAGCATTTAATCAAGTTCTTTCCTCATAGAAGGGATCTACTGCATGGGCAAAGGCAGAGAATGCCTTTTGGAAGGGGACTATTTGTTGGTGATTTTGTTGCCACCAGGTCAAAGCAGACCTGTGACCGTGAACCATCTCCTGGGCCGTGGAAGTCATTGTGCTTTTAGCCTCTGTGTCAGTAGCTTCGTGTTGACACATTTTGCCTTTGTGTTTATCTCCTGTTGGTTTGCAACCACAGATGCCACCATTAATCCTTCCCCACCTGTATCCTAACTGCCTGAATGCTAACTCAATACAAATCTGCTCATTCACTCATGATTGCAGTCAAGACGGGATGAGGAAAGAAGAGTGGATTCTCAGCAAAACAATCTATGACTATGCCAAAGACCCCTATTTCAAGAAATAGCTTGTAAGAGAACAGCAGATCTACTTTGCAAACTGCTAAACTCCCCTCCTCATGTCACCATTCTGAAATGTTGAATTCCAAATTCTCACTGTACACCATGGGTTAATGGGGTTCACAATTCCTTGTGCTTAAATGGTATTAAGGTAAGTCATTTAAACATTAAAAGTTTACAACCCAAAATTGATCACCTTGGCCAGTTTACACAAGAAGGATCAATATAATCAGCTCCCCCTCTTTAAATGTTAACAAATGCTTTAACACAACATGCCTGACCATGGGATGCAGATTAAAATTAGATACGGAATTAAGTTTCTTCTACACGGTGGAAGAGTCAATTTGAAAATCCTGATAATCAGCCAGAGCTGCCCACAAGGCTTGGCTTTGTAGCATTTAACAAGAAAGGAAGTTTGCTCCCTACAAACCTAGTGATCTTTTTTTTTAACTCAGTAGTAGGAAAGACAGGGATAATAATAGGGATTGGGGTTTTTCAGTAATGGTCACCATTCAGTCCAGGGAGGGAACAGCTTTGAGCTGTACATGGGGATCCCTGCCCCCACCCCGTGAGCAACGCCTGTTAAGGAGAACGTTAAGGGTCCCCACTGCCCCTTTCAGCTCACATAACCAAGAGCAAGCTAGACCAGCCCTACCTAGAAAGGCCCCTTTTCACACACACACAGCAAAAGTTGCAACCCTCCTCAGTAACCTGCCTGCCTGTCAGATAGGCATGAGGCCAGCTCAAGTGCAGCTTCTCATGGCATGACACCGCATACCCAAGAGCTTCCATATCAGGCGGATCTACTACTTGGAGGCAGAACAGACTTGAGGGAAATTGTAAAGTAGTGCTGTCTTCTCGTTCTTCCTCTCATGACAACTTTCCCAGGAGCCATGGCCTTGCTGATCCCTTATTCTCTCCCCATTCCAGCCATGCTTTCTGTGAGTTGTGATGTTGGATAGCTGGATACAAATGAACTCCCACTCATTATGTTCACACCTTAATATATTATCTTTTCCAGAAGTATTAAAATTTTAAGAAGGGCCAAAGCCTAAAAGCAAAGAATCTTTGATGGTGGCATTTCAGGTCAGTGATTCTCAGCCTTAGCCAGTTTAACAATCTCTAGGGAAGCTTGCTATAATTGCAGATTCCTAGGCCTCATCAACAGAGAATCTGATTCAATGGATCCAGATGGTGGGGGAGACCGGAAATCTCCTTTTAAATGCGCCATCCTCCTGGGTGATTCCAGTGTAGCTGACCCACAGACCCCTTTGGTCTAGGTGGCTGCCTATGCCATTGGTCTATTCTGCAAAATATTAATACTTTAAAGAAAATTCTTAAAATGAATACTATTTTCAGGTTTTGTTAAAATAAGCTTTCTTTATTAAGGACTAGTTCTGGTCCATCGATTTGGCGTTCCTTTCTGTAAATAATTATGAGGTTGGCTATAATTAGGCTTGTTCTGTTGGGCAGGTAGAAATTATCAGGGGGATGGAGCCCATAACACAATAACTACCCATGGTCGTAGTCTGAGAGTAATTGAGTAAGGTTATTGAACCTAGCTCCCTCTTCATCTCACTGTGCCTTTCCCCTAGGGATGGGAAGAAAGAGACAAACCTTATAAATGAGTCACAAGGGTGGGAAGGCAGAATGTTGCTGTGGATACTGATAGTGATGAGTGACAACTACTTTCTGGATTACAAAAGACAAAGATACAAAGGATTCGACGGTTCTGCAACCCTTGCACCAATACCGGTCTATATTTGCCCTTCTTCACAAGCCTTCTTCTGGCAAGAGACTTCATTTCTTTCCAGCTTCTCTTTTCAACAACCAGCACCATTTATTGCACATAGACTTAGTGCCGGGGACTCTAATGTGCTTTACATACACACGTACCTATCCCATTTAATCATCACATGAACCTTGATAAAGTTAAGTTGTATATGGGGAACCACAAAATGGAGGCCACCTCAGTGGCCCAGCCCACGTCAAATTGTAAACCTAAGTCAGCCTGCATGTACAGGAAACTCTTCACTGTCAAGGAAACCTAACACCAATCACAATCGTCCAACTCAGGCTTAGCTGGCTTACCTTCCCCAAGAAAATAAGACCTCCCAGTCAGTCATGCCCTGCTTCTGGGATGCCGCTTCCACCACTCTATAAAACTCGCTCTTCCCCAAAATCCCTTGGGAAGAGTGCTCTGCTGCTTCTGAGGCACTGTCCTCCCCTAATCCATGGATTGTTTTCCCTTGAAGAAAGGACATCAAACTCTTCCTAAATTGTTTTAATTTTGCCATTTGACAATCCGAGTAAGATGGGTACTATTTCATCTCCTTTTCCAAATGGGAATGGTGAGGCTAGAAAGGCAAGAAAATTTGGCCAAATACACATCCCACTAAAATATGAACTCTATAAGGGCAGGGGGTTTTGTTTGTATCTTTCACAACCATATTTTGAGCACCTAGAACAATGTTTGCAACACAACTGTCACCAAATAAATATTACCTACTTATAAGAAGTATCTACCTGTATTTTTGTCTAGGGTCAATTATTTATAAAAAACATAAATCCACTCAGACTAGGTTAGGCTAAAGGGATTTAGGTTAAGGAATATAGGAAATCTCCCAGGCCCCAAATGGCAGGAAATACAGCCAGCTCACACGGGTTCTAGAAAGCGTTGAGACAGATCGTCTGTTTCTGGCAGTCTCTTTGGGGCCTTGAGGTCTCTCCTATGTGCTGCGTGTCTGCTCCCAATTTCCTTTCTCCAGATAGAGGTTTCACCGCACAGTTTGCAGCTCCTCTTCCCTCTTCACAGGAGCTCGTGCATTAATTTGGTTTGCCATAATTGTAACTCTGGCTTGAACTTCACAAGTGCCAGGTAACACAGTTTCTCTTGCAGTTGGGCCAGGCTTCCATCCTGGGCCCTATTAGCTGTGACCAAAAGGTGGAGCCACATGAGCCACCTCTTCCAACCAGTGACTGGGTCAGAGTCCCTAAAGAAGTTCCGCAGGCAAAGAGGATATGACTGACATCTCTGGGTTAGGCAGGGAGCCAGAGACTCAAGAGTGGCAGTAGTTGAGCTGTGTATATGCCAGAGGCTTCCAGGACAGAGGTCAGCAAACGTTTCCTGTCAAGGGTCAGATGGTAAATATTTCTCTTTGAGGGCCAGAGAGTCTGTGTGGGCAAATACTTAACTCAGTGACTGTAGTGCAAAAGGAGCCATAGACAGTCAGCAAGAGAATGGGCATGGCAGTGTTCCGATACAACTCAAAATACAAAAACAAGCCGCAGGCTGGCTTTGGCCTGAGGGCGATAGTTTGAAGGCCCCTCTTCAAGGACAAACGTCTCACCAGAACATATGACACTTGTCCATATTCCCATCAACCTGGATTCTGGTTTCCTGGACCAATGACATCTTCTTGTTTTTACTGTTTTCTTCTCTTTTTTTAGCAGTGATTCACAATGGCCTAGTTGTTAAGATGCAGAACATTCTATTAAACAGGGAACGCAAGTGCTTTGTTCTACCACCAGGAGGGTGCTTTAAGGACCAAGTCTTACTTATCTGAGCGGCTTAAATGAGAGTGAGTGATTGTGTTGGGGTGCTGGAGTTACTCCAGCTCAGAGGGTCATTTCCATGGAAACAATTCACGTGCTTCTCCTTCCCCTCTGCCAACCCTGGACCAGCATCTTAACTGGGGGAGATTTTAGGGGGTGCTGTGTTCTCTCTCTCCTCGCAAGATGTCTTTTCTAAAGCCTCTTAGTATAGTAGGAGAAATAAAATGAGGGTCCACAAAAGGATGGGAACTGGAACCAATGTGTGTCACCATCGACCACATGGATTGTTTGTCAAGTAGAAAGGCAGAGAGTTTTAAATGCAGTTTTATTTGAAAGAGTCAGTGTTTGTAGATGCAGCCTGTGTGGCTGGGGCTAATCTTGTAATAACTTCGCAAGTGCTGTGAAGAAGCCCCAATTTCTCTCTGAAAGTGGTTTTGTCATACTGTAATCTAAAAGGATAAGGGAGTAATCTGATCGTGTGTGGCTGGGTGGGTGCTGTTGCCTGCAGTTTATTATATTCAGGTAATGCTTAACTGCACACTTGATAGACATGACTTTTATGTTGTGGCTCCTGGATTGTTTTATGCTCCCTGGTCATTATGCTAAGAAATGAGGCTCTCTTCCCTTTCAGAGTTAAAGTCCCCTGCTCTTACCCCATGTCCTAATGAAAGATTCTGACACTGTTACTATAAAGCTAAACTCCCTCTTTCTCAACTAAAAAGAGGATGAGTCTACTCTGAACAGGCTTGGGGCCCTGAAAATGGATGGATTTGCCAGTAAGATAGAAAGGTACCAGTAGAGTCCACATATTAATTAAGTGCTGCTAAATAGAGCTGTCCTCAAAATAGAGGCAATTGTCCAGCCCCTGGGGGAGGGGAAGGCAATTAGGGCAGCTGTGGTGAGCACTGGCTCCTAATCATCTCCCTCTTCAAAGCCAAGGGTGGAGGGTGTGCCCCTCTCGCCCACATAGCTCCTTCTTTAGGCAGCGCCATGCTTTCTCAACTCCTCCTTTCACCCCCACTCCCTTGGTAATGAGTAACTCATCCCAAGAAAAGAAAGATGAGGATAAATGATAGAACTGGTCTTTCCAAGTACCAGCCAAAACAGTCGCTGCAATCTGATTCTCACAAGTTGGATGGTGCAGAATGACATTTCATGCTCTCGAAGAATAGCACCTTTAGGACATGCAAATCCAAACTACTATGAGATATCACCTTACACCAGTCAGAATGGCTATAATCACCAAGACAGGAAACAACAAATGTTGGAGAGGATGTAGAGAGAAGGGAACCCTCATACACTGCTGGTGGGAGTGCAAACTGGTGCAGCCACTATGGAAAGCAGTATGGAGATTCCTCAAAAAACTAAAAATAGAACTACCATATGACCTGGCTATCCCACTATTTGGTATCTACCCAAACAACTTGAAATCAGCAACCCAAAGTAACCTATGCACCCCTATGTTCATAGCAGCGCTATTCACAATAGCCAAGACACAGAAACAATCCAAGTGCCCATTGAGTGATGATTGGATAAAGAAGATGCGGTATATAGACACAATGGAATACTGCTCAGCTATAAAAAAAAAGACAAAATCATCCCGTTTTCAACAACATGGATGGATCTGGAGGGTATTATGCTAAACAAAATAAGCCAGACCAAGAAACCCAAACACCAGATGATTTCACTCACATATGGAATATGAACAAACACATGGACAAAGAAAACAGTTCAGTGGCTATCAGGGGGCGGGGGTTGGGAGGTGGGCACAGGGGGTGAAGGGGAGCGCTTGTGTGGTGACAGACGAGAAATACGTGGAACTGAAATTTCACAAACATGTAAACTATTATGAACTCAATTTAAAAAAAATAAAAAGTGGGCATTTAGAAACTGTTATAGCAATTTGGTATAGTAAGTTTATCTTTAGAACTTAATAATAAAAAATGATTTTGTGTTTTCTAAGTTTTTAAAAATTTCATTTGTCTAGTGATTTGATTTTACTGTATTTTGCAAGTTATTGGTCAAAAATGCAATGACTTGGAAATTTTAAAATAAAAGCAATTTGACCACACACACACACAAAAGAATAGCACCCTTAGTAAATTGACTTAAAGTTTCTTGCTCTGTTTTTAATAACCTCAAACTTACAGAAAAGTTGCAATTACAGTACAAATAACCATTTTTCTCTGAATCATCTAAGAGCAAGTTGATGCCCCCACCACCCCTTAATACTAGTTTAGCACATATTTCCTGCAAACATGGACATTCTCCTACATAACCACAATGTTACCACCCATAGTGGGACGTTCCTTACTGCCTTTGCTTCCTAAGAGCCCATTCAAGCTTTGCCAGTTGTCCCAACGTCTTCTAGAGCAAGAGGATCCAGTTCAAAATAAGGCATTGCATTTAGTTGTCATGACTCTTTGCCCCCTTGAACCTGGGACATTTCTTTAGTTTGACTTTGACTTTCTTGACCTTGACACTTTCAAAGATTAAAGGCCAGTTATTTTGTAGTTTCTCTGTCAACCTGGGTTGTCTGATGTTTTGTTCTAATGAGGATCAGGTTGTGGACCTTATGCGGGAATATCACAGACGTGATGCTACATTCTTCTCACTGCATCCTATCACGTGCCATGTGATTTCTATTTATTCCATTACTGGTGAGGTTCGCTTTAATAACTTGATTAAATTAATATCTACTAGGCATCTCTACTGTAAATTTTATCTTTCTCCCTTATCACATTTTGAAATTTTTTATTTTAAAATAATTTTAGATTTATAGCAAATATACAGTACAGTGAGTCTCCCATATCCATCACCCACTTTCCCCTAATGTAAGCATCTTCAATGGCCATACTAATATTTTATGAGAAAGCACACTGAAGCCATGTAGAAATCCACTTCTCATCAAACTTTCAATTTATTCATTTTTAAAATTTATATCACGATGGGATTCTTATTTTATTCAATGGATGATAATTCATTGCTATCGATAACTATTTATTGATTTTTATTAAGGTGAAATTCACATAACATAAATTTAACTATTTTAAAGTGAACAATTCAGTGACATTCAGTACATTCACAATGTGGTGCAACCACCACCTCTATCTAGTTCCAAAACATTTCCGTAATCACCAGATAAAGTCTTGTACTGTTTTCCACAGTGGCTGAACCATTTCACGTTTTCACCAGCAATGTATGAGGCTTCCAGTTTCTCCACATCCTCACTAAAGCTGGTTATTTTCTGTTGTTTTGATTCCAGCCATTCTACTGGGGATAAAGTGATATCTTGTTGAGGTTTTGATTCGCATTTTCCTAATGACTAATGATATTAAGCATCTTTTCACATGCTTATTGACTATTTGAATATCTTCTTTACAGAAATGTCTATTAAAGTTCTTTGCCCATTTGTTAATTGAATTGTTTGTCTTTTTTTGAAATTGAGCTCTTTATATACCCTGTAAGAGAACTCAGGGAGAATTCTTTATATATTCTGGCAAATAGACCCTTATCAGATATATAATTTGCATACATTTTCTCCCTTTCTGTAGGTTATCTTGTCATTTTCCTGATAATGTTCTTTGATGCAAAAATATTTTTAATTTTGATGAATTCCAACTTATCTGTTTTTTGTTTTGTTGTTCGTGCTTTTGGTTTTATATCTAAGAATCCATCATCAAATATAAAGTCTTGAAGATTTACCCCTATGTTTACTCTTAAGAGTTTTATAGTTTTATTTCTTTATTTAGGTTGTTGATCCATTTTCAGTTAATTTTTGTATGCGGTGTGAGGTAGGGGTCCAATTTCACTTTTTTGCATGTGGATATCCAATTCTCCCAGCATCATTTATTGAAAACACTCTTCCCCCCACTCCCCATTGAATGGTCTTGGCACCCTTGTTGAAAATCAATTGGCCGTAAAAGTATGGTTTTATTGCCAGATTCTCAATTCTATTCTGTTGGTCTACATATCTATCATAATGTCAGTACCACAATATTTTGATTACTGTAGGTTTATAGTAAGTTTTGAAGTTGGGAAGTGTGAGGAAGTTTTCTTCCTTTACATTTTTTGGCCATTCAGGGCCCTTGCAATTCCATATGAAGTTTAGGATTGATTTTTCCATTTCTGAACAAAAAAGAGGCCTTTGGAAATTTGATAGGAACCACATGAAATCTATAGATTGCTTTGAGGAGTACTGCCATCTTAACAATATTAAGTTTTCCAATCCATGGGCACAAGATGTATTTCCATTTATTTACGTCTTCCTTAATTTCTTTCAACAACGTTGTATAGTTTTCAGTGTACAAGTCTTATTCCTCCTTGGTTAAATTTATTTCTAGGTAGTTTATTTTTTGGACATTATTGTAAATGGAATTGTTTTCTTAAATTACTTTTTGGATTGGATTGTCCATTACTATCGTATAGAAACACAACTGTTTTTGGTCTGTTAATCTTATATGCTGCAACATTGTTAAGTTCTTTTATTAGCCCTAACAGGATTTTTTGAGGGTTAATTGGCATTTTCTACATATAGGATGTCATCTATAAATTCAGTTTTTATTTTGATTCTTAATTATCCTAGATTTGGCCAGTGGGAGACTCATGCAAAGTGGCTCCTCTGTCCTTTAGACAAATCCTTATAGTTCTTTGAGCACCTCCTTACTTTCTAGCACAACATATTCTATGGTCACTTTGTATTTTCCCTGCCCTAGCCCCCAAATCAGCCATTTCTGCAAAGAGTCATTGTTCTTTTAGTGGGGAAGAGTATTGATGAGTCTACTGAGTGGTAGATGTGCTCATTGTCACTGTTCCCAGGGCCTCTCCATGAACAGAATTAGGCAAAACGTCTGTTTGTGTGTGTGTGTGTATATACATATATATACACACACATACATATGTATACACACACATATATACATACATAGATATATGTGTATATTATACACACACACATACACACGCACATATATATGTGTATATATATCCATACACATAAATTAACATCTATATTTAATTGTACCTATTTAGGTATACTGATAACCATGAGTTCACAACAATGACTCTGATTCCAATCCAACACCACAGTGTTCAATCTAGATTTTCCCTTTTCCATATTTTAACTTTTCTCAGACAGTGAGAAACCTTGCTCCCATTATTCTTAATGTATTTGCTTATTTGATAAATCCTCTTGCATGTACTAATTTCCCATTATTGGTGCCACATCCTCCTCTGACCAAATATTCTTGTCCCACTTGGGCTCTGAACTCCATGCTACATTGCTGTCACTGTCCCCAGTGTGGGTTCCTTCTAATCCTGCTTGTGCCCCCACAGGCCTTACCAGGCCATCTCCCATGCAGGCTTGGGCTCTGACAAACCTCTCTAGGCTACCTCTTGTTGAGCTGCCCCTCCACAGGATACCCTCTTCACTCTATTTTTGCTCCAGCACCCTTTACTTGGTCATCCATATTTGTGGATGCCCCCCTCACCCTGTTTTGCCTCCAACACCCTCCTCTAGGCCCCTTAGCTGTCCCTGTCCCTCACAGTATGGACACCTACCTTGCTTAAATCCTTCTAAAGACTTTAGGACCAAATAGTTCAGGAAGGAAAGGGAAGGGAAGTGGTAGGGGCACTGAGGCAAACAAACCTAACAGTTAAGATGCTGTGGTTTTTAAATCTGCCTCATTGACACACCTAGGTTGAAAGCAGAGAAGGGACTATTTAGTCTCACTTACTACTCAATATTGAGTTCCTTAGACAGAATCTCTAACAGGGAGTTATCTACCTACTACTTGAATACCTCATAACTATCGTAATAGAAAAGAGCTACACTAAATGCATACTTAACACAGGCAAAGTGAACTATGAGCGCTTGGATCAGAAAGAAGGAGAGGAAAGAAGGGGGTGAAAGAAGGGAGAGAGAAAGAGGAGAGGGAGAAAGAGAGAGAAAACACCACGAAGACAGTGCTGTTGGTTTTACTCACATTTGTGCTCAATGGGTATATGCCCTGGACTGAACATCACAGCATTCCTATAAGATAGCCACTATTAGCCCCATTTTATACCTGAGAAAATTGAGGTTTGAAGAGATTAAGTCACGCCCCAGGTCACACAGCTAGTGTGTATGACTGAGCTGGGATTCTAACCTGTCTGTCTGATTCAAGAACTGTGCATTCCTGCGTGCAGGGATGTGAAGCCCACTTCCTGCCACGGCAGTCCATTCCAGCCCTGGATCGCCTTGACTATTAGAATGTTTTATGCTTTCATAGAATCGAAAATCTGTCTCCCTGAAGTTTTTCCACCCATTGGTCTTGGTTTCACCCTTTGGGGATGTATAAAACAATTCTAATTGCTCTTCCACATGACAACCCTTAAAATCTTTGTAGTCAGCTATCATATCCCCCGAGTCTCCTGCTCTCCAGGCTAGACATTTCTAGTTCCTTCAACCATTTCTCTTATGAATGAGAAAATGCCTTTCCTCTAGCCTGTTAACACTGCACTAATCTTCTAAGTAAAAAGGATTCAATTCATGCCCCAAACGCATTCCATTGTATTCAGGGCAAAAGGAGAGTTAGACATTTGCTTTCGAACTAAAATAGAAAACATGGAATTCAATCTACCTTCCACTGCAGATGTTTACTGGATTCTGAGACATAAGTGCGACATTCTCTTTTTCACTTAGGTCTTTCTATATATAAGGTCAAACCATTGGTCTAGACTCCATTCTTCTTTTGAGGAAGGTCAGGAATTTCCATGAAAGATTACTACCAACTGTCTATCACTAGGAACATGTAATATGACAACTAGCTCAGTACATTCGAAAATTACATGGAGCTCATATATCTGACAAAGGTCTACTATCCAGAATATATAAAGAACTCTTAGAACTCGACAGCAAAAAGACAAACAAATCATTAAAAAAAGGACAAAGACTTGAATATTCATTTCTTCAAAGAAGATATGCAAATGGCCAATAAGAACATGAAAAGATACTCAACATCATTAGCCATTAGGGAAATGCAAACGAAAACCACAATGAGATACCACTTCGCGTTTACTAGGATGGCTAGAACAAAAAATAAAAAGTGTTGGTGAGAATGTAGAGAAACTGGAACCCTCATACATTGCTGGTAAGGATGTAAAAAGTTTAGCCACTGTTGAAAACAGTTTGGCTGCTCAAAACATTAAACATGGAAATACCATACGACCTAGCAATTCCACTTCTAGGTATATACCCCAAAGGATTTGACAACAGGTATTCAAACAAATACTTGTACACAAATGCTCATATCAGCATTATTTATTATAGCCAAAAAGTGGAAACAACCCAAATGTCCATCAACAGATGAATGGATAAACAAGGATATACCATACAATGGAGTATTATGCAGCCATAAAAAGGAATGAAGTATTGATACATGCTACAATGCAGATGAACCTTGAAAACATTGTGTTAAGTGAAAGAAGCCAGACACAAAAGACCAGATGTTGTTTGATTCTGTTTATAGGAAATATCCAGAATAAGCAAATCCATGGAGTCAGAAAGCAGATTAGTGGTTGCTATTAGCTGGAGGGAGAGGGCAACGAGGAACTACTGCTGAATGGGTGTAAAGTCCTTTTTGGAGGGATGAAAATGTTTTGGAACTAAATAGAAGTAATAATTGTACAACATTGTGAATGTACTAAACGCAACTTAATTTTACCCTTTAAAATGATCAGTTTTATGTTATGTGAATTTCACTTCAATAAACCCAGTTACCTGGAGCTCTCTGGCAGGTAAGAGGATGGCAGAGAGGGCAAACACAGTGTTTTGCCCTATTTCTCTCTTTCAAGTCTAAGTCACTCATTTCAAAAGATGTTCTAAAGAAATAAACGAAGCTGAAGCTGAAAACAAATCATACTAGCTTAGGAATATGGTAACTGTACATTATCTGAGCCAGGGCATGTGTTTTCTAGTCAGATTGTTCTTAAAACTATGCTAATTAAGTAAAATAATGACAATTATAACGAAATTGCCACAAACATCAGGCTTTGCGAATATTTATCACTTAAACATATAGTTGTTAAGTTAGGGCATTTCTCTATTACATACTATTTTGGATGGAACCAATCCTTATTTTCTGGAGGAAATCAATTTTAACTAGAACCATTGCATTTTAAATTTCCATGTAGTGCAGGACTAACAGTATTCATTAACATTTGACATCCATACTTTCACTCGTAAGGTGTTTTCTTCTGGATTCAACAGTCTATCAGACAGTTGTGAAAAGGGATCATCAGAGACAAAATCTCAAATTGCCTCCAAAAAAGCTCAATTTTACTTCTGCTCCACCACATTCATTGAGTGAACTTCACGGATCTTTCATTGTTAATGAGCCAAATTCTCCAAGGGCTTCTGCTCCTCCCCGGCGAAAAGTTAGACACCTGGAGAAGCTGCATCAACGTACAGACCACAAGGGTACCATTTGACAAATTACTGCTTCCACGTTCCAGGACCCTAGAGAAAATTCATATGCTATCCTGGACTGTCAAAGTTTTCTTACATGTAGTTGAGAAAAACCATTAAAATATTGAGTAAAACTTACATGTACTATCTGGATATGCTGAGTCAAACAGCTAACACTAGGTCGCTGTCCTAGAAATTAGTGGAGGAAATAACCTTCTCTGAGTGCTAAAGTTAGGGTTGGCCACTGCATTTTAATTTTATCAGGAAGAACATTTTTTTTCCTTCCTAAAGTTCAAAGGTTGCATGGGAATCTTTTTAAGGACTGCTCAACATCATCTACAGCAAAGCCACTGTTTCATCGTTAAATCCCATCATGGACATTTCTCCACATCTTCACCTTCCTCTGGTTCCATAGAGCACATCGCATGTATCCTACAAAGAGGGATGGCAGTGAACTGCATGGGCAATTTGCTCTCTGAGTCAATCATTTTGTAAGGGCCATATGAGTATCAGAAGAACTTACAGTAACTATTAAGTCAGTTAGTAAATTAGCAGGATAAGCCATTATATCTAAATTGATTTTTCTCTTCTTCCTTTTCCTTCCCTTCAATTGTCTATAAGCATATCTTTTGTGATTATACATCACTGCTGGCTGACAATCACTGAGTAACCAAAACAATTTCACCACCAAATCCATCATCTGCCTCATTACCACCATGTTTCACATATGGGAGCAATGGATACAGAAAGCACTAAATGAAATGCTGTTGCTCTAAAGAAAGGCCAGATTTACTTATTTTTAAGAAAGGCTAGATTTATTTTTATGAAAAAAATACAGCTAAGAATAATGCATTTTCTCATTCCCTTTGAGGTTTTGATCCTCAAATGTTTTTGTCTGTTTGCCTGCTTGTCAAGAACCCCTATATGATTATAGAATGGCATCAAGAAACAGGCAATGACAAAAGTCAATTAAAAGAAATGCCTGGGACCAAATGCTGTGAGTACCAATATCAGCTAGGATGTCTCTGCTACTATGCTTCCCATCTAAAATCTATTCACTATGCTTTCCCATCTTACTATCTCCTTCGAGAGTTGGATGAATAGAATTCCTCTAGAGGTCTGCTATTCTTCGAAATTGCTTGTGCAGTTCATATTCGAGCTCCCTCACGGCAGATTTTGAGGTTACTCCTCCTGTTCTAGTTACTATTGCCAAGTAACAATCACTCCAAAATGTAGAGGCTCAGGACAACAGTCATGTCATCACCGCTCCTGGTTTCTGTGGGTCAGGAAGTCAGGAAGGGTTCAGCTGGGAGGTTCTGGATTACAGTTGCTCGTGCAGTTGTGGTTGGACAGTGGCTGGACCAGAGGGGGCTGGCTGGGCATCTCTCCCTGTCTGTGCAATTTCAGCACTTCTCCAGGTGGAGAACTAGCTTAGGCTCGTTTGGGCTTCCTCACAGTGTGGCAGCCTCGGGGCTATTGGACTGCTCACAGGGTGTCTGCAAGGTTTAAGAGTGATTATTCCAGCAAACAGGGCAGA
This sequence comes from Equus asinus, assembly GCF_041296235.1. Lineage (NCBI taxonomy): Eukaryota > Metazoa > Chordata > Mammalia > Perissodactyla > Equidae > Equus > Equus asinus. Next base: position 92,052,388 of record NC_091820.1, read on the forward strand.
AGCTGCATTGCCTTTTAAGACCTAGCTTCAGAAATTCTGCTGTATTATTTCTACCAATTACTGGTTTCAAACAAGTCACAAGCCCAGCCAGATTGAAGGCGTGAGGAACTAGACTGCACATCTTGATGGAGGAGTGGCATCTTTCTAGAGAACATGTGGGATGGGAGCTATTTTTGCTGCCATCTTTGGAAAATACAATCTGCCAAACTTCCTTTGATCACAGCTTTTCCTCTATTCTGTTTGTCTCTAAGTTCATGGTCAATTGAGGTTTTACCTTTTCATACCCAAATGCAACATCATGATAAAGCATTTATTAGCTTCCATCATGTGTATGGTGCCATGCCAGACACTTTAGGCTTGATACAAAAAATATCATGGTCCTTCCCTCTAAGAGATTATCTTTAAATGTAATATAAACAAATAAGTAATACACATTTTATTCTTCCCTTGTCAAGTAAAAGAAAATGGGAGAGAGCAATAAAATGAATTTAATGCATTCTTAAAATCATACCCTCAAAGACACTTCCCTTTAAGAAAGGGACAATAAACGCATTTAACGAAATTTTATGTTGCTAGATATTTTACTTAGGAATTCTTTTTTGAAAGTAATGGAATACCAACTCAATATAGCTTAAGAGAGAAAAAAGAGAGGGATTATAACGAGGATAAATGAGTGTCTCAGAGAACCCATGGCTAGACATGTAATTGGGACTCAAGAAAAAATAAAATGAGAATGCAGATTTCTTCTGAAATTTATTGTCCTCTGCAGCCCAGGTTTTGCTACTGCTTTTATCTGCATCATAAAAAACATGGTAGCCTCAGTGCTCAGGATTCCATGTTCTTGTCCAGGCACCAAGAAAGAAACTGGTTTCCTTGTCATCTCCATATCCAAATTGGTTCAGCTCATCCTTGGTTCAACAACAAGCCTGGCTAAGGGCTGAGGTTCCAGTGTAACTTGGACAGCTTTAGCTACAATCATGTAGATCAAAGACAGGTCAATCCTTCACAAAGTTGTGCTGGGTAATGGGTCGAGTAGATGTCTACTAAACCAAGATGTAGGAAAGTAAAAAGGATTGATGGTGTGCACAGGTAGCATAAGAAACTGACTACCTGATACTATAAAAGCTAGGAAAAGGCCCTATCTAAACATCTCTCCCAACTGTCTATCGAAGTGTTACTCTCTTCCTTCTCATGTTACCATAGTTATTTTGGAGGATAAAGGGAAGCCAGCTCAACATTTTTAGCACATGTTTGATCCTCAGATAAAATGGTTAACATATTGTGTCAGACCATGACCAGAACAGTGTATTCGAATGTCTTAACATATTGATGTGTCACAGTTAGCTGCGAGGTATCACAAGGAATAGGTGAATTAAAAAGTTCTAAAGTTTAAAAGATTTATTTCAAAACCAAAATCAGAGCAGGTTCAAGGATAGCCCTATGACATCACCACTTGTGCTTTCTTGAGTGGGCAAGAATTACAGATTGTGCACAAAGATTGCAGAAATCCTGGAATGTTATGGAAGTCGTGTCATGTACATGAAAATCATCAGACATACGCACTGCAGTTGAGAGAAGGTTGGAAATCCCTGCATTAAGAATCCTGAAGAGCTTGAGAGAAGATACAGGACAGATCAATGTCAATTTGATTGTGGGGCTTAGGGAAATGTGGTGAGAGAAGCCCTGGGCAGGCTCCGGGAGAGGTCTGGGTGAGAAGCTATATTCTGGACAGGGAGGAGAGAACCAGAACAGACCCCTGGAGAGAGAAGGCTGCTGAAAGAGATCCGAAGTATGAAAAAGGGGTAAGAAGCCAGGGCACCGGAGAGAGGTTTCACAGATCTCATCACTTTGCCCAGGAAAAGCCCCGTTTGTGCAAACTCGTTATCATACACTTAAGATTTTTTCATCAGGACAAAGTTTCATATAATGAGATTCCACCTGTCTCATTAACAAGTTCATCAAAGCATTCATGAGCCATACATGCAAACCCACAAGCTCATCTCCAACACTTGGCAATCTGTATAGCACTTGAAAAGAAAGCTATGATTCAATACACGTGCCAAGGCCAAATTATCTCAGATTAGGAACCAAGAAAATAAATGTATGAGTAAATGGCAGAAAGGGATCACAATAGTCTATTTCTCCAGGGAGGTGGATTAAGCGCCCACTAATGGGCTCTAAGTATCTAGATAAATATGGGTGATACATTTTGTCCTTCATATTTCTAGTTTTGCAGTGTTGCCCTTCAAGGGAATATTCACATCGTTAAAATGAAAAAAAAAACTCTTACAAATTCTTAAATTAGGTATGCTGCCACCAGGTGGTGGTAGTAAGGCACAGCCATATAGTCCAACAAGGCACAAACTATTAACATGTGTTTTAGGGAAAAGATTAGCATCCTCTATGAAAAAAAGTTTTTTTTACAACAAAAAAGCTTTGCTTAAACCTATAATGAGATAATTTGTTTATAGCTTTTGAGATTTTGTTTTGTTTTTAGTTTTGTCTTTTTAAAGAAATGTATGCTTATGTATAATTTCGTATCAGTTTTACTAATCTTTAATTTTATGACATCATTCTGAATTACAGTTTGTACATAGTCAAAAAACCGTCTTACAGGTTTGGCCTCAACATCCAAGTATTTATACTGGAGGTCAAAATGATCAGAGTACTTATCTCTCTCAGTGAAGGCCTACTCTTTGTCTTTTTTTTTTTTTCTGACTGGCCCTGTGCTAACATCTGTTGCCAATCTTCTTTTTTTCTTCTCCCCAAAGCCCCCCAGTACACAGTTGTATATTTGTATATTCTAGTTGTAGGTCCTGCTAGTTCTACGATGTGGGACACCAGCTCAGCATGGCCTGATGAACAGTGCTAGGTCTGTGCCCAAGATCCGAACTAGCGAACCCCGGGCCGCCGAAGGGTAGCACGTGAACCTAACCACTCAGCCATGGGGCCAGCCCCTGTCTGTCTTTTTGTAGGCAGCCAATTCACCTTGCCTGGATAGTTTGAAATAATTTCCTTCTGACTCTCCAGCTTATAGAAGCCCTGATTCTTTTCTCTAAACCTAACCAGGAAATAAGAAGAGAAAAGCACCTTGCTAATTTGAGCAATGGCTTATCTTCTTCACAATGTTATTTGCCATATTTCCTCAATAACATTTACTAACACTTTCCCTCTCTTTCTTTTTTTTTGGTGGGAAAAAAGGGGAGAAATGTACCCATTCACTATATGATACATTCCAATTGGAGATGCTTTAAAAAGTGCAAAAAATATATATGTTAGAATTTATAAAATAAGGCAATGCTTCCACCTCTCTAATAGACTATTCAACTACTTTGACTAAAACTGCAGGTCCTGGATTTATACAAAAAGTTCCCTGATTTACTTAGCATATTGCTTTTAGCTATTTAGTTCAGAGAGTGGCCAAAATGACATTTCCCAAACTGAATTTTTATAAGTCCAGTATTTCATACATAAAACAGAGCATTCTTCACTACAAAAATAGATTGGGAGAAAAATTCATATTGATTATATCATAACATGCTCGAGTCTTATGGTTGGATTATGTGAAATTAACATCATCATCGTCGTCATCACTATCCACCATTCTCTATTTCTTGTTTGAGAAATTGGTACCCACCAGGATCTGTGCTAGGTGCTGCTTACTTTTGTTATAGCAGAACTCAACCAAAGATATCCTGTTGGTTATTCACAACCCCCTTTCAAGCACAACCTTCTTCATGCTGCAAACCCCAGGCAGTGTACCTTCATGCATTTTCCATGACAGAGAGCAGACGTTGTAAAGATTTCCCAAAGGTAGATCAGAAGAATCACAGTCTGTACCGTAATGTATAGTTGCACTTTCGGGACTCTGGAGCTGGCCATGGGAAATTCCCTTTGCGGGGAATCAAACATTTCTGGAGCTTTGGCTTATCTGCACTCTTTTCTTGCCATTTTTTGTGTATCTTGTATTGGCGATTTATGGAAGATGACCCCCTTTCCTGATGTGGTGTTCGTCACAAAGATCAGTTCTCATTGTGACGTGGCGTGATGATTAGCATGATGGTGTGATGCGCATCTGTTTTGGTATTGATCTGAACACCACGGACCTTTCACAGTTTACCCCAAAGCAGTGGCTTTTGCCAACCAGACATTTATCTGTTCTCCAGGGATAGTTCTGCAAGAGGTGATGCTGTGGAGATAAAGAAAGTCCATCCGCGACTTTCAGAGTGCATCATTTAGCAGGATGACAGGTGTTATCTGGGCCTTATTACTGGAATTCTTTGTCTTTGGGGTTCTGACGATCAGACCAAAGCAAAGTGAACCTTGGGAAAACCAATTGAGCGATGGCTGTGGAACTTTCTGCCTGAACCACAGTTAATAACATTTGGAAATCTTAGTTCTTTGCTTTTGTTATTGAAGAGTATTATCATGTGGTGTGTTATCTCCAACTTTAAAAAGTACTTTTTTAAAGTATCACAGATAGGACCTATTCCTATCTGTCCCAATCTGATGAACTGCAATCTTTGAAGGCAACTTAGGCTATTGCTGAGAAGAATATAGGCAATTGAATTCAAGAATCCAGCTGAATTAGTTCCAGCAAATACACCTCTCCCTACTCCCACCACCACCCTCCAGTCTCCAACTCTTGCTGACTACCTAGAGGTGGGGATAAAATTGGACATATGATTAAATTTTTGGAAGATGTCCTATATATCAGCTCACTTATGGGAAGCAACACCTTCAGGAGGTCCATGAACATAACACCCAACTCATACGCATTGTTGACTACAGCATAAAAAATGCCAATGAGCGCCAAGTGCACAATGGAGTGTGTTGGAAATATTATTGTTGTGACTTCTCCGAGTCTTATATGGACAAGCAACTCTTTTGAAGCAAGTACAGTAATATACCTCTAGGGCTAGCATAGCATTCATGACTTCTTTCAAAATAGAGCGCTATAACTATAGATGCTTTTTAGATATTCCAGGAAAAATAGTTTACTTCTACCTGAGATGAAAGCTTTCTCCTACTGGTTGTAAGACATGTTGAACATAATATGGTTGCTTTCTGGAGCTCTTGCTCAGCACCAGACTGTCTCCTAGAGAATATTTAACAACTCCAATAATTTTAGACAAATAGTAGTAGTTCCAGGTCATCTTTTTCGCTTTGGATTTTAGGTTGCATGTAAGAAGATGGGGCTCAGGTTGGTGGTTCATTACACTCTTTACTGGAGTAATCAGCCTAATGTCCATAGTATCAAGGTATAGTGACAAATAATACACTGGGCTCATTTTAACGTGTTATAGTCTACCTTGAAGATCTAGCAAGTAGAATTTGTGGGGAAGACATCAAATGACCACTGCAGAATAAGAAAATAAAAATTCTACAGCTTTAAGAACAAAAAGATTTAGAACTAGAGAAGACAAATGGGGGAAGATGCAAAGACATATTGGGCTCTTAACAGATTTACTCCTTCCACAGTCTAAAAGTAGGCAAGTAAAAGAAAAAACATATTATCCAGCATCATAATACCTAAGTGCTGTGGCAGTACTTGAGAGTTTTTAAGGTGAAGCTTGTCAGTGACATTTTGAAGATTATTTAAGATAAAAATAAATTAAAAGAGCTTATTCAGAAGAATGTAATTAGAACAACTTTAGCATCTGTCTTTGCTTTCCCTCTCTCAACCTAAAAAATTTTTTTATAGAGAGAAAAATTCGACGCAATATGAGAATCACTTAATCCTGCCTAGTATCATTTATGTACACAGAAGGTTTGGTCACCTTTTCTTACCCAGGAATTATTTCCTTACTGTGCGTGTACCACCACTATAAGGATGAGATGGTAGATGTTACCATGGCAGCTTGGGATTTGCAGAAAATTTTCATAAAAGAGAAAAATGAGTTAGGGATTCAGGAAAGGAAGAGTTTCATACACTATTTGTACTAGAAAAATCAATGATGTTGCCAAAAGACACAAAGGAATAGCAAGTAGGATTCCAAATTAAAGATGGCAGATTACAGAAAAATATTAGCCTCTGATTTCTCCTAAAAACTAAAGGGATATTTTAAAAGGCATAAACTTACAACAAAAACTAAACACAAAAGGTTACCAGAATAGTAAAATTTTGGAAGCTGTAAAGCTTATGGACAACTTATACCTGATTTAGAAACCCCTAAACCGACAATGGGGAAAGAGAAACAACTCAATTTACATTGTCAAACTTTACGTTAAGAAACAATTTGCGCTACGAAATCTCCTTTTCCTCTCAATGCTCTAAAGAACCAGCCTTCCCGTACCTTGACAGAAGATCAGAAATTCATTCTCTGTAGAGGGCAAATAGAGGATCTGGGCAGGGGATGCCAGTCATAATTGAGAGTTGGGTACTATACTGAAAACAGGGGTATTAGTTGAATACTGAGATCCCCAGCACTCTCTCCCTACTCATCTCTCATAACATCATCATCTGAGCAGCAAATATGAAGTGTTTTCTTTGGTGAATCTAACCAATATAACAGGAAAGGCCTAAAAATACTGAAATCAGGGCTTCCCCAAAGAAATGACTCAACCAGAATACCCTACAATCATACATGAAGGCTCAGAGCTTATAATTGGCTTTCCAGTTTCTCATTCTTCAATATTAACAGATAGCCAAGGATGACCAGACTTTTGAAGAGAGTGTCTAATATGAATGACAGAGAACAAAACGACAAACAAACACGTATACAAAAATGGATGAAAAGGAACTGGGGAGAAACAGACTATGAATTGATATATATGATAGAAAAAAAAATCCATGTAACAATAATAAGTTTTATACACACACACACCATTCAAGGAATGAGAAAGATATCCAAGAAATGAAAAAATATAAGAGAAATAAAAACACTTGAAAGAATAGAATGTTTTCTGTTCTATGAGAAAGATAACTTTTTCTAATGTTTTCTTTTCTATGAGAAAGATATCTAAGAAATTAAAAAATATAGAAGAGGGGCCTTGCCCCACGCTTGAGTGGCTAAAGTTCCACACGCTCCTCTTCAGCAGCCTGGTTTTGTGGGTTCAGATCCCAGGTATGGACCTACTCCACTCATCAGGCATGCTGTGGAGGCATCCCACTTACAAAGTAGAAGAAGTCTATTGCAGATGTTAGCTCATGGTGAATCTTCCTCACCAAAAAAAAAGAAATAAAAACACTTGAAAGAATAGAATGTTTTAAAGACAAAGTCATTGGAAATCTTTCCAAATGTAGAATAAAAAGGCAAAGTGATAGAAAAGGGAGAGAAAGGGTAATGAGATTAGAGGATCATTACAAGAAGTTCAACATTAGAATATTAAGGAGCTTCAGAAAAAGAACAGAGCAAATCTAGTGAAGAAAATCAAAGAAATAATTCAAGAAAAATCCCCACTCCTAGAAGACATCAATCTCCAGCTTGGAAGGCCCCATGGCCAGAGCATAGCACTATAGAATTTAAGGATCCCTGGGACAAAGAGAAGATGCTACAAGCTTTCAGAGAAAATGAACTGGACTCAGAACGGCAAAAAATTACTCAGTTGAAATGGCGGAAGCTAGAAGGCAATGAAACAAACCTTCAAAATGTTGAGAAAATTATTTAAAACTTAGAATGCTGTACCCAATCAAACTATCAATTAAGTGTGAGGGTAGACTAAACACATTTTCAAACTTGAAAAATCTCAAAAATAAGTCTCTCTCCCATGCACACTTTTCCAGAAAATAACTAGGGCATATCTTCCACCAAAATGGAGGACTAAACCAAGAAGACAGAAGGGTGGTGATAAAAGTCACATGGGCTCCAACTTAGAAGAGAGGCAAAGGGAAGTCCCACAACGATGGTGACAGGCAGTTTGGGTACACTCCACTCTAAAAGCAATAGCAGATGTTTCTGCCAAGAAGCTGAAATTAATAGAATACTTGATATATTTGATATGTCCGAATGTATTAATGGAGATCTTTACATGAGAAAGAATACCTATATAGAAAGCCAAGGGAAAAAAAGAGACAACTATTAACTATAAATGTTGATTTAATCAAATGATAGAATTATTAGGGAAGGATGGGAAGAGAGTATGCTTTTTTTTTGAAGATTGGCACCTGAGCTAACATCTGTTGCCAATCTTTTCTTTTTCCTTCTTCTACTTCTCCCCAAAGCCCCCTAGTGCATAGTTGTATATTAATTGTAGGTCCTTCTAGTTCTGCTATGTGGGACGCCGTCTCAGCATGGCCTGATGAGTGGTGCAAGGCCCATGCCCAGGATCTGAACCCGTGAAACATTGGGCCACCAAAGCAGAGCATGCAAACTTTACCACCTGGCCATGGGGCCAGCCCCGAGAGTATGTTTTTATGGATGTGTGAGGTTGGGGATGACAGAGTTAAATCTTATTTGCAAGAGTGGGGTGTTAGTAGCTTATATCGAAAACCAAAATCTAACAAAGAAACAATATAACTATATCGTTTAGACCTGCATTGCCCAATGCAGTAGGCACTATCCGCATGGGGCTATGGAATACTCGAAGTGTGGCTAGTCCAGTTGAGGAATTGAATTTTTAAACTGATTGAATTTCAACCAATTAAAATTTAAAGATCTTATACTCAATTCAGTTATTGGAAAGCTTTTAAGTGTGTCTGGAACAACTTGAGTATGTGAATTTCCTTTTTCAAACTATAGGGAATCTCAACACAGATCAAATATTTCCAATGAAAATGTGCTGTAAATATAAACTACATATCAGATTTCAAAAGCTCAGTATGAGGGGAAATAAAAGAATTTAAAATATCTAATTAATTTTTTTATATTGAATACATCTTCAAATGATAATATTTTGGATGTATTGGGTTAAATAAAATATATTTAACCTTTTCTTGACTTTTTAAATGTTGCTACTAGAACATTTACAATTCACATAAGTGTTTCTCATATTTCTGCTGGACAATGCTGATTTAGACCAATGGCATCACGGCATAAAATATCAAAAGAACCACTAAAATAGAAGAACATTATTTCTGGGCAGCAAGATATAGGATATGGAGGAGGTCAAGGGACTACTGTTTTTCATATTACTATAGAATCATATTATATTATAGAATTATTTTATTATTACAAAACTGTGCTGTATTATTTGACTAATCTTTGTACACGTCTAATTTTGACAAAGAAAAAACAAAAGCGGAAAACCAGTTTCTTCATATTTTTGCAGCTTCACAAAACTATGCTTATTTTCATTTTCACTTGATGTTATTCTTCAGAGACAGGGAAACATCAGAAACAATGTTTTCAAAAGAACCAAGATGCCAGGAAGCTACCCAGTACTGGCAGAGCATGTGTCCACTTCTGCCACCTCAGTACGTGCATTCGCTAGCTAGGTGTGCTTCATGCAATATTTTCTTTCCCCATAGGAATGCGTGGAGGCTTAAGAACCAAAGGTACGAAAACATAATAAAAACTCAATTTTCTGAAGCATTCAAGCTATACAAATAAACAAAACTCCATGACAGTTTATCATTAAAGTATGAAAGCTCCCTCATCATCTTCTCCAACTTCCCCACAATCTACAATCCTGTTCTGGAAAACCACGGCAGATTCTTAAAAATCAGCTATTGTTGCTAATGAAGAAAGCAGCCAGCAACTCTGAGGCTTGCCAAGCCAGTGAGAAATCAGCTCAGATTCGTGATTGCTCCTGGTCAGCTTCAGTGGTGCAGTAATTAGAAATGCTTTTCTTGAATTTTCTTCAGTCTTACTAGGCAGGAGTACTCCCGAGAGAGAAAGGTGACAATTTGCAGTTCAGCTAACAGGCACGAGAATGCATTTGAAATAGCAGTCTCCTAGAGAATTGTCAAGCAGAGACTGGAAGGGGGACTAAAAAAAAAATGATGTGGGAAAATGGAGGAAAACATTAAAACAAAATCTCTTCACTCTCCCCTACTTGCCAAAGCCAGCTTACCATACAAAAGTATGGTTATAATCAAGAGGAAAGGCTTATCCTTATCATTTTTGTGTGTATTTGCATTTGAAATAGATTTTATCTAAGTCACATTTACATTTTTGTAATTATTTTCATATTTGACCTCTGTGTATTCAGAGTGATTTTAGTACTTAAGAAGGACAAGAAAAACTTCGAGGTCCTACAGGAGAACCAAGGAGCTGACGAGAAAGTCAAAATGGTGAAGATTATTCAGGCTAGAGAAAGAGATGACAGAGGAGCAACTGAACAATGGCCTTCAAAGAAACAGCCAACTTGGGAATAGTGCAAATGAGTGACAGAGAAGCTATTGGAGAGAGGCTTCTGAGAGTGAAGATCATTAGTGTTTAGAATCCTGTACTACAGAGGTTGTGAAATTCCCTTCTTTGATAGCTTTCAGCAACATGATAAATGTGTATTTTGTAGAGGATTTAATATGGCTTTTAAAAACTTAGGGAAATTAACCATAGGGCCTTTCTTAAGGGTCTTTTTCAGCCATAGGAGACCCTAATCATTTTCCCATTTGAAACTACTTACTGAATACCCGTCATAGGCCAAACTTTGTGCCAGGCTCTGGAGAGACAGCAGTGAACAAGAAAAAACATCCCCTCACCCCTGGAGCTTACTAAATGGCTCCTCCATGCTTTATGAAGGAACTGGGCTAAGTAATTGCCAATATTCCTTCAGCTTGAAAATTCAACAATAGATCAGCAGGGCCATTTCTCATCAATGGCAGAGGGAGAAGCATAACCCAGAAAAACCCAATTCTGAGACCAACCAATAGGTAGATTTTCTTAATTGTAATTCCTTAATTTCTTGAGTTCTTTGTCCCAAAAAGTCAGTGTTTGGAAACTTGGCCATTTAAAAATCTTTTCAGGTGTGACATTTAGAAATCTAAAAGGACTTTAACATTTCGAAGCACTTAATGATCACAAATATATCCCACAGACCTGGAAGTATGTGGTCCTTGGAAGCTGCTGACAAATATTCCTCAAAACCATCTCGTCAGTGCTGAAATAGCTGCATTAAGCAGGCTTCTCACAGTTATGGCATATCCAGATTTCATCCTGGGAACTATATTGCTCTTCAACCTCCTGCTTCTATTTTGAAAAAGAAAAGCTTCTGTTTAAAGCAGTCCTTCAGAGAGATCTGCACCCCTATGTCCATTGCAGCATTATTCACAATAGCCAAGACATGGAAGCAACCTAAGTGTCCATCCATGGGGGAATGGATAAGGAAGATGATATCACACACACAATAGAATATTATTCAGCCATATAAAAGAAGGAAGTCTTGCCTTTTGTGACAACATGGATGGACCTTGAGGGCCTTTGCTAAGTGAAGTAAGTCAGACAGAGAAAGACAAATACTGTATGATCTCACTTATATGTGAAACCTAAAAAAACCCTGAACTCATAGATACAGAGAACAGAGTTGTGGTTGCCAGAGGTGGGGGGTCAGGGTGGGGGAAATGGTTGAAGGGTGTCAAATGGTACAAATTTCCAGTTATAAAATAAATAAGTCCTGGAACTGGCACCATGGCGTAGTGGTTAAGTTCAGCACACTCCGCTTCGGTGGCCCAGGGTTTATGGGTTTGAACCCCAGGCACACACCTACACCACTCATCAAGCCATTCTGTGGCAGTGACCCACATACAAAATAGAGGAAGATTGGCACAGATGTTAGCTCAGGGCTAATCTTCCTCAAGCAAAAAAAAAAAAATTGTAACAGATGTTAGCTTAGGGCTAATCTTCCTCACCAAAATATATATATACATATAAATAAGTCCTGGGAATGTAATGTACAGCTTGGTGACTACTATAGTTAACAATACTGTATTGTATATTTGAAAGCTGGTAAAAGAGTAGGTCTTAAAAGTTCTCATCACAAGAAAAAGAATTTGTAACTAAGTATGGTGATAGCCATTATCTAGACTTATTGTGGTGATCATTTCAAAATATATACAAAGATCTAATCACTATTTAATATACCTGAAACTAATGTAATGTTATATGTCAATTATATCTCAATAAATAAAACAAAGCAAAACAAAAAAATGGTTCTTCAGAAAGGATGAAGGCAGCTAGAGTTGCTCACAATCAGCTCAAGTAACAAGCAAGGCAGGTTGGGACCTTTTGAGAAGTCAGACAGATGTCCACGTCATCTCTACAGTGGAGTTTTCACTGAGGTCAGGCCAGCTTTCCTGTCCACTCTGATAAGGCTGCACCTCACTTTTTTCACTCTTCTTCTTCACTGAGAACAGGAGGCGAGACCAATGTAGAATGCACGTGGCCCCTGAGAAGTTCTTGGGAGACCTGACAGAGAAGCTAAGACTCCCTGGTTCTACTCTTCACAGAATTCGTTGCATCCCAGACGGAGGTGTTGTGATTCAAGAGAGATGGGGCTTCCCTCAGACAGATCCCCTTCCAGAGAATGCTCCCTCAGGTTCAACTGTTCTTTAGGTAAATAAATGCTACCCTGCCTTCTCCATTGCCCAAGTCCAAAATAATAATAAAATTCAGTTATTAAAAATTATCATAAGCTTGCCTCCATCCTACAGAGAACGAGAAACTGTGCAGAGAAACCAGTATACTAAGGGGGATTCAAGGAGGGGGGCAGGGAACCCCACCTTCCGGACACACAAAGCACTCTAGGGTAGTGAGTAAAAACGTGTTAACTCGGGAGTCAAATTGCTTGGCTTCAGGTCTCAGCTCTGCCACTTACTAGCGTATCGCCTGGGACAAGATACCTAATCCCCTAGTGCCTCAGTTTCCTCATTTTATTTTGAGGAAGATTAGCCCTGAGCTAACATCCGTGCCCATCTTCCTCTACTTTATATGTGGGATGCCTGCCACAGCACGGCTTGATGAGCATTAACATAGGTCCGTGCCTAGGATCTGAACTGGCAAACCCCTGGCCGCTGAAGCAGAGTGTGCAAACTTAACTGCTGTGCTACCGGGCTGGCCCCTCAGTTTCCTCATTTTTAAAACAAAGATAATAATAGTATGTTGTGGGCTGAATTGTCCCCCACTCCTTGCCCAAATTCATATGTCGAAGTATTAACCCCCAGTAGCTCCAAATGTAACCTTATTTGGAGATAAGAGGTGATTAAGTTAAAATGAGGCCCTTAAAAGAAAAGAAACACCAGGAGTGAGCATGTGCAGAGGAGAGGCCACGTGAAGAGGTGGCAAGAGGGCGGCCACCTGCAAGCCAAGGAGAGGGACCTCAGAGGAAACCAACCCCGCCAACACTTTGAACTTGCACTTTCAGTCTCTGAACTTTGGGAAAGCTAATTTCTCTTATTTAAGCCACCCACTCTGTAGTATTTATCACTGCCACCCTAACAAACCAATACCTCGTACCTACTCTTGCAAGAGCGCTGTGAAATTAAATCAGTTAATCCATGTAAAACGCCCCAAATGAAAGCTGGCACATAGTTAACACGGTGTGTTAGCCATTAAGTAGAGCCACGAAAAGGGACTGTCTTTGCTGTATCTAGTGTAATTTAAAGCCATTGGCCCATTGGCCCCTGACCTTACTTGGGACAGCGAGTCAGGCCTCTCCCTGTTCATTTTGCTAATGACCTGGATGAAAGTAGACCCCAGATTCTGCCCTAAGGGGATTCCCAATTCTTAGGGTCCTGATAGGAGTGTTGTGACTGGCTCTCTGGCGAGCATAGAAAGACATGTTCAGCATTCCCCTTTATTTTAGTTTTTAATTTTTTTCAGCATTCCCCTTTAGAGCAAATATTTCACTGAGAAGTTGGCTTTTTTTGCCATAGGCTGTGAATCGTCCCTGTGAACGTTGTTTTAACTTTATTATGCACCATCACAACCCATCAGTTTGTAATAACACAAGTTTTATAGATTCTATATATCAGACACTGTTGAATATAAAAATGTGATGATTTGAGCACATGCGAATTAATTTTTTTCTAACTCTATTAGATTAAAAATGGACTGGGCTAAGCAAAAAATAGGTTAGAGTTTTACAGGAGAGCATTCGTTTTAATGAACGAGTATTGCCTATTATTCAGGAGCAAGTGGTGGTGCACACTTTTAACTAACCTAATGGAGATGCTTTATACCTAGTGTATTTAGTATTACTGATCCCCTGTAATGATGCTTTCTTTCTAGACCATCAAAATGATTGCTTCATACCCATCTAGAAGTCTGAGAATGAGATAGCAAGCCCTGTTTTGATTCAAACAGCATAACATGGTTCCTTGTCCCCAAATTTCCCTGGTCTTCCGCCTGCCAAAATATCTCAAAGACAGCATTGCCAGTAGAATTCTCTAACTGCAAATAGACAATCTGGGCGAGTTATCACATTGAATGACCCATTATCATGTCACCTGTGTAAATCTCAATTTCCTTAATAAAAAAATACACATGATAATCCCCACCCTGCACAATTTAATGGATTGTCGACAAAGTGAAATCGAGGATAACCACACACTAATCTTTGATGGGTACTGACTTATGTATTAAACTTTGTGAGTAATTCTCTGCATACATTACCTCATTTAAATCCTCAAAGTGACACCATGAGGTAGATACCCTTATTATACTACTATCTATAACTCACATTTCACAGAGGAATAAGCTCGTACTTAAAGAAGTTAACTAACTTGCCTGAGGTTCACACAGCTGCCAAACGACAGAGCTCCAGGGCCAGAATTCAATTCTCAGCTCAAAGGTCACCTCCTCAGAGAGTCTTCCTGACTGATCTAAAGTAGAGCATATCCTGCATGAGTCATTCTCTGCCATATCACCCATCACTTTGTTTTATTTTCTTTATAGCGCTCATCATCCTCTAAAATTTGTATTCATTGTTTCACTTCATTGTGTCTCTTTCTTGAATGGAATATAAGCTCCATGAGAGGAGGGAGCTTGCCTATCTTGTGTACCACTGTGTCCCCAGTGTCCAGAACAGTGCCCAGCACAGAGTAGGAAGGCATATTTGTTGAATGAATTGATACTTGCCTAGACATGAAGCTGTGTGGCAAACTAGAAAATTCTAGTTAACTGCAAGGTATTGTCGTTATTACCTGAGCTCGGTTAGTCAATCACAGTAGCTGGGCCTGGGAAACCCCAGGGAATGTTTTAATTGGTGAAACGTGTTGGCTACACTACCCTAGTAGGAAACTCAAGTAGAATTTTGCAGTCAGGGGAAAGAGCGCTCCTAAGAAAAGTGTTCAAAATAAATATTTGACTATATTTCAAATTTACCTATGATTTGTGCAAAGCATCCTCAGAAGTCCTTTTATTTTGGTGAGAAACATGATTATGGGATAAATCATAACCTCTCTGAACCTCAGAAATCACTTAATTAAGGGAAAATATCTGCCCTACAGAAGTTCACGGAATCAATATGAAGATCAAATGAGATAAAGCATATGAACGTGCTTTGTAAAATTTAAAGTCCTGTGATATAAGGGTAAGGTGGTATTATGATGTTAATTTGATCTACTTAAGTTTCTATTTCAAATGGCTAACATACAATTTATTTCCTGGGAAGTCTTTCCAGAATAATGTGATTATGGAAACTCTCCAAATGGCATTGGCTGATTGCATCAAAGGCAGAGCTAGAAACTCTAGTCTTTGCAAAGGTGCCAGTGTGAGAGACTTAGCTGTTCTTGTCTCTGCAGAGAACCAGAGAAGACTGCGTGGTGGACAATCGAGGGTGGAAAGAAGACTTTTATTTACACTGTTTTGTACCGTTAGAGATTTTTTTAAATTAACCACGTGCAATCTATCTAAAAGGGAACAAATGAAACAAAGAAGAAATAAGATGATATATGAGCTTGATGGTAGTTATCTAAGCCAAGAAGCTTTCAACTGAAAGGAGGCACCAGCTCCTGCTCTGTGTTCTAACTCAATTGCAGGTCCCATGTTCATTTTTCCCTGGTGGTTATAGTAGTCACTTTGCAAGGCAGCTGCCTAGCTCAGAATTTTCCCTTTTCCAAAAATAACCCTGGATATAAAGTAGTCATTCCTATTGACACTGGTCCTGATATCAGTTGCCGTACATTAAACCCAGCACGTATGGGGTTAAAACCAAAAGCACCCATTCCCTTCCCCTGCTTTTCTAAGTTACATTCATGTGTAAATATCGGGTTTTTAAACCTTTGTATCCCTGAACTTCAAAAGACAAATAGAAGTTACAAGAGCCCAGGTGGCCTCACGCTAACATTTTGGCTAGTTATAGGTCCTTTGAAGTTTTATTACAGGAAAACTGATATCCAGAGAATGTCAAGAAGCTGAAGCTTCCCAGATCCCAACTCCTCAGCTTCCTGGCGCCAGAATCCACCATCCACTATGGAGGCAGACAACCAAGAATATCTAGCTGAGGATTCCCTTATCTCACCATCCTCCTCTCTGCAAGCAGCCTCACAAGGCCAAACACAGGCTGGTGGGAAAGCACCGACCAGCAAGGCCACAGGCTCCCCCTCCCTACAAGCAGCCGCCTTCCTTGCAACTTTTAAAATCCCTTGCCTCCCATCTTTCGAGATGAGATGAATTTGAGGGCTCACTCGTCTCCTGGCTGACGTCACCTGAAATAAAAACACTTTCCTTGCCATAAGCCTGGTGTTTCAGTTTTTATTTGACCCTGCTTGTGTGGTGGGTAAAGAACCTATGTTTGTATCTGCCAACACTATCTTCTTCTGTCCAAAGCTGATTGGTTTAGGGGTAGATGGTAAAATTGAGAAAGACAGCTCTAGAAGGAAGATTCATGAAATGCACCTGGTACCTCTCTCTTGCTACCTTGGTTCCTGGCTTCCTTAAGTTGGTTCTTCAATCATTCCAAGAAACATTCTAGTGACATTTCAATAAGCACATCCCTTTACTGCCCACTATTTAGGCTAACTTCAGGTCAACAGGAATAAGACTCACTGTTTTTTTTTTGTTTCCCAGGTGATCCCAATATTAAAATTGAATACAAAATAGAGACTAGATCTCAGAATTCCCTGAGCAAGCAAAACCATCTAAGCCACATAAGCACAATTAAATCTGTCATTTCACGAACATTAGCAAAATTTATCTTAGGCTGTTTCTTGTAAGTGACTCTGACGATCATAAAGGAAACTTAAGTCTTCTTCCTAAAAATGGTATGAGATAATCACTTTTAACCAATCCCCTGCTGTCTGGAAACCTCCATTGTAATAACCAATTGTTGTAAAGGATAAACTTTATAAGCCATTCTGTCACTTCATGCCCCTGAGCTTCATATCAGTCTTTGAATTTGAAAGCTCCCAGTTCATGAACTGTTCTTATAGGCACAATAAACTCTTACTAAATATTGTATATTGATTTGGTGGTTTTAATTTTGCTATTTCTGTGTTTTTGACACCAATATGCACCAAGGCTGAGAACAGTTACCCTACTCCAATGTTAGGCAACCTTTAATGTGCATCTGACTTGCCTGAAGGTCTTGTTAAACTGCACATTCTGATTCAGTAGGTCTATGGTGGGGCCCAAGATGCTTTGTTTCCAACAATTTCCCAAATGATGTTGATGCCACTGGTCTAGGGGTGACATCTGAGTAGCAAAGCTCTGCCTGGTTTCTCTTGCTTGAAATAAAAAGAACTTTAATTAATACAGTACCTTTTCTCAGGTGACAACCCCATCCTATATGGCCTTCCCACATTTCTACCTGTTCAGATCCTACCCATCATTCAAGAGCTAATTATAACCCTATTTCCTTGATTAAGTCTTCCTTAAATCATTATGACCCCCTCTCTCCTTGTTGATGGCCCATGTCTCATACAGCCTCCCTTACATAATATGACATTTAATTATCTTGGATGTAGTCCACTTACAAATGTTGGCCCATATACAACGATTTCCTCTGTAAATCTCATCTCTGCCCCAAGGAGTATGTGCTGACATTCCTTGAGATTTATATAAAATATATATATATATATATATCTTCAACCCACCATGACCTCCAGTCCAATAGTGGGAACTTAACAGATAATTTAGTTAATGCTTGTTGAATTGAAGTTGCATGAAGAAGGAAAGTGTGACCACCACCATTATCTGGGGAAAAAAAAAAACAAAAAAGGAAAAGAAATAGAAGAGATCATAAAGCAAAATGGAAGAATGACCTAACATGGCTTCCAGCCCTGGACCCCAGAGGATAGATACATTTACATAGAGTTTTGGTAAGGATAGTGGTTCATTGCCTAGAAAATAAAGATGGACCCGGCCATGTGTATGTTCAGGTGATATGTACTGAGCCCCAATGTCTCTTATAGCCCAGATGTCTTTTGGCAGAGGCACTGAATCAGACACTCCCCTGGACTCAGTGGTTTGCTTCAAACTAAAGGAGGAAGAGGAGAAGAAGAAGGAAAATATCAGAGAAGGCCAGAGCCGAAAGCTACCGCAGAGGTCATCTTTTATCCACCCTTCTCATTTCAAGGATGAGGAAGCTGAGGCTCAGAAGTCCTCAGTTTAGAGATGAACAAATCTTGACCCAGAACTCAGATCTCGAATCTGCAGGACAATGCTGTTCTCTGGCTCTAATCAATCTGGTAAGAATTCTTAATCTCTATAGGAATCCCCAGTTTCATAGTATGTCCTTTGTTGCCTTTGTCAGGGATGGGAAATTCTGGCATCTTAGTGAGAATGCCATGGAATGGCAGAGGTAGCCAGGCCCGGCAATGTGTGGAGCAGAGAGTACAGCACAAATGAACGTGGTCTACTGCATACTGCCCTCGCTTCTCCTGACTCCAATTCTCTTTGGTCCCATTGGAGCCCTGTGACCTTAAATGGATTCAATTCGACATAACTCCTTTGCTATGCTCGATTTTGGTGTGAGTACATTACAGATTTTCTCAAGGATGAAAGACTGGATGAATGAAAAAGGAAATAAGCAAATTTGTCTTGAATGGTGAGGCCCGCCTTCCAGGAACCTCTAGAGTCTCTTCGCCATGCTTTTTACAGTGTAGAGTTAAATGGGTGCTAACGAAAACGGGTACAAAAGCCTGATGCTATACCATGACTCAAAGCAGTCTCAGAGCGACTGGTTCCACTTCCTCGTGAAGCAGGTAAACAAAGCCCTTCCAGAAAGTCTATCTGTTGTTAACAGAAAAGGAAAACAAAAGCAAAACTTTTCTAGCTGTGGACTCATTTCCACATGTCTGGTAGAAATAATACCTGACAATTAAGAGATGGCCATCTTGTTTTAGAGAGAATTGAGAATCGTCTTGTTGAAACCATACTGCATTCTGCTTTGGTGGGAAAAAATAAAAGGGAAATTGAGCAGAAGGACTCAAAGAGAAGTAAAATTTAGATTTTTCACATAGACATGAGTCAAAGGATAAAAGGCCAACAAAATTTCTTTGCCTACAGTTTGTCTTGCTCTCTCTCTTTTTTCTTTTGGTGAGGAAGATTGGCCCTGAGCTAACACCTGTTGCCAATCCTCCTCTTTTTGCTTGAGGAAGATTGTTGCTGAGCTAACATCTGTGCCAATCTTCCTCTATTTTATGTGGGATGTCGTCACAGTGTGGCTTGATGGGCAGTGCTAGGTCTGCGCCCAGGATCCAAACCTGCGAACCCTGGGCCACCAAAGTAGAGCACATAAATTTAACCACTGTGCCATTGGGCTGGCCCTGTCTTGCTCTTATTTTAACACATGCATTGCTATGTTCTAGCTTAATCCCACAATAAGTAGCACCAATGTTTATCAACACACCAATGATTTTTGTGGAAAAACAAGAATCATGGGGGTGACAACTGATTCAATTTTCCTAAAAATTGGACTCAGTCTCTTTCTTTAAAAAAGACAGAGAAAAAGATTCTGAGTTAGTGTGAACAGTTCTGCTGTAGTGTGCCATTACTTGAAAAAGATGACACTCTAGGTTTAAGACCCAGACAAATCTTATACTCTGTCTTTATAAAACAAAACAAAATAAAAACAAACAAAAATGCTTGCTGTCCTTTAGAATGGTTATTTATCTAGTAAACACACCTTTGCCACAATGAGGCACATTAGAAAATAATTAAACTCACTGGGTTATCTCCATTTTGAAGCCACCTTGATTTAATGCTGCATAGGGAAGTCATTAGATGAATTTGAAACCATAGTCTTAGGAGAGAAAAATAGGGCAGAACATATTCCAAGAAGGGATTGCAGGCAGCCTCAGCTACCACTGTCTCACAGAAAAGAATCTAAAAATAAAGGTGGAGAACAGGCTGCTGAGTACTTTGCACTCTGTAGCTTACAGCCTGGCTTGTCAGTCTAGTGTTTCTGCTGGCAAATTCTGGGAATTCTCTACCCTCAGAATCCAGAAGTGCTTTGTCAAAAACCTAATTCTGAGTTTCCCTAGCTGACAGAGACTGGAAACTTGGCTTTATAGGGGCACGGGGTTTTCATCTCTATTGCCTTCTCCAGCGTCCCCTATGCTCACACTCTTAACTCAAGTTTGGAATGTGTAAATGGAAGGACAAAATAATTTCCAGTGGAAAGTTCGCATTCACAGATAAGCAAAACTCTAAGTGTATAGAGATAGCAATGGGAACAGTATAGTTGTGAAGACTTCAAATAGACCTGAGTTTGTGTCCCCGTCTACTGTGTGCCGCTTGGCGTTAGCTCCCAGTTCAGCTCCCCGTTTAGCTCCTGTCTGAGTCCCACAGAAAGCAGGGGCTGGGCTCTACGTAAAAACTGCAAGCACCTTTTTGCTGAAAACGCTAACAGGATTGGCACAGAGCCTGACGTTCCTACATCAGCAGGCGGGAGCAAGCAGCAGAGAACCAGGTCATTGCAATTAAGTGGCCGCATCTGTACATGGAGTTCCTGAGGCGCGGAAAGATTCAAATTTGGGAAACATTTCTTTACAGCTCTCTCTCCTCTTTGAGGGCAGGGGCTGTGTCTCATTCTCTTTCTTCACCTTGGTGGTGCCTTATGATGGAGCCTGGCTCCCAGTGGGCACTCAACAAGTGAACGAATGTAGCATAGCGTACAAGGCAGAGAGCCAGGGGAGGGCAGGAGAGAAGAGGGCTCTGTTACCTATGTCGTTCAGACATAACAACTGAGGGCTGTGGGGCAGAGAGATGGTGGGGAAATACTGCAGGAGGCCAAAACAGTAGAAACCTGGAGACAGAAACACAGTGACATGATGCCACTGGCTACTAATGTATGACTAACGTAAACTGGACTTAATGCTCCAGGGAGAAAGTTCGACGTGTTCTGTGGAACATGAAGAAAAGACACGGGCCTTCTTGGGGAGCCAGTCTCACCTTGGGTTCTCTGGAGCATTCTTTTTCCATTTGACTCGCTTGTCCCTCCTGGCTCCTGGAACATTTTCTTCAAGCCTCTGGAAGCCACTTCTGTTTGCACTGCTTCCTTAGCCATGGGGAGAATAGCTCGGTGACCTGTGGACCTCTCCCTGGCCCAGAGTCCCTGGACACCTCTGAGGAGGAGAATTGTGTTTCAAAGGGCAGGCACTGAAGCAATCTTGGCATGCCGGGATAGAATCAGCAAGAACAGCCATTAAAGATGGGACTGTGAAGGAAAAGCAGGATTTTTTTTTTATGGTTTTGTGCACCTGCTAGCAACCACTTATTCACCTGCTCATTGGCGTGTTGGCTGGATTTTTTTAAAATGAGACTTTCACTAGGTGCACTTGGCAAATGAAGTGTAGAAGCTATTTATTCTCTGCTTCCCACAGATCCTCAGGCTCCCTTCAAATCATCCGGGCCTTTGCTGTTCCCTTCCTTATTTCTTGCCACCTGGTGTCCTGTCAGGCCAATTTTTGATGCAACGGTTGTTATCTGCTGAATTGTGCCTGGCCGAATTACCTCTGCCAGCACAGGTATGCTCTAGAGATGGTGACGTAGCCATCTGGGTGGCGGTCCTGGGCTTGAGGGCGACGCTCGGTCACTATGCGCACGCAGCTTTCCCACTGCAGAGCACGCCTGAGGCTGCTGCAGCATTAGCGGTCCTGCCCACGTGGCCTCCTCAGCTACGCCTCCCACATGCTACATACAGACAGTTCCCCATGTGGGGCACATGGACTCTGGTGTCAGACTGTTTGACTCCAAATTCTAGTTTGGCCCTTGTCACCTTTGGGACCTTGGGCAAGTCACTTAACTTCCCTTGGCCCGAGTTTCCTTGTAGCTGTCATGGGAGGAAATAATGGTGTCTTCCTCTTTGACTGTTGTGGGGCTTAAATTAGATAGTCTAGGGAAAGCCCCCCGACACAGTGGCTGGCAGAGAAGAAGTGCCTTATCAATGTTGACTCTTATTTTAAAATTCACGGAAGCATTTTTAGAACTTTCGGGATTCCATTTCTGTTGCTTCGAGTTGCTGCTTCCTCATTTGGTTTCTCAGGCAAAATGTCTCGGGGAGGGAGTATTTCAGGCAGAGGTTTGGGAGAAGTGAGGCAAAGCTACTGCAACCTACTCTGAGGCCTGAAATAAAACTCCCCAAGCTGGAGGCATAACGTTGGGGGAATTCGGCTGCTTTCAAGCTAGGAAATGAGGGTCTCTGGGCTCTGCCAGCATCTCCTGTAGTCAGAGTATTCTGTTCTGCCTAAGGCCTCCCCTGGCTGTTCAAGCATCTGCTTTGACTGTATTTGTTTGTCTAACTGCCAGATCCCGGGGCACTCAGATGCTTATGTTCGTCTTGAAGCTGTTTTAGTATTTACTAGCTTAAAAAAAAATCCTTGGAATTTAAATAAGAAAACCAACAGTAAAATAAGGGTAATGATCCAAAATCAGGCATGCAAAATCAGGAAGCATCAAAGTTGTAGCTGTGTACCCGAACAAACATTTAGAAGTTAAGGTAGCAATAGAAAATTCTACAGAATGAGCCAATTAACGTTGCCATGGGCAGCAAATTGTAATTTTTGACAGGTTTCTAGCACAGCTTCATCAGCACTATCAATATAATGCTTTCAAATGCTTGTTTTGTGGAGGATGGGTTAATGTATCATTATTTCCTTTCTTGGGAGTGAATCAGAAGTGCTCTCTTACTTTAGTCATTGTTTCTGAAAAACTTATTAAGGATAGATGTTACGAGTAAGACAAATAGGTGAATATCTTAGCAATAGAAGGCTTCCCTTTAAATACTCAATGCTCTAAAAGTTTTCCAGATTCAAAGGTATTTTCTAGATTGCTCTTAGATATCTAACAGGCTCTAAAGAATGTTTTGCAGTTCACTGAAAAATATGAAAAAAGAGCATATCCTTCTGGCGCGTGCTTCAGTGGCACACACAGGTGAATCCCCACGCTGCCTAAGCCTTTGAGAGGGAGGCAGCCTCTAAGGCAGAGCAGCCTGAAGAGTGAGGGGAACGTTCGTGCGCCAAGCCTAGTGACTCCTTTGGACATCCTATATAGCTCCAGATGGATTCCCCGGAGTCATAACTTCTGTCTACACAGTCACTATCACTGGAAAGAGATGTCCAAGAATGTTAGCCACCTAGAGGGGATCCAAATTTATTGAGAAGGGTTTAGAAATTAAATATCACCAGCCTGGATGATACTTAACAGAGAGGGTGAATCTAAGAGGTCCTGGGCCTTCCTGAACTCAGGAAGTCGGCTAAGCTCGGAGAGAATCCACCTCGACCATCAGTCTGATAATGTCTACGCTGATCTCCAATGGCTTCTCCTTAGTCCTTAGCAAGAAACGTTTAGAGTCATGTTCCTACAGTTCCATTTACAAAAGGTGAGCTCAGTTTTCATTATCACTTTAACTCTACATTTTGACCTTCAGGCCACCTGGAAACTTGAGAGAAGGAATCAATATGTTTCCAACATCACCCCATCCAAACCTCTGTATTTTATAGATGGGGAAATGCCGCAAAGAGGGGAAGTGATTTGCTCAAGGTCACAGAGCGAGTCCACAGAGGAGCCTGGGCTAGAATCCAGGGGTCCTAACTCTCCATTCAATGTCCTCTGAAGTAACCCCAGAAGTGAGGTTCTGTAGCCTCCCCAGCCCAGACTCTTGCTTAGATCTATGCAAACAGAGCATGTCATAACGGTTTTGAGGAGCTATGGGGAATACTGAACACATTGCAGTGTGGAAATGAAGTCTACAGTATTTTGATAAAGTTGCCACTTTGTTTTTTCACTAAGGATTTGCCTCTGGAACTCTCTCAAGGAGTTAAAATTCTCTACAGTTTGTCAGTAATTGTGTGTATGCATAAATAGGCAGTACAATTCAATAGAGTTAAATATGTGATTAAGAGATATCTTGAAGTCAATGTGAAATTGTCTTAGCTTAGCACAAAGAAGGGTGTTTTTCATTGTTGTCGAGAGAAGCTTGTTTTCCTTATGTCTTTTGATGCTTTATTAATTGCGATAAGGATGGTTAAAAATGACATTTTCCTCCTAGGAATGACATAGTCTTAGAAAATTTCAGTTTACTCGACACTCAATGAGTTTGAGTATTACCTACAATATTGACATCCGTAGTTTCTTCTCCTCGTAACCTTGATATGAACTCCAAGTCCAGTAATGTCTATTTCACTGTGATGTTACTAGAATGGGACCCTAGAAAAATCTCAAAAAACAATATGCCTTGTGGGGAAAAAGGAACGCAAGCAGAGAGTAGGCTCGTAGGAAATCAGATAGTTTTAAGCCAGGCACGGGAGGGCAATGGTTCTCAAACTTTAGCCCAGGGCTTGTGAAAACATAGATTGCTGGGTCCCTCTCCCAGAGTTTCTCATCTAACCAGTTCCCAGGTGATGCTGCTGCTGCTGGTGAAGGACCACACGGTGAGAATCACTAGTGTAGATAATTAAAAAAAAAGAAAAGAAAAAAAACCCCTTCCCCTTGACAGAGTCCCTGGAGAAACACACTGTGCTGAGAGAGCTGACGGAGGTATGTAGCCTGGAGTCAAAGGAATGGGGTCCCACTGTACAGTGAACCTAGGCCCATGACCCAGACCACAAACTCAAGCTGTAGGTTACAAGCAGGGACCACACTTTGAGAACAACCGGTATAGAAACCGCAGAGGCAAACAGCTCCTAGCACAGCAAAGAACATGGGTAAGGAAAGAGATGGTTGTAATGCAGGGTGATAAGGTGATATGTTGGGTGTAGACTTTCGGTGTGGACTATACATTATAAAGGTAGCATGAAAACATTATAGCCAATATTTTAAGTGTCTTTTATATATTGCAGTATATATCTTCTTCATTGTGTTAAGTATTTTATCTGGATAAACTTATTCGATCCTCAGAACAATCCTGAGATAGGCACTATCACTATTTTAGAGATGAAGAGACTGAGGCCCAGAGAGGTTAAGTAACTTGTTCAAGGTCATACAGCTAGTAAGGAGCAGAGGTAGGTTTAGAACTCAAATCCAGTCCTGTGCTCTTAGCCACTGTACTGCACTCTCAGAAGAAGAGTGCAGTCGACTCTTTTGGGTTGAGAGAGAGGGGGAGAGAGAGAGAGAGAGAGAAGGAGAAAGGGAGCGAAAAAGAGAGAGGGGAGCAGGGGTTTCTAAAGATGACATCTGAGCTAGGTATTGATGAAAAATAGAAAACGAGAAGCAC
This sequence comes from Equus asinus, assembly GCF_041296235.1. Lineage (NCBI taxonomy): Eukaryota > Metazoa > Chordata > Mammalia > Perissodactyla > Equidae > Equus > Equus asinus. The sequence goes on from NC_091820.1 coordinate 92,077,864, forward strand.
TTGTGTTGGTGAGGGGCCATTCGGATATAGGCTGTGATCACTGGGCAAGTGCTCCCTGGTTGGGGTTAGCAGGTGGAGAAGATAAAGGTGGAGATAATGGGGAAGAATAAACAAAGACATTTTTAAAGGTCTAGTACAGCCTGGCAAGGACAGTGGTTCTTTGGTGCCACAGAGAAGAGCCCAGAAAGACCCAGGGCACAGTCAAGGTGCTACTGAGATGGAAGGCAGTAACAGATTCAAGCAATCACCTGCATAATCTCTGGAGTCAGGGAGACTGAGTGAATTTGCATCTCTGCCACTTACAAGCTATGGCGCCTTAGCCAATTTCCCCAATCCCCTCGGGTGTTCATTCTTTATCTGCTATCAGGTGCTTGTCACAGTACCTTCTTTAGAGAGTTGCGGTGATGCTTAAGTGAGACGATACACACACAATAATCTCCACAGTGCCTGGCACACAGTCAAGGCTTAATAAATTGTACTCTTAATTTTATAAAGCATTAATTCCTAACTTACCGTATGCCGAGGATCAGTCTAAGGCAGTGCTTTGCAAAGTGTGGTTCCCCAGACCAGCAGCATCAGAATCATCTGGGAACTGTTAGAAAAGCACAGTCTCCAGCCCCATCCCAAACCTCCTGAATCCGAAACTGGGGGGACTGGGAGCCAGCACTGTTTTAGCAAGCCCCTTCAGGTGATTCTGATGCACACCGAGGTCTGAGAACCACTGCTCTAAGCATTTCACGTGAGTTGACTTCATTTATTTCCCATGACAACTCGCTGAGGTAGGTACTATTATTATTTCCTTTTTAAAGATGGAGAAACTGAGGCACAGAAAGGTAAAGTAACTATCCAAGGTCATACAGCTAGTAAGGAGTGGAAACAGGAGTTAGCACCTCATTTTAAAATTTTCAAAATGTCAAAACTTTCTTAGGACTAGCCTTTCTCTGTCTCTTTTTACTTTCTTTCCTTTTCTGTTGGCTATCATAGCCTGTTCCCATCTATCCCCATGCCTTTAGTATCCTGCACCAAAAAGGAACCACCGCCTATTGCTTTAGCTACACCCCTTGGAGACCCATTGCTCTCAAACATCCATAATGCTTTGCAAGAAGCTGGTCAGAGATGAAGGGGCAGGTATTGCACAGGCTGTCCCATTTGAATGATACCCTGTATCGCTTGCTAAGGTGGAGAAGTCTGATATAGAAAACACCATTGTCAGCAGTGTCAACTTAGATTACAAAGGACAGTGACTGTTTGGGGAACCATTACACAAATTATTTTGACCTGCTCTAACAATTTAAATATCTTCCATTTTATTTTGCAAATAAAAAAATTTGAATTTCATGACTTGACCACACCGCCAAACCATCTCTGGGCAGAAAGTGTAATCCTGAATGACCTTAAGTGATCAGACTTTTATCAATATGCTCTTAATCAGCAAGCATATTAAGGTCTGAATAGAGCGAACTGTCTGCAGCCTGAAATGGTAATGGGGCCTATTCTCCTGTCCTTTGCAAGCATCCCTAACCTTCTTTATTTCTTAGTGACTTTGATAGATTCTTTTCAGGGCTGGCCAACACGTCATTAAAAAACACAGAACAAGCACTTTGAGCCAGAACTGAGGATTCTGATAATTTTAACCCCTACTAAAAGAATTATAACAGAAACTCTGCTGACTTTGACTCTTAAATATTCAGATGGCAACCATGCCTGATCTCTACACAGAAGGACAAGCGAAAACCTAATGATCTTCAGGGAGTAGATATTTGGTCAAAGTTTCTTGGTGATTATGACCTTTGTGGAGAGAAATTTAAAATATATAAATGTGTAGGAAGATAATCTGATGCTGTCATAGGAGGCAAAAGAACTGCAAAGGAAGATGGGGCTTCTAGTTATAAGAAAACAATTCCCAACGAGTCACATTATATTCTAAGATTTATTTCTACCTTAAACAAATATTTCAAAATATCCTACAAGCTCCTTCACAAGGGATTTTTACAGAGAGGTGTGCTAGTCGTTAGTTCTTGTCATAAATAATTTTTTTATTGAGGTGAAATTCATGTAACATAAAATTAATCATTTTAAAGTGAATAGTTCAGTGGCATTTAGTACATTCCGGTGTTGTTCAATCATGCTGTTCAAAAACATTTTCCTTGCCTCAAAAGGAAACCCCATACCCATTAAGCTATTAGTCCCCATTCCCCCATCCCCCATCCCCCAGCTTCTGGAACAACCAGTCTGCTTTCTATCTCTTATGAATTTACTTGTTCTGGATATTTCATATCAATGGAATAATGCGATATCTGACCTTTTGCATCTGGCTTCTTTCTCTTAGCATGTTTTCAAGGTTCATCCACATCTCAGCATGTATCAGTACTTCGTTTCTTTTTATGGCTAAATAATGTTCCATTGTATGGATATATCAGAATTTGTTTATCCATCAGTTCATGGATTAGTTCTCTCTGCATTTTGGCTACTGTGAATAGTGCTCCTATGAATATGTGTATACATGTATTTGAGTACCTGTTTTCAATTCTTTGGGGTATAAACCTAAGAGTGGACTTTCTGGGTGACAGGGTAATTCTATGTTTAACTTTTTGAGGAACCACAGTAGCTGAACCATTTTACATTCCCACCAGCAATGTAAGAGGGTTCCAATTTCTCCACATACTCACCAACACTAGTTATTTTTCAGTTTTGTTTTTGTTTTTAAATTCTAGCCATCTTAGTGGGCATGGAGTGGTATCTCATTGGGGTTTTGATTTGCATTTCCTAATGACTAATGATGTTGAGCATCTTTTCACGTTTTTGTTGACTATTTATATATCCTCTTCGGAGAAATACCTATGTAAGTCCTTTGCCCATTTTTTAATTGGGTTGTCTTTTTTGTTGTTGAGTTTTAAGAGATCTTTATACATTTTGGATGCTAGACTCATCAGAGACACGGTTTGCAAATATTTTTTCTCATTTTATAGGTTGTCTTTTGGTCATAAATAATTTTGGTCTCCTCTTTTCAATCATATTATAGGATTACACTTCTTCATCACTCCTTGATGTGAGAAGAAGTGATAGGCATCACTTCTAGCCAGAAGCTCTAGAAGCTACTGTACTATTTGACTTAGGTAATCTCAAGTGAATTCCCCAGCAATGGGTAATACTGTAGACCATGGCTTCTCTGTCAGCTTGAGTCCTGGAATGAGGATGACATGGAGCAGAGTCTACCAGTTGACCCATGACGAACGTGTATCATAAGCAAAAAAGAAACTTGTTCTTTTAAGTCACAGAGGTTTGGCGGTTGTTTGTTACTGAAGCATAACAGCCTTTCCTGACTAATTCAAAGGGCCAAATAAACCACTCACTGATTTATCATAGGTAGTGTTATTACACTGCACAATGCTCCCTGCAAACGAAAGCATGGGGAAGGAAGGAAGTGGATTGTACCCCGACTGGGCAACCTGCCTTCGCTCTGTCTCTACTCCTGGTTTTTTATACAATAATTGGTGATATTTTTTAAGAAAACATAAATCTTATCATGCTATTATCCTCCTCAAAATCCTTTTGTGTCTTCTCATTGCTCTAAAATGGTTAACATGGTTCAAAATTTTTAGCACAATCAACAAAGCTGTTCACGATATCACCCCTGCCTACCTCTTAAGCCTAATCTCATGTCAGTCATGCTATTTCTTGAAGTATTTTTGGTACATACACATTTTTCTAGAAAAGCATTCATTCCATGTAAAATTCGAATTTTGCCCCCAATTGTTTCCACCTTAGGACCTTTGCATTTGCTGTTCCCTTTCCTTGGGATGTTCTCCACCACTACTTTCACCAACTCTCCACCTCCCTCCCTGCTGAGTCAACTTCAACCCATCATGTAGGTATTAGTGTAATTTCTCAAGGAGATCTTGCTTAATCCCTCACTTTGGTTTCAATATTCTTCATCTGTGCTCTCATAGCAATCAGTACTTTACCCGGCCCATCACCTATTATATGATCATTATACTGCAATGCATCTGATTACTTACATATCTTGCCCCAATAGAATATAAACTCCCTGAGGGCATGGACCTTGCTTGTATTATTCATCATTGTGCTTTTAGTGCCTTGACCAGTGTCTGGCACATGGTAGGAAGAAAGAATGATAGCGTTCATCTTTTAGCCTTTTGTCCTTTGCAAATGAGTCAGGAACCAAGGCAGAGTTAGGGCTCCATGTTCAGTCATATAGTTGACCTTATGCTAGCTTTACTACCTTTCATGAACCAACCTTGTAGGCTGGAATCACAATTTACCTTTAGTTCTAAGCATTTTTGAATTTGTGACAAGGCTGCGACTTTCTGAGTAATTGGACTTTGAGCTTTCTGATATTGACAGGCTCTGACTTTTTTTAATGTGCCATTTCAAGAAAGAGAGTGCAGAGTTGCCTGATTAGTCTGGAGCCACTCAAGCATGCTGAAGTCCCTGAGGCTTTTATGAATATGGCTATGCCTACATCTCAAGGATATAGTCAACCATGATAGTCCTTATGTGTGCTTTTAACAGCAAATACACCAATCTGGTTTCACTTATTTTGGGTTTATTCCTATTTCACTTACATGTTTTATATAAGACAACTCATAAAATTATAGGAAGTAGGAAGTGTTCTGAATTTTTCCCTCCTTAAAACAATGAAGTAACCAAAACATTCAATCTTGCTTGATTGCCCAGCTCGACTGTATTATTTTTATTCCTCATTCACAAGCATATATTTAGCAACCTAGCCCTTAATCCTCTTTTGGGTGAGACATGCAAAGTAGTATAAGATATTGTCCCTATCTTCAACAAGTTCACCATTTGGAAAAAGAAATCAGGTGCAACTTTCTAAGTAAATACTTTCATCCCTTCCATCCACATAAGATCTTTCATACCTTCCATCCACATAATCCATCAGGGGTGGGCCCGTGGAATAGGGGTTGAGTTTGCACGTTCCACTTCAGTGGCACGAGGTTCACCAGTTTAGATCCTGGCCACGGACCTATGCACTGCTTATGAAGCCATGCTGAGACAGGTGTCCGACATATAAAGTCGAGGAAGATGGGTGCAGCTGTTAGCTCAGGGCCAGTCTTCCTCAGCAAAAAGAGGAGGATTGGCAGCAGATGTTAGCTCAGGGCTAATCTTCCTCAAAAAAAAAGAAAAAGGTATTTAGCCATCAATATAGATTGACAAATCTGCTGTTACACTGTAGTCCAGTAATGTGATTGATGGATTCACATGTATAGTTTAAGGATGTTAAATTTGTTTAAGGGCAACAGATATAGAAACCCATGTATTCGGAGACTACTGCATAAAATAAAAGATAAAGCAGCATGAACCTGAATGGATGTATAGACTTCCCAGTTTTCCACAGTGACTTACAACTGCTGATGACAGCATGGTATGATAAATCTGTTACGTGTGAGCCACTCATCTTTGTCAATCTCATGAATGTTTCTATGCACTCCAGTCCTGCCCCCTCCCTCTCCCATCAATTGTTATAGAGACTATAGTTACCTCTCTGTATGCTCACCGAGTGCAAGTAAATGGGGCAAAAGGACCCCATTACATTCCTATTGTTTGCAGTGAGGGTAAGCAATGTCAAGTCAATTCCCCAGATGTAGCAACTCTCAATAAGACAAGGCCTAAGGACAGGGCCTCTGTGTTGTCTAAGTCAGAGGATGTCATTCTTTTCTATAAAGGGACACTAAACATTTTTAGCTCTGTAGACCATACGTAAATAAATGTGGTTGCGCTCGAATAACACTTTACAAAACGAGGTGGTGGGCTGAATTTGGCACATTGGCCATAGTTTGCTGATCCCGTGGCCCTAGTCAAGGGGGTATCATTCAATTGCAGTACACAGCCTGTGAGGCCATAGAATACAGTCTGCCTAAAGCCTGAGATACGTCCTAGAAACAACTATTTCTAAAACTGTTGCATTATCCTCACCCCATCCACAAAATTGCATTTAGTGTACAAAATCTATATAGGTCCCAACGTCTCTAATGCAGTTTGCACAGGTCAGGAAATTATGTCTGAGATGAGAGCTTAAAGATAAGCAAAAGTAAGCTAGGTAGGGAGGGAAGCAAAGAGTATTTCAGGCAGAGGAAACAGCAGGTGCAAAGATCGGGATTTGAGAAAGAAGTTCGCATCCATGGTACACACTGTTCATTGCCTCCTCAACATTCATTTACCCTTTTCTTACTCCAAATGTGATTTCAATTTTGTTCAGACATCCAATCCCACCTCTGGATGTTAAGGAGAATCCTGATTAGTTTAAACTAATCAGTGTGGCATTCTTTTGGTGACTGCTTTGTCTAGCAGTTGGCACCTGACTTAAGTTAGCCCAATAAAACTTAAAGATCTAGTTCATGCTTCAAGGAGAGATTTTCCTCACTCTTTCTTGCTAGATGTGATCAGAAAAAGCTTGCAGTCCTTATTTCCATTGGCAATCATCTTGCTACCCAGAAGATAACCAGGCTTAACATGAAGACAAACTGTGGCAAGCTTAGCACAGAACTGGAATAAATTGAAGTGTTTCATAATAATAATCAGGTAACTACTGATTTCTATCATACCTAGAGCCTGCTGTACTTTTGGACTGGAGAGTTTTGAGTTAATAAATTCCCTCATTACTTGAGCTAGTTTGAGTCAGTGGTTGCTGTTATCTAAAGTTAAAAGTATCCTAACTGATACGATATTTGACGGGTAAAAGAAATTCAGTATAACAAGATTATGGAGTAGAAAAAGATGAAGTTGGAGAAGTAGGCAGAGGCAAAATCTTGTGTCCTTATTTCTGTTGGCAACACGCACTAAGCTCAGGGCATCCATACAGAAGGAGTTCTTCCACCAAACAGGCAGACAATACAGGATAGAAAGACAAGGCATGCTTATGACATTTATGACATCTCTTCTTCTAAACACCATAGCTCAGTCCGTTTACGAACTATATTTTTAAGTCAGTGCTTATTGTGGTTTAATTAACTCCATTTTCTCCACAAACATCCCATATCAGAGATAAGTTATATATTTTGTGACAGTTGAGCAAATGCCTTTTGAGTACAGTAGAGGGTATGGAAAAGAATATTGGAGCTGTAGATGCTGTTTAGGGATCAGAGTCAAGTCCTAAAAAACTTGAAAAAAAATGTAATAAGATATGGAGGACAGATCTAGGAGATCCTAACTTTGCAATTACACGAAGAACAGATCAAATAAAATAAAAAAACAAAGTTTGGAAGAAAACTTTGAGCTAAAAAAATGTCAACATAATACAAAATAAATGAGGCAAGCAAGGCTAGACATTTCCTGGTTGAAATTTTTAAAACTCAAAGTTTTAAAAATAAGTCTTATGAACATCTGGCTAGGTAAAACAATACTCTATTTACATTAGAGATAGTGTTGGGAGAAGAGGATAAATCAAGAAATACTATTTCATGGAAAGATATTCTGTGCTCATGGATTGGAAGAATAAATATAGTTAAAATGTGCACATTACCTAAAGCAATCTACAGATTCAATGCAATCCCAATCAGAATCCCCATGACATTCTTCAAGGAAATAGAACAAAGAATCCTAAAACTTAAATGGGACAAGAAAACACCCTGAAAAGCCAAAGCAATCCTGAGAAAAAAGAACAAAGCTGGAGGTATCACACTTCCTGATTTCAAAATATACTATAAAGCTATAGTAATCAAAACAGCATAGTACTGGCAGAGAAACAGACACACAGATCAATGGAACAAAATTGAAAGCCCAGAAATAACCTACACATCTATGGACAGCTAATTTTTGACAAAGGAGCCAAGAACATACAATGGAGAAAGGAAATTCTCTTCAATAAATGATGCTGGGAAAACTGGACAGCCACATGCAAAAGAATGAAATTAGACCATTATCTTATACTGTGCACAAAAATTAACTCAAAGTTAATTAAACCTTGAATGTAAGATCTGAAATCATTAAACTTCTAGAAGAAAACATAGGCAGTACACTCTTTGACATTAGTCATACCAGTATGTTTTTGAATACCGTGTCTCCTCAGGTAAGGGAAACAAAAGAAAAAATAAACAAATAGGACTACATTAGACTAAAGAGCTTCTGCACAGCAAAAGAAACCATCAACAAAACAAAACCCACCAACGGGGAGAAGATATTTGCAAATCATGTATCTGATAAGGGGTTAATATCCAAAATATTACAACTCATACAACTCAACAACAACAAAAAATGAACAACCCTCTCAAACAATGGGTAGAGGATCTGAACAGATATTTTTCCAAAGAAGATATACAGATGGCTAACAGGCACATGAAAAGACATCCACCATCACTAATTATCAGGGAAATGCAAATCAAAACTACAATGAGATATCATCATGCCCATACGAATGGCTATTATTAAAAAGACCAGAAATAACAAGTGTCGGAGAGGAGGTGGAGAAAAGGGAATCCTCATACACTGCTGGTAGGAATGTAAATTGGCGCAGCCACTATGGAAGACGGTATGGAGATTTCTCAAAACATTACAAATAGAATTACCATATGATCCAGCTATTCCATTTCTGGGTATTTACCCAAAGAACATGAACACTCTAATTCAAAAAGATACAGTCACCCCTATGTTCATTGCAGCATTATTCACAATAGCCAAGACTTGCAAGCAACTCAAGTGCCCATCAACAGATGAATGAAAAAGGAGATGTGGTATATATACAATGAAATACTACTTCACCATAAAAAGAGACGAAATCTTGCCATTTGCGATAACATGGATGGATCTTGAGGGTATTAGGCTAAGTGAAATAAGTCAGATGGAGAAATACAATTACCATATGATTTCATTCATATATGGAAGATAAACAAACAAACACATAGATCTGGAGAACAGATCGGTAGTTACCAAAGGGGAGGAGGGGAGGGGAGGGCAAAGGGGTAAAGGGGCACACATGTATGGTGACGGATGGAAACTAGACTTTTGGTGGTGAACACGATGCAGTCTATACAGAAGTCAAAATATGATGTGCACTTGAAATTTATATAATGTTATAAACCCATGTGACCTCAATAAAATAAAAACTATAAATAAATAGAAGTGGGATAAAAATAGGAAAATGATTATAAAAAAAGAAATACCATTTCATAATTAACATTAATAAGAGAAATTTAGGTACAACCTTTTAAACCCAAAGACAAATTAAAAAGATGGTTAATTTTTTCCAAATATTTAAACAAAAGAAAGCTAATAAAATATAGTATATAAAAAAGTAACATCATGAAAATAAGAAAATATTAAAGCAAAAGGAGCTTATAGAAGATAAAGCAAATGTAAATACCTCCCCTAATAAAAGAGTTTCAGACTGAACTGACAAAGGAAAACACAACTATTTGCAACTTATGAGAGAGATTGAAAATAAAGTACCTTAAAAGCTAAAAATATTTATGGGCAAAAATATAACATAAAAATGCAATAAAATAAAAATGCATAGGTGATCATTAACAATAATCAAAGTAGAACTCAACAAATGAGGCAGTCATTTTACATTGATAAAATAGTATATGGTGAATGAAAATAATATGCATGGGCCTTTACATGATATAATGAACAATGTGGCCAGGTACTGTCTACCATTTTCACACACATTAGCTAATTTAATGTTCAGAACAACACTATATATTAGACATACTTGTTATTCTCATTTTACAGATGAAACAACTGAGCACAGAGAGGTTCCGTAACTTGTTCAAGGTTCTCACCGCTAAGGGTATAACTGGGATTTGAACCAGCGTCTTTCAGACTTGAGAGCCTCTAAGACACTACACTAGTGTATCTGAAAGTTTAGTCCTTGCATTACCTGCATCAGAATGCTTACTGAAAATGCAAATTCCTGGCATCATCTCAGATATATTCTAGAGCTCTGAAATTTGCATTTTAACACGTACTTCAGCTGATTCTCATGCATGCTAAAATTTGAGAACTACTACACTACATGTGCTGCCTTCAAGAAAGTGAGCGGAACACAACTGAAGTGGAAATCTTTAATCTGCCCTTTCTATTTTAGATAGATTAAGTAAAAAAATAAATAAATGAATAATTTAAATATTAATCAAGCTGTTATAACAAACTTAAAACACTACAGAGAGGGGCCAGCCTGGTGGTGCAGCAGTTAAGTTTGCATGTTCCGCCTCAGCAGCCTAGGGTTCACCAGTTCAGATCCTGGGTACAGACCTACACACCACTTTTCAAGCCATGCTGTGGCAGGCGTTCCACATATAAAGTAGAGGAAGATGGGCATGGACGTTAGCTCAGGGCCAATCTTCCTCAGCAAAAAAAGGAGGATTGGTGGCAGATATTAGCTCAGGGCTAATCTTCCTCACAAAAATAAAAAATAAAACACTACGGAGAATATCTATTACTTTCAAACATTCCTTTCACATTTGCAAAACTGATCACACATTAGCTTCTAAAGAAAACAAATTCCAAAATGCGGAGATAATAAAGACCACATTATTTGATCACAATGTGATGAAACTAAAATTTAACAATAATTTAAAGAAAAGGACACAACCAGTTATAATTTTAAAAAATACTTTTCCAAATAACTAACCAACCAAGAAAACCTATAGCTGCAACTACAGAACTACACTGAAGATAATATATTCAAAAATGTATGAGGCTTGGGGCTGGCCCCGTGGCCGAGTGGTTAAGTTCGCGCGCTCCGCTGCAGGCGGCCCAGTGTTTCGACGGTTCGAATCCTGGGCGCGGACATGGCACTGCTTGTCAGACCACGCTGAGGCAGCGTCCCACATGCCACAACTAGAGGAACCCACAACGAAGAATACACAACTATGTACCGGGGGGCTTTGGGGAGAAAAAGGAAAAAAATAAAATCTTTAAAAAAAAAAAAAATGTATGAGGCTACCCACCAAAATGTCTAAAATGAGAAAGACAGAAAATAACAAGTGAGGGCACTATGCTAAGCAAAATAAGTCGGACAAAGAAAGCTGTAAGACTTAACTAGCATGTGTAAGATAAAAACAATAGCAACAACCAAACGCATAGATATAGAGCTTAGATTGCTGGTTACCAGAGGGGAAGGGGAGGGGGGAGGGCGGAAGGAGTAAAAGAGCACAGGTGTATGGTGATGGATGGTAATTAGTCTATGGGTGGTAAACATGATGTAGTCTACACAGAAATTGAAATATAATGATGTATGCCTGAAATTTATATAATGTTATAAACCAATGTTACCTCAAATAAAAAAATAAATAACAAATGTTGAAAGGATATAGAGCAAGAGGAACTCTCACTCATTGCTGGTAGGAGTGAAATGGGTGAGAGCACCTCGGAAAATGGTTTGACGGTATCTACTCAAGCTAACTATATTCATACTCTATGACACAGCAATTCCTCCCCTAGGTTTATAACTGTCATGTGTTCATATGCTCACCAGCCTCTAAATGGAAACTTCCTACATACCCAATTTAGAATACATAAATAAATTGTGGTCTATTCATATAATATATAGTAGGAGAAAGAACAATCTGCAACTATATGAAGCAATATAGATGAGTCCTATAAATATACTGTTGCAGGAAAGGAACCACACACAAATGCATACACTGTGTATAATTTTATTTGTATAAAGTACCTATACCATTAGGTACTTGTAGTACTTATAGTACTATATACTTATAGTCAGGATAGTGGTTACTTTGGTGGTAGTAACTAGAAAGTGTCATGAGGGGGGCTCCTGGAGTGCTGGTAATGTTTTGTTTTCTTGATCCGGAAGCTGATGACACAAGAGTGTTGAATCTGTGAAAATTCATCAAGTTGTACACTTATAATCTCTGTACTTTTCTTTATGTATATTATACCTCAATGCAAAGTTAATTTTAAAACTTTTGAGCAGAGTGACAATACTTCCAAGTTTACTTGAGACAGATTTGAGAAAAAAAATAAATAGAAATTATGCAATTAAAAAGTAAAATACTTGAACTTAGGGGCTCAATGGACAGATTCATTATATAGCTGATAAGAGAAAACTATACATAGTGTTCCTGGAGAGCCCAAAATAAAAATGCAGGGGGAGGCACAAACATAGATGTATAGTAGGAAGCTTTATCATATATTTAAGTGAAGTCTCAGAATATAAGGAGAAGGAAGAGGGCAGAGGGAATAATAGAAGAGACTTTGAGAATTTTCTAGAACTAATAAAAGACATCGATCCACAGATTCAAGAATCTAAAGAAATCCCAAATGGAGTAAATGAACATAAATCTATGCCTAGATACATAATAATGAAATTGTAGAAAACCAAAGGCAGTCCTTAATCAGTCAGAGAAAAGACAGATTACTTTCAAGGAACAATAGATAGGTAGATCTCTGACTATGCAAAGGCACTAATGGAAATCAGAAGACTGTCAAGTGAAGTCTTTCACGTGATGAAAAACTTAACTGTCTATTGTAGCATTATATACTTCGTTAAAAAAAATCCTTTAAGAATAAATAAAATTGATCTGCCAGCACAAGCCTAAAAAAAGAAAAGAAAAGAATGAAGGCAAAATAGAAAACATTTTCAGACAAACAAAGTCTGAGATGGTTTGTCACGAACAGACCCATAATGTAGGTAGTGCTAGAGTGTACTTCTGTGAAGAAGGAAGATGATCCTAGATGGCGGGTCAGAGTTGAGAAAAGAACTGAAGAGCAAAGATGGTGGTAAATATCTGGATAAACATAGATAAACATTTGCAGTATAAAATAAATAAATAATCATAATAATGTCATGGGTTTAATAATTCATAGAATTAAAATATATGACAAAATAGAATATAAATCAGGAGGCGATATCAGTGGAGTTAAAGTGCTTTAAGGTCATTTTATTGTCTGGGAGAAGGATAATATAATTGATTAACATTAGAATTTAATAGGTTAAGTACGTGTATTTTAAAATCTAGGTAACCCCTAAAAATGTCTTCCAACTTGCAAACTATTAAAAAGGGAAACAAAGAAATAATAAAAAAATAATAAAAATGTAAGAAAGGATAAAAGGGAACATAGAATAGGTGGGACAAATAAAAATTACAAATGATGTAAACTCATTTATCAGTAAATACAATAGATACAAATGAACTAAAAGACAAAGGTTGTAAGACTAGAGTAAAGAACGACATCCGACTATTGATTTAAGAAACACATTTAAAACATAAGGATCCAGAAAGTGTGAGAGTGCAGTGATGGAAAAACTTATTCTTTTAAACTAATAGACAAAAGAAAGCTAGTGCAATGATAGGGACGTGCAGAGGATACTATGGAGTCTAGAGAGGTTCAGGATACGGAGGTTGGCTCATGAGCAATTACTCGTCAGCCTTTCTGGAGGAGGTTATATCTGAGCTAAATCTCAAAGGATTATAAAGGAGTTAGTCAGTCAAAGTAGGTCATGCCAAGTAAAGATGATAGTTTGAGCAAAGGCACCAATGCAAGAAACAGCAAGTGTGGTTGGAGCATGAATTGTGAGGCAGGAAGTAAGACAAGAAGATGAAACCAGAGAAATAGTTAGAAACAAATCATAGAGTTTTACGTTAGTCTGAGACCCCTGGAGTCCATTCTGTAAGCAGTGGAAAACCACTTAATAGTTGACATGGGTGGGGATGGGGTGGGACAGAGGGACAGGGCCGTCTCTACATTTCAGAAGGATCAATCTAGTAGCTATCTTGAGAACAGAATGGAGTGTGACAAAACTAGAGACAAAGAAATTTGTTATGAAGATACTGTAATTATTCTGTCCAGAGAGCATGGTGATGTGAACCCAGGCGGGATTAGTGAGGATGAAAAGAAGAGAGCATACACAAGTAAAATTGTCAGGTGCTCACCAAATATTTATGAAAAGAACAAATATGATTTTCTCAAGATATGTTCCCCTAAAACATTTCATTGAATAATTCCACTTCTAGGAATTTATCCTAAGGTTAATTAGAATTCTCCACAAAAATTTTTGTAGAAGATATTCGTAATGAGTGCTGAATTACGGTTTTAGAAATATTAAAAATAACCTACAGGTCTAACAGTAGAGAAATAGTTAAATAAATTATAGTAGAGCCCTAAAGTCAAAGAGTATTTAGCATTAAAAAATCATATTTTTTAAAAAAACATTTAATTGCATGGAGAAATTCTCAAAAGATGTGTAGAAGGATATCAAAATACAAAATTAATTATAAGATGTTCCACATTTTAGAAAAAGTGTATTTTTGAATATACGTGAAAACATTTGTACAGTAGGCAGAATAATCCCCCTGCAAAGATGTCCTTACCCTAATTCTCACAACTTCTATCTGTTACCTTACGTGGCAGAAAGAACACTGCACAAGTGATTATGTTTAAGGACCTTGAGATGGGGACACTATCCTGGATTGTCTGAGTGTGCTCAATCTAATCATGAGTCATTAAAAGCAGAGAATCTTTCCCAGCTGTGGTCAGAGGGAGCTCTATCTATGGAAGAAAGGCACAGAAAGACGCAACCTTGCTGGCTTTGAAGATGGAGGACGGAGGAGGAGGCCATTAGCCAAGGAATGTGGGTGGCCTCTAGAGCTTGAAAACGAAAGGAAATGAATTCTCCCCAGAACCTCAGAAGGGAACGCAGGCCTGTGGACACCTTTATTTCAGTGGAGACCTACATTGGGCTCCTGACCTCGAGAACTGTAAGATAATAAATTTGTGTTGTTTTAAGCCACTAAGTTTGTGGTAATTTGTTATGGCCTCAAATACAAAACTAACAACACAGTTTGGAAGAAAAGAACACCAAGAAGAGTGTAATTAGAGTGATTGTCCCTGGGTAGTGGAATTACAGGTGATTTTTACTATCATGATAATGTTTTTTTGTCTTTTCTAAATCAGCTATAATGGAAAGGAGGGGAGGAGAGAGAAGATTGTTAGTCTTCTCTAATTTTGTCTATAAAAACTTATGCACATTTGATTATTTCCTTAAGATTTCTTGAGGTGGAATTACTGAGTCAAAGTCTGCAAATATATATTTTTTTTAATGATTGGATTCTTTTTTCTCCCCAAAGTCCCAGTACATAGTTGTATATCCTAGTTGTAGGTCATTCTAGTTCTATGGGGGACGCTGCCCCAGCATGGCCTGATGGCAGTGTGTAGGTCCACGCCTAGGATCCCGGTTGATGAACCCTGGGCCCCCAAAGCAGAGTGCGGGAACTTAACCACTTGGCCACAGAGCCAGCCCCAAATATTTTTAAAGTTCTTGAAATTCAATGCGAATTCTATTCAGAAAGGCTGTCCGAATTTCTACTCCTACCTAGTATTTGTCTTCACTGAAACTTTTGGTGGATTGGTTATGCTAATTCTCTTTCACTCACTTTATGAAGCTCAAGTAAATAAATTAAACAATGCTACAACACAGAGCCAAGAAACAGGAAGCAAAACTGAAATACAGGTCAGAATACTGTATTTTCAAGTTACCTTGTAACATATTTAGTTGGGGCCACTTCACCATACAGAGCACGCTCAGGGGTGCTTCTGAAGCCACTCAAAGTTCCCTTATGACTCCGGTTTAATATTACTTACTTTCTCCCTACTCTCTTGAAATTCACAAGAGCCAGCAGCTTCTTTAAGCTTTCAGAAGAGTCTCTTCTGGAACATCCTGAAGTGCCCCTCCTTTTTAAAAAAACATTTCTTTGGAACATAACCTCCCTTCTAGGCTTTTCCCTTTCCTCACTCCATCACTCCTGTTTCTCTCGGAGATTCTCTCTGCAACAGGTTTCCAAAGAAAGTCCCTAAGTACCTGAGCTTTGAATAAGTCTGTATTTCTCTAGGATTTCGCTCTTCTCTGCCTGTGGGGAGGGCACCATTCTACAGCTGGCTCCAATCAAGACACTCAGGCTGGTAAATAACTTTAAGGTATGGATTTAAGGGGGAGACAAATTTTGAAATAGAAATAAAATACAAATGATCTTTATTTGCTGCATTATCTTCCTAAAAACGATCATAAAATGAATTAAATTTTCCACAGGAACAATTATTGTTGGGGTTCAGCAACTTCACTAACGAATCAGTAGCAAAAAAAGTGAAGCTTTAAGCAATGATAGATGAGAAATATTTATGTCCTTTACATGTTTTCGAAAACATATATCATCATGTAAAGAATGCGGCTATCACTATTCTATTTAAATCAAGATGTGAAAAAATACAATATGTATTCCACATTAAATTAATAATATTTTCTTGGCTTCTGAGAATTTAGGAGACACATGGGGACATGATTTAGATAACCGAATTGTCTTTTAAAAAGCTGCCCATGCAATTTCCAACTTGATGTCTTCTTTTTCTTTTGATAAATCTCCCAACACTAAGCAGTGACATTTAAAATCGTTCCTCTGACCTTAGAACTACTCTCAGAGTACTAAGTACTCAACAAATGTCTGTTGCTGTTGATGATGATGGTATTTTTCAGACCAAAAAACATTTTCAAATCTAAGGGCTGACCCACCATCTCTCTCCTTCACCCTCTCCTATCCCCCCCAGCTTATTCAAAGCTACAAGTGGAGCGAGTCAAACTTGGAGTGAAATAACGTCACCAGGAAGCACTGAGTGCTGTTGTTATTTTTTTTACCAACCTCCACTGCCACAGTGGCAGAGCAGCAATTTTATTCAATGTGACTGTTTCAGTGTGACCACTCTACTGCAGAAGATTTGAGCAGCCCGCCGGGTACCCTCTGCTCTTAATCCTCTCCCAATCTCAATCCAGAAGAAACTCTTTCCCCAACATCAAACAAACAACAACAACAAAACACTAGGTAGACTAGCTTTAGCAAACAGAAAAATAGAAAATGTTTGCCATACAATCATCGTGTTGATTGATACAGTACAATGCCCAATGGTTTACAAAGGAACTTCCCATGTTCTCTCTCTTACAAAGACAGTATCTGATTGTCCTAAAGACAGTGAAAAACAGTGAATAAGTAGATACATTTGAGCAGAAATAATGCCTGAACCTTTAAAGCAAAGGAAATTTGGAAGAATGAGGCAGTATGTCGTATAGCTTTGAACCCCACATTGTCGTCCTCTCAGCAGATGTCTTGATTTCTTCATTTCTATTGAATACAGATCAGCTCTCCCTCTTCTAAATTTCTCCATGTCACTCATTCAATTGTCCTTACCTACTTCACTGTCAGAAAGAAGCCCTTCTCGTTCAATCCCACTCTTCAGGACCAGCAATAATTCTCTACTTCCATTCACTCACACATTTCTTCCATCTTCAATCTCTTCCCCCTACTAGCTTATTCCCTTTAGCTTTTAAGCATGGTCAAGTCTTCCCATATCCTAAAAACCACCAAAACTCCCTTTCTCAACCCTGTGACTTTTTTTAAAGATACTTATTCTGAAGCTAGCACTTATTAAGCTCTTACTATATTCCAGAATGTATCTCAAACTCAACTCTTCACATGAGTTATTTAATCCTCACATCTACCTTATGAGGTAGGTAATATGATTATCCTCAATTGACAGAGAAAACTGAGGCTCCTGAGTTTAAACAACTTGCCCAAAATCATGCAAGTATTTAGTGGTGGAGCTGGGACTTGGATCCATAACTGTGTGATTCCAAAGCGTAGGATCTTAACCTCTGCACCAGGCTCCTCTCCTCTTTTTCTCTATCTTTACTTTCTCTTTCTCTCTCTTTCTCTTCCTCTGTCTCTCTCTCTCTCTCCCCTCCTTCCCTTGCCCCCTCCTTCCTTTCTTATCTCCCTCTCCCTCCCTTCCTTTCTTTCATTATCCCCTTTCTCAAAAGGATGTCCGGATGTTCACAGTGTCTATGCTTCCCTACCTCACTCAACTTCTGGCAATGATTTCTGCTTCCACAACTACATTACAACTATTCTATCAAATAATCTTCTAATGACCAAATTTGACCTTTCTTTTTCCCTTCTCATTTTTCCAGTCTCATCTTCTACCTTTCTATAGCATTTAACACAGACAATCATATCATTGTATTTTGGTATCCTTTTCCCTCTTGACCACAGTAACACTGCACAATCCTGGCTCTGATGTGACCTCTCCAAAAATTCAGTTGTTTGTTCATTCCTTTATCTATTCATTCATTCAATAAACATGTATTGAGTATCATGTGTTAGGCCTCATTCTATGTGCTGGGAATACCATCATGAACAAAACAAAGTCCCTGCTCTCCAAGAAATTGCATTTTGGTGAAGGGTGAGAGGCAATAAAAATTCTTTTAAAAGAGTAACATATCTAACATGTTATTTTTTTTTTAAAGGTGCGTCTGGGGAAAAGAGCATTCAGGCAGAGGAACAGCAAAAAGAAATTTTCAAGGTAGGAACAACACGGAAGCCATTGTAGCTGGAGTACAGTGAGTAGTAGGAGAGAGGTAGGTACCCTGTCACAGAGTTAGACAGGGGCCGGGACAGGAATGGCCTTAAAAAACATGTATGGACGTTGGAGATCTGCCTGCCTGCCTCCAAGATGGTTCCCAGTGTTCTTGACTACCTCTGGCAATTTCTTGACTTCATTGTCATGAGAGTTTCTGAGCCAGAACCGCCCAGCTAAGCCATTCCAGAATTCCTGACCCACAGAAACTGTGTGAGGTAATAAGTGCTTATTTTAAGACACTAAGTTTTGGGCGAATTTGTTTTGCAGGAGAAGATATGTAATACCGATTTTGGTGCCAGGAGTGGAATACTATCATACTAAAACCCTAAAATATGGACAAGCTTTGAAACCAAGTAGTGAGCAGAAGCTAGAAGAATTTTGAGGTGTTAGAGAAAACCTAAAGAACACTGATGAGACTGTTAGTAGAATCCTGATGGGCTTTAAGGATGCTGCAGATGAGGGCTGAAAAGAAAGTGGGCAAATGTTATTGGAAACTGGAGAAAAGAGGATCCTTGTTATATAGCGGTTGAAACTTTAGCAATGCTATCACGTGTGTTAATGGGGAAAGTAGACAATATGCCCGAGGAAGCAGGTGATCTAGCTATGGAGCTTTCTAGGCAGTGTTGAGAGTGCCTCCTGGTTTCTTCTTGCTGTTGATAATAAAATGTAACCAGAGAGTAGTAAGCTTAAAGAAGGACTGTTGACAAAAAGGAGCCAATCTTGAAACTTGAAAGTTGCTAAGAGAGTAAATCTTAAAAGCTCTCATCATAAGAAAATAAAAATTGTAGCTATGTGAGGTGATTGATGTTAACTAAACTTATCGTGGTAATCACTTCCCAATATATACATGTATCAAATCATTATGTTGTACACCTTGGATTAATACCGTGTTAGATGTCAATTATATCTCCATAACGCTGGGAAGCAGGGGCAAGGAGCCGGTCTTGCAGATTCTGAAAATTCCCAACCTCTCCAGATGGCAGACATTGCTAAAATTAAGGAATGGCTCAGTGGCAAGGATCGAATCCAAGTCACTATCAGAAAAACAGGGTACAAAAATGAAGATCAGAGTGTGGCTGTAAAATTCTTTGTTAAGACCTCAGAAAAATGCGAAATAGTGCTTTACAGATCCATTCAGTTAAACAATAAGGCTTGTGAGAAGCTTAAGAGTGTTGTCCCTCAGCAGTCTCAGCAGAAGCCCAAATTAGAAAAAAAGCTTATCTCAAGGAGATTTTGTCTAATGGTGTGAATTTCCAGTAAGATTCATAGTATATTCACAAAAATTTTAAAAGAATTATACTCAAAGAAATACTGCTAGCTTGTACTGAAAGGGACAGAAAAGGAGAAAATGGAAAGAGGAGTTTGGACCCCAAGATATCTAGAAGGAAGAAGCAGGTTGAGAAAACCACACAACTTCGAACATGGACTCAGAGGGTAGAACCAAGAGCACAAGAGACGGAACCAAGGGCCATGCAGAATAATTCCTAGGCAGGAGTAGGACTTAGGCCTAATCAAGGAGCTTCTAACACTTGCTCAGCTAAATTTCAAAATTTTGTTAGACCAGTTTGCTTCATGTTTTCTCCTCTCTTGCATAAAAGGGTCTATAGTGGTTATCACGGTTATGCCTCTCCCACTGTAGTATTTTGGGTGTGTGGAGAGCAGGTAGGTTATCTCCGTTGTTGACGGGTCTTTGGACCAGGAAGAACTGTTCTTGAGAAGCCCTTCTTCTGTAGCTGTACTAGGGGAGCCTCATCCACACTAGAACATGATGTAGAAGGGGAGATACTAGATTCTGAGCTAATGCTGGAATGCTATTCAACTTTTGGGGACCTGGAGAAGAGAGAGTGTATTTCTTATACAAGAAAGTCATGAATCTTTGGTGGCCAGAGGGAGGACTTGTGGAAGCAAGCCAAGATGACCTTTAATGATTCTTGCTTCCTGATATTTATGCTCTTGTGTAGTCCCTTTACACGCTAAACAGGGCTGACCTGTGTGACCAGTAAAATAGTGCAGAAATGATGGTGTGTGACTCCTGAGGCTAAATTATAAAAGACATTGTGGCTTTTACCTTGCTCTTTCTTGGTTCACTCACTCTAAAGGAAGTCAGCTGTCATGTTATAAGAAACCCTACTGAGAGGTCCACACGGGCAGAAACTGAGGCTTCCCACCAGTAGCCAGCAGAGTTTGCCCGCCATGTGAGTGTGCCATCTTGAAAGTGGATCCTCCAGTCTCAGTCAAGCCTTCACACGATTGCAGCCCCAGCCAACATCTTAACTGCAGCCTTATAAAAGATCCGGAATGAGAACTAACAAGCTAAGACACTTCTGAATTCTTGAGCCCCAGATATTGTGAAATCATTCATGTTTTATTATTTAAGCCACTAAGTTTTGGGGGTAATTTGTTATGCAGCAATAGACAACTGTTATAGAATGAGAAAAGATATCACAATAAACCATTTATTTCTTAAAAAGCTGACAAATATCACAGACATGACACAAATCCAGGAAAATAACATAATACTCTTCTTTAATTAACTGTCTTGTACACTGCCGTACTATCTTTTTTCCTATAGTTTTTGTGTGCAAACTCTTTGAGGAGTTAATCTTCTCTAGCATGGTTGATCAAATTTTTTATTCCTGATAGCTTTTATATATTTCTTTCAGCTTCCAAAAATGTCATTGGTAATATCACGTACAGTTTTAGGATTTTTGCCAAATTTGAGAAACTTCTATCAAGTTCAATTTATGAGCTGTAAGATTTCAGAGTATTTTAAATTTTCTTGTACAGTGAGTAATATTAAATACTATTTGAATTGATGACACTCATTAACCAGTTTTGCATCAGTGTGCTCACTGTAGTGGCACTACCATGAGTTTTATGTTATCTTTCTCAATGTCAGTATTTTGTATCAAATCAGCAAGAAATTTGAATCTTTTCCCCATATGTTCATATGATTCACATCTCTCCACTATTTGGACCCTTAAACAATCCAAGAGTCTATTCATTACTTCTGTTCAAAATTGATCTCTTCCTCTTAATGAATTACTGCTTTTGGCATGATCTGGAAAAAAATGTTTCAATTCACTTCTCAATGTCAGAATAATTTCTATTGATTTCATCACTCATCTTTATCACTTTTACTTCATATTTCATTAACTTTTTACTTGAATTTTTTCTCCATGCTTTAATAAATAAATTTGAAGATGACAAAAGGAAAACCTTTCATATTCAGCCAAATCAGGAGTCTATAAATTTTCACTTGTTTTACAGAAAGTTTCCAAAGAATCTTTTCAAATTTGCTTTCAACATCAGAATAATTTGTATCTTACTTAATAAATTTTATAAAGCCATGTGACTATGTGAATAATTGCTAAGACCTGCTCTTATGGTCTTGGGAGGATCCATGAAAGGAAAGAGCCATGAAGCCTTTATTAGCTACACAGTATGTCCACATCTGGTTCAGAGAAACTACGTGAACAGTGGTGTCCTTTACTGAGATGAAGAAGAGTGTGGGAGGTGTGGAGAAGAACACCAGGAGTTTATTTTTGAACATGTTCAATTTGAGATGTCTACTGGTAGGGCGACCATATAATTTCTTGTCCAAACCATCACACTTCTGAGTGTGAGAGACCTATTTATAAACAATAGGTATAAATCAGGACTATCCCAGACAAACTGAGTCACCCTACCTATTGAATATTCAAGTAGAGAGATGGGGGAGACAATTGCTTATTGGTTAGGGTTCAAGAGAGAGTTCTGGCCTGGAGGTATAAATTTATGTGAGGGTCATTAGTACTTAAAAGCTACTTAATATCATGGAACTAAGTGAAATCACTCAGAGAAGAAATATAGATAGAGAGAACAAGACTAAGATCTGAACTCTGGGATTTTAGAGGTGAGGAAGACAAGGATGAACCAGGTAAGGAGAGCCAGAGAGATGGAAGGAGAACCAAGAGCATGGTGTTTATAAAGTCATGTGAAGAAAGGGTTTCAATAAGTGTGTAATCAGTTGAGCCAAATGCTGTTGAAAGCAGAAAAATGAGAACTCAGAATGGTCTTGGGACAGAACCAGCTATATAATTTGCTGAGTCCAGTAAAAAAATGAAGACGTGGGTCTTCTTGTTCAAATGTTATCAAGAACTTCCGGAAGGCAACAGCAGAACACGAAGCCAAGCATTTTGCTCCTCTGCGCATACAGGCCCAGTGTGACTATGCAGGTCGCACACCATGGAACTGGCCCTACCTTTGGATCTTACTACCTGGGGGCATTGGTGATGATTACTAGAACAATTTTGGTAAAGTTGTCAGTTGTCAGGACAAAAACCTAACTGGATTGGTTTCTAGAGAGAATGGATGGAGAGGAAGACTAGATGTCAAGGTAGATAACTCCCTGTATTTTTTCTTTCTTTTTAAAAAAATTTCAGGGGAGAAATGGTGTGGTGGCAGGAGAGATGTTGAGCTCAAAGGAATGTTTGTTTAAGATAAGAGAATGGCAGAATATTTGCGTGTTTATTAGAAGGATGCATTAGAAGGGGACATTTTGATGATGCAGAATAGCTAGGCATTTACGAGAGTGGTGTCCTTGAGAAGGTGACAGAGAGTGAGATTCAGGACATGCATGAAGGGTGGACAGGTCTTCCATTTGAACAAGAAGAAAGACTGAATATGTGGTATAGGGAAGAGAGAGATTCGCAGATTTGGAGGTGGAACTGTGATTAAGTTCTCTTCTGATTGCTTCCGTTTTCCCAGACCATCGGCTGAGAGTGAGGAGGAGTGAATGAGGTTGCATTGGAAGTTTGAGGAATGAGGAGAAGGTGTGTTTTGCTTACTGTTGTGCAATCTATATTAGCACACTATCTGGTACAGATTAGCCATAAACTACACATGAAAAGTCATCAAATTCTATTCTTTATACTCTCAGGACATCTTTTGACTCTGTTCCTTTCTTCACATTCTCAAGCTAACCACCCTGCTTTAGGCATGCATCTTTCCTTGCCTGATTGGCCTTTTACCTTCAGATTTCCCTCCTCCAAACTATCCCCCACACTGAGGTATTATTATGCCTGTGTTTTTCCATAAAAGAATGTTGAAAATGAATGAACAAGTAAATGGTTATACAAACGTTAACATTTGACAATCACAAACACAATGGATTTCTTTATGGAGGAAAGCCAAACATAATGTGAAGTGGGAGCTCTCATGCTTGGGCCTACAGAACTCTCAAGAGTAAGGGGCATATACCTTGACAGAGGGAGAGAGAGAAAGAGTGTGAAAATAAAATTCTGTCACTCTTGGCTTTATGTCAGAGTAACTTTTGTTTTGTCTCTAGAAAAATAAAAATAAATAATAAAATTAAGTCAACATACATTACTCACTTGAAAATAAGTTTTTGACTTTAAGATTTAAAAAAATGTTTATTTGTTTTCTAATAGCAAAACAAATATATGCTTATTGTAGGATATTTGAGAAATACAGAAAAGTACAAAGGATCAAAACCAGCACCAGAGATATTGATTAACATTATCTTTTTTTCTAGTTACATATTTTAAATTGAGTTCACATGCTTCTTAGAGTTTGGTCTTCTGCTCTTTTTATTCATTTATATATAAACAATCTCTCTGTCATTCAATATTCTTCTAAAACATTTGTTATAATGGCTGCAGTGTATCATAATTTAAGCATTTCTTTTGTGTGTGTGTGTGTATGTGAGGAAGATTCACCCTGAGCCAATCTTCCTCCTTTTTTGCTTGAGGACGATTAGCCTTGAGTTAACAGCTGCATCAATCTTCCTCTACTTTGTATGTGAGATGCCTCCACAGTGTGGCTGATGAGTGGAGTAGGTCTGCACCTGGGATCCAAACCTGCGAACCCCAGGCCGCCAAAGTGGAGTGTGTGGAACTGTAACCACTCGGCCACACTGACTTTCTTTTTGGATAAGCTAAAAATATCATGGGACAAAAGTACAGTCATGATCATCATCTTTCCATCAAATGATGGTTTTATGAGTTTAGAGGCACGGAATTCAGTAGACAGTTATCAGCTTCTTTACTTTCCTCCTTGATCTTTGTCACATCACCTTATATCTTCTATGTAAAATAAAGTTTATGCCCTTCCTTTGAAAAAATAATTCTAGGGAAGCAGTTCACATTTTTTAAAACATCTGAGCTCTAGAGCAGACACAGTTTTGCTACTCTCCCCCGCTCTGTTTTTTTTTTTCTTTTAGATAACACAGCAGGGACAAAACACTTGAAAGAAAAATACTGGTATAAAAGCTACACGCCTTTTTTAGATAACGCTGCTAGATCTCTTTTGAAATTGGACTCTACTTATAGTTTACATTTGGTTATAGCTGAATTTATTAAGATCCCATGAAGATGGAAGCAAAGTGGGGAGCTGAGAGTAGGTATTTTCCACTTTCCTTGTCTCTATTCCTATTTGTGGGTGATTCAGAAATCCCCAAATTAGAGAATAAAAAACTTTGTGTTACAGAGGTTCTGAATTCCCAGAACACCTGTTTTAAAGGCACGCTGCTCTGTTGATGGATCACCCAAGCTTTATAAAATGATTCATCATTAATCTTTACAAAAAATGAGCTTAGCAATTCATAAGCTCAAAATAGTACTATTTTATTAGCTTCATATTTATTAAAACTGTATTACTTTGACTAAGTCTGGAAACAAAGAAAATTTAAAAAGTTTACTCCTGGAAATGACAGAGCTTTCCATTTCTTCAGTGTTCTATTTAGCCATATCCATCAAGGTGACATTTATTAGCAGAGGAAAAACTTGAGAAATGGCTTTTTATTTCCCCTAAAGGGGAGTAGGTCTTTTGTTCATGTTTCTGCATGGGGCATGTACATAACTCCATACAGAACTATGTGTTCTTGTACATCAAGTATGAGAATCTAGGTGCTTGAAACTTCCTGTCACCTGGGTCTGTTTTGAAGTGTTACAAGTCTCCATTCCTAAGTCACAGATGAGAACACTGAGGCCAGCATGATTCATTAGTGAGATCAAGGTCACGTCCGTGCTCAAACAAAGCTTTGAGGAAACTAACAGACTCTAGGTTTCCAATCTGTTGCTGAGCCAGCGAGTGCCTCTGTTTTCCAGGCATAGTGTGTTTCAACTCTGCTCTTCCGCACCTGCCTGGGGCTCTTTCTAATCAGTGTCAGACAGGAGTTTTAATGCTAATGCCCACAGACTGGCATATGTCTTTACTTATGTGCCTTAGAAGCATCCTATGTACAAGGGAAGCTGTATACTTGAATGAGTTCATGGGACTCCATGGGCTTTGGAACCACTTTGGAGCAGCTCTACCACTTAATGGGGTAAATCATTTAACCTCTCTGAGCCTTAGTTGCCTCACATTTACAATGGGGATGTCTAAGTTCCTTTGTCTGAGGATTTTATTGTATTTAATGAATTAACTTATATATGACCCTCAGCACCCTGCCGGGCACATAATAAGTACTCTATGTTTGCTCTAAAAGAATATGCACACTAATGTGCTGGCAGAGTCTTGGATTACAGATCCATCTTTTTTTTCCTGTGAATGAATTTATGAAGGTTGTTTTGGTGTTTTCTATCATATGAATGGATGAAGGACTTAGTTCCAGGATTAACATGATATGAGCAAGACACCTAAATGCAGTTATTTTTCAGGAGCCTAAATAACATTGCCATTTTCAAAAACGACTTCAAAGTTACCCCTGCAAAAAACAGTAATGGGCAGAGCTTCTTTCTCATGCTTCCGTTTCATTAAGCATGAAACTAGAAATATAAGGAATGCTAAGAGAAGTCACCCACTCATTTTATTGAAGCTTTTTTCCCCCCAGGATGGCATCTAATTGCTTCTTGAATAGTTCCAGTGAGTTGCTTTTAAAAATGTGACTTTATATTTCTAAAAGCATTTTCCATATCTGTGACTGGGAAGGATATGAGCTTACACCAAATTTATGCTTGCTCTCTGGCTTCAAACGTGTGCTCTGCACACGACAGACTAACATATGTTGAAACGAATAACAGGTCCCAAATCAGAGAGAATTCAAGCACTTCATCACTGCACCTTGCTGTTAGCTGCCTTGGACCCTGGGTAATTTCTCTTAAGGGAGACAACGTTGGAGCTGCAAGATATAGGATTAATTACTTTAACCTACTTCTACTTATGAATGTAGAATTCCCGTGGATCAGTCTCAACCCCACTGCTTCTGAATAACAAAATGGCATAATTTAGGCTCACCTACCAAGGTCCTGTCCTCATTACTGCCAATTAGACCAAGAACAATCCCTTTCCCCATGATGGGCTTTTCTCGGCCATTTTGGTATTGTTTCAAGACCATATGAGGACAGTTTTTCACTAATTAGCAGAAGAACCTTTATTATTATTTCAAATTTTACACCAATAAGATCATATCAAACTCTTCAGAGGTAACGAGATTTTCACATATTGAGGTATGTGGGGTAACTATTTGAGTTCAAACTGATTTGAGCTGAACTAAAGAAGCCTGACTTATGGCCTGTCAAATTTATGTTGTACATCTGCTTTAACCATTAAAGAATGCACTCAAGATAAGAATGCAGACTTCCCCTCCTATGCCCCATTGGTAACACCTGTACTAGTCCCTTTCCTGACATCAGGGACATATTGACCTGCTAATATGCAACTAAATACCGTTTGAAACTTTGATGAAAATGTATCCTGGGTGTTTTTAATGTATGTTCTTTGTTCTAAGAGGATATAAGACTGTACTGAAAACCATACTTCTCCAGATTGCTTTCTTTCTTTCTGGAAAAGGCCTTCCCAGGTTATAATCCTCACTCTGGCTCAAATAAAACTCACCTCATTTATCTTATCTAGAGAATGGTTATTGGTTATTTGCCTCGACCGAGGAAAGAAATCCTAGAATGTATAGCTGCTGAAGATATAAATTAGTAACTACGTGAAGTTGACAAGGAAAATTCTCTAGCCAAGATCAATTGCCTTTCTATCTTACACAGGGTATGGTTTTACTTCCTTTGCCTAGAAAACAACCAGGATCAGCAGAATCTAGATTTTATTGTGGTTATTGGAAAATGCTTCACTCCCTGAAAAACTTGAGAGAAATGTGTAAGGAAATGAAATTCAAGAAAAGATGCAGAAGAAGAGTGGTGTGTATGTATTTGATGTCCCAAGGATTTGCCAAAATGAAAGACCCTACTCCGCCCTAAAGTAGGTGATGGTTAAGTGGTAGGATTTGCAGCAAGTCTCCACTCTCCATACAAACTTTTCAGGACCTTTTGCTGAAGTCCCACATTTCCTTAGGTGTAATTAATTTCTCTGGGTTTGAGGATTGTCCTTTATTCAAATGTCAATCCCTCAGAGGATTAAACTGAACGAAGCCTTTTGTTCCAGAGAAATTAGGTTATTAGGCACTTCCCAGCAGGGAGGTGGGTGGAGTGTAGAAAGAAGATGGAAGGACACAAAGGGGAGGGGAAGTGGTAATCATAAAAGATGAAATAGGGGATTTGGAGGGTTCTAAAAATGAACTGAGAAATTCAAGGGTGAAAGATCTTTCTTCTTGCAGGCAACAGGAGACTGTGAAGAAAAGGTCTCACTTCGTAGCAGAAACCAAATGTTTCAAAAAGAGCAAGTACACTTTTTGCTGGGGGTGGGAGTGGAGGTGGGGACAGATGTTGATGGGGAGGTGCAAACTGATCATGCAGCCTAGGGGAACTGTTTTGAAATTAAACAAGATTAGATATGCGTGCCTATGAGTTGGGGTGAGCATGGGGGTAGGGTCTGGGTTCTTTATGGAGTGGCTGGAGAGTTTTCCATTTCTGAAAATGTGGTTAGTTAGGAGCCTAAATTCTTTTTGAGGCCAGAGCATTACAATGTTGAGTTGTAGCTCTCTGTACCTTGTGCTTTGTATGCTAGTATGGGAAAGTGTTAGCAACTCTAACCCAGATGTTCATTGACTTGCTAACTTCCAACTGTGTAGAAGCAGGGTCTCAGGCTTACAACCTGCAAACGTTTCCCACTTATTTCTCAGAGTCCCCAGAGAAGTGCTTCACATGAGCCGGCAAACCACCCTGTCAGTTGCTTTTATGAGTGAGGTCTTCTGTATTCTTCCTCTCTGATTCCCACTTGTTTGTATCCACTGCCCTTAAAACCTCCTGGTGGGGGTTTTGCTGGTTCACATCTAGCACCACTCATCAGGCCACGCTGAAGTGGCATCCCACATGGCACAACCAGAGGGACCTACAACTAGAATATACAACTATGTACTGGGGGGCTTTTCGGGGAAGAAAAAACAAAACAAGATTGGCAATAGATGTTAACTTAGGGCCAATCAAAAAAAAAATCTCCTGGTGGGACTTCACTGCTGTTATAGATCATAGGATGAAGGGTAGCAGAATATGCCACCCCAAAACATGACACTTTGGCATAAAGAGCATTTTGAGCTGATTACTTCTGACAAACAGAAGACACAGAAGAATCTCTAAAACTACAGTACAAGTTATCCTTTTGTGAGGGACATTTACATTTATTAGAGAAATCTCCATTTTTAGGTGTGTCTCTCTCTCCGTACCAGGAAGAGAAGGATGACTCTAAATCACAAGAGAATTTTATCAATGGAGAAGGCACCGACTTAAATCTGTGTAACAAACCTGACCCTCGTTTACTGTGCTTTTCCTGGTCATCTCCCATAACTAGCTCCCCCCACTCCAATATCTTTCTTTTGTCTTTAGCTGAAGGTGGTATTTAAAGTGGTGGCTTGGGCCATTTGGGGGAGTTTGGCTCCGTTTTCCTTGGTATCTCCCATGTATACAGGAGGTATACATGTTGTGAAACTTCTGTTTGTTTTTCTCCTATTAATCTCTCTTTTATTACAGTGAGGGTCTCAGCTAAGAATCTAGAAGGGTAGAGGGAAAGTTATTTTTCCTCCCCTACAAAGATGAGGTTATTGTCTATGTCAAGGATGTTGTCTCTGGGCAGCAGGATTGTTTTGTTCCTCAGCTTCTCCCTCTAACCTACTGTCTATATAGGAGCACCAAACCCAGTCCGGAGGACCCAGTGTAGATGGACCTCATTCCAGTCCTTTGGGCCTTCACTCTCGTCTCCCTCAGCCTCCCTCTCCCAACCAAAACTTTTTCTTTCCTCACCTACTTGCGAAACAAAAGCTCCAGCACATGTGACTCGAAACCATTCCCCGTATTTTGGTCAAAGGTGGCAGAATATGTCACCTGAAAACAGGCCACTTTGGCATATTGATTGTTTTGAATTAAAGGTACTTGAGAAACAGCTGGTACAAGAAAGACATTCTGGCCCTCATTTGTCCTCCTGAAAGCAGGAAATAAAGCTCCTATGTGAAAGGTACCCTTCCTCTACCAGAAGGATAGAAGGCATCCTTATCACCAGAGACAGGAAACTTAGGGCCTAGAAGGCTGAATAAATGAGCCTAGTTACTTCTTCACCATTTACTACCCCCAGCCCAAATGCCTTTGTCTTGTCAATTCTTCACAACTTTATTGTTTCTTTGTCTAAAAGGTATAAAAGCTTCCTGCTCTGGTCACTTCTTCAGGTCTTCGTTCTCTTTTGAAGACTCCTGTGTACATGTAAAAATTCAATACAATTTGTATGCTTTTCTCCTATTAATCTGTTTTGTCAGTTTAATTCTTAGACCCAGTGTGATACCAAAGAGAGTAGGGAACGTTTTTCCTCCCATACAGTGGCAAAAGTGGGTGTATGTGTATGCATGATGGGTGAGGGTGAAGTTGTGATGGCCTGTGAAGGAGAGGTGAAGACGCCAGTGAATAGGAGCCACCCGTTTCTTTGATTGCATGAGTTATTCCAAATGACCAAATGACTGTGGTGGATAATTCACAGGTCATCCATCACCAGCAGGGGGACACCTTCCGCATATTTATTTACTGTTAAAAGTAAAAAGAAACAACAGGCCCAAAATGGAGTCACTTGTGCTAAGCCCCACAACAGCAAACCAAGACTTAATACCTAACCTAATTGCAGTTTCAGCATCTTCCAGGAATGTAACCTTTAACCAGTCAATTTGGATTTACCTCGTCAGCACTAGGAAAGTAATCTGCCTGATAGACCCTCACCTTCCCCCAAAGGAAGATGACCTTGCCTAAAACAATCTGCTCTTTGCTAGAATAACTCCCTTACCCCACTTCCTTCTGCCTATAAAAGTCTTCTAGTTTTGGGGCCGGCCCGGTGGCGCAGCGGTTAAGTTCGCACGTTCCGCTTCTCGGTGGCCCAGGGTTCGCTGGTTCGGATCCCGGGTGCGGACATGGCACTGCTTGGCAGCCATGCTGTGGTAGGCATCCCACGTATAAACTAGAGGAAGATGGGCACAGATGTTAGCTCAGAGCCAGGCTTCCTCAGCAAAAAGAGGAGGACTGGCAGTAGTTAGCTGAGGGCTAATCTTCCTCAAAAAAACAAAAAAACAAACAAACAAACAAAAAGTCTTCTAGTTTTTACAGCTCCTTGGAATTCCTTTCTGTGTGATTCATGGGATGCTGCCTGATTCATGATTCATTGAGTAAAGCCAATTAGATCTTTAAATTTACCCAGTTGAGTTTTGTTTTTTCAACACTACAGTTGGGTGACAGGTTTACAATCGAGAAGGTAGTCAGGTGTAAGGGTGCAGAATTTGCCACCCCGAAATGGTTCTCTTTGGCTTGATTATTTTTTTTATTTCTTTAAATTTTTTTGTGGAAGATTAGTCCTGAGCTAACTGCTGCCAATCCTCCTCTTTTTGCTGAAGAAGACTGGCCCTGAGCTAACATCCGTGCCCATCTTCCTCTACTTTATATGTGGGACGCCTACCACAGCATGGCGTGCCAAGCGGTGCCATGTCCGCACCTGGGATCCAAACCGGCGAACCCCAGGCCACTGAAGCAGAACGTGCACACTTAACTGCTGCACCACCAGGCCAGCCCCTGGCTTGATTATTTTTAAGACTCAGGCAGAAACTTTGGCCTTTCCCCTAACTGCCTAGAATAATTTAAGATAAACAACCTGCTCCAGGAAGGAGATACCACCATAGATAACTCTAGTGTAGTATGAACTAGGTGTTGTAGACAGGGAGGAACCTAGCAAGGCCCATTTGATAAGAGTCCTCTCCATGTCCCATTGTCTCTGCAAGCCATGGCAAACATTTGTTTACCAAACGTTTTCTTTTCCATCTCCATGTGAAATGCCTTCCTCCCCTTTGAAGTCTTAAATCACTACCCCCAACGTCCTCCTTGGTCCTTAGCTGAAGATGGTAATTAAAGTGGTGGTCTCAGCTATGTTCTTAAGTTACTCAGTTTTCCAGGGTTTCTCCCATGTATATATGTTATTAAACTTTGTTTGATTTTCTTCTGTCTCATGTCAGTTTAATTCTTAGACCAGCCAGAGGAACCTAGAAACGTAGGTGAAATTTCTTCCTCCCATACACAGGAAACAGCAGCATTTTCACTTTCCTTTGCTATGTTGCCTAAAGTAGCTCATAGGTCTTTTGTGGCTTTCTGTGCCCTCCTCCTCAAATATTGGAACTCTTCTTTGTTGAATTGAAAGATATACGCAAGATTAAGATGGACTTTTCAGAGAGTTTTGAAAACTTCCAACAGCTTCTAGTATTTCTAGATGAACAAAACGAGGCCCAGACTTATCCCTAGCTTCCTCATTAATATTAAAATGCCCTCTAGAAATCATGGGGTCCATGTATCAGACTAGAGGCACACGGTAGGCATGAAATAGATATCTGTTGAACCCAACTGGATTGGAGCCTGGCATTTTATCCCTGGTCACTTTTCTTTCAGAATGTGAACCAAAACGGTCATGAATTCAGGGTATGAATACTGTGGATACATTTACCCCATTTTTCTAACAATTGAAATATGAAAGTCGTGGACTTTCCCAAGGCAAGATCACAGAAATGCTTTTGGAATCTGGAAGACTGTATTGTGTTCTCTGAGTGTATTCAGTGGTTTGGGCGATGGTCCTTTGCTAAAGGTTGGAAGCAGGGAGTGCTATTTGTAATGTCCCTTTCAACTCTGTCAGCAGAGGATGTGGATGCTTCAAATCTCTGATGGACGTACTTGAACGATCTCCACTTTCCAAGTGATTTCAAGACTGACTGATGTCTTGTTACTTTTAGTGTATAGATAAAAAACTGCACAGAAGAGGTGATTCCTGTCCACCTTATAAAATAAAGAAATGAAGCTAAAGTCTTTTAAAATAAATAAGAGCTTTCTAAGGGATTACCTACCACCACCACCAAAAAAAAAGTATTAAGTGAACAAGATCACTGTTTTTAATGCAATCAAGTTTACATAGCTGAAGTAATCCAGTAGGAGCAATAAGCAAGGATATTTATAGTGATATTTAGAGGTTAAGTAAAAACTAACAGAGCCAGACCCCAAATGGAATAATTATGGACCAAGAATGACTAGATGTGTGGGAGTGGAAGAAAGGCTTTAAAATGCTGAAACCTCAGTAAAAGTTCAGGGCAAGAAATTGAATCCAAAGTATTAACACCTACTAAAAAAGATAATAAAGTCGTGTGCACTAAACTGGAAACTAGAAAATCGAGATTTCACTGAAGCTGTCTCCTGCATGGGAGAGAAGCAGTGTTTACAACTTTTAAAAAACAAAGCAAAAACTTTAAAAAGATAAAAAGGGGATCATATGGATGCAGTGTGATGGTACTTAATTGGGAGAAACTTACAAAGCAAAGCATATGTTAAGGGAACAGCTAAGAAATGATTGCTATTGATTTAATTTTTATAAATAATCCCATTGCTGATAAGGAAACAAACTTTAAAGAAACAAAATCTTGGGGCCAGCCCAGTGGCATAGTGGTTAAGTTTGTGTGCTCCGCTTCAGTGGCCTGAGGTTTGCTGGTTCAGATCCTGGGCGTGGACCTACACACCGCTCATCAAGCCATGCTGTGGTGGCATCCCACATAGAAGAACTAGAAGTACTTACAACTGGGATATACAACTATATACTGGGGCTTTGGGGAGGAAAACAAAAAAAGAGGAAGCTTTGGGGCCCGGCCCGGTGGCACAGTGGTTAAGTGCGCACATTTGCCTCAGCAGCCCGGAGTTCACTGGTTTGGATCCCAGATGTGGACAAATGCACTGCTTGTCAAGCCATGCTGTGGCAGGCATCCTACATACAAAGTAGAGGAAGATGGGCATGGATGCTAGCTCTGGGCCAGTCTTCCTCAGCAAAAAGGGGAGGATTGGTGGCAGATTTTATCTCAGGGCTAATCTTCCTAAAGAAAAAAAAAAAGAGGAAGCTTCGCAACAGATGTTAGTTCAAGGCCACTCTTCCTCACCAAAAACTTAAAAAAAAGAAAGAAACAAAATCTTGTGGGAGAAAATGCTGTAAAGGCTAATGGGGAGAAATAGGCAGAATAGGCTGCCATACCACTTAGGGAAGAAAACAACTTTACAAATGCAACACGAGAGCTATGAAATGCTATGCAAAAATGTTTTCTACAAATAAATATGCCAAAAGGAAAAAAAATAATTGGACCGCTGTTTGAATGCAAGCCAAAACGTAGTGCTGATGTGAAAAGAAAAAGGGTAAATCTGGGCAGGTGTGGAATTGGATGGCTGGCTAGGGCCCTGGAGGATGGATCCAATTCATATTGGTCGAGCCCTGGGGCAATGTCCTAGGCCCTTTACCTACATTAGCTCATCTTACTTTTGACAACCACCCATGAGGTGGTGATTAAGTGACTTCCCAAGCTCACACAGCTAGTATGTGGCTCAGCTCAGGTTGTTCTGACTATAAAGCCTGTGTTCTTTTCATTAAACTGTGATATATCTAGAAAACACAAGATCATTATTTTAATAAATTCAGTAGAAAGTGGAGTCTTCAGAAGGTTTACATTTCTCAGCCCCACAATCACAATGCTATTAAGAAAAAGAGGTATATTAGGAGTGCCTCAGATCTGTAAACAAAACATTGAAAAGTAATTAATAAATTCCTATTTACGTAGGAGAAAGGATAGATCTGAGGATGGGCATAAAGAAGGCAAAATACCCTGTCCCCCCACACACAATACTTTAATAGATGATGGAGATGGAATGTTCTTAATTGCTAAAATAGAAGGAAAAACTGAGTTTCAATATAAGACATTACAAGGAAAAGTTCTGAATAACAAAGTGAATTCTATTTTTCACGGAGTAGTTCAAACTAATTTGATGTGGTAGTGAGAAATTGTCTGCAATAAATAATCCTATACAAAAAATAGTTTTTCTACTCCTGAAGTTCATATTAATTATCCTTTGTAAAGAAGAGATTTTATTGTGTGTTTTCATATTGGATTTTGTTGAGCTGACATATACAACAAACATTTACCGTTCACCTCCCACATTTCTAATAGCCTCCATAACTGGTTTCCTTGACCTCAGTGTAGACCCCCCCTTCATTATACTCTTCATACTGCTGCCAGAATGAACCTGGTAAAACAGAAGTCTGACAATGTCAGTTCTTTGCTTAGAAGTTGTCGATGACACTCCATTGCTGGAGCCTGCCTTTCCAGACTCATCTCCAGTTGCTCCCCTCAAGCACTCTTCACTTTAACTGTACCAAATTACTCGCTGTTCCCAAAGGGAGGAAGCTGCACTGCCTTTGTGCACGCTCTTCTCCGTGTCCAAAATGTCTTTTCCCAACTTTTTTTAACCTGACAATGCCGTCTTTCCATTCGCTCAAATGACATATCCTCAGTGAAACTCTCCGGAGCCCATCAGGTGGAATTATCATTAGTTTTTATACATTTTTCAGATTAATATTTCTGAGATCTGGATGTGTATTATCATCAATATGTATATTTATTATGGTGGTGATTCCCCAGCCCCCTGAAAATCTGTTATTCATTAGATAGTACATCTTAGAATTAAGGAAGGATTACAGTTGTTCCCTCATCTTTGTTCCCATAGCAATGGCATTCATTCATTTAACAACTTTTTAATTAAGTGCCTATGAAGTACCAAACACCATGCCAGGTGCTGGGAATACAATAGTGGAAAACACAGACATGGTCACTGTACTCATTATATTCTTTTTGGGGAGACAGACAAACAAAACAACAATAGGTAGACCTCAAGTTAATCAACAAATAAAGTGGTGGCGTTTTGTGATGTGTTTCAAAGTAAAAAACGAGGTGCTGTTGAAGTGCGTCATTCTGGAATGTGTCTATTGTTGTGGTTGTGTCAAGTGCAGCCCATTTCCTTCCCTTTCTTAGGTATATTGCTAAACTACGTGTCCTAGGACCCTTGCATCCTGGTGGGGTCATGTGATTAGTTCTTGCCAGTGGAATGGGAGTGGAGGCCATGTGTGTCACGGTTTGGCTAAGGCTGTGAAAAACACGTGAACTTTTTCCATAGTCTCTCTCTTCTCTTGTCACCCAACCAGAAGCAGAAGATCCAGTGAGGCACTAGGGGATGGCAGACCATACCACGGGAGGAGTCTAAAGTCCTGAATGGCTTTGCAGAAGTCTTCCCACGCATCCCTAATTGGACTATGTGGTGAAGGAGAACTAAGCCTTTATTCTGTGTAGTCATTCAGATATTGGAATTCCTTGTTACAACAGTTACACTGCCTTGACTTATAGGGTGATCATAGCCTTTCATGGGCCAGGGTCAATGTAAGGAATTGAGACAGTGATATGAGTAACCCACAAAAGCATTTCTTCCCTCTTGGGAGCTGTCACAAAGAATCTTGACCTCACAATTCAGGAATTGCTCTGTAGGCAATTCAACTCTCCCTATCTATGAAGGAAGTGACATTAGCAACCTGCCAAAGCAAAAGAACCCTGACCTGTCCCAGAGCAAAGTTTAGTAGCTGGGTAAGCAAATTTTCTAAGTATCTTTTGTCCGTCTGATGTATGCTTAGCTAATTATTGCTGTAGACACTTTTTATAGTGCTTTAATCATTCTCATACCCACTAAATGGTATCATATGTCAATTGAAAACTTGAAGCAAAACAAGATGAAGGATTTGACCTCTGTCTTGGTGTGATGACCCATTTGAACACACACTGCTCCAACAGGAACTAGGATGTGTAGACAGACATATTCTACCTGTCAGTTAATTAAGTTCGTGGTTTTTCTGTAGTCTTGGTTCACGACATACAGGCTAATTTGGTCAAGCATTACCAATTATAGAGACGCATTTGCTGAGGCTGGGGCAGAGATAATGTGGTTGCCTCCAAGTTGAGCCACCCGTGTTTTAGAAATGAAGAATCCAGAATATTGCCTCTAACCCACTTTGTCTAGGCTAGGTCATTTCTTCTGGGTGAGAAATAGAGAATACCAATATCATTAGGTACCCAGGTACTTACTTGGACACATTAAAATAAAAATGGGTGACTTTAATGAACATTGTTCAATTCAACATTTGAGAATATGGATGGGAGTGATGTGGGCTTAAAGTGAATAAGGAAGCTGTGTGGACTATTCCCATGAAAGAGGACCAAACAACATCAAAGCATTGAAATGGTTAGTGCAATTGAGGATGTAATATTTAGAAACTTCATTAAAAACTCTCAAAATGAACATCTGTAAGGAGGATGAAAAATTGATGAATAGAGATGTGATTGTGTTTTATGTATTACTTTCCTTGGGAATAATGTGCTGCTTGGAACGCTCTAAGATTATGCCAAAAGAAAGCCAAGCAATGTGGTCTGACTGCAGCTCAGAGGGCAAGGACAGTACCCAGCAGCCAAACTGGACAGCGTGTCGGTGGCTCTAACCTACGAAAAGAGTGTGCAGTGAAAGATTCTTGCAGACACTTGGCTACAGACACTTACCAAAAGGCCGCATTTCTAATGGACTCCACACCAAGAATTATAGGTCCTACCCTGGTCATTCCTGACATTTAAATCAAAGGCAGCAAACTGTGCTGAATAACAGCCTGGATATTGAGATATAAGACAGTCGTTTGAATTCTGGCTAAATCAGTTACTACTATCTGACCGTGGACATAGTTCTTAACCTCTCTGAGCTTCAGTTTCCTTATCTAGGAAATGGGGAGAAAAACCCCTATTGGGTGAGTATTAAATGACGTGATACGTAAACAGCATTTACTTAGGACAGTGACTAGCACATTTCAAGAGTTCAATAAATGGCAGATATTAGTAACACTGCCTTCTGAAATGAACTTCTTCCACTCTCCCCTCTCAATCTTCCACCCCGTTCTCAGTACGCGTGGAACATGCTTGGGTAATTTTAGCAAACAGGCTAAGTAGGAGTATTGTGAAGCATATCCACAAAGTTAAGTTATAGCAATTTCATTATTTCAAAATATTTAAAATCAATGCCAGAAAGGGCAATAGACATGTTAGTAATTATGATACAATAAGATTTTGTTGATAAGTAAATCGTCTTCTTTCACGAAAGGTAAACCTGTCATCTTTGGTCTTGAAGAAAAACACAGATGTGATTAAAAACCTCAGAGAATAAGTGGAATTATTTAAATTAGATTCTATAACTCTATATTTCATAATCATGAGAAGCTGCTTATTCAAAATTATGTGTAACAGCATGATTGTGGAATTTCCTTGCTAATAAGGATAAAATACTAATAAAAAAATCCATTTTTCATCAGTTCCATGGTGCTTATCACAGTAACCAATCTCAGTGGCATTATTTCATTAATACTAACTAAAAGGGGGACAAACTTTTACAGTTCAGGTTTAAATTATGTGGGAGAGTTTAAAAATAACAGCTGTAAAAAACTGCTTTTCTGTTTGTCACTTCTGCATGAAAAACTTTAATAATTTCTCACTGGCAGGCCCTATATGGGGTATATTGAACATTTCTTGTGCACCACGTCAAATCCTCTGGTTTTGTCTCCCACTCAGTCACACCTGGCTCACCAAGTAGGCTTTGACCAGCCTCAATGCAAGGGGCCACCTGGCAATGCCTTGTCTTTGGCCAGCCACAAATGACTCTTACTTCTAGGCCCAGGGTGTCTCTGATTCCTTGCCAAGGGATTCTCCAAGAAGGCATTTGGCATTGAAACTGGAGCAACCTGGAAGCAGGGTCAGGAAAGTTAATACCCTGTAGGGCACCCTTTAGCCAGTGGGAAACAGAGCTGATGGTTGACGCTTTTCCCTTTCTTTTAGATGGATGGTCTTGGGTTGCATTTCATGAGGCAAATTAGATGGTCCTATATGATGGAGCACTCATAGTGGTGGCCCACCTGATAATGCATCCTTGAATTGGTTCTCTATTCTTTCCTGTTTCATGCCCCCTGACTCTCATTCCTGGTTCATCTGATAAACCAACTTCAAATGCTTGAGCATGGGCTTCTGGGGCCCTGTGTTAAAGCTTTCTGGTGCTCAGTGAGAAAGAATCCAGGATCCAGTACCACACTGAGAGTTTTCCATCCTTGATTTAGGGGTTTCAGATTGTCATCTTGGGGATTTCCTCCTCACTGAAATCTATCCAATTCTTGAAAATCCTAATATAAGTTTGACATCTGACAAACCCCAGCAGGTTCATCATCACAAAAACCCAAGTAGGGTGTGTTTTCTGAAAAAAGTGTCTTGCCAAAACTGGGGGCATCTTTATTGACCATGACTTGCTATAGAAGTCAGATCTTATTCACTGCTCTGAAGTTTCTTCCAAGTTCTAGTCCAGAAAACTCCAAAACAGTGACAGAGTTACTAAATAAGCTTTAGCATAAAGCTATGTGTGTGTGTCAAGTGATTTTTTTAATCAACTTTTGGGTGAGTTATACTATTAATTTGATTTACCCATTAGAACAACTGAAAATTTAAATGAACTATTTTACATTTGGTACCTTTTAACACATGAACGCCCCCTGAAGCTCAGAGAAAATCACAAAATTCAATCACATGTGAGTTACATCAAATTACATTCTCTCTATCCACCTCAACCTACATCCCTTGGATCAAATAGAATATAATGGCATAATTTAAAGCCTATAATACTATGTGTATTTTAGGTATTCTCCATAAAATATATTTATTGGCAAATTTAAAATATTGGGAAAATTTGCAGTGCAGGTGGATTGTGTAGCATTCCTTGAATGAATTGTTCTTGCCTCTTAAGAGCTGGGAAAGGCTGATCTAAATGTTTTCTCCTATTTTTAAATTTCACTAACAATTTTAATACAAGTTCTTTGTGGGGAGGCAGTAGTTTCTCTGCACAATTCATGACACGTTTGCTGCTTTTTTTTCTTCTGATGGACATGTCTACACTGCAAGAGACACAAGATCCTGGGTATTTGAAAATTAAAGAACAGCAGCAAAGGGCCAGATGCTGTAGTTATAAAAGTTGCAAAAGTATCATAAACACCAGGTGTGCCATATAAATGCACAGGTTTTTTTATCCTGCCACACTATTATCATATGGTTCCAACATCTGTTCATTCCTGTCCGGGCTTCCCACAGACAGTATTTATTAAAATCAAATA
This sequence comes from Equus asinus, assembly GCF_041296235.1. Taxonomy (NCBI): domain Eukaryota; kingdom Metazoa; phylum Chordata; class Mammalia; order Perissodactyla; family Equidae; genus Equus; species Equus asinus. The sequence continues at coordinate 92,117,707 of NC_091820.1, forward strand.
CACACTAGCTCTCACTTACATGCCTTGAGCCGGAAGTGCCACAGTGGCCTTATTATGAAGTATAAATGAGCCAATAAAAATTGATTTTTATCAGTAAACTTACAATTATCCTTACAAGCCAATATAGTATTGTCTGCCTTTGCTGTGCCTTCCACTGGCTAATTACTCTGTGGTTTCTATGAGAGTGGGGCCCGTACAAAAAATTTTACACTGATTCCAAATAATTAGAAGATGAGAGGAGAGATTGGTTGAGCTTTGTGAAGAGTCTGTATTAGAGAATATTATTTAAAGAAATGCTGTTTTCTTATTTTCAACTAGAGGACATATTAGAAAGTATAAATGAATAAATATTTTAAGAAAAATATTAAAAAGCCTCAAAGGCTATGTTATAAAATGATATATTAGAAGCAACCAACCTTGTGTAGAGGAAATAACACTGGTCTGGAAATCCAGAGTCTTGTGTTCTGGTTCTTAATCTGTCTCTACCGCTCTTTAGGCCTATAGTTTTTTCATCTTGGAAATGAGGAGACTGGAAAATACATACTATGTTCCCTTCTGGTTTTGGTGATTTATGACCCTAATGAAAAAGACCTTCAATGACAGAATTTTTCTTTTCTGTAGCTCTTGATTTGATACAATCTTGTGTTTTGTCATTATTGTTATGAACTGTATGGTTGTGTCCTCCCCCCAAATTCATGCTGAAACCCTAACCTGCAATAGGATGGTTTAGGAGGTGGGGCCTTTGGGAGGCAAGTAGGTCATGAGGGTGGAGGCCTCGTGATGGGATATTGTCCTTGTAAGAAGAGGAAGAGGGCAAGCTCTCCTTCTGCCCTGTGAGGATATAATGAGATGGGGGACAGTCTGCAACCTTGGAGAGGGCGCTCACCAGAACCCACCCATGCTGGCACCCTGATCTTGGACTTCCATCCTCCGGAACTCTAAGAAGTAAATTTCTGTTGCTATGAACCACCTAGTTTATGGTACTTTATTATACCAGCCTGAACAAAGACAATTATTTTCCTTTAACTTAATAGGAAATACCCACATTTTATCTGAGTTGTCACAAACACCAAACAAGAAGATTTCAAATTAATGAGGGTTCTGAGTTTTTTTTTTTTAAATGGCTGAAAAGATTAATGAGAAATGATGGACTGTCAAGCAAACATTGCTAGAATTGGCTATTTGGACAGGAAAATGAGAACCTCTGTCCACCTCATATCATCTACAAAACTAAATTCCGGAAGGATTAAAGACTCTAAACCATACATATATGTGGTAGACACTAGGAGGTACTATCCAGATGTCTCTTCAGTGAAGGACTTACTGCCCCGGCTGCTGAGAGTGCTATCAGTAGACGGTCTGCAGATGCTGGCCCCTTCAGTAACTGCCTCAGCTGCAGAGAGCTGCCTTACTCAGGGTCACACACCTTCCCATGGAAGCCCATATCAGGTGACTGATGAAAGGCAGGAGTATATAGGTCTGGTCATCTCAGCCCAACTCAAGAAAATGTGGAAGGGCCATTCTAGCCCCAGAGCTGCCCAGGAGGTGGGCTGAGGTTGTCACTGTGTCAGCATGGCAGCTCAGCTTCTTCCTCTGACCACCTCTGCTTTCTTGCCTGCCACTTTCCACAGGTCTTGGTCCCAAGAGCATTCTCTAATAAACATCCAAAAGGCTAAACTCTGTCTCAGATTCTGCGTGCTGGGGAACTCAACCTGTGACAACACATTAGAAGAAAATGTCAAAGAATATCTTTAAAATGGTGTTGAGTGTGGGAAAGTCTTTCTTAAACAGAACATAAAAGCCAGAAGCCACAAAGGAAGAAATGGAAAGATATGTCTACATGAAAATTAAAAACTTCTTTCTGTGTTATGAAAGGCATTGTGAACAAAATTAAAAGACAAGCACTAGATTTGGAGAAAATATTTTTAACGTACATAATAGACAAAGAGTTCATACCCACAATATATACACAACCCCTACAAATCATTAAGAAGAAGGCAATTCTTCTGCAAAAAGGATAATGTATATGTAGAAGAAATTCAAGGAAAAGAGATGCTACCAATAAAATAGGAAAAGATGCCCTCAGCCTTATTTGAAATCAAAGAAGCCTTACTTGAAATCAAAGAAATGCAAATAAAAAGAACAAGGTAACTTGTAAAGTGAAAAAGATTGATAATATTCACAACCAGCAAGAGGGTGGCTAAATGGGCACTTGATATTTGTGAAAACGTAAATTTTTTGCAGGGACCCAGGCAATAGTCTATCAACATTTTAAATATGCATACCCTTTGATGTAGCAATTCTTTTAGGAATACATGCTATAGAAATATTAACATGTGCACACAAAAAGATGTGTCAAAGGAAGTTTATGGAAGACTTATTTTTATAAAAGGAAGAAATTTGAAACAAACATCCAAAAAAGGCGGCATATGTTTAAAAACGTTATTGTGCAGGGGCCGGCCCCATGGCTGAGTGGTGAAGTTCGTGCTCTCTGATTTAGTGGCCCAGGGCTTCGCCAGTTTGGATCCTGGGCATGGACATGGCACCACTCATCAGGCCATGCTGAGGTGGTGTCCCACATACCACAACTGGAAGGACCTACAACTAGAATATACAACTATGTTCTTGGGGGACTTTGGGGAGAAGAAGAAGAAGAAGAAAAAAAAAGATGGGCAACAGATGTTAGCTGAGGTGCCAATCTTAAAAAAAAATACTATTGTGCATCCATACTATGAAATGCTATACAGATGCTAAAAAGAATGACATTGATCCATATGTATTGGTGTAGAAGGATATTTGTGATATATTCTTCACAGAAAGTGAAGTTGCAAAAAAATACATAATACATTTATACAAGAATATATGTATATGTATACATTTTATAAATGCATAGGAAAAGTTCTGGGAAGACAGGCATACTAGGAGAGGTGTTGGGAGTGGTGCTATTGATACCGGCTCAACACAAGGTTGACATGAGGGAAGCCATATTGCAGCAAAGAAACCATATTGTAACTTTGAATGACCTGTGATTAACTAGCCCAGACATGCTCTGTAGATTTTATGGCCCCTCCCAGCTGCTATAAGTTGATAACTTTGTTCTTTTGAGTTCCTTAGGAATGTGATGACCCCTGGGCAGAGAGTCTATGCTGATAGTCATCATCAAGGACAACTGAAAAATCAGGATATAGGGCATTGCTCTGGTCTCTGATGCACATCCAGTAAAACAAAAGACTGTCAGGAACTAAGAGCAGATGTCTGCCCCTCCTCCAAGGATCAGATGGAGGCCCCACCCAGAGACCAGCCCCCTATATAACTGGCCTGTAGTCTTTGTTCTGTAAGATGGTTCTTTCGGACATTAGTCGGCCATCTTCCCCCTTGCTAGTAAGCTGTGCTAAAGAAACCTTTTCTCTCCTACCACCTTGCCTCCTGACTATTGGCATGTCTTGCAGCAGGCAGTTGACCCTCCTTGGGCAGTAACACGATGGAAAGAGGACATTTACTTTTACTCTAGATACCTCTGAATTATTCAGTACTTTTACATGGAATATGCATTACTTTTATAATGAAAGTGATTTAAAAGATAAGATATAGTAGACGAACAAGACTTGATGCTCTTCATTTATGCCTCTTTACTTCATTACTACTTCATTACTACTATTTTGCTACTACTACTACATTACTATTACTACTACTGCTGCCGCTTCTACTACTACAACTAGAGGTAGTCACTTGGAACTACCTTTAGTTCAAATACTCCATAACGTATTCCACAGAATTCGATTTTTCTGAAAATGATCTAATTTACATTGTCTAACAACACTCCATCCGGGTCCTCTTTCACACAAACATCTTGAGAACCAGGTAAGTGAAGTGGGCTACTGAATGTTGTAGAAAATAACTCATATTTTAAAATTTCTGGATTCAAGTCCTCAGGATTCACTTTATTCCCCTGAGAGGCTGTGGTCATCTGAAAGTGAATGAAATATCTAAAAAATGGCAATGAGCTCTGAAAAGTGGAAAATACAGCTTCAGAATATGAGAACATCCCCGAAGCTGTTTCTTCACAGAATAAAGTGAAGTACAAATTTGGGAATGCCCATGGTGAACTGGGGAGGAGCAAACAGCTTTGTGTTGTATCAACCAGTTTAAAGGAAGTCAGTGTTGGGAGGTGGGGTTTCCACCTTCATCCTTTGCTCTCTGATGCTGAGTTAAATCCTTCACTCTCCAGTAAAAACCCTGAGTCTTTGAAGTTCTCACCCTCTGGCTATGCCATAACCAGCTCCTCTTCCCCACCCTTACATACTGACTCTCAGCTCACTGTCTCGCATTCAGTGAAGACTTTGCTTTCTAGCCTTACAGAATTTGCTGTCATTTAGAGATTCAAGGTTGATATGGATAATCCATCCAACTTCAGCTCAGGAGTTCCCAATTCAGCTTGTCCATTAGAAACATCTATAAAAGGTTTTTTAAAGGGCATATATGCTTGAGTTCCACCTACTATATCAGAATTTCTCCGGATGAGGGCCCAGTCTTCTGTAACTTTTAGAACTACCACAGATGATTCTCACACACAATCAGAACTGTGAAGCTCTTGGAGCCTTGAGCTTTGTGTGCTTCTACCTCTACCTTTGCATTCAATATCCACAGCTACACTCCAGACATTTTCATTATACTACCGTTCTGTACCCAATACCAATGTGTGGGTTTTCCCCCAAAACTAAGCAATTTTCTGACACCAGCTGAGAGTCCTACAATTCCACTCAATTCTGACACTATCTACCCAGAGATAGTATCAGATTCCACAGGTTAAGGGCTCAGTCCCACAAGATTGCCCCCCACTTCAGATGCCAATCGCAAGTTCAGGTTGTCACCTGTGCTTCTGACCAACTGGCTATAGATCAGAGATTCCCAAGACCCACTCCTTGAGTTTGATTAATTTGCTAGAGCTCACAGACCTCAGGAAACCAGTTTACACACTAGGTTATCCAGTTTATTTCAAAGTGTATTAAAGGATATGAATCAACAGCCAGATGAAGAGATACATAGGGTGAGGTCCTGAAAACAAGAGCTTCTGTCCTCCTGGAGTCTGGGGCTCAGCAGGGCAGCACATGGGTGTGTTCTGGCTCACCAGGGCAGCACATGGGTGTGTTCTGGCTCACCAACCTGGAAGCTCTCCAAAACCCGTCCTTTTGGGGTTTTATGGAGGCTTCATTACGGAAGCACGATTAATGAAATCATTAGCCATTGGTGATTGGTTCAACCTGCAGTCCCCTCTCCTCCCCAGAAATCATGGGGTGAGACTGAAAGTTCCAACTTTCTAATCATGGTTGGTTCCCCTGGCAACCAGCCCCACCATCTTTAGGGGATTTCCACAAGTCACCTCATTAACATAAGCTCACTTGTGGTGCAAATGGGCTTGTTATAAATAACAAGCTCTGAACTGAGGACAAAAGACCAAATATAACAAAAAATCCGCCCGCTGCTCTTATTGCTTAGGAAATTCCAAGGGGAGCTGTGTGCCAGGAACCATGGACTGAAGACCAAAATATATATTTATTATAAATCACAATATCACAAATACTTTGAACCACACCACCTAAACAATCGTAAACTCCAAGAATCCATTCTCTGGTTATAACCTCCCAAGTTTGCAACTTACTCCTTCCCCAATCCCATTCCAGCTGCTCTTCCCTACAGGGAGACTTTCACTGCCTTGAAAACTCCAATTTCCTCCCCTTACTGGCCTCTCCAAAGTCATGTAACCTGTCTTTTCTGCTGTGCCAGTCTAGCAAAACTCCAACCCTCAGGTATTCCAAATTATCTTCACTCCCTGCCTTTGTCCAATCCAATTCATTCTCCCACACTGCAGCCCAGGTAACCTTTCCAAATGCAGATTAGATCACATGACCAGCCCCACACTTGCCTTGCTTAAGCCTTTAAATGGCTCCCCACGGTTCTTAGGATAAAGTCCAAACTCTGTAACATGCCATGCCATTGGAGACCAGCTATGATTTGCAACCTGCGTACATTTCTGTCTCACCTCCTTTCTCTCCTCTTCATCCACACTCAGATACTTGTGCTTTCACCTACACTTATTATGATATTCCTTAATTATGAGTGCATCCTCTCTGCCTGGAATGTCCCCAGCCCCCTTTGCAAGCCTAACTCCTATTTGTCCTTTCAAGACTCATTTCAGGAGATAACTCCTCCGTGAGTGAGTCTCAAATGTGACATAATTTCTAAAACTTTATTCTCTTCTCCTTTTGGCAGTTCTTCGAATTTTAAATTTCCTTTTTTTAATTGCAATGAGAACACTTAACATGGGATCTATGCTGTTAGCAAACTTTTAAGCACACGATACAGTACTGCTATCAAGAAACATGATATTGTACAGTAGATCTCTGGAAGTTATTCATCTTTTATAACTGAAACATTATACTCATTGAACAGCAACTCTCCACCCCTATCCCCTGCCAGCCCCCTGCCAGCCCCTGGCAACCACCATTCTACTCCCCGTTTCTATGAATTTGACTACAGTCGTGTGCTACATAATGATGTTCAGTCAACAATGGACTGCATATATAGCAGTGGTCCCATAAGATTACTACCATATAGCCTAGGCATGTAGTTGGCTATCCCAACTAGGTTTGTGTAAGTATGACACCAAACCTCTTAATCTCAAGTTTGCATGCCTGATGCACAGTAAGTCAATCACTGAGACACCATGCTTGGAGACAGAGAAAGGTTTATTTGAATTGGCCCAAATGAGAAGGCAGGAGGATAGGTTCTCTCAAATCCACCTTAACAAAAGAAGAAAGCAGGGGCCTTTATAGAGCTAAGGGGCTTGGGAGGAGGAGTTTCCAAACTCATAAATCCTTGTGACTCTTGAGTCACCTCTCAGGTTAAACAAGAAAGCAGCAAATTAACAAGATTAACTTCTTTTTATCTGCATCTGTGTTGGGAACAAGGTCGAACGGTAATCACGTTCTTATTGAATATTTACAGTAACACTCAGGTACCCAGCTTCAAGTATATGAGGTTTGCACAATGAAGAAATCACCTAACAACACATTTCTCAGAAAAGATCCCTGTCATTAAGTGACACACTACTGTATTTTAGATACCTCCTATAAGTGGAATCATGTGGTATTTGTCCTTCTGTGTCTGGCTTATTTCACTTAGCATAACGTCCTCCATGTTCATCTATGTTGTCATGTATGGCAGAATTTCCTTCTTTTTAAAGGCTGAAAAATAGTCCACAATGTGTATATACTCTTTTATTTCTCTGTGTACTTTATACAATAAATTTGGCACCTAGACCCAGGGTGATGTTAAAATAGTGAGCAATCAGAATAGATGCCTAACCAGTGCATACTGTTTGTATATCATCCCTTCTTAGACCATAAAATACCCTACCATCTAAAGAGATTTTCTTCTTTTCTTTCTTTTCTTCCCCTCATTGGCTACACTCATCAGCAAAACCATGAGCAACTGATCTGGGGCAGAATCAGCAGCTGAAACCATCACTGTGCGCTAATAAATATATCAATAGACATCTCAGGGCTGAACTTTTTCTATCCTCACACATAGTTGCTAACAGGTTCCATCAGACCACTTCCACACTCCTGCCTGCACCATGCTGGTGGTCAGTGCCCTACATACAGTGGTAGGTCCTGGTGTAGTCACCATTTTTTTCCAAGAAAGATGACTGACAAAAGAAATTTCCCAGGGATACACATAAATAAATCAAAACCCAAGGTCAATACGTTATACAGTGGTGAAAAGGAGGTTTATTGTATTGAAATAAAAATGTCAAAATAAGGATGGGTTTCCCCGTCTCTTTTGTTGGATATAAGTATTTTCTATATATGTCTGTCACACCTATTAGTAATGTAATTTTTAGAGAGTTTATGCCATATTTATCTATTCCCAGTGTTTAAGAGAGTGCTAGACATATAAGAGTTGCTCAATAAATGTTTGTTGAATGACTGACGAAATGAAAAGATTGATGGACCATTCTTTAGTAGAGATGAGCAATTATTTGGGGGAGAAAACCAGCAGCTAACCAGGGTGTTTTACTCCTGCTAAGAAAACTACAGCAGTTGGAAGGAGCAATTTAAAGTGGGGCTGAAATTCTTTAGTATTGTTATCTCAAGTGTCACAAAAGGAACTCATTCTTTTCTACTGTGAAAACTCACTTGTGCGATACCTAGCATGTAATCCCAAACCGTTTGCATGCTGTTCAAAGAATTGCTCTGCATATAGATTGGTTTATGTGCCCATATGTTTAAAAATTCAATTTAAGGGAACAGCTGAATTAGTGAGTGAGATTGAAGCTTCTCTTTGACATTCAGTTGTGGTGAAAGAGGAAGGCACCCGTATTCATTTGCATGTTTAAGGAGAGAAGCTAGGGGATATTTGATGCATGTCTTGCGAAGAATAAACTGAATATTAACATTTTCCTGTTTGTCATTGTTTTCTCCCTTGCTGGCTCTCTGGAGTGCAGATGTTCTGACTATTTCTTGATGGGTTTCAGGCTCCAGTTCATTAAGGTTACCACAGTTGGTGCCTCTGCCAAGGATTTCACTACTATCTTTCACTAGCAGGCGCATAGCAAGGTGAATATGCTTCTAAACCACATTTATGCTAACTTCGAAATTATAACACCTGGATTATCTGACTCCGTACTGTCTCTCTTCTCAAGATTAGCCCCTAAATCTCTCCAAGAGCAAAGCCAAAATCAGTGTTTCTAGCAAATGTTAAAAAGTTAAAATAGGGGCCATCCGGGTGGCATAGTGGTTAAGTTCGTGCACTCTGCTTCAGTGGCCTGGGGTTCACTGGTTCAGATCCTGGGTGCAGACCTACACCACTTGTCAAGCCACACAGTGGCAGACATCCCACATATAAAATAGAGGAGTGTGGGCATGGATGTTAGCTTAGGGCCAATCTTCCTCAAAAAAAAATGTTAGAATAAAGTTTCTTTTTTCCCTCTTGTTTTGTTTTAAGCAGGGTAAAAATTCTGAATTGAAAATATTGGAGAAATAGAGATATTCAACCATGAAATAAAATGGCTTTATAGTTCCCCATAACTATCTTTTCACATGCAGCGTAAGTCTCTCTTCATTGATCAGCTTCTTTTTATTGCATGGTGTTCTGGAAGAAACAAAGCAATCTTAAGCACCACAAAGGTCAAAGAAACCGTGAACTTGTGGATTAAACTTGCAAAAATGCTGCGTTGATGAGGATTGTTCCTCTTTCTTGGCTTCTGGTAAAGCTCAATTTGCAAATTCAAACAGAACCTTTAAGGCCTTTCTGATATCAGCTTGAATTCAAAATAGGATACAATCTCCAGATTCTTTTATCTGACATTCTAACTCATTGTGCTCCTGCTCAAAGCTGCCAGAACATGTTTTTCATTCAACCACATGAAACTTATTTGTAAGTGTCAACCGAGCCCTTAATCCTCTTCAAATTGGTTAAAGAAGTCAGTGTGGGAAGTAGTGTCATGGGAAGGAGTATCATGGACTCGGAACTAAACAGATTTAGGGGGAATTAGTTAGGGCCCCTGGAGAGGGCAGGGCTGCTGTCTTTAACTGGTCACTCCTCTGGCATGACTAGTAGAGGATGAAAAGAACAATGTCTCCTTACTTCTTAATCTAGATTTTTTTTAGGCATCTTAGCTCACTCTTGGCTCCTGGGTCTGCTCATCTCCATTGTTAGAACCAAAGAAGAATTTTCAGTGTGTGAATTTTCCTCCCGAATCAGACTGAGAAAGATAAGCAGAATGGAAAAGAGTTTTCTATGTACACAAGGACAGAAGAGGGAAAAAAGGAGAACTGGGGGAAAAAAAAGACACATTTGTGCAAATATGTGATAAAAATGGCAAGCAATAGGATATGTTGGAGTATATGAGGAAGCCATTTGGTGTAAAGCTGATTTGGCCTGACCTTACTATTTTTTTCCAAAAGGGCCTGCTGAGGCCATTGAGCAGGCATTGTATATCTGCTTTAAGCATTTGCTGTGTCCCAAAGGCAAGAACAAATGCCCTTAAGATAAAGGTGCAACTTCCCCCACATTAGCATTTCCGTAAGGATGAGTATCTCTCCCTAGACTAGGAACTGATTGCTGTACTCACCTGTGACCACCCAGCTCATCTGTGACCATCCAGCTCACCTGTGACCACCCAGCTCAAGACAACAGACTTGCTTCCTGCTGCGCCCACTGAGACAGCAGACCTACTACCTGCTGTGTCCATCAATCACTGTGGCAACAGGGCAATCTCTTGACTATTGTAAAACGGACATTTCAATCATGTGTGATACATGCTCTTTGACGGTATATAACCACTCTGTGTACCCTCACTTCTTGGAGTGCTCCATTCCTTTGTGGAAGGACTCTCCCGGGCTATATGGTCCTCAGATTTAGCTCATAATAAACTCACCCCAAGTTTGATTTATAGATTGGTTATAGATTATTTGCATCTACATATGCCGTTCTTACTTTCAGCGTTTTGTTGACACATGTGTCTGGATCATACTCATTGGTTCATATTAAACAGAAAAGATCCATATGGGTGCCTGTGTTGAAAAGGGCAAAGCCATGGGAACTGGAGCAATCTTTACCTGGAGTAAGTGCAAGAGGAGACCTTGGCTTCTCATGATCCAGAATCTTCTACATCAGAGTCAGCAAACCATGGCCTGCCTTTTTGGTACATAAAGTTTCAGTGGAACACAGCCATGCTCCTTCTCTCATTCATTTACCTAGTGTTTAAGGCTCTTTTTAAGTAGTTGTGACAGAAACTATATGACACACACATTTACTGTCTGGCCCTGTAGAGGAAGTTTACCAACTCTGTTCTATGCAACAGAGATCAGGAAGCAATGTGACAGTTCTGAGAAGTGCTCAATGGAATGGATCACTTTGGGGAAATGTTGATAGTTTATAGTATAAAGTTTAAACTGAAAATGTTAGTTGTAGGATATCATTTAGAAATTGTAACAGTAGACCAGTCGTTAATTGATTTGTTGAAATTCATATTGTATGTACTGTTTATCAATTTAAATAAGTTACTTCATGTATTTGTTTTCTTGTTGTCTTATGCAGATTTTGTACTAACTGGAAAGGGATAAAAACAAAGGCATCATCTAAAATGCTATTAATAACTGGCATCAGTCCATAGCATTGACTGGGCACCCACTTGGTAAAAAGCTCTGTTCCAGGCCCAGTGGGAGGAAGGGAGAGCCCAAAAGCAGCAGACGTTGTTATAACTAAGGGTCTTACTAAGTGGTCTAGTTTAGGAAGTCGTCGTATATTCCTGCAGTGTCTTCAGTAAACTCACAATGTAATATAAACCCATGAGAGCAAATGAAAAGAGCTCAGAGTCTAGGGCAGAAGGACAAGGGATAAATTGTGTGTCAGTCACCCAGAGGCTTTTATGGGCCTTAGTCCTGTGGATTTTGACCTGGTTTCCTCTTTTGAGAATTTGTCTAAACGGAGATTTTGTACTTCGGCTTTTGAATTTCATCTTGCTGATTTTTGCCTATCATCAAGTGTGTTGAGATTATTTTGGAACTTGTATCTGGAGTTTAATGTAGAGATGTTTCATTCTGACATTCTATTTCCTGAAAAATATTATATGCTTGATGAATGTCTTCATCAAGTATGACAGTAGCATAGAATCCTAGAGTTAGCTGAGGCCTGAGAGGTGATCTAGAGCAAAGCCTTCTCAAACTTTAATTTCCATGTCAAAAACCTGAGGCTCTTATTAAAATGCAGATCCCTAGTCAATAGGTCTGGGGTGGGCCTGGAGAAGTCTGCAGACCAGCCTCTGAGAAGTAAGGTGCTAGAAGATCAGCTAGTGAGAATTTTCATCTGGCTTCTAGGTGAACACTCCTAATTTACACAACGAACTCACAGATTTTCAAGGCAGCCTACTTCATCGTGGAGAACTTTAATGATTAGAAAATCTTTATATTGTCAATGTTCTAACTTGTAAACTTTTCCTGAGGGACAATAATGTTTCATTTTAAATTGCCACTTTTGAGATCTTCAGCCAATTCTTTCTTCTTGGCCAAAATGAAGCACACTAGGAGACAGTGTCATAAATGTTTGTAAGGGCTATTGTCTGAGGGAGCTGAGCTGTGATGGAGGGTTGAGTTTGGAGCTTTGCTCAGTTGCTGGCAGACGACCTTCCCTTTTCCCACAAGCTCTCCTTTCCTTTTCCTTCCGTCCTCTCTCCGAAATCCAACACACATGACATGCACACTTTATCATAGGTGCACATGAAAATATTTAGAGGGATTCAAGTCCCAGGATAGTATATTATCTGATCTCAGTTGATGTGCTGGTAAATGTTTAACAGCCAGCTTTTGTGGTGCTGCTGGTGCTGGTGGTGGTGATGTGGTCCTGTGTGCAGAATTTTCACATTTGACAATTTCCACGGGGTAAATACTCCCACCAAGAGCTATTTCTAACTCCTGATAATTTAACAGGCTTGCAAAAGTCCTGAACATTTAACAGCCAGTGGGAATCTGCTCCAGTACAGCTCCATCTGACCCCATGATAGCAAATAACAGTTAACATTTATTGAACACTGACTATTTAAGAGGCACCGTATTAAGAGTTTTATATATGGCCTCTAACAAAATTAAAAGGAGACCCTATTCATTTATTCAACAACAATTTACTGAATTCCTTTCATGCTAGGTGCCAGAGAAATAAAGATGAATGGGAAACAAACTCTACCCTCAAGCCGTTCATGGCGTCTAGTGGGGAAGATAGATACAGAAATAGATAAGTTACTGTGCAACATAATAAACAATAGAACAGATGGTGGTGGTAACTGATTTAGTACCTATTCCAAGCCCTGCTGGGGGTAAGGGAAGCTGAAGGGAGCCCTTGTCTTTATCTCCTTGGGAAAGTCCAGGCTGACCATGTCAAAACATCTTCTGTGGATAAAGTTTATGGAGATACGTTTTAGATTTAATGGAATCGAAGAGCACATCAGTTCCTTTAAAAAGAAAATTTCTGACATGCATTTACATTTTCTACTTAGAATTGCATCTAAATTATCTATCATATAGGCTTTAGAAAGAGAATATGGAATACAGAGAAGAAACCTTTTGAGAACTGACAATTTACAGACCTCAGGAGTGCTATCCTTATTCAAATTCAACTTCATTTCAGAAAGCTTGAAGGCATCAGACTGTTATAGAGATAAAAGAGCCAAGTATTAATCTTTGGGGTTAGTGTCTTATTCAAGCTGTTGAACTTGTGAAGAGTTTTCAGGATTCTTAATTCATTTTAAAACTAAAGATCAAGCAAAAGAAGTAATAAAAAAAAAGGCAATATAGCGGCTCCTCCCCATTTGATTACTGCTAACAATGATTGTAATTCATTACAACAACTGCTTATTTATCTTACTGCCTCAAGTCCTCTATGGAAGAAGGATGGGTAGAAATAATAAAACATGAGTTTACTTTCCTTTCGATCTTCTTTGCCTCAGTACTCCGTTTGACCATGACTTTTATATTGCTTTACACAGGCCAGAATTATATTTTAGCATTATGGTCCAAGTGTGAAAACAGGGTTTGGGGTGTATCAAAAACCAATCTGGATGTGACAGAACAGTGTACCACAAAACAAAGTTGTTATGCTTCTTTCTCTTCTGTCTGCCCTACGTGGACCTAGCATGATTGAGGTGATGATTTGGTGCAGAATTCTTGATATTTCACAAGGAAGCCCTACTGAGCAAGCTGGCTGTGCCTTCCCACAGATGATAGAAGACAGAATGAAGGACGACTCTTTGAAAGGGGAACAGTCAGGAACCTAGCAACCAGGCACAAGCTCCTAATTCCTTTCAAGGCCTTGAGGCACTCTGTTAAAATTTTCAAGTACCAAGGGATATTAAAGTTTTAAATTTTATACAAAATTTAGTACAAAGGGAGAAAAGTAAATGGGAAGAACTCAATAATTATTTGAAGATCAACTCCATTAATCGGGTATGTTTATATGTTATTAAATGATTACCTTTATGTTCATTTTATATAGCGTTCCATTCTGTTTACTTGTCTATAGGCTTTTGTCGATGCACAAATCTCTCGGTTTATATTCAAAAGATGAATTTGTTGACATTTTTTCTGTTGATTTTTTTTTCCCCTGAAGAATAGTTAAATAGGGAAGCTACTATACATTAGGGTGAGCATAAAATTTACCATCCAAACCAGGGTGTTTTTGAGAATGAGAGGAGGCACTATTATTAATATACATAATAATTATTCTGGGGGATCTGGAGTCAACAGGGACTGTCTCTTAGCAAAACAGGATATATGGTCATTCCAATTATAGGTCAATTAGCCGCCGGTGTTTGGTTGCCATCTGGATTTCATTGAAATATCTGAAAAGCATGTGAGGGTATGTAATTAAAAAACAGTTGTCTGGGATTCATATGTGTTCATATCATGGAAATTAGAATAGAAGTCGTGACTCTCTTCCTTATGGCTGAAACAAGGTAGTGAGAAGAAGGTACTCTGAAACCCTCCAAAGTTAAAAGATGCCTGTCTGAGGTCATTACTTCCCTTCTGGCTCCCTTGAACTTAGGCACCTATACTCCCCAGGCCTCAGAAACCTTCCCCTACTCTATATTCCTATTATGACTGCTTGAGGTCAGGATTTTTTCACATCTCGCTTGGACTACAGCAAACACTTTCTAACTGATCTCCTTGCTTTCAGTCTTTCTACATGTCAGATCCTTTCTCTAGAGCACAGCCATCCTGGTTTATCTAAAATGTACAGCTGACCATATCCTTCTCTTTCTCAGAACCATTCAATAGCTCCCATTCTCTACAGTACAAGGTGAAAACCCCTTTGCAGGACTTACAAGGTCCTCCATAAGTTCAGTCCTGTTTGCTTCTTCAGCATCGCTCCTTAGCAATAATACATTGCTTCCATTTCTCCATACACATGGCAGTATCTTTTGCCTTACTCTTATTCATCCTTGAACTTATCTCTACTTTTAGAAAACTAGGCAAATAATTATTTTCAGGAGGAAGGATGGTGTTTGACTGTGTGTGTGAATATCTGAGTCCATCAATTTTTTATCATTTATTTTTTATTTATTTACAGTAAAATTCACTCTTCTGGGCAACTATTCTATGAGTTTTTACAAATATACAGTTATGTAACCAATACCACTATAATCAAGATACAGGATAGTTCCATCACTGCCCCTCTATTCCTCCCCCTAAAATCCCTTGCTTGTAACCTTTGTAGTCAAACCCTTACTCCCTGGCAACCACTGATTGGTTCTACATTCTTATCGGTTTGCCTTTTCTAGAATAACATGTAACTGGAATCACACAGTATATATGTACCACTCAGCATAATGAATTTGAGACTCACCCATGTTGTTGCTGGTATCAGAAATTCCTTCCTTTTTATTGTTGAGTAGCATTCTAGTGAATGATTGTACCACAGTCTGTTTATCCATTCTTCTGCTGAGGGACATTGGGGTTGTTTCCAATTGTGGGTAATTATGCATAAAGCTGCTATGAACATTCACTTACAGGTTTTTGTGTGAACACAGGTTTTCATTCCACTTGACCGGAAGCTCAGGAGTGGGATTGCTCAGTTGTACGGTAAGTGCATGTTCAGAAGAAAACTGCCCATCCGGTTTCCACTGTGGCTGCACTGTTTTGCATTCCAGCCAGCAACGTGGGAGGGTTTCAGTTCCTGTACATCCTTGCTAACATTTGGGATGGTCAGTCTTTTTAATGTTAGCCATTCTAGCAGCTGTGGTTTTAATTTGCATTCCCATAATGACTAATTATGTCAAGCATCTTTTCATATGCTTTTATGCTCTCTGTATATCTTCTTTGGTGAAGTGTCTGTTCAAATCTTTGCCTATTTCTTTATTGGGTTTTTTGTTTTCTCATTGTTAAGTGTTGAGAATTCTTTATAGATTCTTAATATAATTGTTTCATCAGAAATACAATTCGCAAATAGTTTCTCCCATTCTGTGGCTTGCTTTCCATTCTCTTAACAGTGTCTTTTGTAGAGCAAACATGTTTAATTTTTGTTAAGTTTAGTTTCTGGTTTTTTTCTTTTAGGCATCATGCTTTTACTGTCACACCTAAAAATCATTTGCCTAGCCCAGGGTGTATTAGTTTGCTAGCCCTACCGTAACAAAACATCACAGACTGAGTGACTTAAACAACAGAAATTTCTTTTCTCACAGTCTGAAGGCTAGAAGTCCAAGATCAAGGTGGCAGCAGATTCCGTTTCCTTTGCTGCTGCTCTCCTTGGCTTGCAGATGGCACCTTCTCACTGTGTCTTCACATGGTCTTCCCTCTGCACACACACATCTATATCCTCGTCTCTTCTTACTCTTCTAAGGACAGCGTCATATTAGATTAGGGCACACCTATATGACCTCACTTTATGTTAATCACTTCTTTAAAGGCCCTATCTCCAAACAGAGTCACATCCTGAGATGCTAGGGGTTAGGATTTCAACATATGAATTGGGGAGGGAGGGCAGACAATTTACCCCATAACGCAAGGTTGAAAAAATTTTCTCCTATGCTTTTTGCTAAATGTAAATGATTTTAATGGAGGGAATTATAAAGTTACTTGGTGAGAACAGAGACTGATTTGCCCGAAGCTGTACTGTTAATGCCTAATTCACAATACAGTGTTTTACATCTTAAATTGCTTACCAAAATCTTGTTGACTGAGTGACTGAATAGGAATCCCATTCACTATTCCATTCATGTTCCCCGAATCACAGAGAATGCTTGCAGCTGTCTTGCTGAAGGACTTTTATGTTATTTATCAGATCCAAATCATTCCCTCAAAATCTATCCAGAACAAATCACCCCAAATGACAACATCTACTAAAGACAAACACAAGACTACACTATGACTCAGCAGCTTCATTCCCAGGTATACACCTTGCAGACTAGTACATACGTTCACTGAGACATGTGTAAGAATGTTCATAGCAACACCATTCAGAAAAAACAAAACTGAGTACATCTAAAATGTCCATTAGGGGGCTGGCCCCATTGTGAGTGGTTAAGTTTGCATGCTCTGCTTCAGTGGCCCAGGGTTTCTCCAGTTTGGATCCTGAGTGCGGACTTGGCACTGCTTGCCAGGCCATGCTGAGGTGGCATCACACATAGCACAACCAGAGGGACCTACAACTAGAATATATAACTATGTACTGTGGGACTTTGGGGGGAAGAAGAAAAAAAGAAGATTGGCAACAGATGTTAGCTCAGGTGCCAATCTTTAAAAAAAATTTTTTTCATCAACAGTAAAATGAATAAACTCAGGAATATTCATAAAATGGAATACTATACACCAATGAAAATGAACATATTACTTGTATATGCAACATGAATGAATCACAAGATATTGAGCAAGAGATGTCAGACAAAAATAGCTATTTTATGATTTCGTTCATATAAAAGTCAAAAACAGGCAAAACTTACCTATGATGATAGAACTCATGATAGCAGTTGTCTTTAGGGAAGAGGGATTTGGGAGGAAATATGAGGGGGCTTCTGTGAAGCTGGCAATGTTCTATCTATTTATATGGGTGGGGGTCACATATATAGGTTCACTTTGTAAAATATCATGGAACTGTGACATGATTTGTGCTTACTTAAAAAAAAATACTCCACATGGTCATGGCCTTTTTATTTCTGTATAAACTGCAGGAAATCTTGAGAAGGTATTTTACTGAGGCTTATTGAAAAATAAAGCAAAATAGAATATAGATTATTTTTCTATTTTAAAATATTAGCTATTTGTTTTTCCCCTTCTAACTTTTCCTTACGTGGCTTCATTATTGAAATTCTTTAGCTGTGTGGAAGAAAAATCCAGAAAAGGAAACAACCCAAAAGGGAAAGTTCTTTTGCAGAAATCCTGAGGAAACACTAGAATCAGGGGACGCTTTTATGGTCTTATCTTTTGACTGCCCATAGTCTGGTCACAAATGGCAATTCTGGTCCTTACACATAGTTGATTTTGCCATACCAGCTGCCTTTCTTATTTGTAGTCAAGGCATTGAACTATGTGCTTTTGCACTATTGGTCTACTTGCAATTTACACTTAAATGTCAATAATGGGGAGACATTCCTGGTAAAGAGGTGCTCAGCATTATTTTTCTGAAAAGTTCTAGAATGATGGTTTGAATTGCTACCCACCTGGAGAGGTGGCACTTGCTTATTTATTTCATGGTACTCTTACACACAAGTGGAATCAATGATTTTTGAAAAGCAGGGTTGTTGAACATCAACAGATGCCTTGTGTGTGTGTGTGTGTGTGTGTGTGTGCGTGTGTGCGTGCATGCACATGTGTGTGTTTTGGAAATTAATGTTTTTTCCAAGAGTAACCTCACTTTGATACACACATCTGGAGCAGATAAGGGGATTTATTCTCCTAAATTAAAATCTTTTCTCAGCTAGCTTTCTAAATTAATCCAAACTTTTACAAGAAAGGAAAATATGAAATACCACTCTCAGCTGCTAAGAGAATCATCTTTTTAATCCAGTTTTCTAAAGTAGAATATTATATTGATATATAATCTTCTGTATGTATAGACCAAAAATTGGTAGTATTTCTTTATAATCTTAACCAAAGAATTCAGTCAAGCTAATATTTTTCAAATGGGCTAATAAGCTGCTGAATCATATAATTGCTTCTTGCAATACACAGTGTGCTGTACCCAATCAGATTTTAATTGATTGTATATAATCAACCCTTTTTCGTAAACTAGGGGATTTCTACCTTCTAAATATCCAGGAGATTGTCTCTGGGATGATCTAATCAATGGTTTAGCAATTGGCTATTTCTGTGGCTGTGGGGGAAAAATCCAACATAGACTTGTCATTCTGTCCATGTGATGCCAATAAGTGAAAATGAAAAAAAGTCCAACTGTCAAGTTGCTATGAAAATTCCTAATGACTACATTGAGCCCAAGAATTTCTTTTAGATTCTTTTCAAAATACTATTTTATTTAAGTACTTCCGTTAAAGACAGTAAAATGAAGTGGTTATGTGAAACCTTGCACAGTTAGTAATTATAAAACCTAGAATATATATATTCCCAACATTTTAAACTACTGGAAGGTATCCAAGGGCAGACAGAAGAAGGAGGGAAGTTTAGTCTTGAAAAACTGTGGTTCAAGGAGGAAGAATTGCAAGTTTGTGGCTTTCTTTTCTGTGGGTTCTCCCTACCACCATGCCTACAAGCAGCAAAAAAATCACAGCATTATGATAGCAGAGAAGAGTTCAAAACAGGAAAAGCAGCTGTAAATTTAAAGGGAAAATTTTAGAAGCAAAAGAACTGCAAAATGAGTGAGACACAAAATCTGAGCATAAAGGCTGCTAAACCGTGTGTGTGGAGGAGACACCAGGGCATCTGGTGAGAAAACAGCAAAGGTACAGAGAGGAATCTCCCTGTGAAAAACAGCTGCACTAGGAGGTTTGTGAATTTGCTACTTTTCTTTTTTTTAATGTCTTCCCCAACCTGCTCTGGTGGGCAGAAAACTGAAGTGTTACTGGTTTGAGGTATCAGAGGACAGAGCCTGAGGCTGGTAGAGAAATTTACAGGGAAAACCTCATAAATAAGAGAACTATAGAGATGGTTAGCCCCAACATCTGAGTATAAACTGTGTCCAAATCCTTGGCTGAGCACCAAGAAATGCAGGTGCAGGTGAAACTCCCAGGAAGCCAGGGTAACAGTAGCATCAAGAAGCTGTAAGAACTGAGCAAATATATCAGGGCTACACACTATGGAGGAGACAGAGGTTACAGCTGAATTGCAAGGGCAAGTTAACTGCCTATTAGAGCACTAAAAAACCATCCTCAGAATACAACATAATCCAGAATATCATAATGTGTTATCTGCAACATCCAATTAAAAAAATTATAGATCTGCAAAGAAACAGGAGAGTATAACTCACATTCAAGAAAAAATGCAGACAATAGAAAATTCTTCAGAATGGGTCTACGTGTTGAATATAACTGACAAGGCTTCAAAGGTGCTATTTTAATGTATTCAAAGAGTTAAAAGAAAAATAAATTGAGTGAACAGAATTAGAATCCCAACAGAAAAATTAAAAAAATACATAAAAAAATGGGAATTCAAGAAGTCAAAAGTATAATAATGGGAATGAAAATTTACTAGATTGGCTCAATAACAAGTGGGATCTGGCAAAAAACAAAAACAGTGAACTTGAAGATAGATCAATTAAAATTATACAATCCAAAAGAGAGAGAAAAAATTGAAGAAAAATAAGCAGAGACTCATTGACTTGTGGGACTAAATCAAGAAGAGGAGAAAGAGACAGAGGAAGAAAAATATCAGGAGAAATAATTTCCAAAACCTCCTCAAATTTGGAGAAAAAAATTAACTTTCATTTCCAAGAAGTTCAATGAAAGTCAGTAAGAAAAAACTACAGCCAGGCACATTGATACTGAAATTGTTTAAAGTCAAAGATATAGTAAAAATCTTGGGGCCAGCCCAGTGGTGCAGCGGCTAAGTTCACATGTTGCGCTTTGGTGCCCCGGGGTTTGCTGGTTCGGATCCCGGGTGCGGACATGGCACCGCTTGGCAAGCAAGGCTGTGGTAGGCGTCCCACATATAAAGTAGAGGAAGATGGGCACGGATGTTAGCTCAGGGCCAGTCTACCTCAGCAAAAAGAGGAGAATTGGCAGCAGATGTTAGCTCAGGGCTAATCTTCCTCAAAAAAAAAAAAATCTTGGTAATAGAGAAAATTAATTCATTACACATAGGGGAACAAAAACATGATTAACAGTTAATTTCCCCACAGAAACCACAGAGATCAGAAGACATTGGAACAATATATTCAAAATGCTACAACTGAAAAACAAATAGAATTTAAAAAAATAAAACAGCAAATAAAGTATTGCCCACAGATTCTATATTCAGAAAAAATAACTTTCAAAAATTAAGGCAAAATAAATACATTTTTATGTAAATGAAAAGAGATAGAATTTATTGCCAACAGATCTGCACTATGAGAAATGCTAATAGAAGTTCTTTAGGCTGAAGGAAACTGACAACAGAAAGCAGCTCCAATCTATAGGATTTAAAGGAAATCCAAAACTGTGTATATAATTTTTCTTTTCTTCTCTTAAAGTGTTTCAAAACATGACTGTTTAAAACAAAAATTATTGTTGGGCTTATAGTGTTTATATATGTATTATATATATATATAATATATTAACACTAACAATGTGAGATGATAACTGGACATATATTGTTGGAAGATTAACATATTATACCCGAGGTGATTCAATACTCACTCCGAGGAGACTGTGATAGTGTAAGAGGCACAATGTGATCCCCAGAGCGACTGTTTAAAAAAATGTAAAAACATATATTATAAGGCAACAAAGGAATTAAAATTGGATAAAAAATTTATTAATTAACACAAAAGAATACAAGAAAGGAGAAACAAAAATCAGGTATAACTAATTGAAAACAAACAGCAAAATGGCAGACTTAAATACAACTATCTCAATAATTACTTTAAATGCAAATGGACTAAATAGTTCTATTAAAAAACAGAAATTGTCAGATGGTATACAAGAAAGAACTATACACTGTCTGTAAGAGATACATGTTAAATAAAGATACAAGTAGGTTGAAAGGTAAAGGATGGAAAATGGTATACAATGCAAACAGTAAGCCTAAGAAAACTGATGTGAGATTGAATTAGTAAAATGGCTCTTGAGATTGAATTAGTAAATTAAAAATCTTCTCACGACAAAAAATCCAGGACCAGATTACTTCACTGATGAATGCTACCCAATCATTTAAGAAGAATTAAAATCAATTCTTCACAAACTCTTGCAAAAATTAGAAGAGGAGCCAAAACTTTCTAACTCTTTTTATAACACCAGCATTACCCTGATACCAAAGTTGGACAAAACCATCAAAAGAAAAGAAACTACAGACCAGTCACCCTTACAAATGTAGACACAGAAATTCTCAATAAAATGCTAGAAAACAGTATTCAGCATTATATAAAAAAGATTTTACACTGTGACCCAGTAGGGTTTATCCCAGTTTGTAAAGGTGTTTAAATATGCAAAAAGCAATCCACACAATACATCATATTAATAGAATAAAGGATACAAACCACATGATCATCTCAATAGATGTAGGAAACCATTTGACAAAATCCGGCACCTGTTCATGATAAAAAACACTCTACATCTAGCAGTAGAAGGGAACTTCCTCCACCTGATAAAGGGTATCTATGAAAATCCCACAGCTAACACCATACATAATGTGAAAGACTGAATGCTTTCCTCCTAAGATCAGGAAGAAGGCAAGGATGTCCATTGTCACCACTTCTATTCAGCATTATACTGGAGGTTCTAGCCAGGGCAATTCAGTGAGAAAAAGAATAAAATATATCCAGATTGGAAAGGAAGAACTAAAATAAGTACCTCTATTTTAAGAAGACACAATTTTGCATGTAGACATGCTAAGGAATCCACAAAAAGTATTGGAGCTAATAAATGAGTTGAGTAAGGTTGCAGGATATAAGATCAATATACAAAAATCAATTGTAATTCTGTTCATTAACAATAAACAATCTGAAAGTGGAATTAAGAAAATGATTCCATACATAATAGCATTAAAAATAATAAAATACTTAAAAATAAATTTAATCAAAGTGGTATAAGACTAGCATATTTAAAACTATAAAACATCATTAAAAGCAATTTAAGAAGACAAATTAATGGAAAGCCATCTTATATTCATGGATAGGGACATTTGATTTTGTTAAGATGGCAATACTGAGCAAATTAAGCCCAAGTCAATGCAATCTCTGTCAAAATTTCAGCTGTCTTTTTTGTAGAAATTTACAAGCAGATACTAAAATTCATATGGAATTATAGGGGATCCAGAATCGCCAAAACAATATTGAAAAAGAGGAACAAAGTTGGAGGAGTCACACTTCCTGATTTGAAAACTTACTACAAAGCTACATAATCAAGACTGTGTGGCACTGGCATAAAGATAGACACATAAATCAACAGAATAAAATTGAGAGTCCAGAAGTAAACCCTCACATATGTGGTCAAATGATTTTCAACTAGTCTGCCAATACAACTCAATGAAGAATTAGTCTTTTCAAGAAATGGTTCTGGATCAATTGGATAGTCACATACAAAAGAGTAAAACTGGACTCCTAACTCACATCATATACACGAACTTCCTCAGGGGCCGGCCTGGTGGCACAGCGGTTAAGTTCACACGTTCTGCTTCTCGGTGGCTCGGGGTTCACTGGTTCAGATCCCAGGTACAGACATGGCACCACTTGGCAAAAACGATGCTGTGGTAGGCATCCCACATATAAAGTAAAGGAAGATGGGCATGGATGTTAGCTCAGGGCCAGTCTTCCTCAGCAAAAAGAGGAGGATTGGCAGCAGTTAGCTCAGGGCTAATCTTCCTAAAAAAAAAAAAAACTTCCCCAAAATGGATCAACAGAGGCCAGCCCAGTGGCATAGAGGTTAAGTTCGCATGCTCTGCCTTGGTGGCCCAGGGTTCATGGGTTTGGATCCCAGGTGCAGACCTACACACCGCTCATCAAGCCATGCTGTGGCAGCATCCTAAACACAAAATGGAGGAAGATTGGCAACAGATGTTAGCTCAGGGCCAATCTTCCTCACCAAAGAAAGAAAAAAGAAAAATGGATCAATAACCTAAATGTAAGAGCTAAAACTATAAAAGTCTCTGAAAAAGATATATATGTAAATCTTTGTGTCCTTGGTTCAGACAAAAGTTTCTTATATATGACACCAAAAGCACAAACAACAGAAGAAAAAATAGATAAATTGGACTGTTAAAAATCTTTTGTGTGCTATGAAAGTAACTAATAAGAGAGTGAGAAGACAAGCCACAGAATGGGAGAAAATATTTGAAAATCACACACTGATAAGAGTCTAGAAACCAGAATATAGAAAGAACTCCTACAACTCAACAACAAAAAAGCCAAAAACCCAGTTAATAAAATGGCAAGGGACTTGAATAGACCTTTCTCCAAAGAAGGTATACAAATGGCTAATTGAGCCCATGAATAGATGCTCAGCATCATTAGTCATTAGGGAAATGCAAATCAAAACCACAACGAGGGGGCTGGCCCCATGGCCAAGTAGTTAAGTCCTCATGCTACGCTTTGGTGGCCCAGGGTTCGGACCCTGTGCGAGGACATGGCACCGCTTATTAGGCCACATTGAGGTGGCGTCCCACATGCCACAACTGGAAGGACCCACAACTAAAATATACAACTATGTACTGGGGGGATTTGGGGAGAAAAAAGCACGAAACAAAAAAAGGAAGATTGGCAACAGTTGTTAGCTAAGGTGCCAATCTTTAAAAAAAAAAAAACCACAATGAGATAATACCACTTCACACACACTAGGGTAATTACGATAAAAAGACAACAAGGAATGTGGCAACAAAGTGGAGAAATTGGAATCCTCAGACATTGCTGGTGGGAATTGAAAATGATTCAGTTGCTTTGGAAAATAGATTGGCCATTTCTCACAAAAGTAAACATAGATTTACCATATGATCCAGCAATTCCACTTCTAGGTATATACTCAAGAGAATTCAAAACATGTTCCCATGAAAACTGGTACATGAATGTTCATAGCAGCATTATTCACAATACTCAAAAACCAGAAACAGCCCTTAATGGCCATGAACTGATAAATGGATAAACAAAATGTGATATATTCATACAATGGAATAATATTCAGCCATAAAAGTGAATGAATAACTCATTCATGCGACAACATGGATAAACTTCGAAAACATTATGCTAAGTGAAAGAAGCCAGACACAAAAGGCCACATGTTGTATGATTCCATTTATATGGAATATCCAGAATAGGCAAATCCATAGGGAGAGGAAGTAGATTAGTGGTTGGCAGGGATATGAGGGATGGGGAATGAGGAGTGCCTATTAACATTAACTGTTAATGGAATTTCTTTTTAGACTGATGAAAATATTCTGGAATTAGATAGTGGTGATGGTTGTACAACCTTGTGAATATATTAAAAACCATTGAATTGTACACTTTAAAATGGTGAATTTTATGATACATGAATTATATCTCAATTTTAAAAAGGAAGAGAAAATATCAATCATTGTAATTAAACATATCAATAGAATATGGAAGTAAAATCATACGGTCGTTTCAGTAACAGCAGAAATAGTATTAAAAAGAATTCAGCAACAATCAGAAAACTAAGAACTGAAAGGTACTTCCTCAATATGATACATGTCTTCTACAAAAAACTCATAGCGAACATCATATTTAATAGTGAATTCCCCCTAAATTCAGGAATGAGACAAGGATGTTTACTCTCATTACTTCTATTTAACTTTGTACCGGAAGTCCTAATCAGTGCAATAGAGCAAGTAAATGATATAAAATGCATTGAATTGGAAAGGAAAAAGTAAAACTGTTTTTATTCACAGATGCCATTATGATATACTTATAAAGTTCTAAGAAATCTACAAAAAAGCTACTAGAACTACCACAGTTAATAAATGAATTTAGCAAATTTGCATGATACAAAGTCAACATAAAAATCATCCCATTCTCTCCTGGCCTGAAAAGTTTCTGTTGAGAAATCTGCTAGTAGTCTTATGGGGGTTCCCTTGTATGTAACTTCTCTCTTTCCACTTGCTGCTCTTAAAATTCTTTCTTTGTCTTTGACTTTTGACAATTTAATTATAATGTGTCTTGGTGTAGCCTTATTCGTGTTCAACTTATTTGGGGT
This sequence comes from Equus asinus, assembly GCF_041296235.1. Classification (NCBI taxonomy): domain Eukaryota; kingdom Metazoa; phylum Chordata; class Mammalia; order Perissodactyla; family Equidae; genus Equus; species Equus asinus. The sequence goes on from NC_091820.1 coordinate 92,143,544, forward strand.
CTTTTGGGCCTCATGAATTTGGATGTCCATTTCTGTCCTCGGGTTTGGGAAATTTTCAGCCATTATTGCTTTAAGTACACTTTCTATCCCTTCTCTTTCTCTTCTTCTTCTGGAATTCCCATAATGCAAATATTGTTTCTTTCCATTATGTCATATTGTTCCCACAGGCTTTCTTCACTCTTTTTCATTCTTTTTCTTTTTGCTCCTCTGGGTAATTTCCAACATTCTACCTTCCAGGTAACTGATTCTTCCTCATGGTTGAGTCAACTTTTGAAACTCTCTATTGAATTCTTCAGCTCAGTTATTGTATTTTTCAACTCTAGGATTGCTGTTTGGTTGTTTTTAATGGTTGCTATTTCTTTGTTGAATTTCTCATTCTTTTGATGCATTGTTTTTCTAATTTTGTTTAGTTGTCTGTGTTTTATTGTAGTTCACTAAATTTCCTTAACAGGATTATTCTGAATTCTTTGTCTTACAGTTCATAGGTCTCCATTTCTTTAGGGTCAGTTATGGGAGTTTCATTAATTTCCTTTGGTAGTGTCGTACTTACCTGATTTTTCATGATCCTCAATTGCTTATGTTGGTATCTGTGCATTTGAGTAATCAGCCTCCTCTCCCACACTTTACAGGTTTGCTTTGGCAGAGACAGTTCTTCACAGGTCAGTTCAGTTTGGGTCTCTGGGTGTGTCAGCTAGTAATGTCCTTGGGTATGTGGGACTTCCTATTATGGCCTTTTTTTGGGTGAGGGAACTGTTTGAGCTCTAAAGACAGGGATAGGAGTGTCACTGGCTGAGAAGAGTTGGATAGGACTGCTGGCTTAGTTCTCTGCACAGGTGAGCCTATGGAATGGGCTCCACGGTTGTCTGGATTCTCTGGTCAGGCTTCTAGATGGTTGGGACTGGGCACTATATTCAGTAGTCAATGAGGCTATTAATTAGCTTCCCTGCCCTGGCAGGGCAGCAGGATGGAAGCCAGTGCCTGCACAACTTGTTGTTTAAGACCTGAATCAGGCCAGAGTGTACACTAAAATCCCTGGTCAGGTGAGGCCACTGGTTTTGCTCCGCAGACAGGGGAAGCCATGGGTGGTGCTCTCTGTTCAAGTGTTACTGGACATAAGACTGTAGGAAAGGTTATGCAGCTTCCCTTGTGCTCTGGTTAGGTTCCCTGGTCGGAAAGGCCAAAGGTTGTATTCAGTGATGAGCTAGGCTAGAAATTAGATTCCCTGCCTGGGCACAGTGGGAAAAGCATCTCTAAAGCTGGTAAAGCTCTTTGTAGTCTTAATTCAAGCCAACCCACACCCCAAGTTCCCTGACTGAACAGGGCCACTGGCTTTACTCAGCAAACTATCAAGTCTGCCTGTCTGCCTCTTGGCTTGAGTGCCATTGGGCCACACAGCTTTTAGGTGTTCTCTCTAGTCCTTCTGGTCAGTTGGGGCTGGAAGACACTCTCCACAATGGATGGGTCTGTGATTCAGCTGCTTGCTGGGGCAGAAGGGGACAGGTCCCTGCAGGCTACTCGCAGTTTCCCAAAAAGCCTCTCAGGTTAGGAAGGCCTGGGAGCTACCCTCAGCTGCAGCTACACATTAGTCCCCCTGCCTGTGTGTAGCATGGGAACCCTCCATGCCCGGTACTGGCTTTGTTCTGGGGGCATCAGCCCTGCCCACCCACCTTTTGGCTCAAATGCTTCTGGGTTGCACAGCTTCTGGAGTTGTCACCAGCCCTCCTGGTTAGATGGGGCCAAAAGACACTTTCCACAGCAGGTGGGGCTGTGATTCAGCTCCTAGCCTGCGCATCAGCAAACCGTACCCCAGGGCCAGCATAGCTCCCTTTTTGAGGATCCAAATCAGGTAGATCTGCACTCTGCTGAGTTTCCTGGTCAGAATGCTCCCCCCCGCCCCCAACTTGGTTCTGTAGATGAGCAAAGCTGCTGGTTGGGATTACTACTTGGGCACTGCAGGTAGGAATTTGGTTGGCCAAGATTCCTGTTCTGGTTGTTGCAAGCCCCTCCTCCCTTCTGAATCACAGTCAGATTCCCAGTGGTTGAGCCTTGAAGATTCCCCTGCAAATCCCCGTGGGGTGAGAGCAGGGTGGGGGCTCCCCCAAAGCGATCCACAATGTTGAGGGTAGCTGGTTGTCCCCCCTGGGTTCTCTTTTCCTACTGGAGGAACCAGAGGGTCAGGGAAGACCTCTCCATGTGGTGCTGCACTGTTCTTGGGGAAGGGCAATGTGTTCAATGTGTAGCCACTTCTCTTACCCTTCTAATGAAGTCTGTCTTTATCTCTGTGGTGAAGGGGGTGCTTCAGCCTCACCCCTGTGTTCTAGATGCTTTCAGTGGTGTCTTGTCCATGAATAGTTGTTAGTTCTTCTTCTTGTGAGGGGGAGCAAAGTCAGGAATGACCCATGTTGCCATCTTCGTGACATCACTATTCAAACACAAAAATCAATCATATTGCTATATAGTTGTGACAAAGGGTAGAAAGTGAAATAAAACCACAATTCTTTTAAAAATAGCTTCAAAAATGTGAAATAGCTCAGGATAAACTTAGCAAAAGATTTTATGGCTTCTACACTGAAAACTATAAAATTATTTTGAAAGAAATTAAAGAATATCTAAATGAAAGGAGAGAAAAATCAATGTTCAAGTATGGGAAAACTCAATATTGCGAAAATGTTAACTTTCTCCAAACTGATCTGTAGATTCAACCCAATCCTAATCTAATTTCCAGGAGGATGTTTTATAGGAATCCACAAGTTAATTCTAAAATTTTTACGGAAATACAAATGACCTAAAAGTGCCAAACAATTTCAAAAAGAACAAAGTTAGATGACTTACACCAACTGATTTCAAGACTTGCAAAGCTACAGTAAACAAGATAATATTGTACTGGTGAAAGAATTGACAAACAGATCAGTAGAACAGAAAAAGCCCAGAAATACAGTCATATATGGCCTATTGATTTGCAACAAAGGTGACAAGGCAATTCAATAGTGGAAAGGAAAATCTTTCAACAAATTGTGCTAAAAAAACTGCTTCTCTGTATGGGAAAATATTTACTCTTACCTAATGCCATACAGAAAAATCAACTTAAACAATCTATAGATCTAAAAGTACACAAATTCTAAAGGAAAACATAGGAGATCTTGGAGTAGGCAAAAATTTTTTAGGACAAAAAACCCATGAACTGCAAAAGAAAAAATTAGAAGTTGGACCTTACTAAAACTTAAAAAGATTTACCCTTTGAAAGTCACCATTTAGAAATGCAAAGATAAGCCATAGAGTAGAAAAATATTCATAATACATATATGAGAAAAATGACTTGCATCCCGGATATATAAAGCACTGTCATAACTCAATAATAAGAGGACATCTCAATATAAAATGAGCAAAATGTCTGACCAGACACTTCACAAAAGAACTACGCCAATGGCCAAAAGCACGTGAAAAGATACCCAACATCTTTCGTTATCAGGAACATGCAAATTAAAATGACAATGGCAGATTACTACACACCCAAGGAAAGGTTAAAATTAAAATTATAATACTAAGTATTGGAGAGGATGCAAGAGCAAGTGATTCTCTCATACACTGCTGATGGGAATACAAAATTGTACAAATATTTGGCATTTTGACAGTTTCTTATAAAGATTCACCTACTATACCTCCCAACGATTCTATTCCTGTATATTTACCCAAGAGGAATAAAAACTTATGTTCACATTAAGACTAATATATGAACGTTCATAGTCACTTTATTCATTTGGCCACAAACAGGAAGCAACCCAAATATGCCTCAACTGGGGAATGGATAAACCAACTTTGGTATGTCCACACAATGGTGTACTAATCAGCAATAGGAATGAGCTACTGATACCTGCAACGACAAGAGTGAATCTCAGAAACATGACGCTGAATGAATGAAGCCACACACAAAAGAGTACATACGTTATATTTCCACTTATATGAAATTCTAGAAAATACAAGCTAATCTCTGTTGACAGAAGGCAGATCCAGTGGTTGCCTGGGTTTGGGACGGAGGTGGTAATACACTGTAAGGGAGCATGAGGGATGGGAACTTTTTGGAGTGGTGGAAATGTTTTGTATCTTGATTATAGTAGTGGTTGTACAGGTCTACATATTTGTGAAAACTCAATGGACTGTACACTTAAAATGAGTGAAGTTTATTATATTTATATTATATATCAACAAAATTGACTTAAAATTCTATTTGATTGAAAGAAATATCTTTCACGGACTGTCTGATAATGGGCTTATTGATAGGGAAGTTGCTTCTATGTGCCAGCATCCCCTCACTCTTCTTTTAATAACAACATCCTCATTTTCCTTTTGTTACTAACCTTCAACACCACTTTCAATTTGTGTCGTTTTGTTAAGGCAGACTTCATCCTTCATATTCCAGATTGGCAAAAAGGATCTTGCAGGGCCTGGTAAATCAGAGCCAAGGTGGCTAGGTTAGGGACGTGCATGTGACCAGGGATGTGATAACTACCACAATTTCAGTAGGGCTATGGGGAAAGTGTCGTTCTTTTTTCTCCTGGTAGACTATGAGGCTGTAACCTTTTGGAGCTGCTGATGGTCATTTTTAGTCCCCCATGGGAGGAAAGTACATCGGAATAACTACAAGAAACTGAGTCTTGATTCTGAAGCTCTGATTACAACTCTTCTTAAAGCAAGGTACTCCTTGCAAGTTACTCTAGTTACGTGAGCCAATCATTTCCTTTATTCCCTTAAATTTATTTTTAAATGTGTTGCTGTCATTTGTAATAGTTAATACAAAAATAAAATCAATTCAACCAGTTTTGACATTTGTCACAGTTGTCACATGTTTCAGAGATGACCTAAATCATATCGACAAAATAACCTTCCCTCTCACTAACTTGCAACTCTGATGAAGATGAGGAATTTATGAGCCTACAAGAAAAAAAACACAGAGTTGGGGAACCATGGTGACCTATAAAAACACTTATGAATATTTTAAAATTCATAAAAATAAAATTAGGAGTATACTGAAGAGTACTTCAATGGTATTTTACTCCATACAGTAATTTGTCCTTGCCCAAGGAGAGGTCTGGCCTTTGTCCCTGGCTCCTGGGAGGTAACATCTAAGCCGTTGCAATTTCCTGAATGACACGAGTGAGTGTCTTTGTTATTCATGGGGGGCTCCTGGACCACACCTGATCGTTTGTGCTAATGAAGCGACTTATGGTGAGCCCCTCAGACCATGTGTTATCAGCCTGATCTCTGGGGATAGGAGGAGGTTGCTAGAAATTGAGTTCAACCACATGGGCAATCAATCAACCACTCAATTAGTGATTGATTGGTGATTGATTGGGGCCTATGCAATGAAGCCCCAATAGAATCTCTGGACACAAAGCTCATGAGTCTCCCTGGCTGGCAACACTGCATGTGTAATGTCACACGTGGATACAGGGAGGGTGATGCATCCTGAGGACAGTGGAAGCTTTGCACTGGAAACCTTTCTATGCCCTGCCCTATGAGTCTCTTCCTTTGGGTCTGTGCTCCTTTCCCATAATAAACCATAACTGTGAGGATAATAGCTTTCAGGGAGTTCTGAGAGTCTTTGTAGTGAATTCCAAAACTTGAGGAAGGTTTTGGGAACTCACTGGAACTTGTGGTTGGTGTCAAAAGGGAGGGCAGTCTTGGGGAATGTGCCCTCCAACTTTGTAGTTAGACCCTAACCCCTTACAGCTGGTGTCAGAAGTCCTGGGCACACTAGGCAGTCTGAAGGACCATGCTCTCAATCCTCAGAGTTTGGCTATCTCTGGGTATACACACTTAACAATAAATGATTCTGTACAGTTAATTTATATTTATCATTACTTACCTTCTAGACACACAGAGCATTACCTTCCTCAGAGGTGAATTTACCATGAAGCTAATGAAGCTTATGTTTCGAGGCCCCTCATTTTGCAGGAACACCTTCCAAATCCTGGAATGGGGCCATAGCCATATGTTCAGTCACGTGATTATGTTTTTGTAAAACTTGTAAAAGTAGGTTATTTATTTGCATTTGGTTCAGACTGCTGTGCATTTTGTATCTAATTTTGTATTTATAATTTTCTGTTCTTTTTCTAAAAGAAAGACCTCCAAACTTCAGGCCAATAAAATTTGTTCCACTCTTGGCCTTTCTACAAAGTTATCAGACACTTGTAAATTCATTTTGCTCTGTTGTGGGTAATACGCCTACTAAGTGACAGTTTGATGTTTGTGTGTGTGTATTTCCCTTAACTAAATATTATGTGCTTTTCTGATCTTAAGACTCTTAAGCATAGGTGCAGTTGCCTCTCTGTTCCCAGATGACATCATGATCCTAGAGAAAATGCTCACCTATCTTGGTCCCTACCTTGCTAACTTGTACAGCTCCAAGGTCAGGGTTCAGCTTCTCTCTTATAGTTGCACTGTAAAACCCTTACTCTTACTCAAATAACCATTTGCTGCCGTTTTCTCTTACCAATTCCACATTCCTTCTTGTTAAATTGTCTTCAACAGAAGCAACTAATATAACTCAAACCCAATCTTTGTGGCTGTTGAAGTTATTCCAAAGTAAATTCTTGCATGGTAGAATTTCACTTGAGGAAATTTTGTGGTTAGTAAGAGATTACATTATATACAGAACAGATCCCAGATATTTTTTTTGGACAGTCCTAATTTTATTCTTTTAAATAAAGGAGAATTATTTTGCTTTTATGCTTTTGCAAGGCTTTTCACATAAATATATTCACGAACTGGAGAAAAATCTTTTATCAGACTATATGGCCTAATTTATACTTGAAAAACATGGTCATCTTAACACTACTTTTTGTAGGTAAGTAATAGTTCACATACATGATTTTTTTCAACAGACACACACACACTCAAGTTGTCAATTAGTAGGCATGGTATCCACAAGAAAGCAAAATGATTTTACAAGTATTTGATATATATAGCTCTTACCATATGCCACGAACTGCATTGTCATTACTGAAGTATATTTCTTTGAAAGCTACAGCTTAATTCTTTGGGAAGAAGTACTTCTAAAATATATAACACAATTATATCTCTTCTTAAATAAAAGCTATTAAACACAATTTAACTTTCTTGTTAATCAAGTTTATCAAATTGAATACAAGTAATTGTACTACCCTATGCATGATACTATACTGCTTTCTGAGCCAGTTCTTGTATTTTAGCTTCTCTGGCTCAATGATAATCCTGTGGTTTCTGAGTCTCTCTCTCTCTGTCTCTCCCTCCCTTCCTCCCTCCTTTCCTTTGTTCCAGTGCCTACTTCTAACAATACCATCTCCACGCACACTTCTTACTTACTACTTCTAAACTTTTATGGCCCAAGAAATCAGTTTTGTTTAAATTCTGTACAAAATAAGAGTAAAGAGCTCTAAGGACCTGAGGGGGGTCCTCTCACTGAAGCAATGTGCATTCTTGCAAGAACTTCATTATACGTAATTGAGCTTCATAGAAGGATCTTTTAATTCCTTCCTGATTTATACCTGTATTTCAGATTGTTAGAGTTTCCAAATAATAATTCTTTAGTTAAGAGATATATTCCTGGATTTAAAAATATCCTGTGTAAGTAGATTACATGCCAATGCCGTCATATATGTTCCTTTTATTCACAGTACATGAGTAAGCCTATAAATTATCTCATACAAACCTTGGAGATTGGGTTAACATAACTGATCTCAAATGTTAAACCTTCATAAAAAGATATGTGACTAGCCATGTGTGGGCAAAACAAGAAGTTGCCTGTGAGGGCTAAAGAGTTTGGGGAGATCCAAAAGTTTAATCCAGGTGAACTAGGTCCCCTGTCATGAAGGTGGGACTAAAAGTGGGATTCAGTAAATGAATCCTAATTTTATTATATCTTGTATCTGAGACTAGTAATTCTCAACCTTTTTTTGCCTCAGAGTTTGTAAGGGATTTGCCACACTCTCATGAGAAACAATGCTTTTGCTAGACGTTCCAATGGGGAAGAAATAACTTTCCCATATCAGAATACTTTTTGTGGCAAATCATCTGTAGGGGAGGAAAGATAATTTTTCCCTTTACTTTTCTACGTTCTTGGCTGACCTCCTGTATACATGGGAAATACCCAGGAAAACTGAGTAACTCCCCAAAATGGCCCAAGCCACCACCCTAAATACCATCTCCAGCTAAAGACAAAGGAAGATGTTGAGGGTTGAGGGACCCAGTTATGGAAGGCTATAAGGAAAAGCACAGTAGATAAGGATATGGTTGTTATTCAGATTTCACTGGCTGTCTTCTGCATTCACAAGAATTTCTAGAGATTTAGTCACCTAAACAGTTTGGTACAGAGAATGAGACACCATTATAAGCGGGGAATTCCCCTTTAAATGTAAATTTCCTTAACAAAGGGCAAATTCTATTCTGTTTCCAGAGATTCTTCTGTGTTGGCAACCTCTCAAAAATAGTCAGCCCAAAATAATCCCTATGCCAAAAAGGCGTATTTTGGGGTATCATATTTTGCTCTTCTTCACACCCAACTCAAACTGATTTAAATAATAACACCTATGTATCTGAAAATTTCAGTATAGATTTAGGTAAGACTTGATCCTGCAGCTCTAACAAGTCCCAAAGGACTCTGTCTTTCAGTGTCTCTGCTGTCTTCTTTGATCTAGTTTGTCATCATTAGACTTGCTCTACTTATAGCCCCAAAATGGCTGTCAGCGCACCTAGACATACATGTCTCCTTTTTCACATGCAGCAGAAAAAATTGAGTATCTTTGCTTCAGCATTCCCAGCAAAACTCCTGAGATTCACCCTAATTACATTGGCTTAACTCACATTCCCATTGTTGAACCAATCCATGTGGCCAAGGGGAAGAAACTGATACCAAACCTCTTAATCTCAAGTTCATGTGCCCTATGCACAATAAGTCAATCACTGAGACACTCTGTTTGGAGATAGAGAAAGGTTTATTTGAAATGGCTAAAATGAGAAGGTGGGAGGATAGGTTCTCTCAAATATGCCTAAGGAAAGAAGAAAACAGGGGCCTTTATAGTGCTAAGGGGCTTGGGAGGAGGAGCTTCAGAGAAACAAAAGGGAAATCCATGTTTCTTTTACTCCAGATAAGCCCTTGGGCAACCAGACTTCTGGGTGTAAATGGTAGCTGAGGGCTTGTTATCTGGTGGTCATAACTTCCTTAAAGGCATTCTTTTTCTTCTGCAAAACAAGTGCATAAATCCTTGTGACCCTTGAGTCACCCCTCAGGTTAAACAAGAAAACAGCAAACTAATAGGATTAACTTCTTTTCATCTGCATCTGTGTTGGGAACAAGGTTGAAGGGTAATCATGTTCTTACTGAATATTTACAGTAACCCTCAGGTACCTGGCTTCAAAATGAGTTTATTGACTTCACATGTAGCTTTCCTTTCTAAATGTATCAAACTCAAATGCCTGTATAGGCCAGGAAGGGGATATAAATGAAGAAAATGGGCCTGATGGGGACTCTAGTATATTAGAGAGTCCATGTCCCATACAGTGGGCCCTACTCATTTCCAGACAATTGATGCCATGACAGGAAGAACCAGTGCTGGTATTTCTGAGTATTCAAGAACCAGTCTTGTATATTCTGATTTTTCAAGAGAAGTTGTAAATCTGGATTTTTATGTGAAGTTCCATGACTTGTTAACATTGATATCTAATTCCAAACTTTATATATAGTATACCCATAGGCCTATGAAAACTGTATGCAAGCTGAATCAAGATAATCATGATGAAACCCTTGCCCTAAAGAACAGAATGCAAAGATCTGCTGATGCGAGGATTCTGGTTCAATGGATGATTGTCTTTCTCATTTTCCATGAATCAATTGGCATTTGTTTTTCTATTTTAGTCTCTGTGAATTTGCTTAATGGGAATCCTTCCCTGAGGGACGCATCCTATCTTAGAGCACCAACTAAATCAGGTTTCTATAGCTATAAGGGTGAGAATTAAAACCAGGAAATAATGAAATCACTAAAGTCATCTCTATCTTTTTGGGATCATGAAAACCAGCTGAGTAGCTCTCCCAGAATCACTGTGAGCTACTTGCACCTTTCCATTTGGTTTGTAATGCCTTCCCTTAAAAAAAAAAATCTGTACTATGAAAGGTTCCCAGCAAGTCTCTTTTTAAGAGTATATTATTTTTGATGTGGTATGTGTAAGGGAGGAGAAATAATTTTCCTTCTGCCATTCTGTTGGTGCCACTCACATAAACAGTAATCTTTACCATGCATATTAAAGATTTTGTTCTTATTATCTTTAAAGTAAACCAAAGTATAGGGTTGCTTGGGTCTCTGAAGCACATCCAGTACAACAAAGGTTATCAGGAAGTAAGACCAGATGTCTGCCCCACCCAGAGACCAGATGCCTCGCCCACTGGGCCTGTAGTCTTTGTTCCATAAGATGGTTCTTTTGGACATTAGACAGCCATCTCCCCCCTTGCTAGCAAGCTGTAACAAAACCCTTTCTCTCCTATCACCTTGCTTCTTGACTATTGGCCTGTCTTGCGGTGAGCAGACAAACATCCTCCCCCTTGGGTGGTAACACTTCTAGGTTCTTGACTGAGACTGGCCCCCAACCCCCAGTAATAAAAAGACAGATTGACAGGAGAAAAAAAATTAAGTTACTTATCAACATGTGTATGTATGGGAGGCCCACAAAGATACAAGACTGAAAAGGCAGCCAGGTAATTGAAGCTTATATACCATCCTGAGCTAAGGAAAGAGATAGAAGTCTTGGGCTGCAAAATGGGGAAGGCAATTCACAGGAAAGTGAGAAGAGAAAATGTTTGGTAAACAAAGGTTGCCCTGCCATGCCAATAAGTCTCTCAGGTGAAAAAATGATTTCTGGTAATGGCTCTTTTCCTGCTATAGGCCCCCTTTCTAATGTAAATGTCCCTTATAAGAGGGTAATTTCCACTCTTTTCAGAAATTCTCCCGTGTCTTCCATTTCTCAAAATAATCAGCTCCAAATAATCCTTATATAAAGCAAGATTTCCTCTATACTTAATTCATTTTTCCTAAGTAGAATGTGGAAATGTGTTATTTGAAAATAATTTGTTCCAAGTGTCAGAAGCCCAATACAAACTAACCTAAGTCCAAAAAGAGAATGTATTGGCTCATCTATCTGTGAGGTTGAAGTGGGGTTTCAATTAGCATCAGGCACAGCTAGATTCAGGAGTTCTGACTTTCTCTCTGTCACTTCTGCTTGCTTTCATTCTCATGCAGCCCCCCTCCACAGATGCACAGGCACGGGAGGATGACCATCAGCCACCCAGACTTGCGTGCAGCAATTTCAGCCAAAGCACCTTGGCTAGCCTGACTTGAATGGTGTGCTCATCCCTGGAACAATCACTGGGGCCAGAGAGGGGGGTAATCTGATTGGCCAGACCTGGGTCATAAGACCACCCCTATGGCCAGGGCTGGATTAAAACCATATGAACTGTGCTTCCCCACAGAAAAGAAGGGTTCTACTCCCAAGCCAAGGAGGCAAAAAGTGCTGGACAGACAAAAGAAACAGAAGCCCACTAGAGCAATTCACAACCTTAGGATGAATCCTTTGTCTACTGCTGATAGAATCACTATTTGGCTGATGAAGAGGACGTTCAATTATGTTCTATATTAAACCAAAATTAAAACACAGTGAAAGAGAATCTTCTATGGTAATGTGGAATTCCTTGGAAAGTACAGTGCTACTTTATTATATAAAACACATAAATGGAAGAGACCCAGCGAAGATTTAGGCCATCCATCAAGTGGTGTATTTTAAGCCCTTACACTGCATTTCTGCTTCTCAGCCCAGTCTAGCTTGAGTCTCAAATTATGCCACTTATGCCACATTTCTTAACTTAATAATTCTCCCAATCAGTAAATTTTTGTCTGATTGAACAGCATTCTAAGCTCATGTGAGCCCACAGTAAAGTGAGCTATCAAGAAACTATAAAAAGACTGGGAGGGAAAACACAGGTGGTGTATGTGGATTCTTATAAATCTGAGTCAAATTTTGAGGATCTAGAGTTACAAATTGCTATGCTGCAATGACAGGCCTTCATATAAGAATGGTGTTTATTCAATCCCTTTCTCCTCTTGCAGGAGGGACACTTACTTATATATCCTGAGATGTCTGGGAGTCCGAGGCTGGGAGTGGCACAAACAGAGTACTGAAGACAAATTGTATAACTGGGCAGTTTTACCAGAGTCTGCCCCTGCTGCCAATCAGTTTCTCAGCTCCTCAAAGTGAAGGGCCCCTAAGCTCCAGTGCAGATTCTTCTATAATGCTCCTCTGGTGTTAGGACCACTAGACCTGCAGGCTTTGCCCTAGGGGAGTGGGAGTCTAGGCAGTAATTTTGGAAGGGGTGTGGAAGTCATGACAGCCAACTGGCCTGGGAGTTAGGAGGTGGAAGGGAGGATAAATAATTTTCCCTCTATCCTTCTGGGTTCTTAGCTGAGACCCCCCCCCCACCACCACACTGTAATAAAAGATGGATTTACAGGAGAAAAACAAACAAAACTTTCATAACATGTGCACTCGTATATACATGGAACACACAGGAACACCTTGTATATACATGGAGACACACAGGAAAACTGAGTGAAACTCCCCCAAATGGCCCAAGCCACCACCTTAAATACCATCTCCAGCTAAAGACAAAAGAAAGATATGGGGTGGGGGTGGGAAGTTATGCAATGTGACCAGGAAAAGCACAATAAACAAGGGTAAGGTTATTATGGAGATTTAAGTCAGTGCCTTCTCCATTGATAAAATTCTCTTTTGATTTAGAGTCATCCTCTCTTCTTGGTACAGAGAAGGAGATACCCTTATAAATGGAGATTTCCCTTATAAATGTAAATTTCCCTCAGGAAAGGACACGTTCTACTCTGGTTTCAGAGATTCTCCTGTGTCTGCAGCCTTTCAAAAATAATCAGCCCCAAATAATCCTCTTGCCAAAAAGGCACATTTTGGGGGGGCATATTCTGCTCCACTTCAGAAGAGTGTGCTTGAACAAAGGCATAGACACTAGCGCGATGCTCAGGCCTCTTTTGGGGAGAGCAAGATCAGAGCATCTCCCTTAAGGCAGAAGTCGGACACCATATCCAGAGCAGGAATGCTTAGGTTGAGTTGTATGGAATGAGAATTTGCTCAATTACATTCTCTTAATGCCTAATTATCCCTTCTTGTTCTTACTTAACAAATTCCTCCTCCTCTTTTTAGTATACGATTCAAACATTTGTAAACTGTTATCACACCCCTGCTTAGTGATTACTTCGCAAAGCTGCATTTTAAATTCCTTTCATCTTTTATTGTAAATCAATCCCTTTCTTCTATGAATCTTTTTGTTCTCTCATTGCTGGACGCCTTTCTTTCTATCTTTTTTTTTCTTTCCTTTTTCTATTTTTTACCTCATTCTGGTATTAAAATACTCCAATTAAATGCAGCGCTTACCTCCCAGAATATAGCTTTACTCTTTGGGTCTGGGGCGGATTGCCTCCTTTAGCTAAATTCTCCCTTCACTTTTTTTTCCAGCTTCTCTATATCTACAGAGCTGTTCTAATGGTGGGTTCCACCTTCATCAATAATTGCTATAATGTCCTTGGTTCTCCAATTTTATTGTGCATCAAAATCACCTGTGGGAATTTCTTAATAATGTAATATCCTGGGTCTCAGTCTCTCGATTAAGTAGAGATTTGTTAGTTATCTCCCCACTTTTTTAGCAAGAACCCATAGGTGATTCTGATACAGGTGACCCAGGGGCTACACTCTGAGAGACACTGCTGTGCAGGCGTTAGGGGAGCCACGTACCGTTCTCATCAACCACCTATGCTAGCGTTTTATGAAATCACAAAAGGATTCCAGGTGGTCCACAGACTGTATAGACACTAAATAATATGGAATCACTGAGTGGGGAAGTTTTCCCTTTTAAATTATTTTTCAGGTCTCACTTTGGTGCAAGTTTGTCTCAAACATTTCTCTGACACATTCTAATCAAACTTTTTAACAAAGAGAAAGCAGGTCTTAAAGCCACAGACACAGGAGCCTCTACTAGGCAACAATGTTTAGCTAGATTTTAAGAAGATTGTTTTCTTCTGGTAGAGGAGAAGAATTTTCCACCCCCAAATCTGTCTCTTTGGTTTTATTATTTTTAAGAACAAAAGACTCACGAAGAAACCTTGACCTCCCCCTAACTTCCTAAAACAATTTAAGATAGAAGGCCTGTTCCAGGAAGGAGCTATCACCGTAAATAACTCTAGTATAATATGAACTAGGCGTGGGAGACAGGGAGGAACTCAGCAAGGCCCATTTGATCAAAGTCCTCTCCATGTCCCATTGTCTCTGCAAGGCATGGCAAACATTTGCTTTTCCATCTCCATGTGAATTGCCTTCCTCCTCTTTGAAGTCCCAAACCACTATACCCAACATCCTCCTTTGTCTTTAGCTGAAGATGGTATTAAAGGTGGTGGCTTTGGCCATTTTGATGAGTTACTCCATTTTCCTGGGTTTCTGTCATGTAGACAGGTTATTAAATTTGTTTGCTCTTCCACTGTTAATCTGTTTCACATCAATTTAATTCTTGGACCAGCCAGAAGAACCTAGAAGGGTAGAGGAAAATTTTCTCCTCCCCTCCATTTTTTCAATTTATATTTACTCATGCCTTCTATTTATGACAAATGGCACTGGGGTTGACCTTAAACAAATAGACAACTAGTTATTTCTCTGGCAAAAATGGGTTTATTTGGAACCAGTAAAAAATTGCAATTCGGGGCCTGCAACCATGGCAAGCTGCAAGCAAGTCCCCAGCAACAAGAGAAGGAGAAATTCTTTTATAGAGGGGAAGAGGAACTTGGGAGGGCTATTGTAAACAAAGAGTTCAAGGTGTAGTTGTTTTTCATTGGCTAAGTTGTGACAGTCTCTCATTGGCTGAGCTTCCTGCTGACCAACAAGAGGAAGTCTTTCCTCTTCCTGTTGGGCTCTGCTATTGATGTAGGTTGTGAGAGCTCCCCTTTTGGCCTTCTGATTCCACTTTAATGAGATTTCTGTTTATTAATTTCCACAATGGCTTCCGTTTAATGTGATAATATAAACTCTCCTTTTCAAATCAATAAGTAAAAAGAATTTAAGTTAATTTAAAGAAAAAAGATATTAAGGAAATAATAGTAAAGGTGGTATGTGTATAAAGCATAATTTGTGAAGGAAGTTTTTGGTGGTATACTGATGTAATGAAATTTATGAAGATAACTCACAGAAATCTCAGGTGTGAAAACTATTCCCTAAGCTATGTCTATGTAATACCATTAATTTGGCCATTTTTTGTCAAATCATCTATTGTAGTCATCAATATTTTCAAAAGGAGGATAGCAGAATATGCCACCCCAAAATGTGCCTCTTTGGCATATGATTATTTTGAGAAATTGCAGACACAGGAGAAGCTCTGAAAACATAATAGAAGTTACCCTTTCGTAAAGGAAATCTACATTTATAAAGGAAATTTACATTAGAAAGGGGACCCCGACCAAAGCTATTAGGAGAGATCACTTTTTCACCTGAGAGACTTATCTGCTTGGCAGGACAACCTTGCTTTACCAAAAATCTCCTCTTCTTACTTTCCCATGAATTGCCTTCCTCCTTTTCAAGCCCCAGAACCCTCTCCCTTTTCTTAGCTCAGGGTGGTATATAAGCCTCAATTGTCTGGCTGCCTTTTCAGGGTCCTCTCTTTGTGGGGCTATACGTATGTACGTATGTAATTAAAATTGTTTTTTTCTTTTCCTGTTTATTTGTCTTTTATCACAGGGAGGTCTTAGCCAACAACTCAGAAGGGTAGAGGGAAAATTATTTTCTCTCTTACACGAATGGGAAATCAAACACCAAATTGTTGTCTCTTGATACTTACAGTTTGCCAAAAATCAATCATTTTGTTTGAACTGTACCCTCAACTTTCAATAAACCCAATCTTTTTGTGGCTTGTGAGTCCACAGTCCCGATAGTTGAGTTTCTACTTTTGCATGAGGACTTGTACCTTTATTCCTTCCTTGAGCTACAGTTGAATCACTCCTGTTGGCATATACACATTGCTAGACGTTATAGCATGAAGAAAAAAAATATAAGACCCATCCTTTAGGAGCTTAAAGCCCAGTCGTAGTGTCAAAAGGAAAACATAACAAAAGCTAGCATTTATCCAGCACTTAGTATACTGAACTTAAAAGCTTTTCCTTCATTATCTCATTTCCTCCTCACAACAAACTTCTGAAGTAAGTACTAATGACTTATATTTATTGAGCTCTTACTAGGTGCTTTATATGTATTCTATAATTCTCACAATGACCCTGTGAGGTCCTGACAATCAGCCTCAATTTTCTTTTTCATTTTTAAGATATACATATGTATTTTTACATTTTTTTTTTATTGAGGTCATATTGGTTGATGACATTATATAAATTTCAGTTGTACCATCATTATATTTTTACCTCTGTATAGACTTCATCATGTTCACCAACAAAAGTCCAGTTGCCATCCATCACTATACAAATATGCCCTTTTACCTCCCCCACCTTTTTTAGAGGGGAACTGAGCCCCAGACAGGTTAGGCAATTTGCTCAAGATCACACTGCCAGTAAGTGGTGGAGCAGAGGATTTGAACCCAGGCATGGCTCTAAAGCCTGGACTCTTGCTGCCTTGCTATTATCTCAGTTTTATAAATGAGGATACTGAGGTTTAGGCAGAAAAAAGTAAACTGCCCAAGACTAAACAGCCAGTAAGTGATAGAACCGGGTTCTAGTTTGACTGTAGGGCCTGTGCTTTTAGCCCTTGATCTACACTGTCTCATAAAAGAATGGGCAAATCATGCAAAAGAACAACAAAGGAATGTCACAGGGCAGGGTGTGGTGAAGGCAAATTTAGCAGAAGAATTTCCAGATTTTGTCTTCTTTTCCAGGAAGAAAGCTTTTGTTATTTGCATTGCTCCCAATTTCCTTGTTTGATTTGCTTTTATACTTTGCCATTTTTTTTCAACAATAAGGGCAACTGGTTCAACACCCAGACCCTTCCATACTCGGGGCTAGTTGTCTTGCTGCCCTGATGATATGGACATGTTCAATTTTCTCACGTTCCATTTGCTGTTTTATCGATACAGTTATTGATAAAAGAAAACTCCCTGCCCAGATGCATTCTTTGGCCTTAAATTGGCTTGACGGGGGGATGTTACCTTTGGACCATTAACCCGCTTGGTAGCAAAAGCCTTTCTAGATTGGCAGTGCTCACGGTCTATTGATACGAACACCTCCAAAGCCTCCAAATTAATCTTTTCTCTGACTCTTAAGAGTAGCAGCTTTTTGTTTTTACTTTTGCCTGAGAGGTTCCACATTCAGTTGATACTGTGGCTTTCTTTAATTAGTTTTGCTATACCCCTCCAAATAAACAAAGCTGTCCCAAACCCAGCCCAGAAAGAAGTTAGCTCATGAAAACTGAGGAGTATCTTGACCTGCAGGAGTGGTGGGTGTGATGGTCGTGCTGGTGTGTGTAGATGTATACGTGACAGAGGGAAGTACAAATATGAAGCAAAAATGCTCTTTTCCTTGGAGCAGGCGGCCACAGCGCTCCTGCAGCCATGGCCAAGAGTAAGGCCAGAGACCTTCCTGGCAAAAAGAAGTAGGAGCTGCTGAAACAACTGGATGACTGAAGGTAGAGCTGTCACAGACGAACGTAGCCAAAGTAACAGGCCGTGTGGCGTCTAAGCTCTTCAACATTAAAGTTGTTCATGAATCCATCACCAGCATTCTCACTGTCATTAACCAAACTCGCAAGGAGAACCCTCTAAAGGGCAAGAAGTACAAGGCTCTGGATCTATGGCCCAAGAAAACGCATGCCTTGCCTCGCTGATTCAACAAGCACGAGGAGAAGCTTGAAAACCAAGAAACAGGAGTGAAAGGAAAGGCTGAACCCACTGCGGAAGCACACAGTCAAGGCCTGAGCGTCAGGATGTCATTAAAACCAAACAAAGTGGCAAGAAAAAGAAAAGTAAAAAAATGAAATGGCATAAGAAATAAGGGCAGAAAAATCTCTTGTCGTCGGTTTGTTTGTTACAGTTCTTCTCTTCCTATATGCTATGCAATCTAGAGATTTCCTTGAAGAGAGGGTCTCTTGTTTCTCCATTCATTAGCGCTGTGGGAAGGAGAGGATTCCATGAATGGTATTCTAACTGAATATTAGACCAAGACAGGGCTTGCTTTCCAACTCTAAAGAGAAGGTTTCAGATCCCCCCTCTACTTGGAAAACAAGTGCATATTTCCCCTTTAGATAATAGGTTATGTAAATCTTCTTAACGAAACCAAGAGTATCAGTTGAATACTGGTGACAGCGTTCTTTTAAAAATGTTCTTGTGGAGTCACCAAGGACAGGATAATTAAAACTCCTTGCAGAGCTTAGTTCTTTGACCTCTCGTTAGTTTCAGCATTATAAATTGCCATTTGTTAGCAGCCTAATTTGATTATTAGCCCCTCTGAGCTTACAGCATGCCTTCTGAAGAGTGGACTCTGCGTGACTCAGAATGCACGTGGCTGCTGCACGCCCGAGATGGAAAATGGAGGCGCAAATTGCCTTGCTTCTGTGTGTTCAGGAGTGAGTCATCCTAAAGTGGTTTAAACAAAGAGAAGGCCGTCCTTTCCAACATCCGCAGCTACGAGTTTAATAAAAGAAACTCAATGGGCAGTACGACTAGTTCATTCTGGAAGCAGTTTTATGAGGTGTCATGGAGGGAGGAGGAGAATGAGGGAATTTTGGTGCCTACAGTTTTATCATTAAAAAAAAAATTGGTGCGTCACATTACCTTTTGTCACCCCACATAGTGAAATAAAAACTGACTTTCTTCCTTAAGGTATTTCAACAAGAACTGGGGACTACCAGCACACTCATTCTTTGTCTCTCTGGGTAGGTACTCTGGTTTCAGCATTTTAATTAATTCCTTGATATTGCTACTAGGAGCCTTAGCAAGTGTAATCAGGCTTCTTGCTAAAGCCAATGCTCCTAAAACAACCTAACTTCTATTTTTTTGTTGTTGTTGTTTAGGTGAGTAAGCTAAGTTGTGAGAAAGTGGAAAAACACAAAGTAGGAATGTGGAAATTAACCACCCCTACTCTGTGTGCTTGCCAAATATAAGTAGCTGGAAAAATGGGTCCCATTGCTATCATCACACTCCAGAAGATCATTTGAGGCAAGCATAAAGTCTTCGACTGTCTCAAGTTTGAGATCATGAAGAGAATGAATTGAATTCAGAATTAAAGTTTGAAAAATGTAAAAGAACACATAATGATGATAATAATAACAACACCGTGGTGGATTCTCTCTTAGTGAACTTCCACTGAATCCGCTTGCTGGATTAATTGACACTCAGTAAGACCCGGTGCCCAATCGCCCTGGTACAGGAACTGCTGCTGGTTAGTGGTGTGGTTAGAAGTAGTGTGCTTAGCAGTGTCTCGTCTGCCCAGCTACTGCTTCAACCATTCGAGTTGCATGCTTACTGCAAATTAGTTGAGTTTGTTCCAAATCTATTTATGCCAGCTGTACATAATAATGTAATTATGTGATTTAATTAAATATTATGTAAACTGATGAAATATGAATGCAAAGTGAGTAGTTGCTTCAATGAAATCTAGGCTAAATGCCTTTGTAAAACTCCGTAAAGGCAGGGTGCTAAAAAAAATCTGTCAAATTAGGCATGGGTGAGAAAAAAATAAAAGAGGGAAATTGTAATAATTAAGAAGATTCTGCATTCAGATTGCTTCATGTGTTTTGTTTTTTTACTTCATTTTATGGACATTTTCAAACATATCTAAAATTAGAGAGTCTAGTATAATTAACATGATATCCTCATCACCTAGCTTCAACAATTATCCACACACGTCAATCTGGATTCAGCTATACCCCACCCACTCCCTCGCCACAATTATTTTGAAGCAAATCTCGGATATCATATCACTTCGCCTCATAGGTTTTTTTCAGTTCTCATTCCACTTTAAAGGAACCCAAACTGGAAATTATTATGGATGTGACATGTGCAAGCAAGATAGTGCGAAACTCCAAAAGTCAACCCATACGTAAGGAAAAGGCTAGGGGTAGAAAAAAAATCATAGAATCCGTGTATTGGGCCCTAGAAGGGTGAAGCTATCCACTAATCAACCTGTTATCAAAAAATATTTGTTAAAATATTTAAGATATGCAACATATTTTAATGATTGTTTCAATCGCTTTGATTAACCAATGAAGTATTGGGTCCTACTTGTTGGATTAGAGTGTTTTTAGCATAAAAATGATATTGATGATGACGTAATAAAATTGGCATGCCGTGGATGATTTACATGTCAAGGTTAGTATAAACCAATGACTTTGAAAGGCCATATTTTCCAGGTTTATTTCATTTGGAAAAAGAAAAACTCGTGGCTTTAAGGTTTATTTAATCTGAAAAGTCATGGCTTTGAAAGCAGCAAAGATATCATGTTTAATTGAGTTGCTTGTCCAAATCCAACGTCTTCTTTTATCACAGCCAGTCCTGTTCACCAGGATGGAATAGTTCAGTGGCTCTGCGCCCCACTCCCCCACTCCCAGACACACGTGATTGGACACACTGCAAGATGCTAATCCGTTGACTAACCAGTGCTCTTTTTCAAGAATTTGAAAGATACATAGACCTAGTTAGAAAATGGGCAGACGATTGACCTGAATGGCTGCTTGAGCCAAATTGGGTCATATGAAAGCAGAGGAAGTGAGTTGAGAGAGAAAGAGGAGGCGGAGAGGCAGAGATGAGAGAGGATTTTTTGAGACAGAGTGAACAACCATGGTTTCTGACTTAATAGGTAAATTTCCAGTTCCTGGGGTCCCCAACTAGGCTTTGTGGGTTGTCCTTGGATTTCCACGAGATTGTTTGTTGCAGACTTATACAAAATTTCTTTCTGTTTAAGCTTGCTTAAATAGATTCCTGTTCCTTGAAACCAACAATTATTGACTGAGAAACAGGATGACCTCTGATATACAGGGTGCAAGTAGAGAATCAAAAGGCACAGACAATAAAACACTGCATAGTTTAAACCAAATGTAGCATTAGGCTATATTTCTCACGGCAAGCTCCTGTGCATGTGCGTATACTTGTATGGCACTTACGTGTATGGGTATGGATGTATGACTTTAATATCCACTAATACCCATGCTATCTATGAAGCGCCCAGGGCTGTGCCAGCTTTAGATACTTGATTCACACATAATCCTATACAGGAAGAAAGAATAATCTGGTGGTAAATCCAGGCCTATGGAACAGGGCGAGGTTACATTATTTTATTCATGTTTTCACTGCTATGCTCCTTTGTTGTTTTAAAGTTGTTTATGAGCCTGAAAAAGAGAATTTTCTGTTTTTATTCTATTTCCTTCTACAGGAACCTATTCCAGGTTGGTATCAGAAGATAATGCTTTCCCAAACATTCATATTCAACTATCGGACATATTCAACACCTCCTACATGTCAAGCACTTTTGCATACTGATCTGATTTAACTCTTTCTGCAAACTGTGTTTTATACATGAGGAAATTGAAACTCAGAGGAACTGTGTCTTGTGTGAAGTTGCACGGCTAGTCAGTGACAGAATGAGATACTCTTTCTAGGGCAAGAAAGGGTGTCTCTTGCCTGAAAGAAAGCAGAATGGAAGACATTCTGAAAGCAGAATGGAATACATAGCTTAAAATAAGGCTATGGTGGCATTCTTCCATGATGAAGAAATAATTAATATTATAGATGAAATTCATTTAATTTAGCACTCTGTTAATTCATCCATCAGGCTATTAAATGGGAGTTTTGCTACTGAGTAAAATATGCTTTATGCAAGATGGAAAGGAGATGGTCACAGTCCTCTGCTCAACTTGTAAGAAGACACCTTGGTCCACATGGGTTTAATTTGGGTTTAGGTCATAAGTAAATTTGAATCATCCTTGATTTGCCTTTAGCTTCTTTTGCATTTATCACTGTTACCTACAATATACACTCTGCTTTCCTCATGAAAAGCCCTGAGTGGAAATGTCGGGGAGGATTTTGAATTTTGAATAAGAATTAGGAGGTATCCAGTGGAAGGAAATCTAGAAGCATCTTCAGGAAAGCTCTTTGGAACATTTTGCAAACAGCTCTCTGCAAGCATGTGTAGATACAGGGCCGCTCAGGTAGGTCTCTGCTTTTCTATGCATCTTCCTAGAGGAAATCACTTCCCTTGCTTGGAGCTCAGTTTATCCATTTGTAAATTGAGCAACTTGGTCTAAATGATCTCTATAAATCTCTCCTAACTCGATAGTTTTGCTTTCCATGAAATACACTCTCCAAAAGTGATAGCTCACTGAAACAGAATTATCTTATTCTTTTTCCTGTTAGAAAGTCACTTAATTGGATAGTAGTGCATTTCCTAGAAGCTGGTGAATCTAGTATTTGACAGATACCAGCCTAGTTTGTAGTGACATCTTATGTGGCTTCCCCTAGACATTACACAATCTGACATGACCCTTCCATACAGCTCATCTGGTCCAGAGGTTAAACGTGTTCATTTGCTTATTATCAGGGCCCTGTGCCCATGTCTGCCAACACTTCTAGCACTTGGGCAAAAACTAGAATTGCAGAGACGCTTGGCATTTCACCTGTTTGTTCTTGGCAGGACTGTTGTTTTCTCTGGCGATTTCATAAGCATTGTATGGTCTTTATTGAATGACTAAAATGTATTTATTTTCGGAGTATGACAGAGAACTATCAGTCTCCTTTAAAAAACGTGTGGGGAATAGTCTGTTCAGTTTCTAAGGGTGCCACTCATTCAAAAATACTAAGTGCGTTTAAAACAGAGAAGAATTCTTTGTCATGAAATGAAGGCAACTTCTAGAAAATTCCACATGGCCAACTTCTACTTTCCTTTAGGGAAATACACAGCCAACTCCCTCTCAACTCTACCTTAATCATCTAGCACAGGGCTTCCCCACAAATCCATTCGCTGTAGCTTTGCTCACTCTAATTTCTCTGTCCTCATAAATCTCCATTCAGAGTTAATGACAGAACTGAAGGAGAGTGGAGAGTCTGTCAGACGTGCTCATTTTTTCTTGGAGCTTTTACATAATGATGGTTCATTTTCTGAGTTCCGGAAAAAGTTAAAACAACAGGTTTTATTATCAATGGTATTTTCCTTCCCAGGGATAACACTTTAGGTTTCTGTGACACTCAAATTGATATCCCCTACTCCTGAAGCATTTTCCCTCTTTGTTTTTACATGAGTTGTCTTTTCTCAAACTGGTTTTTCTTGAATAAACCCTTGCTGTAACTCCCATGCTCTCTTTTATCTTGTCTAATAGTACATGTTTGATTATTTTGTTACATGACATCAGAAGGCTATATGACTCAACTCGTTCCTACTCACGTTCTGGAAAAAGCCTTCATCTTTCTAACTGGCTGCTGAAGCAACACTGCCGAGGGAAAAGTGGTTCTGACTTTATTCAGATAGTACTTTCTTGGATTGAACAGTTTTCTTAAATGTTTCTTTGGTGTCTTTTTTTTTTTTCTTTTTTACAATAGAAAGCAGCTAATAAAGAATGTTTCACTGTCTACTGCTCTGTCCACAGCCTCTCCTCTTTTTTTTTTTTTTTTTTTTGCTGAGGAAGATTGGTCCTGAGCTAACATCTGTGCCAGTCTTCCTCTGTTTTATCTGTGGGTCACCGCCACAGCATGGCTGCCACTGAGAGGTGCAGTTCCATGCCCGGGGACCAAACCTGGGCCTCCGAAGCAGAGCATGCTGAACTTAACCACTAGGCCATGGGGCCAGCCCCTCTCCTCACTTTTTAAGATGAGAGTTTTGAGTGAGGAACATGCTGGTTTATTGATCACATATAATTTTTCAATTGCTACTAAGAGATTGCACCCTACTAATCCTGTAGCGAATGGTGACATTTAGGACATGTATGGATGTGCTATAGCTTACATTTCTGACATTTTGATTCACATGTTTGTTTCAGTTATTGAGAACCTTGATGTGTTTTGAAAGGGCCAGAGAGTCACTTGTGATTTCAAAATTATTCCAGTCTTTTCCAGCTTATATCACATTCTAGACAATAGTAGAAATGACAGTGGAGGAAATAGCAGAGTAAAGGACTAGATGACCTCCTCTGTTTCTGTCACCTAGGAGTCTATGGAGAAACAACATATTTTTGTGAAGAGGTTATAAAGCATAGATTATCAAGCACTATCAGGAATTTGCAAAGTATATTAGAAACACTATATGTTAGAAAAAATTTGATAGAAATATATTTTAAGGAGAAAGGTCGCCCTTTAAACACTGCAATAATACAGCTTGTTAGAAAGAGTCAAGTCTTTACCCACACGAGTTGAATAGTCACTGACCAGTTGTTGGACTGAATTGGCTAGTTATTTCCATCACTACTGTTCAGTTGACGCCGGATTCTTCCATCGACTCAGAATGAACACCTCCGGATGTTATTTCTAACACTGGAAGAGTTACCACGCTATGCCCTGCTGCTAATTTTTTCCATTTTTGCTATAAGCAAAATACAGTGTTCATTAATCACTGCAGTGCAGGCAAAGCCCTCAGTGTGGCTGAATGGAATCAGCGGAAACAGACACTTCTGGGGCACGAAATTGCATGAAACAAAATGTTTGGGATTTTTGTCTTCTTCCCAAGTGAAACCACCTCAGCGTTAAAGTATAAACTCGGGCACAAAACCAAGCTTCCGCCACAGCACATCCCTTGTTGTAACTCAGATATGAAGTCCCCTGGCTCCTGAGTACCGCGTCAGGATGGCAAGCAATTCTCTGCCACTCCCTGGCGTGTATGGAACCATTTGCTTACCTCTAGTGCGGGAGCTCATTTGATGGCTCCTACAGACCCTAGGGCCCTTCAGGAAGAACAGTAGACAAGACCGCAATGGGAAGTGTGAGAACTCAATGGCCAGCCCAGCCGTACAGGGTGGTTCAGGGAAAGGAACTCGGAGATGTTTGTTTTTTCCTTCTCCTCGTGTATTCATTTGGTGATAGTCTGTGATCTGAACCTGTCATTCGAATCTACCAGATCAGAAGGATGTACAAACTGTAGGGACACTCCACATCTCATCGTGGGTGGGTGAGGCAGGAATATATGTGCATGTACCCCGAGTTCTTCCCACAGACCGTGAAATTGCAATTGTGGATGTGGATGTTTCTTTTACAGAGCTTTTTCTCCATGTGTGGCCACAGTATCCTTTCTGAACCATTCTGACCTCAACTTTCAGTCAGACTGATCAGCTATTGTTCTGCCCAATGACAGGAACAGACTTTTCCATGTCTGCTGCTGTGAGACAGGAGCTCAGCTAATTAGTTCTGCTCAAAGTTACAACTGATGTGGTTCTATAGTGGTTTTGTCTTTATGTGTATAGAAATAGCCTATATCTAGTTTCTTTGTGTTGCTTATTACACAAGCTTGGGTCACAAGCTACTAGGCTTTGAGAAATTTGTCTTTTATTTGAATCATGAACTGTGCCTGTTATTTGATTATAACTATGCCTGTTATTGGCTGCATATCACAGCAAATATAAGTTCAGCAGTGGTTCCAATTGAGCCTAACTGGCATTCAGGCACACCTGGGTGCCTCTGATTAGCTGTAGAGCAATCCGCGGGGTCCATTTACATGGGTTTAGTCACTTGGGGAGAAGAGGTCTAAGAGAAGGCAAAGAGGAGAGTGAAAAGAGAGAGAGGAGGAGGAGGAGGTAAGGAAATGGCAGGGAGAGTCTTGTAAGTGGGCACTTGGTTGGCAAAGATGAGATGGGGAAGAAAGGATGGGAAGGATCAGTGTCTGTCCCCTGATCTATTCCCAAAGACTTCTCTGTGAGGTTTTGTTTTTTTCTTCTTCTCTCCAAAGCCCCCCAGTGCATAGTTGTATATTCTAGTTGCAGGCCCTTTTGGTTGTGCTATGTGAGATGCCACCTCAGCATGGCCTGATGCGTGGTGCTAGGTCTGTGCCCAGGATCCGAACTGGAGAAACCCTGGGCTGCCAATGTGGAGAGCACGGACTTAACCACTAGGCCATGCGGCCGGCCCCTGTCTGAACTTTTTGAATAGAGGCATGGCAAGCAGAAGCAGAAAGACCTGTATTTACAAAGGACTTCTGAGACACACGATGTGGTATGCCATGGTCAGGCTTCAAGGAGCTTTAATGATTCTGGAAGCAATAGAACACAGAAGTACACAACTTTGGTATGGTGAGGATTTCATTACTAGTGTTGAGGGGATCCTTGGGTGCTGATGTGGGCCCTCTCTCAGGCTACAATCATACAACGGGCAACAAGTTCATGGTGTTTGACTCCCCTCACCTTGCAGATCTCTCCTCCCGTATAAGATCCATGCGCCACTGGTTTTCTTGCACTTCCACAAGAAACCTGGGCAGCACCTGGGAGCTGCATCATTTGTAATCATATCTGGTGTATATCCCTTTCCATTTTGTTTGCTGGTTCAGTAATAACACAAAGTGAAAGTTTCCTTGAATGAAGTCTAAGTTATCATTGTCTCCAGTCTGTAATGGCCCAACCGTTGTGGTCAGATGATCAAACGTGACACAAAATATAGGAAAAGGACATCCCGTGTGGACCCAGTGTGGCCTCAGCTCAATGAGAATTGGAGGAATTACAGCATCTCTTTGGCACCCCTATGGTATGCAGCTTCAGAAGCAGCAGGAGAACATGGCATAGCCATGGGGGGAACCATGGCAAGGAGCAGTTAGGTCACGGCAAGATGCCACCCTCAAGTAGCTATAGGGCAGCTCACATTAATGAGAGAAATGGAGGTGTCCCGAAAAGAGAATATGGCAGAACTCTGTAAGATCACAGGAGATACCCCTAAGGATGTTCCTAAATGGCTTGGTAAGGCTTGATGTGGAGGACAGGAAGGCTACCCATACCCTCTTCATTATCTATTATTTAACCTACTCTTACTGTTACCCCTCCACCCTTCCTGAAATAATATCCCTTATCTTTATTTAGCCTTTGCAGTTTACAAAGTGCTTTCACGTACATTCACTCATTTAATACTGAGAGCAAGCCTGTGATGTAGAATAGTGTTAGAATTATTACACAGATAAAGAAATCTATGATCTGGAGAGCTGAAAACATTTTCGCAAAGTAACATCTCTAGAGAGTTGATGAACTAGGTATGGAACTCAAGTCTTCTGTGGTAGACAGAATAATGGCCCCCAAAGATGTCGGTGTCCTAATCCCCGAAACCTATGAATAAGTCAGCCTACATGTCAAAAAAGACTTTGCAGATGTGAAAAGGATTAAGGATCTGGAAATGGGGCGGTTATTCTGGCTTATCCAGGTGGGCCCAAACTAATGACACGAATTCTTAAAATCAGAGAACTTTTTCCTGCAGAGATCAGAAAGAGATGTGACAACGAAGAAGGGTGAGAGAGGGACTTGACTGGTTTTGAAATTGGAGGTGAGGGCAAGAAGCCGAGGACTGCAGGTGACCTTCAGGAGCTGGAAAAGATAAGGAAACGGATTCTCCCTATATTCATTTCCTATTCTGCTTTGACAAATTACCACAAACTTAATGGCTTAAAGCAACACAAATTCGTTATCTTACAATTCTGGAAGCCAGAAGTCCACAATGGGTCTTACAGGCTAAAATCAAGATGTCGGCAGACCTGCATTCCTGCTGGAGGCTTTAGGAGCAAATCTGATTCCTTGCCTATTCAAGCTTCTAGAAGCCACCTGCATTCCTTGGCTCATGGTCCCCCTTCCTCCATTTTTAAAGGGCATCACTCCAACCTGTTTCTGTCATCGCATCTCTCCCTCTCTCTCCCTGACTTCTGCTTCCATGATAAGGATCTTTGTGATTATATTGGGCCTACCCGGATAATCCAGAATAATCTCCAGAAAGGAATATGGTCCTGCTGACATCTTGATTTTAGCCCAGTGAGATCCATGTCAAGTTTCTGACCTACACAACCGTACGAGAATACATTTGTGTAGATTAAGCCACTAAGTTTGTGGTCATTTGTTACAACAGCAGTAGAAAGCTGATATACCTTCTAATTCTCACACCAGGGAGCTAAAGCATCATGTCACAGCTTTGGTGCACTTTGAGGAGTATCATCTTGGTATCTACTAGTTAGTTCAGGCTGGACCTTGGGCTTTTTGAATGCAGCAGTTTTCTTTCTCGTCAAGAATCTTAGAGGGCTTTGTTATCATTTTGAATTTGTATCACATTGCACATGCTCATAGATTTTTACTTACATATCATGTGTATCCTTAGTCCCATTTTATAGACGACTGAGCTGAAGCACTGATGTTAGTAATTAGAAACATAGCACTCATTTCCCCAGCTTGCTACTTAATATTCTGAGTCATGCTCTACCCTGTCATAAAACTCTATACGTACAACTAAAGAAAATTACAGTGGACAAGGATTTTGGTGGAGAAAATAATCTAAGAGATTGAAGACAGGAAAAAAATGTAGAGGGACCGGAAGTGTGTAAAGTGAGGTGTGTGTCCTCTGTTTACCAACTACATTTCTTTTTCTCTTTGGTAGTTAACCCTGCTTGTTTCATAAATGACATAAAATGTAAAGAAAAGATGAAGAAGAATTAGAGAAAATCATAATTTTAATGTGAAAAAGACTCAATAGTTAAAATGATAGGTTTTTATGTTTGGGTTTCAGATGCATTTATACAAGCATTGATTTACAAGTCAGTTGTGCCACAAGTTTACAAGTCCCAAAATAGCTAGTCAGCAATCTGGAAGCTGTCGCCCTGTCTCACCACATCCCGAGGATAAAGATTCAGTAGTCGCAGTCTAACTGACGAAACTGTTGCTGCTGAAGGTGGAATACAATAGTTCCTACTCTCTCCTAGGAAGAAAAAAAGATGCATTTGTGAGTGAATAAAACAGATAGATCTCAGAGGCACGCAAGAAAGATCTGGGGGCAAATGAGATTTGTTTCCTATGTTGTCATTCTCTGGACCCACACAAGATTACCTGGAAGAGTTCAGACAGAAGAAGCAAAATGGCCCTAATATACACAAGCTCGTGAATTCATTGCAACTGATTGTCAAGAATTTACTACTCTTGAAAGCAGCTTGTCAAATTCCTTTTAGGAGTAGACAAGCTCCACCCTAAGGGCTGGTCAGATGAAACAGAAAGACAAGTAGATGAGCCAGTCCAACACTTACTATCAGCTTCACACAACCCCTCATGACAAGGTCAACTGTAGGTATGCTTGCAGAAAGCTTTTGTGC
Source organism: Equus asinus (assembly GCF_041296235.1). Classification (NCBI taxonomy): domain Eukaryota; kingdom Metazoa; phylum Chordata; class Mammalia; order Perissodactyla; family Equidae; genus Equus; species Equus asinus. Next base: position 92,172,856 of record NC_091820.1, read on the forward strand.
TCCCAAATCTATCATCGTCATCGCCATTCTACAGATGGGAAAGCTGAAGTGAGGGAGTTACACCTATGAGGGTAGTCACTGATGGAGCTGGGCCTTGAACCCAGGTCTTCTTGGCTCCCACTTCACTGCTCTGCTGGCTGTTCTCCAGGGAAAGCGTTCGTGGAATTGAGCAATGCAGTGACTTTAACTGAGGGAAATAAGGTTAACAGCGATGATATATAAATAGATTTGTGTGTGTGTGTGTGCAGGAGCAAAACGCTGAGATTCTACCACCTTCTACTGAGTAGGAACTTTTCCCCTGAGCTGTTAAAGGGTTACTTCTGAGTGGGCTGCTGGGTGTTAAGTGCTTCACATCTTTCACATCATCATTCTTTCACTGCAAAAAAAAAAAAAAAAGAAAAGAAAACCACAAAAAAACTAACACATTCGAGTAAAAAGAATTTCCCAGTAAATTATTTTCCTGGGCAAGAAAGTTTTAAAAGGAATTCTATTTCTCATTTGAAATTAGGATGAATGTCAGCACCAGTCAATCTGTAAAACTTTTTATTTTGAAGTTATGTCAAACTTACAGGAAAATTGCAAGAACAATATAGAAAACTTCTAATTGCCCTTTGCCCTTCACTAATATTTAATAATTTGCCTCATTTTTTTATTATTCTCTTTGTCTCTGCCTTCTCTGTTTATCTGTCTGTCTCTTTCTATATATATATACACACACACACATTTACGTAAACATTTTTTTCTGAACTATTTCAGGATATGCCTCATAAACCCTTAACTACTCTGTGTGTCTTTCCTAAGGACAGGAAATTCTCTTATATAAGCACAATGTAGTTATCAAATTCAGGAAATTTAACATTGATAAAGTCATTTTATCTAACCTATGCTCTATGTTCTACTTTGGTCAGCTTACTCATTCATGTCCACTTACAGCATTTTCCCCTCCTGTGCAGAATTCAGTCTAATCTCACGTATTGCATTTAGTTGTCACACCTCTTTAGTTTTTAATCTGGAGCAGTTCCTGAGCCTTACATTTTTTCCGTGATATTGGCATTTTTTACAGAATGCAGTTCAGTTTCTATAGAATTTGTTCTTCAAAGTGTCCTTCAATGTAGGTTCCTCTGATGTTTACTCATAGTTGGATTCAAGTGAGACCTCTCTACACACTACAGAATTAGTGTTGTCCGTTTCCAGGAAGCACATGCAGAGACATACATTGTCTGCCCTTCACCAATGAGGTCCATTTTGATCACCGATGCATGTATCGTCCATTTTCTCCCCTGTATAGTTACTATTTCCCCCTTGCTAAAGAAACTGCAGGGAGACATTTTAAGACCATGCAAATATCCTGTTTCTCATCCATCCTCCTACCTCACATTTAGCATCAACTGATGATTCTTGCCTGAACCAATCTTTACTGTGATGGTTACAAAATGCTGCTTTTCTAAATCCACCACTCCCTCCACACTTATTATTAACATTCTGTCTATTTCCCTCTCTGTCTTTCTCTGTCTCTCTGTCTCTTTATTTGTCATCACCATAGACTAATGGATTACTAATTTAGTCAATGAGTTATTATTCATTACCTTCTTTATTTATTTTGATGTTCAAATTGTGCCACATTTGCTCAAGGGGGTCCCTTTCAAGCTGATTATTTCAAAATCTGCCTCATTTTTCTTTTTAGTACTTTCTTATTTTCTAGTAAAGCAAGATACATCCTCCAGGCTCATCTTACACCTTTTCTCTCTTAGCCCTGGCATCAGCCGTTTCTCTAAGGAGTCATAGTTTCTTTTAATGGGGAATGATACTTAGAAACCAAGATCTAGACACTGAATATGCTTATTGCTAATGTGGTATCATTGCTAAGGTATCATATTCATACCTCCAATCCTAATCTTGTCTTTCCCCATTTGTTATTTGTATTTCTCCTTTTCCACAGCGAGAACCCTGACTTTCTACAACATCAGCACATTTGCTCTCTTGCTCAATCCTACAGTGCATATCAATGATTTGAGGACTTTTATTATAGTGAACAAACATACTAAGAAGAGCTCCAGGCAAATTTTGGTCCCACGTTTCAGATAGGAGTATTCTCACTAGAATTCTGAAAGTAGTTGGATGAAGAAAGCAGGATCTAAATCATCACTTGGCTAGGACAGTATCAAGCCTCACATCTCTGCTTTATTAAAGTGGCAGGCCCCTTGGGAAAGTAGTCACCCATGTGACACTTAGTAACATTTCATGCCAGTCCTTTAATTAATAAAAGTTGAATTGTACACTTTAAAATCTGTTAAGAGGGTAGACGTCATGTTATGTGTTCTTACCATAATAAAATAAAAATTTAAAAAGTCCTTATATGACAAAGAAACTTTGGGAAATGTTGTACCTCTTAAGTGCTATTTGGATGTCCAACTACTGAGCATTCATAACTTTTATGGGGAAGAGCCAGGAAAGATTAAGCTTTGAAAAATGAAAAAAGACAAAGAAAACCTATTCCAAATTCAAATAATCAAATGAGGGCAGAGTACTCTGGAACAGCCAAAGTTGGGACAGGAATATTACCTCAAAAAAACAATCTTATAGGGGCTGGCCCTGTAGCCGAGAGGTTAAGTTCACGCACTCTGCTTCGGCGGCCCAAGGCTTTGCTGGTTTCGATCCTGGCCACGGACCTAGCACCACTCATCAAGCCACGCTGAGGCGGCATCCCACATGGCACAACTGGAAGGACTCACAACTAGAATATACAACTATGTACTGGGGGGCTTTGGGGAGAAGACGAAAAAAAAAAAGATTGGCAACAGATGTTAGCTCAGGTGCCAATCTTTAAAACAAAACAAAACAAAAAAACACAATCTTGTAAAAAACTCTGGGCTCTCCCTTTGAAATGCAGAATATTGCAATATATGAATGCAAAGTAAAACAACAAAAGAAACAAACAAATCCATGGGCTCCATTACCAGAAGAATACTCCAGTTTTGCATGAAAACTCAGAGAGGTTTCTGAATCCTTGACACTACCTATATATATAGTTCTATATAGTTCTATAGAATGCCTCAGCTCGTATTCCTTTGGATTACTGGGTGTATGGAATACAAAACTTAACAAGTTTCATGATGTGCTTTCTGGGTCAGAATTCCCGAATGTCCTTAGTACCACTGAATCATGTATTTACTGTGTGAAAAGACCTTGGACAGTATTTACTCCAATGCCTCTTCTTTCACATGGAGAAACTAAAGTCTACAGAAAGGAGACGACTTATCCAAGAGCAGAAAGCCTGTCGGGGAAAGAGCCTGGAGGGTTTTTGTTGTGGAAGGGAATTCAGATACAGGCTGGATGGTTGGACTGAATGGTTTTATGTTCCATTTCAATCCTGGAATTCTGTGAGTTTGTTTTCTGATCACCAGTGTGGTGATCTTTCTACTCTACCCTCAGGGGTCATTAGGTTGGAGGGATGGAAAGGGAGCTAGGGACCGCAGCTCTACTTTTTGCTATTTTATATATTGATCTTCCGGGAAAGACTTTTCTGGAAGAAAGAGGTTTGGGAACCATAGCATGATTCAGTTGTAACGCTATCCAGGACTGCATTACAGTTGGAAGTGCTTGCCATACGCGAGTAAATCTTTCAAAACATTGAAGTGTCTTTGCAGCTAGGAAATCTGATGAGGGCCAGAATTTGGCTGAGAATGCTTGTCAACTTTTGGCAGCCTCGTCACTTCTGGCTCTAGTATGTTTCTCTCTACGGCCAACCAACTCTGGTCAGACAGCCCACTAACGTTTGTAATAATTTCTGAAATTCTTCTGAGCAGTACAGCCTATTACTCTTTCTTGCAATGGTGTGTAGAGCTGGGAAATTAGTTGTTCTTAGGAGAGAGCCATGCAAGCACTTCTTCAACAAGATAGAGTGTAGCTAGGGGTCTACTTTAGAGTGTGATGCCAACTCTCAGATGACGTGATAGCTGTTTTTCAACAATTCAACTAACGTTAATTACTCTTGTGAGTCTTTATTCAGAATAGTCTTTCCATTACTACCAAGCAGAATGACAGCAAGTGTGCACACTTACGAGTCCAAGTAATAGCTGCTAAGATATCTTCTGCACATATTACCCACTCTCTGCCTTCCAAGTGTACAAATGTTCCACATAATGGCTTGAGATACTGAAGACGTATTAGCTTATAGAATGTAACATACAAAGATGACTATCAGTTTACTGGTAAGTTCACCCACCCCCCCAAAAATGCCACTATGACAAAAGGATCTTTGTGGCCTCTACTAATTCCCTTAGGTCTTTCCAGAAATATTTAATGTCTGTATGTATTAGACACTATGTTTGACATTGGGCAAACAGTGGTAAAAAAGACCTACAGACGCCCTCATGTTTTGGTGTTTAGAGTGCATTGGGGTACACATATGTAAACAGGTAAAATAAAAATAGGCTAAGATAAGGGGAGAGTTAAGAAATAAGTGGGACCTAATCCAGTTATGGAAATCTTAGAAATGACATTTAAACTGAGATCAGAAGGATGAAGAATTAAACAGGGGAGGAGGACTTGGAGAGAATGTTTTCTGAAACAAGAAGAGCATAGGGAAATGCACAGAGGAGAGAAAAACAGCATGTAATGGGGCTACAATAGCACAGTTTAGAGTGTAAGTTTGTAAGAAGTAATGAACATGGCTGGATTGTAGATCAGCTCCCCTGAGGGCAGTAACCTTGTCTGTTTCGCTCAAGATAGCCTCACCATTATCTACCACAGTTCTTGTCACATAGTAAAAATTAAAAAAAAATTTGTTGAATAATATTAACCACCACCACAAAGATAGCAGTTATTTACTTATTATGAGACAGAAAGCATTCTAAAATGCTTTAGTCATGTGCAATTTTATTAAATTCTCACAACAATATGATGAGGCATTTATTATTATAATTATTATTATGCTCACTTTACAGATAAGGAAACAGAAGCTCAGCAAGGTTAACCGAATAGCCCCAAATCACCCAGCTAGTGATTGGCAGATACAAGGTTTAAACTCAGGCAATCTCGGACTCGCCTGATTCTAAGTGTCTAGATTCTGTGTTAAAGAGTTTTGAATTTCCCTTAATGCAATGAGAAACCAATGAAAGATTTAGTGCTTGGAATTTTACCAAGATGACTCTGGCAGCAATGTGCAAAATGAATTTAAATGGGAGCAAGTCTAGCGGTAAGGAGACAAGTTATGAAGGTATTGTGATAATCCGTGAAATGATAGTGGCTTGGACTATGGTGTTGGCAGTGCAGATGGAGAGAGAGAGCCTGATCCCACAGAGAGAGAGAGAATTGATAGGGCTTGATAGGTGATTGAATGGAGGTGTCAATGAGGGAGACAAAGGAATCAAAGAAGACTTTCAGTTTTCTGGCCGTTGCAGAATTGCAATTGGATATTTGGTGGTGCAACTCACTGAGACAGAGAACAGGAGGAGGAGGAGGAGCAGGTTTGAGATGGTAGGTGGGAAGATGCCAATTAATTTTTGGCATGATGGGTGTGAGATCTTTGAGCTCTTTGAGGGGTATTCAAGTGGACACACCCGATAGACATTTCGATAGACTTGCCTCATGTGTAGAGAAGAGATCAAGGACAGAGACAGACATGTGAGGGGTACTAACATACAGCTTACACTTGCAGCCAATGGAGGCAATTGTAACCTTGTTGGGAAATTGTGTACACTGACAAAAGCAGAAAATTTATGACAGAGCCCAAATAAACACCAACATCTAAGTGACACATAGAGGAAAAAGAGCCTGTAAAAAAGATTGGGGGGGGGGGGGTAGAAGGGAACCTGGAGCATGAGTGTAAGGGAAGCTGAGGGAAAAGAATTTCCCAAGAAGGAAATGGTCAACAGTGTCAAATATTACTGAAACATGAGAACTAAAAATCTTCCACTGTGTTTAGCAACAAGCATGTCTTTGATGACCTCAGAGAAATGAATTTCACTGTGAAGGTGTGTGTGGGGTTTAGGAGAGAGGTAAAAGTCATATTCCAGTGTGTTACAGGGTAAGTTACACATAAGGAAACCAAATAAAAGTCCTAGAAGCAAATGCTAGTTGTTGCCATGGAAGCAAAATCCAGGAACGCTGGGGGATTTGGGGTGGAAAGAGAATTCAGGAGTCCTAATGATTGTTAATTAGTTTAACAGAATGGACTTAGAAGTAGATGGCATGAAGAGGAGCATGAGGTAGTATGAGGATGGGGGAAGAAGGCCAGGAAGTTGTAGGGAATCTCAAAATACATGTGGTTCATTGATTAAATTGGATTTGGACCAAAAATCAATCAGTGAATACTCAGTGCTCTGAAAGAATCTCGCTGTTCTAATTTCACTTGAGCTGAACTGCCTGGATATCTCTCGAAGTAATGATTAGAGTGAGGCTGGTGTTGCCATAGGGCCCTGGTAGCTCTAGCTAGTTCTTGTTCTCCTGAATCCCAAGGAGAAAACCCACACCGTGCACATCTGTGTCCTGGTTTCAGAACTTTATATCACTCATTGGGCTAGGAAGCAGTCAGTCGTCCCCAAGGACAGGAGCAGTTCCTTGTGTTATTAGATTTTTAGGCCTTTCAGGACTCCTGGAATTTCTTTTATTGTGTGGAAGCCTGAGATTTTCTATTTTCCAGACTTACTGAGCAGTTCTCTGCCCAAGATTGACGGCATAGATCTTCTGGAACACAACAATGGATTAACTGTAAAAATGGGCTTAGGAGTTAGTCCCAAATAGGAGTCTCAGGTACACCACTTGGAGAAGTGCAAACAAATAGACTGAACCATAAAGGCAAAAATTGATAAACTGGATTTTCTTAAAATGAGTATTTCAGGGCCAGCCCCAGTGGCCTAGTGGTCAAGTTCCAATGTGCTCCGCTTTGGCTGCCCAAGTTCAATTCCTGGGTGTGGACCTACACCACTTGTCTGTCAGTGGCCAACTGTGGCAACAGCTCACATACAAAAAGAGGAAGATTGGTAGTGGACGTTTGCTCAGGGCAAATCTTCCTCAGCAAAAAAAAAAAAAAAAAGAGTATTTCATATAATTATGAATATGATTATATTTAGATCTACCATTTTATTATTTTCTATGGATCCTCTCTGTTATTGGTGCCTCTATTCCTTTTTTGCTGTCTTCTTTTGGATTATTTGAATATTTTCAAGCTCTGTTTTGATTTAGCTATTAGTTTTTTAGCTATGTGCCTTTATATTATTTTTAAGTGGTTATCCCAGAGATTACAACATACATCCTTAACTTCTCAGTCTACCTAGAGTTAGTATTATACCACTTCATGAAAAATGTAGAAACTTGAAACCACATAGGTCCATTAACCTCCCCTCCACCATCCACTGTGTTATGGCTGTTATAAGTACTACATTTACATACATTATAAACCCCACAAGACAATGCTATAATTTTTGCTTTAAGTAGTCATATGTATTTTAAACAAATTAAGAGAAAAATACGGTCTTTTATATTTACCGACATATATGCTAGCCTTGAGGAACATGTAATGGCTTGTAGAGAAGCAGGAGCTGGCAAAGGAAACTGACAAAAAGCAGCTAGAAGTGTAGGAAGAAAATCAGGCATGTGTAGTCTAAGGGAAGTCAGGGGAGGAGAATGTTTCAAGAAGAAGGGAGTGATTAACAGTGTCAAAAGGTACTTAAAAGCCAAATAGGAGGAATGAAAACTGTGCTAGATTTGGGTACATGGAGGTAAAGGAGGTAGTAAAAGCTGATTTGGTAGAGTGAGGTGGGTGTAAATCAAATTGACACAGTTGAGTGAGCAGCGGGGGAGAGGAAATAGAAATGGGGAAGTTGGACAACTCTTTTGAGAAATCGTAGTGAAGAAGGGGAGAAGAGATAGGTTCATTGCTGGAGGGGGATGTGACATCAAGTGAAGGTTTCAGTTGTTTTAATCGGACAGGCTGAGAATATATGAAAGTCAGTAGGCAGCATTAAGTTGAAAGGTGAGGTTAAATATATAGAACAGAGAAAGTGAAGTTAATGGTATAAGATTCCTGTAAAGATGGAGAGAGAGGATACAAAACACAGGAGAAGTGTTGGCTCTGAAAGATGATAGGATGTGCACAGAGGTAGGGTGGGATGTTTGATGTTGGGAAGATGTTGGAGTTGACATACGGTAGCTTTTGTTGCTCTGAAAAGTAGGAGGTGATATCACCCTCTGTGAGCGAGGGGAGAGGAGGGTAATGTTGGAGGTTGAAGGCGAATGGAGAAGGTCTGGAATAGCAGTTGTGAGTGGAGAATGAGCGGACCAGAGAGATGTAATAAGCCCTTAGACCCTGTTCAATATGTTTTACTATGTAAGTTATTAGGAGACACATTGATTTTGGCTTTAGTTTTAGAAGAAGCTGGGCGATTGATTACTTTACAGAAAGCAATGTGACTATCAAGTGGCCTGCATCCTTGTAGTGGTGCTATGGCATAATAGACATGATGGGTCTGGAGTCACATGGCCTGGGTTTCAGTCCCGGTGCTACCCCTTACTACTCAACTGACCTGGGAAAAGTTACTTAAACTCTCTCATACCTTGATTTTCTCATCTGTAAAATAAGGGTAATAATGTTAGTCTCTAATGTTAGTGGTAGGGTTGATTTGAGAATTCAAGTTAGTTAATATGTGTAAAGTACATAGCCTTGTACATAGTAAGCACTCAATAGCTCAATAATTGTTGGTTCTTATTATTTGCTGATTAGCCCATTCTCCTTCTATTGTCCAGCATATGAGGGACCCTAAATGACAGTTAAAAGGTTGCTTAGTGGCTTGAAATCAGGACACGCAGAGTTAGTTGGCAAAGTAGACTCCCTGATATCCTCAAGCTAGGATAACCTGATGTGTCCATCTCTATGATAGCTGCTGCTCCTAACTGTCACACGGATTTGTGGGTCAGATCCCTTAGGATACACTTTGTAGAATACTGCATGTAAATGAGTGCTTCATCATTGACTGATGTGATGAATTTGGATAGAGACAAGTTGACATATATCTGAGGGCAGATGGAAGGCAGAATGTCTACATAATTTCATCTGGTGATAGCCAAAGTCGTGAAATTGAATCATCAAAATTAAATCAGAGAATTAGAGAATCTTGTATTTGGAAGGGCCCTTTAAGGCCATCTGGTCCAGCCTTCCACTCAGCATTGCAATCCTCCCTACGGCAGCCGGAAAAGAGAATATTAGGCCAGTTGGGAAAGAGATGATGGCGGATGTTATAGAGCCAAAGGCATTTCAAACAAAATGTGGAGACCTAGGGTCTGGGTGGTTTGGTTTTAAACCAGCTCCACAGAAGACAGCAGTAGGAAGAGTCCAAGTCAAGTTGTAAAACTCTTTCTTTTCAGATACAGAAACAAAGGCAGAAGCCTTACTTGTCATTCTGTTGCTAACTTTTGCTTGCTAGCTGACAATGGCACTCTACTTTGAATCTCTTTACCTATCTGTGAAAACGAAATGTTATGTTTCAATCTTCCATGGATGTTTAAAAAAAATAAGCTTAATAAAAAGGCAGACATCCTAAGATGGAAGGTGCCATGTAAACACAAGTTGACTGAAAGTCCTTCTATATCTGCAGCCAAAGTGGCTTTGGGATAAGAAGTGAGGCTGTCACCTTGGGTACCTCATCTTAGGGTGAACTTTGAGCTTGCTTTAGGATAGAAAGTGTTTGCGACATTTTTGTTGACTAGGTTAGGGCTGGTCCTACATAGAATTATGATATCAGATGTATTGGAAACATGTCCAATACATCATGGTCCAGAACCACCATGTCCCTCCTTCCCCATGATCTCTTTCATCTGCTGTCAGAGGCCTGAGATCTCCCATTAGAGTTTTAGTTTTTTGGCTTACAGTACTGATATATGTTAAAAATCTTAATGACCCTGCAAAAGGTAACTCACTGAATTTGTATCACTTATCTTAGTGGGAGTGGGCAATGTTGTAAAAGTTGGAATAGCAGGAAAGAGAAAGAGGACACTAAATGCCTGGGGAGGAGGGAGGATTGAGGATATTGAAAGAAAGTTTTGCACAGTTCACAATTTACCCTATAGCCAGACCTGCTCCAGGGGTAAAACAGAGCAACACGATTCCACGCAAATGTTCATTCCCTTAGCTCCGCCTCACTCCCATCCACACCCCCAGCTCTTTCCAAATCAGGAGGTGAATGAGCTGTTTTTAGAATTTTCTTCACTTTTAAAAGTACTTTTGATTATTTTGCCTTTCCAAATATACTTTTTCCTTAATGAGAGAAAATGAGAGAAAAGGACTGTAGTTGTGCTAGTGTTCAGTCTTAAGGGAACTGTTCAGTTTCATCAATCTTCAGCCAGCCTGATTTATTTTAAGGGTGTGAAAGATCCAAAGGCATGGGTGCACCAAACTGTGAGAAGTCCTAAAAGCTCAGAGCAAGGGCAGGAGGACTCTTCAAGAATGCGAGACATGGGGCCGGCCCCGTCCCGTGGCCGGTCGGTTAAGTTCAGCGCTCTGCTTCGGCAGCCCAGGGTTTTGCCAGTTCGGATCCTGGGCCCGGACATGGCACCGCTTGTGAGGCCATGCTGAGGCGGCGTCCCATGTTCCACAACTAGAAGGACCCACAACTGAAATATACAACTATGTACTGGGGGGATTTGGGGAGAAAAAGCAAAAAAAAAAAAAAAGATTGGCAACAGTTGTTAGCTCAGGCGCCAATCTTTAAGAAAAAATAAAGAATGGGAGACAAGATTAAGTTTATATTTTGGCTTTCACTTTGAAAGTTAGGTTTCTATCTAAATGAAAAGAAGATATCAGCTAACGTGAAATCAACACCAAGACAGTATGGAAAGGGTGATGACCGTGCCTGGTTCTTGTCACTGGGGCCAATCCAGCATCATCTTCCTGTGGGCCTTTCATTCTCCCCACACCAATGACACTGAACAAGAAACAAAGGGAAAAGTAGACTGCAAAACCATTTAAACCAGACTCCTCTGACTGTGAGAAATACTTCTTTATGGCTCACTTCCTAAAATTTGCAAGAGATCCTATTAATCCAGATCCAAAGCATCTTGTCACTGGGATAGATCAATTTAAAAAAACTTATTTTCACATTTAAAATTCTTTTGTTCTGACATAATTTCAGACTTACAGAGAGCTGCAAAATTAGTACAGTTCCTGTATTCCCTTCCCCTAGATTCCCCCTGTTTACCTTTTACCACCTTCGTAGTCTCTGTCCATATAAGTATGTGTATATGTATCAATATATCATTTTATTTTTCTAATTAAGGATAAGTTGCACATATGATGTTCCTTTACCCCTAAATACATCAAAGTATATTTCTTAAAATTAAGGATAGTCTCCTACGTATCCATAATACAACCATCAAAATCGGGAAACCAACATTGATACAATACTATTTCCTAACCTACAATCCTTATTCAAATTTTACCAGTTGTCCCACTAATGTCTTTTATAGCAAAAAACAAAGAAATTTCTGTCTTAGAATCTGGTCTAGATTGACCCATTGAATTTACTTGTCATGTCTCTTTAGTCTCCTTTAATCTGGAACAGTTTACAACCTTTCTTTGTCTTTCATGACCTTGACATTTTTGAAGAGGATGGGCCATTTATTCTTTTCTTTTTTTTATTGCAGTAACATTATATAGCTTTCAGATGTACATTGTAATATATTTCGAATTCTGTGTAGATTACATCATGTTCACCACCCAAAAACTAATTATAGTCCATCCCCTCACATGTGAGCCTAATCACCACTTTTGCCCTCCCCACTCCCCCCTTCCCCTGTGGTAACCACTAGTCCAATCTCCATTGCTATGTGTTTGTTTGTCGTTGTTTTTATCTTCTACATATGAGTGAAATCATACAGTATTTGACTTTCTCCCTCTGACTTATTTCACTTCGCATAATACCTTCAAGGTCCATCTATGTTGTCACAAATGGCCAGATTTCATCATTTCTTATGGCTGAGTAGTATTCCATTGTGTGTAAATACATCTTCTTTATCCATTCCTCCCTTGAGGGGCACCTAGGTTGCTTCCAAGTCTGGGCTATTGTGAATAATGCCACAGTGAACATAAGGGTATGTATCTTTATGCATTTGTGTTGGGCCATTTAGTCTGTAGAATGTTCCTCAACATGTGCTTAGCTGCTGTTTATTCTTGATTAGACTCAAGTTATGAGTTTGTTTCTTTTTTCAAGAATACCACAGAGGGGAGGATGTGCTCTTCTCAGTGCACCATCTTCTTCCTTCTGCTTTTATTAATTTGAATTTGACTAAAAGGAAGAGCTTTCTCTTCATCCCTATTTATTTATTCAAACATTTATTTATATTAGTATTGACTCATGTATTCTCACTTTATTCTCTGGGTTAATCCATCGCTATCATTTATTGTGATGCTCAAATTGTCCCACATTTGGCCAATGGGAGCCCCTCAGATTGGATCCTGTGTCCTCCTGACATGACATCACATCCTTTGAGCACTTTCTTACTTTTGGACACAACAAATTGTTTCTAGGCTCATTTTCTACTTCTCTTCTCCAGCTCTGGAATCAGCTCTAAGAGGCTCTGCTTCCTTTTAGCAGAAAATAACATTTAGAAAGTTAGATTGGACACTAATTTTGCCCATTATTATGGGGTATTGTTGTTTCTAAGCCCTCTCAGCTGACAAAGCTAGGAAATAGGTGTATGTAGGTACGTATGCATGTATGTACGTATATGTGTGTTTTTCTATCTAGCTATCTATCATCTATCCTCCTATCTATCATCTATCTGTCTAATCTATTCTACCTAGATATTAAAAACTGTGAGTATAGGGGCTGGGCCTGTGGCCTAGTGGTTAAAGTTCTGAGCACTCCTCTTTGGTGGCCCTGGTTGATGGGTTTGGATCCTGGGCGTGGACCTAGACCACTTGTCAAGCCATGTTGTGGCAGTGACCCACATACAAAATAGAGGAAAATTGGCACAGATGTTAGCTCAGGGCTGATCTTCCTCAGCAAAAAAACAAAAACAAAACAAAAAAACATGAGTATATACCAATACCTTACTTCCAATCCAATACTACAGAGTTCATTCTGCTCTTCCCCCTTTCTATATCTGTACCTCCCTTTTATAGTGAAAGCCATGTTCTCATTATCTACAATATATGTACTTATTTGCTTAGTCCTAAAATATGCATAAAGTGTTTTCAGGATTGCTAATTATCACACTGTGAAGAAACAAACCTACTCAACTAGGGTTAATATTTGTTTATAGTTCTTTTACCTTTAACCTGAATGTGTATAGTTAAAATACTGTATTCAAATGTTGTTGGGTTTGTTTGTTTTCTTTCTTTTTCCATTCTGAGTGGTTACATTATTCATTTGAAATACAATTCAGTTCATTTATTTTTGTTTGTATTCCATTTTTGGTTCTTCCTCATTCTTGTTGGTTTCATTTATTTATTTTTTGACTATGTGAAATACTATCATGGTTCCAAAAGTCAGAACCCTAGGGGCCAGCCCCATGGCCTAGTGGTTAAATGTGGCATACTCTGCTTCAGCGGCCCAAGTTTGGTTTCTGGGCATAGACCTACAGCACTCATTGGCAGCCATGCTGTGGCAGCGACCCACATACAAAATGGAGGAAGATTGGCACAGATGTTAGCTCAGGGCAAATCTTCCTCAGGAAAAAAAAAATCAGAACTCTACAAAAAAGTATACTCAGAGTAGTGACCCCATGACACATCTCACCTACTCTGTTCCTTCTCCCCATCCTTCCCACCCAATTCCCACACATCTCCTGTAGGTTACCAATTGCATTATTTTATATTTTATCCTTCTTATATTCCTTTTTGCACAAATTAGCATATTCATGTATATTTTCTTATATCATGGGCATAGAACAAAATAAAAACTTAGTCCCGATTCTCTCATTTAAAAGACTTGGATACTCTCTTCAGTAAACTCTTTGCTTGATTTTCAGTAGTCTCCCTCTTCCTGTTACCTTTAGGGCTTGAACACATGGGCATATTCCAATCTGCTTACTACAGAGAGCTTAGGCAGCCGTGTGGTTTTCCATCTTGGCCTCACTTAAGGCTAATGTTTTCAGTACAGATGTACACAAGCCAACAAACTCTTGTTCGAGGAAGAAATTGTCCAAATTACAAGAGCTAAGAAGAATAAAACATAAAAATCCAACTTTAACTTCATTCATAAAGAGAGAAATAAAATTATATAAAGCAAATAAAATAAATCATAAGAAATAAAACTGCTTTAGACACATGTCAATTTTCTTCTATTGAAATAAATCATTTATTTTAGCAGTGAAAGCGTTTATTTCAATATTAGGAAAATAATGCTGTTTGTTTTCAGCATAAAATAACCCTCAGGTGGAATAGACACATTGATTTTTTAAAAATGGATTTCAAATAAATCCAATGTTTTCATAATGAAAACTTACAATATTCACCAGAATATAGTAGTTACATAAGCCAGTGGCTTCCCAAGGAAAGAGAAAATTGCATTCCCTTCTCTTTCATTGGTTTTTGTTAAATACAATTTGTCCATTCCGTTTGACTGGCCAATTTGATTGCAGCATTCTAAAACTCAGCAAGGTGCAATATAGATCCACAGGCTTGACTTAGGAAACCCGAGCCCATACAGCACAATAATTGGATCCACACATTAATTAGATACAGAGATAACCCTGGGCTTATTGTCACCGGGCTTTTGGGCTGAAGGAATCTAGAATAGGATGCTTTGATGTTCTGATGGATTGTCTATGATATTTTGTACCAGAGAACAAGTTATGAGAAAGCAGAACAGCTGTGCCACAGCTATAATCACATGCAAATGTCTAGGAGTCCCCACAACAAAATAACAAAAACACCAGAATGATGCCCATTTTAATCAATAATAGCCAGTCTCTCAGCCCGGAAAATTTTCACACACAATAATCACTATTAAAGCTGTTTCCTTTTTGTGCATCGGTATGTTGCCTGATGGTATGCAGGCTCTTGATAAAGTATTAATCATGTAGCTAAATGACCCGAGTCTCCAACGAAATCATGTCAAATAACACCATCTCCTTAAAATTAACTCATTGAAAGAAGCTTTAAAAAGAGATGTGGGGAACAAAGTAGTTTATGCTGCTGCAGTGGGACCCTATTATACCAGGTTCATTCTACAGCAGTACAAAATATACATAATGCAGGGCCAACTGGTGGTGTAGTGATTAAATTTGTGCACCCTGCTTCAGGGGCCCGGGATTCGCGGGTTTGGATCCCAGGCATGGACACACACACTGTACACCCCTCATCAAGTCAGGCTGTGGTGGCGTCCCACATATAAAATAGAGGAAGATTGGCACAGATGTTAGCTTAAGGCCAATCTTCCTCACCAAAAAACAACAACAAGGACAAAAAAAACAAAGAAAACAAAAGAATCAAAAACAAAGTATACACAATGTTGTTGGTGGTAGAAGTATCCGGAGCGCTACCAGTTATCTGAGCGTGCACCCAATTCCTTAGCTAATAGTTTCAGATAGTCCTTATTTTCTGCCTCCACTTTAATCCATTTACTTAGTAAATACCTACTGATACTATACTGAAATAATATACTACTGAGTACTTATTATATGCCAGGTGGCTGGGCTAGGTACCCTTGTGACTAACATCTTGCCTCCTCCAATGTATTTAGACGTGGTGACTAGATGAATATTGTCAGAACACACTTTGATTGTTTCAAAATCAGCCTCAAAAACTTTTGTCAACACTCCGTTGCCTACCAATACAATACCAACCCTTTCTCTTGACATTTAGATCTCTCTGCAATATGTTTCTTTCCAGCTTTAGCTTCCACATTTTCGCCACCAGAAGGTAAGTTACTTGGTTGCAGTTTAGTTCATCTTAATGAACGTTCATTGAGGATTTACCATGACCAGTGACTGTGCTAGGTAGCGGGATAACGTGGTGAATAAGACAGGAAGAATTATTGTTATAGTGGAAGAGCCTGACACAGGAAACAAATACTTTCAATATAATGTGGCTAAGTGCAATAACAAGACTGAGCAGAGAGTACTCAGGCAGCACGGAGGAAGTGCTGGCAGTTCAGCCTGGGACTTAAAGAAGGGCTTCTTAAAGGACCCTAGACCCCACATCTTATTCAACTTTATATTCCCAGTGTCTAGCATGATTCTGGCACATAGTAACTCAACTACATAGGTAATCCTTCTGCTACAGTCAATTTGGAAGACATCTTTCCTCAAGTTGTTTTTCTGTTTCTCTCCTCTTTGCCTGTAATACCCTCTTTTTCATCACCATCTTTGCCTTTCAGAGGTCCAGATCAAATGCCACCTTCTCCATGATGGCTTTCCTGATTACTGAAACCAGTAAATAAGCATGAAATAAGATTGTCCTCTACGAGAGAAAATTATTACAATCAGTTTCAAATGGATGACATTAGCTATCTGTAGAAGTAATGGAAGAGACTGTCATTAGTGTGCCCATGTCTCTCAGATAGAGCTCGCTAGCCTAGCCCTCCACCCTGAGCCCAAGATCTGTATATTCAACTGCCGACTTGGCGTTTCCATTTGGATGTCACACAAGCCACTGAAGCACAACCTGGCCCAAACAGAACTCATTATCTTTTCATCCCATTGGTCTGTTCCTGTTCCAGTGTTTCCCATACCATACCAGTGAACAGCATCACCATCCACCCAGTCACTCAAGCCAGATACACGGGAGTCATCTTAAACTCACTCCACACTCCCATTCAATCAGTTGCCAAGTATTATTGATTCTGCCACCTAAATATTTTTCTCCATGTTTACTGTCACTCCCCACTGTCACTTCTTGCCTGAGATACTGCAAGAGACTCCTGTCTTGTCTCCCTGCCTCCAGTTTTGTTTCCTTCCAGATACCGCTCCGATTTGTAGCTGGAGTGAGCTGAAAATGAAAAATCGATCAGGTCAGGCCCGCCTTTAAAACACTTCAGCAATTGCAGTTGCCTTAAGGGGGAAGTCCAAAATCTTCCAATGGTTTACAAGGCTTCTCAGATTCAGCCTCATCGCTCCCCACTCTCCCCATCACTCTCTCCTCCTGGTCACGTTAGACTTCTTTCAGTCCACATGGAGCGATTTTTCACATCACGGCCTTCCATCGTGCTCTTTCCTCTGCCTGTAACACTCTTTCCCTTGATGTTTGTGTGGCTGATTCTTATTTATCTTCTGGATCTCACTACTTCAGGAAGCTTTCCGAAAATTTAAAGATAGTACCGTCTTAGGCCATTCAGGCTGCTGTAACAAAATACCACAGACTGGGTGGCTTATAAACAACGGAAATTTATTTCTCACGGTTCTGGAGGCTGGAAGCCTGAGATCAGACCAGCATGGCTGGGTTCTGGTGAAAGTCCTCTTCTGGATCACAGACTTCTTGTTGCGTCCTCACATGGTGGAAGGATGATTAGCTCTCTGGGCCTCTTTTAGAAGGGCTCTGCCCTCATGACCTAACCACCTCCCAAAGGCCCCACCCCTTAATGCCATCACCTTGGCCATTAGGTTTTCAACATATGCCTTTGGGAGGGGACACAAGCATTCAGACCTTAGCTAATAAGACAATTCAGTTAATTCTCCTCATTCTGGTTCCATACTCAGCTGGCAACCTCCTTGTAATAATAAGCTTACCTTATTATATTTTTCTTCATCAGAGACTAAAACATTGTTTCAGTCTTCTGGAATATTTCTTATAACAAAAAAATAAAGTTTTCAAATCCTGACATTCTGGTTTATGCATCAGTCTGTGTAAACTGAGTTAGACAACATCTCTACCTTGCATCTCTCTAACTTCACCAATCACCACAACTAGAAGTGATGCTGCCTCCCTCACCACTCCTACAGTGTTGAGCTTGTTCCAAGGCTCCTGTGCTTCTGTCATACCTCAGACCTACTGCGCATGTCTCATCTCTTCTCCTAGTAAACGCAGACACGGCGACTTGTTCATTGCTGTATAAATAGAATGCACAGGTGCTCAATAAGTATTTGTTAACTATACAAAAACACAAGAAATAATTATAAGTGACACACCTCACTTTGTTGATTCTAATTCCAAACTGTATTCAGAACATTCTCTCCACTGCCAGTACTTTTAGGCCTCATCCGTTTCCCCCTGGGTCACTAGAACAGCCTCTTTACTGGTATACACATCTATAATTTTTTCCCTCTAACACTGCATTTTCCTCCCTGATGTCAGGGTGCTTAAACCACTTCAACAACTTCTTATTTTCTTCAGAATAATAAACCAACTCATTAAATGGCTTCTAAGGACCTTCATGATCTGGCTCCCACTTACCTCTCAAATTCTACTTTCCCTCCTCCTCCCCCCATTTTCCTGTTCTTCAGTCATCATGATCTATTTGCTATTTTTTTATATGCTCTGGTCTTTCATAACCCACATCTTTGTACATTTTGCTAGATGTGTCTGGAATAACCTTCCTCTCTCTGTCCACATAATTTCTATATATACTTTAAAACATAGGTGTAGAGACAATTACTCCAGCAAGCCTTCCCTGACACTGTCACTTCACCCAGGCTGTCCTACGCCTTTCTTTTGTTAGCATTTGCCACTAATTTCTATCATAGCATTTACCATATCCATCTCTCTCTCTATTCGCATCATCCCTCCTCCTAATAAACAAAACCAAACCTGGGAACTCCTTAAGGATAGGGACCATGTTCATCCTGCTTACAATTATGTCTCCAGGGCATAGCACAATGCCCAGTATATACCAGGTGCTCAGGACACAATTGATGAGTGAATGTTCTAGAGTGCTGGTGCTCTGGGCAAGGGATGAGCAATTTCTAGGAAATTAGGATAGAACATGACCAAATGTATGGTGTTGGGACAATGAATTAGCAACCCTACTAGCCTCAATAGTTGATTGTAAGATACATCTTCTAGTAAGCTGGAAACTTTTATTACCTGCCCTCCCAACACATTGGAGTCTGGAAAAAGAGATATATTTTAAGTATCTAGTGACTAAGAAAATAAGAACAGTAATAATAATAATAACAGCAGCCATAGCAGTAATAACAATAAGTTATTAACTGCCTACTTTGAGCCCAGGCACTGTAATACATACTATACATGGATTATATCGTTTCAAATTCACAGTAATTTTATGAAGTAAGCACCATGATGATTCATAGTTCACGGATGAGAAAACTAAAGCTCATGGGTGTAAATGGTTCCCATAGGCCAAAACAGCTAACAAATGGGAGAGCTTTAGTTCAATCTCATATCTATCTGACTTAAAACCCCAGGCTCTTCGTTGCTACCCTGTGTTTTCTAGAAAAGGGTTAAACTTCAAAACACATGGAGACACACATGGATACGTACGAAGTGCTGCTGAGAATGCTGTAAGAAAAGTCCAGAGCTTAACTCCCTCAACCAGTCAATCTTCTTCCTACTCCTTCCCTTAACTTGGAATGAAAGAAGTCTCTAAACAGAAACTTAAACAGTCAATGTGCAGTCTCTTTTCTAACAATTGAGACACTGAAAATTTGCTGGGCTATTTCCATTTAGGTTGCTTTTATATGTTTTGCTAACATCAACTACATGCTCTTGTGGCAAAGCATGGAGGGGGAGCTCTGGCTACAGAGATGGAGGAACTTACCTGAGTCCTCCTGGGGGCTGAGCCCCAGACATGGATGAGAAGAGCAGGGGTGGGGAGAAAGTTCAGAGTATTAAGCTGTTTCTTCAAAGTGGGTGTTCTCCTGGCTGCTCCTTACATAAGTCTTGGCTCTGTCTTTCTCTCTTAAGGAGAGGCCCAGCATGGGCCATCTTGTCAGCATAGATGCGGTACTGTGTGTGTGAGGGTGGGCACAAATTTCATTCCCTCTTACCCATTCCAATCATGCCCCCTCTTTCATATTCAACGCCCATCCTCCTTGACTGTTTTAATTTTCCACTTTCGTTTATGATTTCTCACTTTTGTATGTCAGTAATATACCAGAGATTAGGTATTTGTGCCATCACTTGAGCTACAGGATTTATTGTAGTGGAATGCATTTGGATATAGGGACGATGGCGAGACCACTGTAGTCACCCAGGAGGGAGGTGACCAGAATTCAAAATAAAGATTTGATTCTGGAAAAGGGGAGGGAGAAAAGGCTGCAAAGGGCATTTTCTAGAAATCTTGCTTCCATATTCTATATTGCTTATGTTTTTATATGCTATCACAGTGTAAAAATAAGATGATCTTAAGTGAGAAAGAGTTGCTATTCAGACTATTGACGAGGAGATCTGGATGCACATGAAATCCTGCTGCAACAGATGATGCTAAGCATCCTGTTGTGTTAGACACCAGCGGTAGGAAGTCCAGCTTGATAGGGGCCCTCAGTTGCATGTTGCCCATCTCTGTGTTTGTCTCTCTATAGAGATGGTACTTGAATAGTATTTATTGTAACAAGAATTGCCCTGAAGCGATCAAAATGTGTCTAGTGTTCCTGGGTTTGCGCTATACAGTCTGTGCCTTCATTAGGATTATTCATTTATTAATGTGCTAAAGAGGGAAGACTTTCCCATTAACAGAAGAAAATGGCCAAAATGGGTTGTGACACCTGGCAATCGGGCCCTTAATGGCGATGTGAAAGAATCAAATAAGCTGCTTTCACGTGTCAGAGATGAATTCATTTTCAAATACATGCTGGTTGCCTCTACTCACAGGTACTGAAATTCTCACAGGCCGTTGTAAGCCCTAATTGCGTTTAAACATTGGGGATGAAATCACTTAACCTGAACTGTATTTGTAGACAATGTGCCAATACATTTCCTCCCAAGAAAAAAGACGTAAAAAGAAAAACATGTCTAATGATTTTTTTAATGTATTAGGGACTGGTGACGGAAAATAAGAATCATAATAAGAAAGATAAATCTAAAGAAATGGGAAGAAGATGAAATTAAATCTTAAATAGCTGAATTATTGGACTCAGAAGTTCCTATTTCAGAAAGATCCATTCAGCTACCAAATGCTAATAATTATATATCTGCCCGCTCATGGTTCTGTAGCTACCTGTGACCAGTCATCATTCATATAGAGACATAAGTCAGATTCTAGCTTTGCCCTCTTGGCTGTCTTAAGTGAAGAACTGGCAAAGTACGAATGCAGGGACTGCCAATGACTGGAAGAAGAGGTGACTGGGGAATGGTGACAAGTCAAGTGAGGGTAGGATAATCCTAAGAAAAGAGAAGGAACATGGCAACATTTCTTCCTCTTTTAAAAATGTCTCCACTGGCCTGGGGTTTACCCCTAGGCTCAAATTAAGAGCCACAATGAACATGTATCAAAAAGACATTGAAATGTGCATGCCCTTTGAGCCAGAAATTCCACTTTAGGAATTTATCTCAAGCAAATTAATGAGGATGTGGGCAAAACCAGAGATGTAATGAAGTTCATTGCAGCATGAGTTGTTATAGCCAAACTTTGGACACAGCTTAAAAGTATTAAAAAAGAGGATTGATTAAATAAATTAATCGTATATCCATAAGATGGAATATTAGGCAGCCATTAAAAATATGATGTAGTCTATTTTTATTGGCATAAAGCACAATCATAATTGTTAGTTGAGCAAAAAGGATTATAAAACTACCCACAGTGTGATCCCTTAAAAATACATGTAGAAAAATCTCTGAAAGACACATAGCCAGGCATTACCAGTCATTGTCTCTAAATGATTTTTATTATGGTTGCAAAAGAAACATTCTTTTCTTTTCTTTTCCCTTTTTCTTGTTCCCGTGTTAAGATACTTCTGTCATGAATATACACTCCTTTTGTAATAATATGAAATGACTACAACAAACTTTATTTTAGAAGAATGATATAGTTGCCAAGCCAACAATAATTCCAGAAGCTTGGAATGCCCCTTTGAATGCCTATGCACAACTTACATACCTCCCTTGCATCTCAGTTTACTCATTTGTGATATGGAATAATAACACCCATTTCACAAAGTTGTTGAGAGGGTTACAGAAGGCAGTGTGTAAAAGTGTCTGACTCCACGTTCAGCACCTTGATAGGCAGTCAATACATACTGAAGTTGCATCTGCATGATAGGTCAGTAATCCAAATTCCATGCAGGGATGAATAGATCAGAAGATACACTAGAGTATACCATTTTTGTTAGTTAGAGCAATCTGCTCTTCAAACATAAATAAGGTAGATTCCAGCATGGGATATATTGAGATCGCCCTTACCCTGCTGTCTGGAGGGTTGGTAGAACTGAAGATTTGGAAGGACATAACAGCCAAGCTCAGATTAATCCAGACACCTACTTCACCAGCAGACACCGAGCCCACAACCTCACTTTATTTGAGCGCAAAGACAGAGTAGTGCAACAACACATGGTTTGCTGATTCCTTGTTAAAATGGAAAATGTCAACTAAAAATAATTGTCTTTAAATACTACCATTAACAAAACCCAAGAGTTTTGAGCAAACAGATGTCTAAAAAGAAACTTATTTTCTAAAATGTAACTGGGACAATGCAACCCGCCAAATTGCTATATATTCAGTTTCTAAGACACTGATATTGGCAAGTTCTATATTGCTCTCTATTGGTAGTTGGAAGAAACTCCACACAATGAATGAAGAGCAAATGGCACTTCTGAGTCTGAGGTGGAGTGGTTTACTCAGCCATTTAGCGAATATTTATTGAGCAGGTACTCTGTGGCATGCTCTGCAATAGGTACAAATGGCAATGGGATAGGACCCGTACCCTCAGGGAGTGTTCCATGATAATGAACTAAAGCAGATTAGATATCAAGGAACCTCAGTACCATTTCACATTCTGTTAAGAGAGATTTGCATATGCTACATAATAATGCAGTAGCTTGGTCTCTCAATTCTTAAAATATGGAAAACCATAGCTATCTTTATTGATGATTAAATGTATGAGTTATTTGAAATTGTCTTAAGTCCTTGGAGAAAGCTCTTTTTGGAAAATGCTAGGCTGCTTTTCAGGCAATATTGTAAGAAGATATTTTCCTTCATCCTTGTTTCTTTTTCTGAGAAGTCTTAACAATCAACAAATCAAAATGTTCTAATTTTATGTCCGTTTATCTTCATTTGATGCTTTGGAAGGTGTATTCTTTTTCTTTTTGTTTTTTCTGTTTTACAGTCTGCTAATCTTCAGCCCCATGTGTCTATTTAAATACATCATTCTAAAGTTGCAAATATGTAATTTGTTTATTTCTCTTTGCTCTCAAGTTGCTCCCCAGTGAAATTTATTTTTCAAAAGCAATTTAAAGGTGCATCTTTCAACTGGTTAATCCAGGCAAGCTGATTGTTGGTTCTGTTCTCTCAACTGTTGAGGAATAGTTGTTGGATTCAAAAAGGAGAGGGTTGGCTTGTGTGAGGCAATGTGGGCAAGATTCTTGTCTCGCACAGTTGTGCCAGTGCACCTGAGACCCCACGAGCAACACATTCCTTTCTCAGCACCCTGGCATCTCTTGGCTGCCATCTGCCAAGCCAGGTCCAACAGACTTCTTTGATGACTTAGTGAAGAACACAAACTTATATTTGGCTAAAACAATCTTTTTAAATTCAAAGTAAGAGCCCAATTGTAGTTTACAAAAATGAAGTTCTAATCATTTAGTTCATCTATTCACTATCACTTTCAAATTCACTATCATGGTCTACAGTCTCTACACGCTCTGGCCTCCGCCTCCCTCTCTGGCCTCAACTTGTGTTCTTCTCCTGCTTGCTCATTGCACTTAAGTCACACTCTCTTTCTGCTTCTGGAACATACCAAGTTCATTTCCTCTACAGGGCTTTTGCTCATGCCACTTGTTCCCTTCTCCTGAAATGATCTCTTCCTCTCCAAATTACTTCTCACTCTCCCCTCCCCCAACTCTCCTCCTCCACCCCTGGCCCATGCTCTACCATCAATTTGGCACCTACTTATCCTCCAGCACCTCAGCTCAAACCTCATTTTCTCTGAGAGGACTTCCCTAAGTTTCTAGATCAAGTTCTTATTTTAAATACATTTTTATGAATTGGAAGAAAGCCAGTGTAGCTGAAGCATATGGAGCAAGAGTGGCAGTGGTACCATTTGGGGTCGGAGAGGTAAGTAGCAGACAGATCAAGCATGGCCTTGCAGGCCTAGGTGACAATTTAGTTCGTAGTAGTTTAAGAATAATAGAAAGCCATTAACGAGAATGACAGGGATCAGATTTGGAGTTTGACGAGATCACTCTGGCTGCTCTATGGAGAATCTGCTTAGCTAGAGGAAAAGGGGGCACACAAAGAGACGAGCTACGAGGCCATTTGCACAGTCTGGGAAGGGGAAATGGTGGTTTGGACCAGGGTGTTGACGCTGGAGGTACAGAAAAATGAGTAAGTAGTAGACGTATTAACGAAATGAAATCAAATCAAGAAAACTCGCAGGTTGGGATTTGGAGAGTGAAAGAGAAGGTGGTGTCCAAGATTGTGCCAGTCCTGGCTTGTTCAATTAGACGGATGGTGGAAGACCAGCTTTTACGGGTATTTGGGTGTGTGGCGGGGATGGGGTAGGTTGGTGAGGACAGCAATAGCGTTGCAGTTAGCTCTAGATTTTAGTTTTAAACTAAAGTTTGTAACTTTCTTAGTAGAGTACTTTATTCTACTATTACAGCTTCATAATAATTATAGCTTACACTTAGTGAATACGTACTTACGCCAGGCACTGTTCTACGTGCCTCACATATATTAAATCACTTAGACATCAATAAATGATAATGTTTATGATTCCATAATTATCATTATCATTATTGCAACATATACTGCCTGTCTTTCTTGGACAGAGTTAGTTAACACAAGCAATTTCTTTCTATCCAATTCTCCTTTTTACAGACTCCATGCAGGCAGCTACCATATAGTATGGGCACATTCTTCAGAGAAATTACAATGCAATTGATTAGATTACAACCGTCTGGAGTTCTCTCCTAATCCTGAGGGCACATCCTGGACTAGTGACCTAAACCAGCCTTGGGTATTTCCATGTACGTAATGTATCTGCAAACCTGTACTCAGAGTGGGTTACTTTTCTCTGTGTGTTGATTCCTATTAACTTCATTCTTATAAAGTGATTATATCTGGCATTAGTCCCAAATTGTCATGGTTATTTGCTAAAGCCACTTATGTACTGACTAGAGCATTTTTGGCCAATCTAGAACAAACAGCTCAATAGGGTTAAAAATAAAATCTCATGTTTTTAGAAAATCTGCTCAACTAAGAAACCCAACAGGCAGCCTTTTTTATTTTATCTTTTAAAATTCAATTTCATAAACTGAGGGCAGAAAGCCCCTTAGAGCTTTCTCTGGCCTAAATGCTGACAATATGAGGACCTCAAAATACTTCTGTGTATCTCATTTTGCGAGACCGACAAACTAGCTGGGCTAGTCCACACTTGAACGATCGAGGTATAAGAAGTTTGCACAGGTATTTTGGAAATTGATTCAAATCAGCAGGTTGCATGCTGATGTCACTTTTGATCATCAGCACCACCTTTGCTTTATTTGGGAATAGATTTGTGTTTGCCTAGTAAGTTGGGGTATAGAAAAGAAAAAATGTTATTTTTATTATACAAGAAAACATCATCAGCAGGCATCCATTGCACTGGACAGGCAACAGTATCAATAGTTTGTCTTCCTCTCTCAGCTTGATTTTAGGTGGAAATACTTGGGCCCAAACAAAACAACAGTGGCGTTAGAGATGGTCTTCAGCTTTTCTTGGAGATATGAAACATGGAAGCATAGATTATTATACAGGCTTATGACCTCTTCTTTGGGTTTCAAAATGCATTGCAATGATTTCAGAACTTTAGATTTTGTCAAGGGTAGTGAAACAGAAAAGCAGGAATGACTAAAATAACTGACAGACTGAAGTGATAAGCGAGATTTGGGATACAATACAGTGTGTGGAGCTCAGCTTCGGCTCCCAGCCACATGCGCCCCATTTATAAAACAATCAGGAAAAGCCTCCTCTAATGAGGAATTGCCAAAGAAGGCACTTGTTAGGATTTATATGCAAGGAAAGCTCGTTGATTCGCGGAGGAGAAGATGATCCAGGAAGCTGAGTAACTATAGCTGCCAAGAAACGGGATAAATAGCAACTCACAATGGGACTATTTGCAACATACGGCAATGGAAAAGCTGCCTTATTCTCTTTGTGATGGCCGTGGTACCTTGGAGGGATCCATACCACTAAGAAGGAAAACTGATGGAGCCAAAGAGGCAGCCTGTGCCCTTGCTTTGAAGTTGATTGGCCCAGTAAGGCAAATGCACGTGGGAGGTTTGACTTTGTTGTTCACACTGGTCCAGATGGTGCTTTCCGAAGCCAGAATCTCTGGGCCACCGGAGCAGCATGGAGAAGCTTTCGGCTCCTCCTGAATCAAATTCTGGCTCTTGCAGCAGGCAAGTCATGGAAGAGTGCCAAGCTTTTCCAGCCAAAAAACTACTGAATTCTCTTTCTTAGTTTCATCCAACTCTTCGTTTGAAATATTAGAGTTGTAAAATGTGAGTTAAGAAGAATTTTTTTTAAGACTATTTCTGATGCTTTGAATCATGACATCACCTGAAATTAAGTTAGAAAATAAAAGAAGCTCTTCATTTACATCTTTTTAATTGAAGTATAGTTGACATACAATGTACTTACATTTTTCTTCAATCTGCAACTGATTTAGAAATAAATGCTTGTGTTCAAAATGCAGAGTACAGCTTGTAAGTCATTTTCTTGAACTGATAAACCCAACACAATTTTACATGGCTTGCCAATTGGGACTGGCTAAATCCTGTCCACTGGAACAGGGTTTACAAGTGACCCTTCCATACGCTATCATGGGGACTTGGATTCCTAACTCTCAGAATTGCCTTTACCTCCCTTCTGATCCTCTGTACTTTGTCTTGTGTATGGAGGGTCATCGCCACCAGATCACAAGCTCCTCTGCGAGCAGAGGCTGTGTCTCTGCCATATGTGCTCACCTTGACTCTCCCTCCTCCTAACCCTGCGTGGTACTTTGCAAACACTCTAAGATATTTGCTAAAAGTAGTGGAAATTTCATTCAGCCACTTATTTCATCCTTTAGAGCAACTCAGTGTTTTTGTTTTCTTATCCCACATCACAAGCTAAGAGAGTTAAATGTTTTTCTGTAGAGAGGCCCTAAGAGCTTTCTCAGAAACAGAGTCATGGAAACCAGAAAGAAAGGGAGAGAAAAAGTGCTATCCAGCACTTCAGACTGGTGCCTAATTTTCATTAAGTTAATTGCCACATTCTCTTTTCATTTTCCACCATCTTCAGGGTCTAGGCTTATGAAGAAAGACTCACTTTCTTGGTTGGGAAGAGACCTTATTGTTATTATTATTTGATTTATCAAAATTAAATCATAAAATAATTATGGTTATTGTTAACATCACTGGTATGCTGAGAAACCTCATGTATTCTACAGCCTTTTCTTTAGTCCAGACACAAGTGCCACCTCATTCAAGAAGCCTTCAGTTCTGGCCTACCTTTATTTCTCTCTTCTTGAACCTCTTATAGCACTGTACAGCATAGGGTAGCGTTTAACATGCTACCGAGAATAAAAGCTCTAGAAGGGAGAGCTATGTCTACTGTCTCTGTTTCCCCCAACGTCTCCTAGCATGGGGATCGGACTCTATAATAACTGATACTTTATGTATATGATTTCAGAATTTATATTCTCAGCCTTACCATCTCCATCGTTTATTAATCCAGCTGATAATTCCATTTGGATGGCTCCATATTGTCTCCAGTTCAGTGTACCTAAAACTGAACTCACAAATTTCCTTAAAACTAGCTTCTCTTGACTCATCAGTTTCTTTGAGCCACCTAAGCCTCAAATCTCACTGAAACCTTTGATTTTCTCTTCCTTCCTTTTCCTTCACACCCAATCATAGCTCTAGAATCCTTGCCTCTCAAATTTTTTTCTTCCTGTTTCTATCTCCTTCTAACTTCCTAATCCAGCCCTATCATCTCACACTTAGACTACTGCAATGATCTCCAAATTAATCTCTGTGTTGATTCTCAACTTCATCTACACCCTGAAATCAGCCCTTTACCCCCAGATTTATTTCCCTAAAACTCTATAATACATCGTTCTTGCTCTAAATTTTGCTTGTTATTGCTATTCAAGTGGCTTGTCACTTCCCTTACAGGTGAAGTCCAAAGTCCTTAGCCTGCTTTACAAGATCCTTTATTTCTAGCTTTACACGAGTTTTCAAAATATATTTCACGATTCCCATATAAGAAGCCAGTGACTTTAACCAATGTCCCTAAAATATGCTCTGCATATTCCCCTTGTTTGTACCTTTGTTTCTGCTGTTCCCTCTGTTAGAAACGTTATTCATCTTCCTCTCTGTCAATGTTATCTATTTTTTCAGGTGTGACTCTACAGTTGAACACAATGCTTGGCACGATAATAATTCGTTGAATGAATGGACGGACCTAAGTCACGCTTCACTTAGAAGTCGCTCCTGCTTACTTGAGACCATGATGATTTTTTCCCTTTTTAGGATTTATATTGTACTGATTATCTCTACAAATAATTTGGCGCTTAGCAAATATTCCTCACATGGCTTAATTTGAATATGTCTTTCTAGAGTTTAGTCAATTCTAAACTCCTTTTGGACAAGTTCTAACTGTATCTTTTACGTTTGGCATCTCTCACGTAAACAAGCACAGAGTCCCATATATAGCAGCTTACAATATACATGTGTAGATTGCTCACAGGTGCTCAGTACCTCCTTGCTGCCAGATGGACTATGGAAGTAGAGATAGTGATATTGACTGAGGTTTTTTAGTCCTTTTGTCCCCGTGAATTGATTGACCTCTCTCTTTTAGAACCTCCATATTTTTTAAAATCAAAATTGATATTATTTAGCTTTTTTTGGTAAAGGCTTTAATTTTTCCACGATTTTAAGGTAATTGTCTTCTGAGATAATATTTTGTTAATATCTTCAAAGTGTGTATGACGAAATACAGCAAAAGTTGAATCCACAGTATTGGAAAAGCCAACAACAGCACTCACAGATGACAGCATAGTTGACCCTACACTTCAGCTACCTTTGATGACTACACAATATATTGATCTGGTCATCTAATAATCAATTGCTGAGATAGTAAAAAACCAACCAACCAACCCCACCATGTCTACGTGCCATGCAAATTATAACACAGCATAGCACTTCCGATCTTTGTAATTATATAGCTGAATAAAAAGTGAAACACATGGTTCATTCCTAAGATGTTTTGTCTACATGTTGCTAACATCAAGATGGATGGCGACGTTGCAGCTCATAGCTAACTAAGAAGACACAGCTTCAAGGTATCTATTCAATCTTCACATTGGAACTGGATGCTATTAATTTCAATAAATAGATACGCTCTGTGAATAATTAGAAATATCAGCAAGACTAAATCAGGAGATGTGATTCCTTATTAAGAGAGAAGCTAGTGAGGAGAGGGGAAATAAGACAATGTGTTGAAATCTTTTTGAGACAGGTGATCCCCAACACTCCTTTTTTGTTGTTTTTATAGATCCCTAAGAAATATTCTTGCTGATGAAAAGAATAAAGGTATCATGTGGCAAAGGATAGGGGCTCAAAGTCACGCAGTATATGGAGATCTAGCATTCTTGCCTTATAATTTAAATCGGTGTATATGTGTGTGTTTGCATGTTTGTAAGAAAAGGAGAGGAGGAAAAGGAAAAAGAGGAAACAGGTCTCAGTTATAGTGCGTTTGGTTATAAGTTACAGAAGTCCGCTAAAACTAACTTCAGTGAAAAAGGGGAATTTATCTTTATCTTAAGGAAATCTGAGGTAGAAAGCTCACGGGTAACTGGAAACAACGACTGAAAAACTGTCAAGAACCTGGCAAGCTTCTCGCTCTCTTTTACCCCTCTCTCTCCAGAGCAGCTTTCATCGCGTCAGCGAATACAGCAAATACAAAAACATAGCCTCCTTGCAGCTTCTGAATTTCTATGTTCTCGATTTACACAAACAGCAGAGGCTGACCCACCTCTCTGTGTCATAAATCCAAATTCCTAGGAGAAGAATCTGGTTGGCACACTTTGAGGTAAAACGTTCACCCTCATCTGATCAGCTACGGCTTAGGGGCAGGTCCAGAAGAAAAACAAGCCCAGCTTAGGTTAAATGTTTCCACACGTCCAATCCCCTTGGGCTCCAAGGGAGAGGTGGTATCAGTTACATGGCATGCATATAGCAGCTGGGGCCCACTCCTGTTGGGGGGCTGTAGGAAATGAGGTCATGGGATTGGCAGACACCCTATAAAGTGAATATTATAGATAGAGAGTAGGAAAAAGGGGAGAGATAGAGGAGAAAAAGGGAGAAATTTAAGCATCTTAGTTTTATATAGTCATTTAGTTTTGATATATTTAATATACAATTCAAGGCAATTACAATTTCTCATTGTTGTATTATTTATTGTTACTGTTCTGCTTACATTATCTGATAAGACTTTTTAAAACTTCATATCTTGATGATTTATGTGTAATTATAATTCAATGGCAGTTTATTACATACATAATCTAATTTTCCATCCTAAATAAAACATCTAAATGAAAACCTAAATAGGCCTTTTATATACTCATTAACACAATATGTAAAATCGAGACAGTGCCTAGGATCCTATATGCGATGCCCTACTTTGGTGAGGCAGAGTTTATCAATTAACGTCCAGTTCCCTTACATTTTTTAAAGTGTCCATATCCATTAGCTGGAATTAAAATGACATATTTATAAGATTAAGTAGTTTTGCATATAGTCCTGTAGCATCTATATTTTACTGTCCTCATGTCTGAAAATGCTTACTTTTCCTTCAAACTCATTACAAGTGTATTTTTAATTAACTGAATTGCTGCATCATCTTTCATTTCTTTTAACAATATCCTTGGACAGGTCACTATGAATTTTGACACTAGGCATTGAATGTTACAAGCTCTGTCAGTCCTGTGGGGCAGTCAAACAGTATAGCCTGGTATGGATCAGGTGACTGTGACATGTGGGAACAGAGGGCTGTGAAGCTGGCAAAAGTTAGACTGGTAGTAGTTAATAGAAAAAAATGATAAAAGTTTTAGGGAAAAATCTTTTATATTATAAAGTACACTCAAATGTAAATATATATTGAATAGAGAATGGATATGCAAATGAGATTTTTGAGGGGCCGGAGCGGGTGAGGATGAATGTGCTGTTGAAATGATGGCGCTGACATACTCTGCTTTGTTCATTGTAACCAGGTTGGCAATGTGGAAAAAGTACCGGGCCGGAAGTTAAGAGAACTGGGTTCTAGTTCGAGGTGAGACATTTACAGGGAATGTGACTTTGGTCAAGTCACTTGTCTTCCTTGAGTCTCAGTTTCCTTGTTGACAAAATAAAATGGTAGGATGAAATGGTCTCTAAGGTACGTTTCAACCATTTGATCTTATGACCTAAAATGATTTGGAGAACTATAATTCTTGATTCTGCTAATCCGTGCAATTTCATCCTGTCAGGGGTTGGTATTAACAATGGATGTGATCCAATGATATCTACAAGAAGACTGTTTAGTTTGCATATCTCCTCTCTTTTCCCTGAGGCTGCACATCTTGTTCGTGTTGCCCTGACTTCTCCTTGGTGATGAGGAAGGAATTTCATTTGTAGGAAGAAGCTGAGGGAAGCTGGGTACCTTCTGATGAATGGGAAGCCATGGGAAGGGTAACAGCCTGGAACACTCTCAGTTCCGCCTCTTTCTTTCGGCCCTCTCTCACTGTGTGGTAATGGTGTTAAATCTGGGACTAGCGTAATACAAGTTTGATGATTGTGGGGGACACAAATGCAAACTAAAGGCAATGGGGTTATCAGGCGGCACCCTCTTCGCTCCATCTCAGGCAAACTTCAGGATGGGAGAAAAGGTTAAAAGTGTGAGCCAACTTGTAATTTGGAGATAGAAGAATTCATTTTCTAATAGGAAAGCTAAATTCTATATAAAAAAGAAACTTTTATTAAAGCAGTTCCACCAGAGTGACTCTGATTAAGAAGTTGAGCAATTTTCATCATGTAAATTATGTTTTTAAATTAGATTTAAATAACATAGTAATACTTTTATTCGTGTTACCCACCATTTAAAAGAAATAAATAATTTGCTTAACGTCTTGCATTTTCACGAGGTGAAATTCCATCACAATCCTTGAGTAATTGAAACTATGGTGATTTTTAGAGCCATCCAATTACAGAGATTCACTGCAATTATTTTTCTAATAAAGTTAGTTTTCATTTTTGTGTGTCTGTCATTTCCTGTCAATGTGAGGATGTTTTAAAAATCTTTTTCTGATGAGGCCTGGATATTGTTGTACCTGTAGAGCGATATTTATTGATGCTGTCTGATAAATGGAGAGCCCCTAAAAGAAGGCATGATTATAAATTTTAGTGTGTCTATTTATCTTTATTTTTCTGCCAGTATCAATAAACAATTGGTTATCAGTATGGTTATCAGTATGGTTATCAGTATGTTTATCAGAATGTTTTTCAGTAACTTATTGACCATAGTACATTGAGTGGAAGTCTGGAATTTTACAAATAATTTAAGGGAAATGTTAATGCAGGCGTATTCTATTTAGATAGTAATGCTGTAGTAAACATAGGACTAACAGGACTGGTGCCTCTTAACATTCTGAGAATTTTGTCTTTTTCTGTTTTGACCGATTAAAAGTTGAGGGGATTGAGGCCAGTGTGATTGTGGGGCTTTGCCCTCTATTCACCCTTAACTGTAGTTTTAAAATCGGAGGAAAGTGTGAGAGCATCAGAAAAATTTAAAGTTCAATGAATTATTTAACTGATCCCTGTCCGGATGTTTATTCAGCGAGCCCACACATGTCTCAGGCCTTGTGCTAGGCCTTAGGGATACAGAGATTAATTCACCTGGTCCCAACTCTCAAGAAGGTCACAGTTCTAGAATTAGTCTCTGTAAAACACAGGATAGGAAAGTTGTCCAATGTCCAGGGCCTGGGTGTGTGCTGAGGGTAGGCAGTGCAGTGGGTGGGGGAAGGAGGGGTTCTAGGAACAACCTGTGACAATTCCCACCTCAGCAAGTCAGTTTAGTGACTCAGATCCACAATCAATAAAAGTGATTTTGGAAAAATAGTTCCTTTCTCCTAGTCTCCTGCTCTCTTTAAGTATAAGGAGTTAATTTGCCTCATCTCTCAGGAGTGAGAGATACACAAAAAGTAGAGTGGAACTTGGAAGCAAAAAGAGAGAGAAAAATCAATTTAAGACCAAAACTGTGCTTTTAAACCATGGCTCCCTGTGTAGAGTTATTATAGGTCTAAATATTGTTGTACTGTATATCTAAAGGTTTGCATTACTGTTAGTTTAATGACGAAATCTACATTTTAAAAGGTCAGTCAATGAATTAAACACGTGTGTGGTAGATTTTTGCATTGCCCGACCATTTCAAATATACAATCCAGTGGAGAAGGCAAATGTGCCTGATGTACAATGAAATCAAGTTTTGTTACCTAGCAGGCCTTCTTGAAAATTTACAAGGTCGAAAAGGAGAAAAAGGTAAATTCTGCTTTTTGGGGGTAAATGTGGGCTATAGTTACACAATTACAAAATAGTGGCCCTCAAAGTAAAAAAATGCATTCAACTATGGCAAAAATTACAGTTAATAATGTATGGGCTCACTGAAACAAACAGAAACCCATTGGTCATAAATTAAATGCGGCGCTCTGAACTGAAGCTCATTGTGAAGTGTGTGGGGTCGGGGGGGGTGGGGGTATGAGGAAGGCCTGTCTCTGTTGAGTGTGTTGGGAGGTGGAAAAGGAGAGAAGCTTTGACATCGGCAGCCCAAAGAAACCAGAATGTGGTAAACACCAGGTTGTAAAGGTCTGACAAAGGAATGATTACCAGTGAATCATCTGTTAGTGCCGAGGAAATAAAGTTCATTTGAACAATATCAGGTGGCTTGAAAATATAGGATGATGTCAGAATAGTCTCAGATATCAACAATATAGGGGGAGAGATTTCAGGGAGGTGTTACATCATCTGGTAAAAGGCTCCTTTTGTTTAACGTGCTTATTAATGATCGAGAGATGTTAACTATATTCATAGCTGATATCGAATTAAGTTTTTTTTAAGTTACAAACGCTACAAAGAACAAAGACTTGCCAGGTTGGAGATATGGTAGAGAGACAAAAAGCAAGGCCTAACCTGGACAAATTTGGAATGAATACCACAGATGGGAATGGAATACTTGTAGATATTGAATTGTGAAGAAATAAATATAGATGCTATTTACCTCTCTCTGGCCCTTGCCCCTTCCATTTCTGAAGAACAACAGTGAAAACAACCACAGTAACAAGAAGATTTGGGGACGGCTCATTAAAAATATGCAGAAGTGCCACATTAAAGTTCAAGAAAAAAATAATGTCCAAATAGTAAATCCACAGCCTAAGAGTATTTGAGAATGTTTGTAGAAAACGTATCATGTCTAAAACAGCGGTTGGGGCACAGCGTTGGTCTACCATACAAAATATGTGAAATCAAGGGAGGCTCTTCATTAGCGTTTATAAAAACTGTTTTAGAGAAGGCTAACCCAGGGGATTATCTGAATCTGGACTATTGCTGCTTTTTAAGGCGTCAGACAATGAACTCAACGAGCAGGAGTGGGCCATTCCCACGAATAGGCCTTACCTATGAAGGATTATCTGTCATTTTCACTTCCTTCTTGCTAGAGGCACAGCGATGAAGAAATTTCCTCTCATGAAATGTCAAACCTTCTAGAAGCATACTATTTTAATTTCCACACTCTAAATCTCCCACTGAGAGCGGATCCCTGTCCTCAGAGAGTTAACATTCCAATATGGCTGCTTTAAGGAGGAAAACACCAGCTCTATTTTGAAGTTCATAAACAGCAGTAGACAAATAGTTTTAATGGCCAATTCTTTGCGTGTGGGGGCGGAGGGCAACTAACGAATGGAGTTCCCAGAGTAAATTGGTAGTCTTTCTTTGAGGTAAAGTGCTCATATGTTTAAGGTAAATTACCTTTTCCAGGAAGACCATTTTGCTCTCTGAAGAAGTAATTTAGTTCAAAAGGGTACCAATTCAGTATCATTAAGCCTTTTAGGAGCTACATTTTCTATTACAAGCAAATCCTGGATAAGGTAATTTGCCTCAATTAGATGATCACTTTGAATCCAGGAGGGAGTATATTTTACTTCCCTTACTCATAGTCATCAATTTTCTTTTGATTGCCCAGGTGTGTATGGAGATGTGTTATGTGTTACACACAAGCTTAATAAAAGAAGATCCAGTGCCTTGTTGGAAGTAGCATATGCTCAGCTGCACCTTAGCACATGTCCCAGTAACCGTTCAACACGGATTAAGTCCTCAGGACTTACACCCTCGTCAGTGGAGGATATACAAAATATGGTCCTTCATTAAAAGGAGTTTATAAAGTTTTTATTTTTGACAGGAAGGTGCCTGGGGTAGATCACAGAACAGCACTGGCCTACCTTTCATGGATGTGGTAAAGACTGTCTTTTTAACAACTGTCAAAGTGCTTTAAATATTAAGCCTTATGGAACCACTAATTATATCTATTATTTAAAAGGCATAATGGGAAGAATTAAAGCCAAGAAAAATTTAGGGAAAAAAACCTAGATTTGGTGCCAAATAAGCAGCTTTTCTGATGGTTGAAGAGTAGGTGAAGGTTACTCGTAGAAAGTGTATTACAGCTGTGACTTAAAATGGGAATACAGGAAATGTGCCGGAGGAGAGGGAAAATCATTAGGTGCCGCAATTTAAACATTAGGCAGTGACCAGCTGGCTACCCTCTTGGCTCCTTGGTTCATAACCTGTCAATAAATCTCACATTAATCAACACTGATGGTGCTCTGCCTATAGAAGGATCGAAGTAGTCGGGTTGTTCTTTTCACAGCCCTTCTCACTCAGGGTGTGTCACTGCCCTTCAACTGCCAACGGAGTTGCTTTGTTTGCTTGTAACCCAAGTCACTTGTCAAAGGAATCGTAGACTTGCATAGATTGTAAATCTGGTGCTGAAGGAATTGAGATGCTAGTCAGAATAAATTGTTTCAAAGCAAAAGAGTATTCATTTTATTATTTAGCAATGAGTTGTACCTAAGACATTTCCTACCCCAAGAAATAGAATTGGCTTCCAAGGAGGACCAACAACAACCAAACACACCACCACAACAAAATCACATCTAGCTATGTTTTCATTTGGCCTCATTTATCTCACGCAGTAGCTTATACGCATTTCAGAAAATAGACAAAGAGGAAGATCTCTTTGCTGCCTGACTTTTAAAAAATTGTTTCACTCTTTGGGGTTATAAGGTTTGGCAACAATTATTTTGGTAACCTAATCACATATATTCACTGTTGCTGTGTTACTCTTTATAAGATAACTAAGGAGAGCTGAGCGGCCGCTGGAGATGCCTGAGGCTCTGATCTGAGGAGCAGCCGCTGGCTCGATGGAGCAGGCCAGGGACTGCTTACACCTGAGATGACTATGAACCACCAGAGATGGAAGTCCAAGTCCAACGTATGACAGCCTCACTGAGACCAGGAGTGTCAGCTGTACCCAAAGCCATCTCAGCGGCAGCAAGTACCTGTGGTGGATTTCCAGGTAGAACTGAGACAGGCATTCTTAGCTGAGACACCAAGATGTGGTTCGGGCAGTACAGGGACATCAAGGTGAGCAATTCAAAGAGGAACATCAGCTGACAATGTATCGATGTATTTGGATCAGCTGACAATGTCATAAAGCTATTACTCATGGAACAAAAGAAGTAACTAAGAATCTTCAAATGTTCTCTTTAAGCATTGTTAGAGATGTATTTACTAATCACAGGCATCTTTATTGTCTGAAAACAAGGAATTATCTTCATCAAAATAAATCGACCTAATTTCAGTACTCCTTTTATGGAAAAGTCCAAGGGCCTATGACCCAGAGATCTTGGCATAGAAAGATACTTTATTAATTTATTTATATAGCTGATTTCTTGGAAGTTCTAACTAAACCTGGGTTTAAAATACAATTGATTCTTATTATTTGCAGTAGTTATGTTTTATAAAGTTTTGAACCAGTGCTCCTAAGGGAAATGTAGGGTTAGGTTCCTGTGGGCCCCTGGTCACCACATTTCCATCAGTCAATCACCATATAACCTTGCTTTATGTGTGCTTCTGTTTAAATGTACCTTATTTAATATATTATTTTGTTGATTCATTATCATTGGACTCATAGCCAACAGCTCTAACACATGTATTTTCTTTACAAGTCACATCACAGCCTTTTTGAGCTTAGGGAAACTGAACAGCAATTCAGCACTATGCTTGAGGGCCATTTAAAACAGCAAAATCACCAACAAAAAGCATAGAAAATGTAGCACCAAATAGACAGCAAAAAGGACACTTGTTTATAGTATGAGAGCTCAAACAAAAAGGCCAAGTGGTGCCTTATTTGACTTCAACTGGGAACCTACACTCAGTGACTCAAATTTGTCACTACTGCGCACGTCTACAAATGACAGAAAATGTGCACATCTACAAATGACAGAAAATGTGCACATGTCTGCAAATGACAGAAAATGTACAGTGAGTGTTGATTTTGTGTTACAATTTACAAATAAATTTTAGGAGGGGGGCAAATTCGCAAATATGGAATCTTCAAATAAGGAGAATCAATTGTACCTATTATGCAGTGACTAATTTTTATACTTCTTAGTTTTAAAGTGATTAGTTATTCTGTACTTGCAAAGAATAAATTGTTTAGAAATACATGAGATTTTGCTTAAGTTTCAAATTTTGCCCTTGGCCATTTGTTTCAGAAAATCAATTTGGAAAAAAGTTCGATTTTCTCTCAATTTAGCCGAACATTGTAGTTATTTCAGTAGCCACATTCAGAAGCTCAATAACTCAGAGATTATAAATCACAAAGATACACGGAAAGGCAATAACAGGAAGAGAAATCAAGGAAGAAAATGCATATTCTCAGTATTCCAGTATGTTTGCAGTATGTTTAAAGAGCTGAGATGTGCTTAATCAACGCTTATTGATGGAACTTAATTACAATTTTACCTTGCAGTTTATAATTGAAAATGGTCTGAGGAACAGGACGGATGGAAACATTTAGTTGAAGATAATAATACCATGAAGTTAACTCCATGACGTACTACAATGACATTACTTGGACCATGCTTTATATAACCTTCCTTCTGAAGTACCTAGGGTTGGCCAATTTTTAAGACATGATTCCGTATAAAATCTAAGTGGTCTAACAGCCATTTTATAAAGTGTGCTCTGTTGAAATGCATCACTCTGAGTTGCCGAGAGAGCATACACTTTGAATTGAAAGGGAGTGGGAAGAAAATAGGGGATGATTTATGCATGGTGCTTTTAAGCTCTCGACAGAAATCACTCTGGCCATATGTGGTCACTCAAGAAACTTCAAAGGGGCTGGTGTCTGAGTTTGGGAAGGGAGGGGAGGAAACATAAAACTAACATAACGTTCAATCAAACATTTTTTAAAAAAGAAAATAATGAATGTGTAAAATTGACTGTAAAAAACGCAGAAAGCAAAAACTAGGAAAGTTTAAAAAGAAAAGAATAGAATTGGACCAGCATAAGCAGACAACTAAAGCTCCATTAAACAGGCAGTTATTAGGAAGATAGGAAGTTATTAGAAAGATAGAAGTGTGCATTATTACCTTCTACACTGGCAAGTTCAAACATCAGTGGCAAAGAGACGTGAGTGATTTGATGTCTCTCTTATCTTGGCTTTATCATATGAAACTATGTGACCTCCTTCCTGTAGTTTCTTTTTGCCTTCAGTCTGGGGCTTCATACAACAGATTTATCTTCTAGGCTACATTTATGAAAAAGGAAAGGAGCTGAAGAAAAAAATTCAAGTTTTTAAAAGGATGCCAATTTTGTCTAGAAACTAAGTCATTACAGAGATAACAGGATTTAAAAACTTGTCTGAATTTCTTTTAATATATTTAAAAAGCACACTTTCTATAACTGAAATGATCCCTATGAAAAAGAAAAATGACTTTCAGCACATTACATTGTGCCATAATACATTTTTCCTGGGATTTTTGATACCAGTCATTAAGATGTATAAGGACAAGCACAGCAACACCATTTTGTCTGATAAGGTATGTCAAAATGCGTAGCCTTGGCCGATGAAGGACAACAGTCATCACTTGAGAGAAGCTGGGGAGAAAAGGCAAAGGCATTTTTTTAAAACTTCTCACAAGACACAAGGGTTTTAGGAAATTAATGAGTGAGTTAGTTCTCAGGGACGTCCTTGGTGAGAATACTTGCCTATTAAAGAGCTTTACTTCCGACTGTGTAGAAGGACTCACATTCTCTCATTGGTCTTTCTGTATTGTACCACCGTGCAGAGAGAACCACTAAGGCCCACCTCATGAAGCAGGCAGAATATGTGCTAAAATATAGGCCACCAAAATCGCTCCCAAGGAATTTTCCACAAGATCTGAAGTTCTGACCGAGCACTCATCTCCCTCCTAAATATGATTATTGATAGCT
Source organism: Equus asinus (assembly GCF_041296235.1). Lineage (NCBI taxonomy): Eukaryota > Metazoa > Chordata > Mammalia > Perissodactyla > Equidae > Equus > Equus asinus. Next base: position 92,212,450 of record NC_091820.1, read on the forward strand.
AACATTTATCGAGTACACACTATGTGCCAGGCACTGTAGTTAACCACTTTAGATGTATTAACTCTCACAACAGCCCTATAAAATAGGTGCTCTTGTTATCCCCATTTTACAGATGAGAAAACTGAGGCAAAAAAAAGAGTTAAATAACTCGCCCTAGAGCACACAGTTGGGAAGTGGTGAAGCCATGATCGAACCCTTGTTGTTATCATCCATTAACTTGACCCGTGAATTAACTGATCAGATTATCTACCTAGTCATTTTGAAAGGTGGTAAAAGACTAGTCCTCAGTATAGATAAATTTTAAGGTGAGTGAGTGAGACAGGGATTATGAGACGCTCCAGAGAATGGAGAATGCCCATGTGGAGGACCCTGGACAACCAAGAATTATGAGGATACTAAGCACTTAAAGGATACTAAGACTTACAGGGAAACAAGAAAGCCCTCAAAAGGGGGCTGCTAAAGGTACGACTTTCATATCTTCACAGTTTTGCCAAGGCCCAGTTTTAATTATTACCATCAGAATTGCAACGCAGACATGACAATATTCAGAATAGGTACAGAGCAGCAAAGCTGTGTGTAAAATACAATTGTACCTCATCTCTGGATTCTCTTCCACCATAGAGGATAGCGGGATGTTAAAAGGATTTTAGCGGGACATGTGGGCAAAGGTAAAGGATAGCTTCTTGTTATTGTGGCTCCCTGGCTTAGGTGTGCCCATCATGCCAACAGTGACTGAAGAAAGAGTCGGAGGAGCTGCCCCTAATGAGGATCTTCCAGAGCTCTGCTACACCTTAACCAAGATGCCGATGAGAAGCAGGGAACAGCAACTGTGTTTATCTGTTAGATTGGAACTAGCTCGGCAACCTACTGAGACTGAGATGGAGAGCCATGCTGTAATGGTGTTAATAAACGAGCTTCACAATTCTGTACCTGTGAGGATTTAGCTAAGCCATAGCAATCAGTTTTCCTTTATTCGTTTCGTAAGGTTGAGATTCTCTATCTGATTGCAGCACTTCAGGGAATACAATGTGTATTACTCATAGATATGTGCACGCACATATATGTACACACATGACCACACACACATCACCTACTTCTATTCTGAAACATTCGGTACTAAATGGTATAAAAAGTTAGAGTCTTCACTTACTAACTGTTGAATGGTGTAACCAGACAATTTAAGATGTTAACAGGAGATAAAATTCCTTTTTATTTTGAGATAAAGTGTCCTCCCTATAGGATGAATGATATTTTAAACTAATTTTCATTTAAATAAGTCTAATTAGCCTTGAGCAGCTAGCAATTTTTCTGGAATCACAGACACTCAGAGTTGGAAGAAACCTTAGGGGTAAGTCAGAATAACCACTCACAATGATTCAGTTCTCCCTATATTATCCTGCCCAAAACTCTAAGTCTTCCTTCCTTCCTTTCTTTTCTCCCTCCCTCCTTTCTTTCTCTCTTTCTCTTTCCTTCTTTCCTAAATTCATTTATTCAAATAATTGAGTGCCTATGATGTGCCAGGCACCTTCCTAAGGGATGCAGGCAGAGAGATGACTAAGATACTGTCATTGGTTTTAAGGAACTCGCGGTTTAGGAGAGTTTACAGACATACAAGCAGATTCTGCTACAGTGTGGGCAATAAGGGCAAAAAGAAGAATGTGACGGGAACAGATAGTACAGAGGAGAGAATAATTATCGTGTGTGTGGATGTGGTGGGGGTGAGGCAGGGGTCGGACAAGGTTTTACAGAGGAAGCAATGCCTGATCTGGCTTGAGGAGAACAAATGGCTAGTAAAGTGGAAAGGGCAGAAAGACCGGCAGAGTGATCCAACAGCCTGGCTGGTTAGAAGAACTGTCAGTAGTTTGTCATGGTTTGTCGGAGGTGGGACGAGGCTGGGAGCAGGAGAAGCAGAGGCAGGAGAGGGAAATCCTGAAGGACCTTGTCTGCCTGGTCAGAAGAGCAGCTAGCGGGAGTCGTTAGAGGATTTGAAGCAACCTGTCACTATATATCAAAAATGTGCTTTAGAAACTTAACTTTGAACAACTTTGAATTGATAAAGTCCTTACTTATAGTGAACTGAAATCTTGCTCACTACATCTCCTACCTCTTCGTCTTCATTCTCCTATGTGGGATCTTACAGAATAAATTTCATTGAATTCTTCTATACATACCTTTCAAATATTTAACGCTTTTTATTGGGTTCTAGTGGGTGTTCTCTGGGTTAAACATTTTTAGTTCTCTTAACCATTTATCCTCCCAGAAGTGTCTGCCTGAGAGGAAGAGGGTCTGGGCTGCTTACCCACGGCCTTTTGGCTCCCATTATTTGAGGGTCGTGTGTGGTGTGAGAGGGCTGCTGAGGCATTGATGAACGCCCTGATGCAAGGATTAGAAAGGTGCAGAGCACGCATTTGAGGGGATGCTGTCACCATGAGATGGATCTGAGCTCACACGGAACTGTCCACTGCAGGCTGCTGCTGCAGTCAGAGGGGGCCAAGTGGAGGTGACGTGGAGCACTGGAGGTCAATGCTGCAGGAAAGGTAAAGATTAAGCTGTTTTAACAAAGATCCTTCAAAATGCAGTGGCCTAAATAAGATAGAAGTTTAATTTCCTAAGTAAAGTCTGGCTAGGCTACGATGGTGAGGCTTCTCTGCCTGAGAAGTTCATTCGGGGACAAAGATTTCTTCCATCCTGTTTCTCCGCCATCTCTTAGGACCTTTTCTAAACTGTGTGGTCAAAAATGGGTTCCTGGCATATCTATGTTCCATCTCGTGAAAAGGAGAGAAAAGGAGGAGTCCAGTGTAAGCAATTGCCTTTTAAGCAAGTGAGGCAGATATTGCACACATCCTTTATGTTCTTATCCCATTGGCAAGAACTTAATAATGTATCCATGTTCGTCTGCTGGGGAAGCTTTGAAATATTCTCTCTAGCTGAGAAGCCATGTGTGTAGTAAGAAAGGGAGAAAGGAATTTGGGGGGATATCACCTCATTCATATTGAATTTCCCATCCCACAAAACTGGTCAGTTTTATATATTTGAAAATTCAAATTCAAATCAGTCCTGAAGTTGCAAAAAATCCCAAAAGATTCAAACACAGCCAAAGCCACATGATAACCATTGCTACTGCAAACAGCTAAAGGATGTCTTGGTTGGTCTCAATTGCGAACAGTGCAGGATGACTCTCCTATTACTATCAGTCTTATTAATGGCTGTTGAACCATGCAAAATGGGCTAAGAAGTCAGAAGTTCTCCTCAATAGAGGACCGCACCAATTCCCATTTGGCAGTTACTCTACATGACTGTTGCCAATGCTTAGATTTCATTATAATTCAAAGAATTATAGGAAGTTTGAGGGTTTCAGGTAGAATATTTTTTGTCATATGTGCAAAATTTGAGAAAGACTACTGTCTGACAACCCAAGTTGCAAAGCAAAAAAATGTGCCACTACTATCCTTGTACATCAGTACTAATGAGGGCAGCTTCTGCCATGTCAGTGGCATGTGTGCTGTACTGGGTGGAATCTGTGTCCCAGCCGTATCATGTTCCACAGTTATTTGTATCTCTATAATATGATGTTGTACACCACATACATTGAGGTATGTGAGACACAAGAAGAGACAGACCTTTTGTTTCTTTGAAAGAAGTATGTCTCTAAAACCTTAATTGGGTAGTAGGAGATGTTGACATTTTACCCTAACTTGACAGCCAAATCAATGTTATTGAAGGCAGCCTGTAGGCATTCGTGACAGCCTAAGGATTAATACCCTTAGCCAATTTCAAAATGGTTGCCTCATATCAGCAGGCAAGGTGTGTTGGTTTCCTGGATTTGAATCAAAGCATTTTTGAGACATGTTCTGAGCTATTCATGTACTGCATATTAGATTTACTGGATCAAGCATCTCAACTGACTACGATTGGCTCCCTTCAAAACAAACTTTACTTATTACTTCCTGTTTTTTTTTATCGATTAACAAGAGCACGGAAATTTATCCATACCTGTTGGACCTAGGCAAAATGGAGTTAAAATTCAATAGCAGGGGTTTGCATCCCAGATACTTGAGTAGAATGACAAAATGACTATGAGTAGAATGTGTGAGTGAAATGACTGTGGCAGAGATAGTACTCAACAAACATCCGTGTGTTTCCTACGATCTCCCACTTTCCCTTGCAGTTAGAGTGGAACTGTGTGACTAATTTGGGCTAATGGACAGGGAGCTGATGTGATGTGCGACTTTTCTTGCCTGAGTCAGTAAAGACTTCAGATGCTTCCTCTATTCCTCTTTGCTATTATTGCAATGACTTTGGAGGCCATGGGTTTAATATGGCATAGCTACAGGATGGGGTAGCGCTTCCTGTACCATATTGTGCCTTATACAAATGGCAAGTAAACTAGTGGCATAGCCCAGTTTATTCTGGCTAATACAAAATTGTTTTAAATTATCCAAAGACCAGGCCAATTCCCCATCTTATCGTTCTAGGTGATTGGAAAGGGCATTCAAAATATTTCCTCTTGCGAATGTTGGGTGAAGCTGTCAATAGGAAAGCTTTATTTATATTAAAGGGTGCCAAGAAGCTATAAATGCCAAGATGCCAACTTTGAGGGAAGATCATAATACAGAGAAAAGCATGAAATCTGATCTTTGGTTTTCCAGCCATTCTTGTTTTTGCTATATGTCCTCTCAGCATCACATGGCTCTAAACCATTCTGGAATCGGAAGTCAAGCTCATCCAGCAGTTAATGATGGCATCTCTAATGGTTTACAAATTTAGACAGCTGCTATCATCCAGTAAGTGAAGATGAAGCACAAATCAAAACTGCATTCCATTGTATGTAGAATTAGTGCGGTATGTTGGACACCCCAAATGATGTATGAGAAAGAGATCACATCTAGCTAGAACTTATTTGTAAATCTCTCTTGTTCTTGGAGGTGAGCTGGAGGGGAGCCACACTTCAGCCCAGATAACGTTCATTATCCTTTAGCAGTCTGTCTCTGCTCCTCTTGCTGTAGAAAGATCCTCAGTGCAGAAAAGGGTTAATCAAATTTGTAGCACAAATTATTTGGGGCTGATTTACTTTAAATTATAAATTCATATTAAAAAGTTCAACGGTAGCATATTAAAGAAAGTCATTATTGTAAACATAGCATAGCCTTATAAGAAGTAATGAAATACTTGGCAGTCCCAGGTTCAGTTTATTTATGTATCCACATGTTTTCAAATCCTCATGTGTTTTTGGTAACTCTATTTTATGTCTTTATATTTAAGTTATTTCAGATGGTCTTTGTCAGAAAATCCCATGTAAGATCAAGAATCTGAGCTCATAACATTAATATGGTCACGAGATGGAAATACAACCTCATGATCCCCCCACCCCCCACCCTGCTTTCATCGGCGTAAAAATGGGAACATCCACAACAGGAGAAATGATGTCATTTTATCTACTCAAAAAGCACAGCTGGCTGACTGAATAACCCGTACTGATAATATGCTAATAAAATAGGCTTGGATGGTATAAAATTGAATTGGCTGTAAGCTGGTTCCTGACAGAAAGGGGACTGGTATGTAGGACTGATATCTATCAGAGACTTTTCCATTTAATGAGTAAATCATTGTAATTAAACTGAAAATGAAATAGCTTTCACTACTGGCTCCTAAAAGAGTTTATCTAGACAACAACGTACCTGGTTTCAGATCAAGGGGATTTTATATCTAGTTAGTTCCTATTCAAAAAGAGCGTCTTCTCTTTTCAAGGAGCATATAGAGCTTTTATCCCTTGCCTTTTTCTTTCTTTTTTTTCAATTTAAATTACTTTTTTTTAGCAGATGGAAAGTATTTGTTTTAGGTTACAGGTGTCACTGAATTATCTATGGGTTCAATGAGTAGATAATTTGAATTTTACTTTTCATCTGCATAGAAGACTGGAGGATTATAAAAATCATGGAATAGGGATATTTTTGAAGTACTAATTACAATTTTTACTTTGGGTTGTTAAAACTTCCAAGTTTCTTTTACTCTGGATTCAGACTGTCACAGGGATTGCATATGGTTTTAGATTTTCTATGCAAATACAGGCAAGATCTTTTGGGATTTGGAGTGTCCTTTACTTTTCCAAATTTAACTCTTTACCTGGTTGGCTTAGAGAAGGTTTGAGAGATGATGGCGATAAAATGTCCTTCCTTTCTCAACCCTGCCTCAAAAAACCCATCACAGGGGTGACGCGCACTGTCAGTAAGATGAGAATATACGCAATGGCACAAAACTCACAGGGCAGGTAGAAATTCATGATTTTGGGGTGTTTTGTTACATAAGGGTCCGATTCGTTCAGCATTTAATTTAGCTGGGCCGTACATTCTCAATAATATTTGTTGAGCTCTGAGTGATTGTATAATTCTGGGAATCATGGCTTTAGCCAGGGTTCTCAACTTCAGCACTATTGATATTTCAGCCAGACAATTCTTTGTTGTGGGGGGCTGTCCTGTGCATTGTAGGATGTTTAGTGGCATCCCTGTCCTCTACCCACAGATGCCAGTAGCACCTCCCTCCCTAGTTGTGACAAGCAAATTTGTCTCTAGACATTGTAAAATGTCCCCTTGGGAGGAGTGCAAAATTGGACCTGGTTGAGAACCACCGTTTTAGCGCAAAAGACCTTGCAGTAGAAAAATTTGTTTTCTGCCAAAGAGAGGCAAACTTGGCATATTCGACACCTGGAAAAGATAACTTTTAATATCCCCTTCCTCTATAGGACAAAGTCATTTTCAACAAGGATAATGAAGTGAAATTAATGGCCAAGAGAGTGAGAATTTTGTTTTATTGATTATTATTATTATTTAGACTCTTTTAATTTTTTATGTGTAATCATGCCAGTAAAATATTAAAAAATAAAAGAAATATTACACTACAAAAAGAAAAAAGTAATAGGTTAATGCTTTTTTCCTGTTTTATTGAGATATAATTACCATACAGCACTGTGTAAGTTTAAGGTGTACAACACAATATACATTGACTTAGATATATTGTGAAATGATTACCACAATAAGTTTAGTTAACATCCATCATCTCATATAGATAAAAAAAGAAAAGAAAAGGTTTTTTTCCTTGTGATGAGAACTCTTAGGATGCACTCTCTTAACAACTTTCAAATGTGCCATACAGCAGTGTTAACTATAGTCACCATTATGTCATGCATTACATCCACAGTACTTATCTTATAAGTGGAAGTTTATAACATTTATGTTTATAAAGAAAAAGGTAATAGATTAATACTTTCATTTATACTAATGTTTCTTTGTTTGTTTGTTTCTTTCCTTCCATCCTTCCCTCCTTTCTTTCTTTCTTTTGAGGAAGATTAGCCCTGAGCTAACATCTGCTGCCAATCCTCCTCTTGTTGCTGAGGAAGACTGGCCCTGAGCTAACATCCACGCCCACCTTCCTCTACTTTATATGTGAGATGCTGCCACAGCATGGCTTTATAAGCCATGTATAGGTCTGCGCCTGGGATCAGAACTAGCGAACCCTGAGCGGCCAAATTGGAGGGCGTGAACTTAACTGCTGTGCCACTGGGCTGGCCCCTATACTAATGTATTTTTTAAGGGAAAAACTTATACCTACATATTGGTGTGCTGCAATAGTAAACAATAAAGTAATAATGTTATAGTGTAATAACAATTAAAAAATTCAATGAGAAGTTAAAGATAAATTTTAATTTTAAATGTATCATTCAAATTCAGTAAAATAGTTCATTTATCAACTAAAATTTCCACTTACCACACGAAAATACCAAACCAAGTATACCAAAACACCGAATCCAAATACCTAAGGAACAATACATTACAGCTTTCCCTCGGTTTCACTCTTTTAATAAAAAATTCCATTAGTCACATAGAATGACGTATCAAAGCAGTTCAGATGCAGTTTCTTTGCTGTTGAAATCATTGTGCTATCATTGCTTATTTTGAAGCTACTATTTAAATATAGAAATATGCAGAAGCACAAGGGTTGGAGATACTAACTCTACCAAAAGCGAGCTCAAATGATTCTAAAGTGTTAGGAACTTCCTCTTGAAATGAATGCACAGAGAGAGATCCATGTGTGTCGAAGGCCAAGGGTATAACGGAACGTTCTTCGAGTTAATTTCCTTATCCAATGTAATGTTTATTATGACGTAACAGAAATAAGTATTATTATTAAAAGTAATAAAATACATATTATTAAATCTTAATAGTAATCATTGCAATTGTTTTGAATTTAGACCAGTGGTTCTCGACCAGGGGTGATTTTGCCTCCCAGGGGACATTTGGTAATGTTGAGAGACATTTTTGATTGTCATAACTGGGGAGGGATGTGCTACTGGCATCTAGGGGGTGGTGGCCAGGGATCCTGCTAAACATCCTACAATGCACAGGACAGTCACCACCCCCTAACAAGAATTATCCAGCTCAAAATGTCAATAGTGGCGAGGTTGAGAAATCATAACAGATCAATCAAAGAATTTTTTTCCCAGAGGAGCATTTTATCCCTGACATTGCTTAAAATGTAGGTTCATGGTGATAATAAAAAGCAGACTGACTTTTAGTCTGTTTTCTTATTGTTTGTAAATTTTCTACAGACCATGAACCCCCTTATTTTCTGTGTCTGGAGCAGACTGCTCTCACCATTCTGGGCTGCGTGAGATGCCTTTTATAGCACAAATTTAGGCATAGAGATATTTATGTGTTTTGTATAGGCCTCACTAAAGTGTCCAATGCCATTAACAGAACTAGACTCTTGAAGCTCCTGAGAAACATTGGCAGCTCTGACAATTTGCCCAATATGCTAAGGTTAATCTGTGATGACATGTGTCATGCTTTACTGCTGTGGGGTTTGGCTGATCCCAAATGTTAAGAACTTATATTTAAAAATAAAATTTTTTTTGAGATCTAGGAAGTCAGAGGATGGATGGCAGTATTGGTGAGAAACATTCGCACTAATTGATTATATGAACTTCAGGGAACACATACAAGTCAGGAAATAGAAAACATCAAGTAGAAAAGCAAGCAATCAGATAGAAAGGGGCAGATATGAATTTTACCAATTGATTTGCTTATTGTCCTGTTTCTGCTTTGTGTTGTGTTTAACTGGATCAGCCAAGACTAAGAAAGCTTTTGCCCAGGGTATGTTAAAGATGATAAATCAAAGCCAAATGCATAAAATCTCTTCTCTGATAAATTCCCATGTGATGAAACCGAATTCCTTCTCTGGAGATGGCACACTCATTTTTGTCTCTGTGTCTTTATTCTATTTCTCTTTCTTTGGACACCCACTTCACCTTTCTATCAGAGGAAGGAAAAAATTTGATATTCTCCTCAAGGCCTGGTTTGAATTAGACTTTAGTTATTTATCTAACTTCCATTCCCTTGTTTTTGGTTGTTCTTACTTTAATACATTTCCAAGATTTTCTTTGTGGGATTACACCTACCCAACTCTCAGTCCTCCCCCCTCCTCTTCTGCGATGAGGTTTTGACACGGGCTTGACCAATCAGAGCAATCAGAGCATTGCCTTCTCCTGGCTAAGAGATTGGTTCACAGATAATAATACAACCCAAACAGAATGACTTAGAGGTACAGGCTATCTTCTTACTGGGGTTTCTGAAAGAGTGGGATGTAAGCCTAGAGTTGCTGGTAGCCATCTTGCTACCTTGAGGAAAGAGCCTTCTTAAGAATAGAGCCACTATGGAGGAAAGTAGAGCTGACAGATGGAGAGAGAGAGCAGAGGTGATCATTTTGATTCCCTGGATGCATTTGTATCTGAAGTCCACACCTAAACTTTCCAGTTACATAAATCAATAAATCCCCCTTTTTGTGGAAGAAAGTTTGAGTTGGTTTTCCATCACTTGTAACGTAGTGTTTCCTGACTACTATCATCACTTCCTTCCCAAAGTCTTTCTTGACCATTTTATTTCATGTAGTTCTTTCTCAACTCTGAATTTGCATAGGATTTATAAGTTTATATTATATACTCCAGCACTTGATTGTATACTGTCTTTTATCATTCTCTACTCATTAAATTTATGTGAATCCAGTCTCCCCAATTTTTCTTTAGTAATAGAAATATATTCATGTTTTATAAATTCATTTTACATTCAACATTTCATTTAATTTATAAACTCATGGAAGGAAGATATTTTATCTTATATTTCTTGTGTATTTTCCATGGTACTCATTATAGGATGAGTACCTAGTAAGGGATGGATTTATTCAAAGTTTCATTCATAGCCATGCTTCTGATTTCTGAGCATCTGAGAAACTTTCAATTCAACAAGCTACAAGCAGCCTACACATTTCTAGAAATAGTAATCTTGAAGTTTACAAAAATAAGCAAATGGAAGTTATCATGAACCACTTAGAAACAGAGGAGGGCCAATTCACTAGCGTGAGCTTTGTGAAGTCCGAAATCTTGTCGTATTTTTCTTTGTGCACACCATCATCTAGCTCAGTATCAGGCAAATAGTAGATGCTTAATACAAATTTATTAGATGAATGAATGCATTGTTTATAGCATGCTTTCTGCAATGATGGAAATGTTCTGTAATTTGCACTGTCACATGTGGCTATTGAGCACTTGAAATGTTGCTAGAGTTACTGAGTAACTGAATGTTTATTTTTATTTAACTTTAATCAACTTAAATTTAAACAGCCACATGTGACTAGTGGTTACTATGCTGTACAGTGTGGATTTATAAGCCCAAGGAAGTAGCCTGTGCAACACAACCCAGTATTTCATTGGAAATACACATTTAAGAGCCACTACAGATTTGTTTTTTTGGAAGCATACCTAAATTATAGAGATAGTCAAAGCAATAGAGAAGTCTTCTCCTCTTAAAGCCCAGCTCAAATATCACCTCCTTTGTGAGGCCTTCCTTGACTCTGACTCCCACCCCATCTTCACCCTCATCCAGGGCAGAATTAACAAATTAATGATTCTTTCCAATGGTACCTTGTTCATACAATTATCTATAATCAAGTTTACTATGCTATATTATAACCAGTTTTACTTATGCCTAATTAATGAGCTAGATTTATTTGTTTTTAAGGGCAGAGACCAGGTCTTATTCCTTTTTACTCATTCAAAAGTAATTACTGAGTTCTTACTATGTCAGAGCTTACAGTTTAAGAGGCAAAACAGATCTTAAATATGCCTTAACAATAAAAGGTAACCACTGTTACATGCTATGGGCTGAATTGTGTTCTTCCAAAGTTCATATGTTGATGCCGTAATCAACAACATTACGGTATTTGGAGATAGGACTTATAAGGAAGTAATAAGGGTTAGATGAGGTCATAGAGTAGAGCACTAATCTGATAGGGTTGATGTCCTTATAAAAAGAGGATGAGATACCAGAGCTCTCTCTCTCCACTCGACCACATAAAGAGGTCATGTGAGCACACAGAAATTGTAGCCACCTACAAGCCAAGAAAAGAGGCTTCAGAATAAAACCTACCTTGCTGGCACCTTGATCTTGGACTTCCCAGCCTCCATAATGGTGAGAAAAATATTCTGTTGTTTAAGCCACTGTGAAAATCAACAAGCAGAAATCCATTTCAAATGGAGTCAGGAGGCCAGAAGGGAGAGCTCTCATACCCTACAAGGATTTCAGAGCCCAAGAGGAAGAAGAAAGACTTCCTCTTCTTGCCCAGCAACAGCCCAGCAAATGAGAGACTAGCACAATTCAGCCAATGAAGAGCGCCTACACTTTGAACTCTCAATTTCTCCAACGGACTCTTTATTTACAATAGTCCTCCCAACTTCCTCTTCCTCTCTATAAAAGAGTTTCTCTTCCCCTTGTTGCTAGGGACTTGCACGTGGCTTACCATGGTTGCAGACCCCAAGGGGCAATTCTTTGCTGATCCTGAATAAACCCATTTTTTCTGGAGAAATAACTGGCTATTTGTTTAAAGACAACATTTTCCTGCTCATACAAGGATCCAGAGAAGACCTCCCAATGGTTCCAAGGCTGCTGAACAAACAAGTGTGGCACCCACAAAAGAGCCCATTGAGCTTGCTGTTTTTCTCACTGACCCTGGGGTTTGAGAGTAAGTCTTTCTCCTGGATCCAAGCTTCCAATCTCTTTGTGTTTTGAAACTCTCTGGGCTTTATTTGGGACCCATTTTAAGGCTTTGCCCTTTTCTGGTTAAGGCCTTGTTTTGTCTCAGTTGGCACTTCAGTCTGACTCTTCTGAATCAGGCTGTTCCATTGGAATTGGCTTCTCAGTCTTGGGTTCGACTCCTCTGGAATCAAACTGTTTCATTGGAACTGTGCTGTTCAGCCTTCGACCTGATTCCTTTGGAACTGAGCTGTTCTATTGCAACTGTGCTGTTCAGCCTTTGGCCTGACTCCTTCAGGATTAGGCTGTTCCCTTAGAACTGTGCTGGTGTTAAGCCTGCAGGATGTTTGAGTTGCAAGCTGTTTAAGCAGTTTGAGCTGTTTACTCTGTTTAAACATTATTCTTTTACTCTAGAGAAAAACCTCTGAGAAATGGGATCTCAGTGATCTAAATATTTTAAGGGTGCCCTCACTACAGAGACCCTGGCTAATTTTATGTTTAAAAAGCATGGTCATTCCTCATGTGCATTTCTAGCGAAATGTATTGACTTAACCAAAAGTAATTTAGAACACCAATGGTCATTATGGGGAATTTTGAACTCCCAAAACTTACTTTTCTTGAAACCCATTGGACAACCATAGCTCTGAAATTTCCAAAACTGAATGAAATGCCTACTTTTATTGGTATTTTAAGGCTTCCAAATGTTATCAGGAGTCTGAAATTGTCTGTTTGCAAAATAAAATTTTAAGATTAACAGAGGCAAACAAACAAAGAAACAGAATATGGTTTCCAAAGCCTCGTGTTCTTCTCCTCTGGCATCATCTTTTTCCTCTCCCTGGCTCCTCATGCTCAGACCCCACCTCCAGGGCCATCTTTCTCCTTCCCTTCTATACTGTTTACACCTCCTCTATGGCCTCAGTTTACCCATACTAACTCTCTCACCAAACTTCTCATTTCCTTGAACCTCTCCCCACTCCCTCCTATCAGTCCCTGTAATACTAATTTACCTGTGGAAAACCCAAGGGCTGGAGTGGAGGTTTGTCCCAAACTACTGAGCAATAAACAACATTGTTATCCCTTGACATCCTGCTGTTCCTAACCCTCATGGACTATTAACATCCATTCCTACTGGAAGCAAATTCTTTACTGTAATATATTTATGCAGTGCATTCTTTAGTATTCCATTTGCTAAAGCTAGCCAATATCTTTTGCCTTTACTTGGGAAGGCAAACAATATTCCTGGACAGTAATGCCTCAGGATTTTACTGAGTCCTTCTTATTTCTGGTAAGTCCTGAGGGCTGATATAGATACTATAAATGTCCCTAGGGTTTCTACTTTGTTGCGATATGTGGATGATTTGCTTCTTTGCTCTCCCTCCCAAGTCTCCTCACAGGAAGACAGCATCCACTTGCTAAAGCTTTTAGACTTAAAGAGACATAAAGTCACCAAGGAGAAATCGCAGTTAGCCCAAACCCAAGTTCTATATTTAGAGATCTGCTATCAGAACATGGGCTACACCTAGATCCAGATAGATTTCATGGTGTCTTAAATTTCCCCCAACCCAAAACTAAGCACCAACTGCAAGGTTTTATCTCTCTAGGTGGTTATTGCTGAAATTGGATTTCAAATTTCTCTCTTATGGCCAAAATTCTGTATGTTTTACTAAAGAACAACAACCGTGACCCAATTTTACAGGAAGAACTGAACAACGTAGCCTTTAAGGACTTGAAGGAGAAGTTGATGAATCTGCCTGTCCTTGGACATCTCAATTATCAGATTCCCTTTTTCCTTTTTGTATATGACAAGGAATAGAATGCTCTTGGGGTACTCACCCAAGACATGGGGACTACTATTGACCCATAGGGTATTATAGCCAGCTACTGGACACTGTGGAATGGGGATACCCCCTTGCCTTGGATCCATTACTGGCACTTCCCGTTTGGTTAGGGCCACTGAGAAAATCATTATAGCGTCCCCTTTAACCATTTTTGTACCTCTGCTGTGAAAGCCCTCCTGAATTCTCATCACGCTCAACATTTTTCAGTCAGCCATCTCACCTCCTATGAAATCCTTTTGTTAACTGCTCCTCACATAACTCTTCTACACTGTAATAACCTCAACCCCGTTACTCTTCTCCCTTTCATTACTGACGAAGTCCCTCATGGCTGTTTAACACTGAAGGATCATGTCCTAACTCCTCATGATGATCTGCAGGAAACTCCTTTGGGTACCACTGATTTCTCATGGTTAACTGATGGTTCTCATTTAAAAGGTGACAATGGCAAATACTGTGCTGGGTATGCTACTGCAACTCCTTTTGATATCATTGAGGCAGCACCTTTACCTATGGCTACTTTGGCCCAACAGGCTGAATTATATGCTCTTACGTGAGCTTGTACTTTAGCCAAGGGCAAAACTGTCAACATTTATGCTGATAGTAGATATGCTTTTGGAATAGCCCATGATTTTGGGATGTTGTGGAAGCAATGTGGCTTCCTCACTTCTAGTGGAAATAAAAAACGGCCCTTATGTTCAGGAATTATTAGATACTATACTTTTACCTGCTGCTTTAGCTATTATTAAGATCCTGGGGCATTCTAAATTTGACTCTCTGGGAGCTAAGGGAAATCACCTTTCTGATACTTCCACAAGGAATGCTGCCCTTAAAGGAATCAACAACAGCCAAACCTCTGTCATGGTCCAAAGGGATATTTCCCTAAATAATAACTTAGAGAAACTGGTTAGAGAAACCCAACAATTGGCTCAGAAAAGGAAAAACAAGAGTGGAAATTCAGCAATTATTGGTTTGGTAAAAAGAGAAAGCTCTGGTTTGGACCAAATAACAACCCAAACCTACTGGAGACTCTAAAATTCCCACTCCCAACCACTGTTTATGCATTAAACCATTGGTCTGCTGACAAAATGGTAGCATTAATGAATCGACGTTGGTGGAGAAATATTAATAAGATCACAAAAAGTACCTACTTCACTTGTCCCACTTGTCCAAAATACAATCGAGGGAACAGGCATTCATACTGCTCCTGGACATTTCAAACTGTCTAATGGACTATCCACGTTTTGGCAAATGAATTTCATAGCACTTCCCCCATCTCATGGATATAAATAAATTTTAGTCATGGTCTGTATGTTTTTTCACTGGACTGAAGCCTTCCCTTTCAGACAGGCTACTGAATTTTCTGTGGCTAAAGTCCTTTTGGAAAAGATTATCCCTACCTGAGGAACTCCTCTTAAACCTCATGGTGATCGAGGAACCCATATTACTGGTCAGGTACTTTGACAAGTCTGCCCTGTTTGGCAGGTTTTGCAGCACTTTCAATGAGCTTCCATACTTAATCCTCTGGTTTAGTAGAATGTACTAACAACATTCTTAAGACTCAACTGGTAAAATTTATAGAGACCTTCCAAATACCTTGGTCAAAAGCATTGCTGTTGGTCCTTCTAAATCTCAGATTCACCCCACCTTGGAACTCATAAACTCTCCCCTTTGAGATAGTCACAGGATGCCCAATTCATTTGGCTCCTGCCTCTTTTGACTCACAGCTGATAAAAGGAGATATACTCCAATATTGTAAAGGCCTAATTACTCCTATTAAGAATAACCATGTTTTGGTAAAGCAATCTTTTCACAGTGCACTCCAGAGAGATGAAGACCTCAAGCATCACACCTTGGAAATTTCAATTATTGGAAAAGACATCTCCAGAAGGACTCTCTTCAACCTCCTGGAAAGGCCCCCATCAGGTACTGTTAACTAATCCTTCTGCCACAAAACTCTAGGGAATAGACTCATGGATTCATGTGACACGCCTGAAAAAAGCACTAAACCCTGACTGGGCCTGCACATCATCTGGTGACTTAAGGGTAAAAATTTCCCAGAATTGAAGCAGATGACATCTAATGAGATAGCTTTCCCAAGGTGTCTGGACCAGGCCTGTTCGAAGTTTGTCTGCCAAGCCTTTGATGATGACACTTAAGATGATCTCCAGTGCCTATGAACTTGATAACATGTGAACTTCAGAAAAGAAAGAATGCCTAAGAATTCTCCCTCCTACTCCTCCATATCACTGGAATGTGAACTCAGTAGGTTTCCAATCTGTGCACTTTCCCTCCAATGTGGACATGATGCCAAGGAAAGGTCCTTCCTGGCATCAAGGGAAAAAAGACTGATGAAACTGGAAAAACCTGACTCTTGATCAGCAGTGCTTTTAGAGAAAGATCTCGATCAAAAGGGAAAAATTTGAAAATTAATAAACAGAAACTCCATTTAAAATAGAATCAGGAGGCCAGAAGGAGAAGCTTTCATACCCTACAACAATTGCAGAGCCCAACAGGAAAAAGAAAGACTTCCTCTTCTTGCCCAGCAACAGCCCAGCCAATGAGAGACTGTCAGAACTCAGCCAGTGAAGAGCCATGGCACTTTGAACTCTCAAGTCCTCCAAAGGACTCTTTGTTTACAATAGCCCACCCAGCTTCTTCTTCCCCTCTGTAAGAGAGCTTCTCCTGCCCTTGGCGCTGGGGACTTGCACCTGGCTCACCGTGGTTGCAGACCCTGAATTGCAATTCTTTGTTGATCCTGAATAAACCCATAACTTGCTTTCTATTTGTTTAAGGACAACACCACCCAGTCTGTGGTATTTTGTTATAACAGTCCAAGCATCACAATTGCGGAGTATTGGAGTCTTACGGAAGCAGAAAGCAAGGCAACCTGGCAGGACATTGCACAACTCACTTTGTGAACTCAGGAGTGACACTACACTAAGGTGATCTTTAAGCTAAGATCTGAAGAAGACTAGGAGTTTTCCTAAAGAAGGAGGATTGAGCAGGCAAAGAGCTAGTATATCTGAACTGGGTAACACCATGCGGAGCTCTTGAGGAAGTAAAAGAAATTTAGTATATCTGAAATCTAAGTATGGAATGGTGTAGAATGAGGATGGAGATTGTGCAAGACCATAGAAGCCAAGGTAAGGTATTGAGAATTTATCTTGGAGACTCCAAAATGAGGCCAGTTGAAAATTTTAAGTGGTAGAGTGGCACAATTAAATTTTTGTTTTTGATTGCTCACTTTGTTTGCAGAGTGATGACAAGATTAGAGGAAAGCCATTCTGAAGGCAGAGAAACTACTTAGAATGGTGCTGCAGTTGTCCAGATGAAAGATAATAATGGCTCGGACCAGAGTTCTTACATCTCTAAGGCCTAGAACAGTACCTAGCACATAACAGGTGCTCAGTGAATATTTGAGGCAAAGCAATTCGAACTGAAATATAAAGCTCAATACATTCTTTATTTGGATGCCAAAAGTAAGAGCAGAGCTACAAAAAGAAACAGCATCTTTCAGGATTTACATCATGCAAACGACATATCAAGATCACATTTCAGATGGGCAAAATGAGGAAAGGATTTTGGGTCTCACACTACTAGTGTTGGTCACATCCAAACCAAGAGAAATCTACTTATGCCAATAACATCATCTTAGAAAATGAAGAATAAAATTAGCAATTTGGTGATAAATAAGACAGAAAGATGTAATATATGACTGCTTAATTTCGGATCTAAACAAAATTTTCACAGTAATTGAAACCGAATAAAATCCTGACTTATAATCTATATTTTAGGAGTTCAAGGTAAATTTTCTCATGACTGAGAATTCAGAGGATTATTCTACAAAATTTGTTGATTTCTATTTTCCCTCTAAAGTAAGTTAAGATGATAACAGTAGAAGAATTTAGGTTGGTAGAAACCATATCAGAAAAGCTTGAAACCAGGGAGACCATTGAAATTACCTGCTCTGATAAAGAAACAAGTTTGTAAAACTCTAAGAACTTGAGTATTTGTCATTTTCAAGGGATAGCTATAGCTTAGGTTTCATCTTGACCAGAAGCAAAGAGGTTGGCCAATTGACTTCTTTAGATACCTTTCAGCTTCTTTTAATTTGTCTTCTTACCCTCCTGAGTGTTCCTGCCCCTTCTAACAGGCCACCTTTATTCAGCGTCCATTTTGCCAGTCATCTCTCTCTAGTTTCTAAAGCCTCTCTTTTAACTTTGAAGCCTTTTTCTACCAAGTGTCTGGAATATTGTTCTAGCCCCAATTCAACAAGCTGTTTCTCTACCATCAGTCAAAAAACGCTGCAAACTCCACCTCTTCCAAGAATCTGCCACATCTTAGTTTTCATATATTTCGCTTTTAGACTTGTTTAATTCTTCTTTCCATTTTTCTATATGTTCTTAGCATCATTCTGTTTTGAATTATGTATTTCTATCGAGCAGAAGTGATATAACTTTGTTTTACCTTGGATTGAAATTGATAAACATCCCTATGACAGGAACGTATAAGTGCTATATACTGTGTGTGTGTGTGTGTGTGTGTCTATGTGTGTGTATAACTCCTATAAGCCTGAAAATATCTGTATTTCCTTTCAGGTGGATGTCCAGGCTCAAACATCTACAATGAACAGGTATATAACAAAGATCCTGAAAACATACCTTTTGATTTTAGGATGATTTCAGGGAATATCAGGTCCAGCTTGCACTATTATTGTGATCATTAACAAATAGCATGAATTAATTGACATTCTGAGACATTCTGAGACCAAAATGGAAAACAAACACACACACACACACACACACAACACCCTCTGCCATTACATATCTTCTTTCAGTTCAAATTAGTATACATTCCATTTTCATTACAACAGAGAGAGGTGGAAAGAATCGGTCTCTCATAGCCACAAATCAATATATAAACCCTGATCGATGGATATGAAGCTCCTCTGGATATCGGAAATGTTTTTATGCATTTTGGCACACTGTATAGCTGGAACCAACACATTAGGTTTCAAAAAAGAGGAAAGCCAGTAAAGATAGGCTAGACGTCAAATTCTCACACCCCTCATATTTCTGGTCTGAGAACTGGCTTTTCTGTTTGCTACTTCTGATTGTCAAAATGTGGATAATCTGAGAAGTCGCGCGCACACACACACACACACACACGCTCATTTTACTTCTTCCATGCATTTTTCATGGAAGCATTGAAAAGTATCTTTGCCTTAGCTTTCTACTACCTGAAAAATGAAAATAGTAATATTGATCCAGCAGGGTTATGATGATTAGTCATCTGAAATCCGAAACCAGAAAAACCTCAGACACCGTAGAGCCATCCCTACAACCTCTGCTATCTCTCAAAAATCTGAGCTGAATGTGCACCTCAACTTTGTGTAATGGGTAAAAAGCTTCATTTCCTATGGCAGACTCTCTGAAATCTTGCTTTCCGCATAGGAAGGCTTCATTGTGAGACAATGATTAGTCACAGGCTGCAGCTGCCACACTTTATCATATTATAGCTAAATGAGATATCATAGCATAACATGAATTATTGACACATTTTTGAGTCCATTCCTAACCTATGACCAAGATTTATGGCCAGCATGACTACAAATCACAAGGTGACTTCTTCACTCAGAAACTTATACTGAAATATTATTAGATAGCTGGTCTGTGAAACAAAAGCCTTGTAATTACCTACTCGCCAGGGAAGAGTAACAAATTGTGCCAAGTGAAACAAACAGGGAACTCACGGGAAAGTGGTTGCCTTTCTTTTTAAGGCTATCATGTCATATCTAGTATCTGAAACGTGAGATTAAGATCTTTGATTGTTAGCCAGGCCCTAGAAATGCTTTTTGGCGGGTGATGCAGATCTTTAGGGTTCAGGAAATACCATATTCCCTGTGCCCTTCTGAAGACGTTCCTCTTTGAACTCATTGTGCTACTAAGTTCATCTACTGAGAAATCATCCCTGAAGGAATTTGAACTTGTGACTCAGAGAAGGGAAAGTTTGTCAAAATGTGTTACTTAGATTGTTAAATTATCCCTCTGGCTAAGACTGTTTCTTAAAAACACTACTGGAAGACAGAGATAGACAGATAAGGCCTGGTGGGTTAAAATGTGATTGACTATTTCAGTTGAGGGGGGAGGCGTGCTACAGGATATAGTCCTGCCAGAAGAAGACCTCAGAAAGTTAAGAAGAGGTTATAAAAGATTTGTGCCTGGAGAAATTGAGTCAATTGTTCTACCGGGAATGCGGCAGAAAAGAACAGATGATATTAAACCACAACATTTAGAAGAATTATTTTAGTTCTATATTATCCTGTAATTATTACAGCTCTGCAGGTCTCTACTTGTTCTGCAATATCCCACATTTTTTGCTGAATGGTTTAGCACATCTGCAGTAAGAAAATGTGTAAAAAGGAAAAACTCAATGAATTTAATAATCTGTGGTTGGCTCGACTGCCTTAGGAGAGGATTCTAAAAATATATAAATTATTTCAGGGTCACTTAAACTGCTAGCAAAGACTGTAGCTATTGGTTAGAGTAATGAAAGTTGAAGCTAGCCCCAAAATGACACCCTGTCCCCCACCTAGCGAAAAGATGAAAATGAAAGTTTGCAGCTCCTGCAGGATACATTTATTTATAAAGTGCTTAGAGAGCAGAAGATCCAGAAACTGTGGGCAGTTACACTCTGGTGAGCAAAACTCAGTGAAAAATCATTTTCGTGGGTATAGGATTTCCCCTTTGTGTTATTTTAATCTGAATGTGGACGCCCCCACCCCCAAACTTCTGAAGTCACTGTGAACAGGTGTTGCACCACACAGCTTCTCAAAACTAGTGTCCTTTGTAGGATATTCGAAAGAGAAATGGGACATTCAGCCTTGAAGGCTCATGTAGAAGGATCCTAGGCACTATTTAGAACCACTTAGGAGAAAAACGTGCATAGAATTTCCGAGTAGTGGCTCTGTTGGTCAGTTTTTTTCAGTCTAAACCTCAGCTTCGTATAGAAAATCACTATGGGTGCAAACCCTTCAAGTCCTCCACCTTTGAAATCCGGAATCATCAGTTCGAATTTAACATTACAGCTGAATCTATTGATGTGTGGCAGATTATATGCGAATGAAAGCTCTGGTCTGCTCAATTGTTCCAGGCTACCTATAGAACAGGTTGGCACGGTAGGGACTTAAGATCTGTGACCCACCCTTCCAAGGAGCCAGGATTTTGGTCCTGTTTGAGTTTCCTGTGCTCATCTTGATGTAGCCACTGGGAAAAAAAAATAGGCATCTGCTTGAACAAAGAGTGAATAAGAATCCTTAATGCTCTGGATGCTTCTTAGAAATCCAACTGAGTATGCTCTGCCTCCACCCTAAGGAACTACCCTTTCGCTTCCCTGGAAATCAATTTTATTTGAATATGAGACCATTTTGAGGGGAGTATTATGAAGATAGTAAGCTTACTATATTGGAATGACTGCTCTATACTTTCTCTTCAAGAAAAAAAGACTCAGATTAACTGTATTAATCTGTAACTATATTACAACCTCCAGTCAGCTCTCCTGCCACAGACAGAGGGAAAAATGAGCTCCCGTTGCCCGACCAGGTTTCTGTCACAGAGGTTAGACTTTTATTGAATTGGGATCATTTTAAATTAACAGAAGAGATTTGACATAACTAAATTGGACCAATTTTTTATCTTCTCGCGGACCCTGTGGAAGTATTTTTGTAAGAGAGTACAGCAGTAGGTTTAACTTGAAAATGTTTTAATATTTCTATTATACACATTGTTTCGGCAGTTTAAGTTCAAGAGCCAAATTTCAGTGCCTTCCATTTCTTTTTCCTTACCTTGCAGAGATCTTTAATTTTTCTAACTATGGTCCCATTTTTCATTTAGGTCTCTTAAGGCTGCCTGGCTTTTTAATGCAATGGTCATCTTCATATCTTAATAAAACAAAAATTGAATTATATGCACTACTGGGCAAGCATAATGTGACTTTTGCTAGCATATGTAAGGTGTGAAAACCTGGGGGAAAATACTATTCAATTCAAGTTCCACTTGAGCACACTGCAGTGCGCTGGAAATGAGCCTCAGTCTTAATGACACTGAAAAGGTAGAAGCAGGGAAAGGTGGAGATCACCGATTTGAACCTAATTAAAAAGACCTGATAAAAATGCTAGAAAGCCAGATGGTAAAGTCAATTTCTTAGTGCGGTGCCAGTCCAGGGATGGAATATGTTTAGCAGTTGACATTCTGCAAGGGTAGACTGATAATATCAGCAGTGAAACCAAAAGGATTTTGTTAACACTGTTGGACTTTACTTTGAACACTCTTTCATGCTTCTGTATCTAAGTGGAAACACAAAAAAATGTAAATTCTCTATTTTAATCAAATTCCAAAACTCTACAAGAGCTTCAAGTGTCTGATTACTATTGAATAAATCCAACACTAATTTGCAAACTAAATACTGACATCGTTAAAGTATAATAGCAAGTAGTGGAGTGGAAATTCAGTACACTAGGATGGTTATCATCTTGCGAGAAAATTGTTCTTCAATTTTAAAAGTTAAACATTGATTATTTGAAAACAACACTCGGACTAAAGCACTTAAAGAAATAGTATCCAAATTTAGGCAACTTTTGGTTACTTTAAATCCAAACATTTAGAAATTGAAAATTTCATCTGATCATATAATGGACTGTTTGGAATATTTTTGTTGCCATGACTTTAGACAACATCTCTATATAGAACAAATAAAAATAGTTAAATCAGCAATTTTCTTTTATTCATCTGGATCATTTTCTGTCATCAATATAGTGTTGCAATGAAGGATGGGTAGAGACCCTCAAATGAAGAGTATTTATCCATATGTATTGAGTGCTATTAAAAAATTTAATGGAATTGGGAACTGGGTGAGCTATATTTTGAGATGGTTTATTAGGAAAGAAGAAGGGTTTAAAAAATATCTGGTGCCTATCCTGGGAAAAAGGAAAGGAAAATAGTGGGGGAAAGAGTGATGAAAAGGCAAGACTGCAATGAGCACGTAATTTTGCGATC
This sequence comes from Equus asinus, assembly GCF_041296235.1. Lineage (NCBI taxonomy): Eukaryota > Metazoa > Chordata > Mammalia > Perissodactyla > Equidae > Equus > Equus asinus. The sequence goes on from NC_091820.1 coordinate 92,235,418, forward strand.
AGAAATTACCTTTTGGAGCATTGATTCATAGCCTTGATGTTCTTCTTCAGTCCATTTGTTCCTCTGTGACGTAACCGACTAATTTATAGGGAACTAAGGCTTCCACAAGTGCCAGGAAAGAGTAAACAGATCTGCCTTTTTCCAGTGAACAACAAACAAAACCTCAGATTTATAGTCTTCCTTTTCCAAGGAGCTCAGGGAGAAGCCATTTTGTCACCCAATTCATCTCAAATAGTGAAGAGCCTTTAAGAAGAAGTTTAGGTGATGTCAGGGACACAGCTAATGAGGTTTGTTGAGTCCTAGGTTTTATAAAGTAGGATGTTAGCTCTCTGCCTCCAAATAGGGCTACTTACTACCACAGTTTCTAAAATCATTCATAAATTCTTCCGGGGCAATTTGTGTCATGGACTAATTGTCAAGTACCACATTTGCCACCCTGGCATTCCCAGGACTATATAAACCACCAAGCAAAAATCCTATCTAAGCCATTCTATACATGAGGCATACAGATAGCTGAGTAAAGTACTTGTCAGAGTGTTCTTCACTGCTGCTGGGGAAATAGGACCTTAGCTCGTTTTGTTGGCAGTCACCATCTTGGCCAAAACATTGCTTTCTCACCCCATTTGGTTCTCCAAGTGGTATATCTCAGTCTTGCAATTCTTTCTGGTGCATCCCTGGATTGTATTCATATAATGTTTAGACTTTTTATTTGAATTTGAATATTTGATATTATTTATTTTCACTAAAAGTATTCCCCCAAATAGCCAGTAATATAGTTTTGACTGAAAAATTATATACAAAAGCTAAAATATTATTCAACCATTATCCTGTTTATTTTTTTAAAAAATCAACTGTAGAGAGACATAATTTACTCAAAGTAAACTATATCCATTAAAATTTTACAATTTGATGAGTCTCTTTTTTTGAGGTAGATTAGCCCTGAGCTGACTACTGCCAATCCTGCTCTTTTTGCTGAGGAAGACTGGCCCTGAGCTAACATCCGTGCCCATCTTTCTCCACTTTATATGTGGGACGCCTACCACAGCATGGCTTGCCAAGCCGTGCCACGTCCTCACCCGGGATCCGAACTGGCGAAACCCGGGCCGCCAAGAAGCAGAACGTGTGAACTTAACCGCTGCACCGCTGGGCCGGCCCAATTTGATGTTTTGACAGTTATATATACCCATGAAAATATTAGCACAATCAAGATACATACCATTTCCGTCACCGCCAAAAGATTGCTCATGCCACTTTGCAATCCATCCCTCCATCTGTGTGTCCCAGGCAATTGCTGATCTACTTTCTATCCCTCTAGATTTTGCTTTTTCTAGAGTTTCATATAAATGCAATAATATTGTACGTGTTCTTTTTGGCTAGCTTCTTTCATTTAGCACTATTATTTTCTTATTGATTTTGTTGGGTGTACTGATAGTTCATCCCTTTTTATTGCTGAGTAGTATTTCATTATATGAATATACCACATTTTCTTTATCTATTGACTTGTTGAAGGACATTTCAGTTGTTTCAAGTTTTGGGCTATTGCAAATAAAGCAACTATTGACATTTATGCACAGGTTTTGTATGTATATGCTTTCATCTCACTTGGTTAAATACTTAGGAGTGAAATGGCTGAGTTTTATAATAGATGTATGTATATATTTTTAAGAAACTGTCAGATGGTTTTCAAAAAAATTGTTCTATTTTCTTTTAAAGGTTTTATTTTTTCCTTTTTCTCCCCAAAGCCCCCTGGTACATAGCTGCATATTCTTCGTTGCGGGTCCTTCTAGTTGTGGCATGTGGGATGCTGCCTCAGCGTGGCCCGACGAGCAGTGCCATGTCCGCGCCCAGGATTCAAACCAACAAAACACTGGGCCACCTGCAGCGGAGCGCGCGAACTTAACCACTCGGCCACTGGGCCAGCCCCAAAATTGTACTATTTTGAATTCCCACTGGCAATGTATTAAAATGCCAGTTGCTCCATATCCTCACCAAAACTTGTTTGGTTTTTTTTTTTGGTTTTAGTCATTTTAATATGTTTCTAGTGGTATACCTTGTGCCGAGCATCTCTTCATGTGCTTATTGGCCATTTCTGTATCTTTTTTTGTGAAGTGACTTTTCACATATTTTGTCCACTTTAAATTTTTTTTGAGGGGGTCTTTTTATTATTGACTTGTAAGATCTCTTTATACAATCTGGATACAAGTTCTTTGTCAGACGTAAGTACTGCAAGATATTTTCTCCCAGTTTGTAACTTGTATTTTTAATTTCCTAAAGGTGTCTTTTGAAAAGCAAAGTTTTTGTTTGATAAAGTCCAATTTAATACATTTTTTAAGGTCATTGATTTCTGCGACTTGTTGGAAACAATGTGCCTACTCCATAAATTTGCCTACTAGTCAGAAAGATTTTCTTTTTCCTTCTAAAGTTTTAGACTTTTAGTTTTTTATATTGAAGTGTATAATCCCTTTTGAGTGAATTTTTGAGTATGAGTTGAAGTAAAGGTCAACATTAATTTTTTTCCATGTATATATTGAGTTCCAGCACTACTTGTTTTAAAGTCTTTCTTTTCTCTATTGAATTGCCTTGACTTTTTTGTTGAAAAATATTTTGTCCATCTATATGGGCCTATTTATGGGCTACTTTTTGTCCTTTAATCAGTATATTTATCCTTTCCTCCATGTCACACTCGTTTTGCTTTATAGTAAGTCTTAAAATCAGGTAGTACGAGTCTTCTAACTTGCTTCTTCTTTTAAAAATTGCTTTGGCAACTCTAGGCCACTTGCCTTTCTATATGCATTTAGAATCAATTTGGCAATTTGTACCAAAAAATCTCTGCTGGAATTTTGATTTGGATTGTGTTGAACCTACAGATTAATTTGGGGAGAACTGACATCTTAACAACATTGAATTTTCCAGTCCAGGAGAGTGGCTCTCTCCATTTTTATGTCTTTAATTCCTCTCAACAAGGTTTTGTAGTTTTAGTGAAGAGATCTTTCATTTGTTTTGTTAGATTTATTCCTAAATTTTTTATATTTGGGGAGAGTGGCTATCGTCAAATACTTTTTTAAAATTTCATTTTCCTCTCATTTGCTAGTATACGGAAGTATAATTGATTTTTGGATATTTACTTTGTATTCTGTGAGCTTGCTAGATTTATTTGTTAGGTCTATTAATTATTTTGTAAATTCTGTAGAATTTTCTAAATAAACAATTATGTCACCTGGAAATAAAAACAGTTTTACTTCTTCCTTTCCAATCTTTATGTCTTCTATTTCTCTTTCTTGCGTTATTGCAAAAGCTTAGACTATCACTATAACGGCAGAAGTGTTTAATGTTTCACCATTAAGTATGTTGTTGGTTTAGTTCTTTTTTTAATAGACATCATTAATCAAATTGAGGAGGTTTTTTATTGTATTTATAGTTTACTGCTGGTTTGTTTCTTTTTGTTTTTAAGCATGAATGGTTATTAAATGTTCTCAAGTTTTTTTCTACATCTATTGCAATAATCATATGTTTTTTTCTCCTTTATCTGTTAATTGTTTGAATTAGATTGATTTATTTTTGCATGTTAAAGTAACCTTGCATCCCTGGGATAAAACAAACAATTGTGTTATTTTTTCAGTATATGGTTGGATTTGGTTGACTAATATTTTATCAAGGATTTTTACATCTACATTCATGACAGATACTGGTCTTAATTTTCTTTTTGTTTGGTAATAGATTTGTTAGGTTTGGGTATCAAGGTTATGCTAGCATTATACAACCATTTGGCAGGATTTCTGTTCTCCTCTATTTTCTGAAAAAAATATCTGTTTTATCCTATCAAGTTTGATAAATTGTATTTCTTTTATTTTCACTTAAATATTTACAATTTTTTGATTCTCTTCCTTCATTCCTGAAGATCTAAGATTCTCTGTGACGTCATTTCTTTTCCACCTGAAGAACTTTCTTTGGCATTTTTTGTAGTTTGGATCTGCTGGTGATTCATTCTCTTTGTTTTCTTTTGTCTGAAAACATGAAATTTATTCTACGCCAGTTGCTCCCTCCAAGCTTTGACTCCTCTCTCAAATCTACATAATTTTAGTTGGTCAGATGATAATCTTGAGAGTTTACTCACTCCTACTGGAAGTACAATTTCCATTAACTCATTTTTGAAAAATATTTAAAACATGGGAAAGTGTTTATGCAGTAACGATAAATGAAAAATATGATGATGAGCAGAATGCATTCCAGTTTTAGAAACAAAAAAATGTAGTTATACATTTATAATGTATAAAAATGAAAAAGAAATATATCTAAGTCCTAATAGAGACTATTTCCTAGTGGTTGGATTATGGCTGATTTTTATTTTATCCTTTAGAACTTGCTGTAAGTTATATTTTTAAGAACAGCACATTTAATTTTATGATCAGAAAAATAATAAAATTGATTTAAAAAGACGTTGGAAGGCAATGAATTAATAAATACTAAATGAATCATATAGTCAGTAAATCTTTTAGTATTTCAGAGGAGAAAAAGATTATCTAGACTGGAAGATTGGTACAGTATTTCCAGAAGAGGACAGTTTAAATAAGTGTTGGGTGATATAGGCGGAGTGGAAAGAGCATTCCAATATTTTTGTTGTTGTCATGGAAGTTTTGTCCTTGAATTCAAGAAGAAATATGACAAGCTTCTCTCATTTTTGAGCTGCAACGTGAGTGTGTTTCATTGTGTTTCATCCATAAGCTGATTCTGGCAGCCGGGTGGCAGAGGGAGAGTTTACACACTCAACCTTCTACGTGGCTTCTATTTCTGGCTCAGTGGCTGGGACCGGGCAACTAGGCAAGAGAAGAATGAAGTAATTGATAACTTTTATTTATTTTTTTTACTTCTATTACTTCCTTTTAATCTCCTCTGATGTTTTATTTTCCATCTAGGGAAATATTCCCAAACTAGGATAATAATCTATCATAAGCCTCCTCTATCAAACTTCATGAAAGAATTATTCCGTATTTCTCTGATATCATTTTCTCTGCTTTTATCTTCTAATATGGAAAAAAATCAAATTTTTTAAATGAAAAAATTGAAAATTTAACTTGAAACTAAAATTTAAGTGCTTAAAACATATCATGCGGTGTTTTGATAAGTTTAAAGAGCTATTTTTGGAATATAATTATGATGATTATGCTTTCTAATTTTAACAAAATTTCAAATGAACATGTCCCCACTTGCCAGAAACCTCATCTTGTGTAAACATTTTAAAACATTCTTTGAAACAACTTTTTAGATGAAAGGGGCAAGTTATAATAAAAATAAACTACATATGAGATACTTAATCACACATGCCACCTCCAGAGTGTATCCTAGAGTGAACACTGACCGAGGCTGTTCCCCTATGCTCCTCTGCGGGGTCGCTGATGTTCGGTATGATGAGCCTGAGACCCTGCAAGCTTGTAAGTCTTCAAAGGAAGATTCAATTCTGTTGAGAATACAAGACAGAGAAATGGACTGATAGGTTTCAGAAACATTATCAGTACGTGTGTTGAAGTTGAAAAGCTATTACTTAAACATCAGATAACAATTCTTTCGATCAAAGTACTCTATTTCTTGAACATTTCGGCTAATTGACATTTAATACTTATAGATTTTGAAATAATATCGTCATGCAATATTCTTAGGAAAAATATAGATTATAATAGGCAAAAGGATACCTTGTTTTCATTTTCTTTGCAATATTCTCTGTGTTTGTCATTGTGGATAGTCAAATTTTCCAATATATGGGCAGCCAAATCATTCCTCCACAGCCAGCAGTAATAAACACTAGGACAAGAGTGGATCCTTAAAGAAATGTATACTTTGTAATGAGGCTCCAAACAACACTTACTCACTGATCGTTAAAATTCACTTAAGCATCTAGAGTAGAAATGCCTGGTAGAACTTTCTGGGAAGTTGGATATGTTCTATGTCTGCACTGCCCTTTACAACAGCCACTAGTCACATGCGGCTATTGAGCACTTAAGATGAGGCAAGTGTGCCATAGGAGATGAATTCTTATTTTTATTAAATTAATTAATTTAAACAGGGACTTGTGGCTAGATTTAGATTTAGAGTGTAGATTGAGAGTCCTCATATGTTATTGAAGTGGTAAAGTGATAAAACTTTTAGTTTTTCCTCCCTTTGTCTTAATTCATCCCGAAATGAGAATTTAGTTAGAAACAGAAAATTCAGAAAAGCTTTTTAATCTACTCCAGTCAGTCTCCAAATAAATAAGAAGAGAATGACACCGTTGAATATGCAATCCAAATATTTAAGTTGCTTTCATTTGTGACATGCTTTAAATATTCTCCTGAGCAATTTTTTGAAATGCTCTGTATTTGAGGCTATGCTAAACTGGTGGAAATTGTTAAAAAATCATATGCTTAAAATTGAAAGCAAATACTTATGTTTCATTTGCTAAAATATTTATATGTTTTGTTGAAGAAAAGAAGCCTGAATACCTGATCTTGTTGTGTAAATTCTATAAAATCATTTTAACTGTCTGGATTTGGGTAGTGGCTGATATCCTTCTAATATATAGCATGACAAAAATTCCTCAAGTGAAAGGAGAATGTAATGATTAAGCAAATTTGTCCCTCTTCAGATTCTATCATCAAATTTTTAAGGGCTTGTGGTGTACATCTTCCAGCAGTTCTGCTGAGAAATATTTGCTTGAAGAGCTCTTTCTCTTTTTCTGTGGTAAAATATTTTATGGGATGGTGGTAGCGGTGGGATGGTGTGACAAGAGGGCGATTATACAAGTAAAAACACTGTAGAACTCCAATATGGTCTTTATACTCATCTAGGTATCCTTGATCTTTTGGGCCTGTGCACTCTCGCTCTCTGTCTGTCTCTCTCAGGACCTGAGCGCTTACCCTTATCTTAGTGTACTAACGTCCATGGATTTGATGTGCAGCACTTTAGTCACTGTTAGGAGGAAAACAAATTTCCTCAAATCCGAAACAGGCCTTTTTAGAATACCATTCAATATTCTACTTCTGACGTTCTATCAGTTAACTTCCCCTTCCTCATAGCCTTTCTTTCTGCTGCCTGATTGAGATTAAGGTCAGAAGCACCAGCGAAAAGCTTGGGGGAAAGACAGGAAGAGGAAGAGCAGTCAACTACATGCGCCATTTCCACCTACAGGGCTGTTTTAATGTAAAACTTATTAATATTCCAGGTCTTATGTTCTTGGTCTTGAGAAGTGTCTTACAGCATACTCCAGTCAACTGTTTTTTGCTTCCACTCCCCACCCCCCTACTGTGGACTGTCTTACTAATGCTGGGAAATCTTCTGATTATATATTGCCATTTCCCACTGAAGACAGAAATAAGTGCTCAGTTGCTTTTCAACATTATTGCCCACTTTCAGTACCCACTGTGCTATGGCTCGGTAGAGTACTTTGTAGGTGGTTAAATTCAAATTTATTTTTCTATCAATATAATGTTGTAAAATTTGCCCTAATGGCCTTAATCTGTATTATATGCTGTATAGATAATAGGATAATTTTCCTAATGAAAATAGCTAATATATGCTATACGTATGGAGTTTTAAATTGTGATAATAGTGCCTTTTGGTGATGGTAGTCTCCACTTTTCTGATGTAAAGTTTTGGAGAAATGGCTAGTGATTTTACTGATTATCCTCAAACAGCTCAATAAACACATTCTTAATGATGCTATGAATAAATTTTAAAAATTATTTTGCTCAATAAAGTGCCTATGTGGTAGGAGCTTTAAGCCCTGCAAAATTTACTGAAGCTAAATTCATCTCTGAATGTTGCAGTCAATAATTGGTTTTATTTATTTTAGAAAAAATGTAATAGCTCCTTTAAAATCTAAAGATTTAAGAATTGAGACTGTGGTTAATTGTACACAATACTTACGTACTCTTATAAGAATCTAAACAGGCCTTTTTGAAGGGAACCTGCACTTCCCAAGCTCTCTGGCTGCTTCGCCTCTCTGTCTGGTTCCCTCGCTTGCTTGGCCCTCCAGTGATTGCATTCAGGACACTGATCCAGCGCATTACTCAAACATCTTTGCCTTCGTGCTGCCGCTTGAGCACTGTAGGGATTAAAGGAGAATGGGGGAAAATTCCTTTACAAGGACTTGACAAAAAGACTTGAAAGAATGGGTTCCGGTACTCCTTTGAGGGCTAAGGCTTCTTTTCTCGTGAAAGGAGAAACGTCACACTTAATGTGTCAGGACAACAGAACTAGCTTCTTAGAATTACATTTTTAAAAACCCCAACAAACTGTTAAGGATCATTCCTGAAGTGACTAGAAGATTCTTTGAGAGACTGCAGGGGGTACTGATAAAGAAATACTACTTTTCTTGTCTGTGGCCCTTTAAGTGTCAGGCTGTCTCAGGGTTTAGTACCAGTTGTCATGCTGGTGTTCGGTAAGGAATATGAAGTAGCTAGAAGCAACTAGTAGCTTTCTAGGAAAAGAAAGCAGTCCTCCAGAAGCCCCATAAATGTATGGTGACTCTGAGAAGTAATTATTTCAAAGTATTTTACCTAAACCCCAAAGAAGTTATATCTTGAGATGGTATTTGGCTTATCCTAGCTCCCTAGATAATTAAAACAATTAAAATAGTTTTCAAATGATAGAAGCAATCTATGCTCTTTGAAAAACACAGAATGATACAACGCTACAGAGGAAGTTATTAGGTCAGCTAAAAAACTGGCATATGTTCGGTAGACTAGATAAAAGTATTGTTTCGGGGGCCAGCCCTGTGGCCGAGTGGTTAAGTTCATGAGCTCTGTTGCCGTGGCCCGGGGTTGGCTGGTTCGGATCCTGGGTGTGGACATGGCACCGGTCATCAGGCCCTGCTGAGGCGGCGTCCCACATAGCACAACCAGAAGGACCTGCCACTAGAATATACAGCTATGTACTGGGGGGCTTTGGGGAGAAGAAGAACAACAGCGAAAAAGAAAAAGAAAATTGGCAACATATGTTAGCTCTAGGCCACTCTTTAAAAAAAAAAGAAGTATTGTATCAAGGTTAAATTTCCTGACATTGACAACTCTGCTGTGGTAATGTAAGAGAATATTGTTACTTAGAGGAAATGCTCACTGAACTATTTAGGGATAAAGAGCTTTATGCAACTTACTCTCAAATGGTTCAGAAAAAAAATGTTATGTGTATATATATACCTGTGTGTGCGTGTGTGAATATATGGAGATGTATATGTATGTGGGAAACAGCCAACAATAAAGCCAGTGGAGTAAAATGCTAATGTGTGAATCTGTGTAAAGGATATGTGGTTGTTCTTTGTACTATTCCTATTCCTGTAACTTTCTTTAAGCTTGAAATTATTTCCAAAAAAGTTAAAAAAATAAAATGTGAAAGCTTCCCCTTTCCAGATTTTTTTCTATGCATACATCACACACAGAGATGTTTTAAAATGTAAATAGGATAATGCTACATATTTAACTTTGTGATTTCATTTTTTCTTGTTCACTTATCAATATATATTGAATTGTGTTAGTGTTTCAGGCCCCTGATTTCCAAGTACATGTTCATCTTATTGTAGCAAAGCTTCTTTTAAGGACCTGGGGCTCTGTCCTTCTCATTGGTCCACTGACTCCTACACATGCATTTTAAAGAACTTTGTCAGCATTTCATAATAGTGAAAAATGGAGAGTTTGGGGAAATTGTAATATTTCTAGGGTCCTACAATCGGGAAAAACCATGCTATGAAATCTACCTTAAATTGTTCTTTTATTTCATTAGGCAAAAGAGAGTTCATTCATATGGTTCAAATTTCAAACAGTGCAAAAGGGCATACAGTGAAAAATATTCTTTCTAGCTTCTTCCCCTGCTACCCAACCCCTTTTTTCAGAAATCAGTGTTCTTTCTTTCTTGTGTATCCTTCCGGAGATATTGTTTGTGTTCACAGTGTGTGTGTGTATGTGCAGTTACATCTTCACAGCATGTATATGTATATAAATATATATTCATTTATCTGTATATTATGTTCAAATTCGTCCCATATTTATTGAGCCCCTTGTACATACCAGACATTATTTTAGGGGCTGGTGATATAACAATGAACAAAACAAAATCTCTACTCTTGTGTAGCTATCATTTTAATGGGAGTAGAAGTGCAATAGACCACAAGCATAATAAATACAATATATAATATGTTAGAGGGTGAAAAGTACAATTAAACAAAGAGGGCGGAGAAAGCGAGGTTGAGAATGCCAGGCCATGGAGCAGGGGTGGACTAGGTTGGAATTTTAAATAGGATGGTCAAGATAGGCCTCTTGAGAAAGTAACATTGAAGCAGTCCCGGAAAGAGGTTAAAGAGATTGTCCTGCAGATGTCCGGAGCATACCGAGAAGATGGCAATCAGTGTACAGGTCTTAAGGGGGAGCATCCTGCCTCGTGTCTTCTAGGAAAAGCAAACGGATCAGTGTGACTGGATCAGAGTGAACCAAAGAGAAAATAGTTCTATAGAGGGTTGAAGAAGAATGTAGAGCCAGTGCAAGAGAATGGAGAAACATTGGAAGGTTTTGAGCAGAGTACCGCTATTATCTGTCTTAGGTTTTAAGAAGATAATTCTCTGACTACTGTGTTAAGAGCACGCTGGTGAAAGCAAGAAGCGGTAAGTGGCTCTTGCAAGAATCCAGGGAAATGATGATGGTGGTTTGGACCAGGGTGGTAATAGTGGTCAGGTTATGTGTGTATTTTAAAGGCAGAGTCAAGAAGATTTCCTGACATATTAGACATGAGATGGGAGATAAAGAGGGGGAAACAAGAATAACGCCAATAGTTCTGACATGAGCAACTGGAAGTACACATTTGCCATTGGGGCAGACATGGGTTTTGAGGGGTCTGATGTTTCTATACAATTTTGGGTGCCAGCCTCAGGAAAGTAAACACAAAATGACAAACCCAAAATTAGATCTTAGGTGAAATGAGAATATTTATTTATAATGAGGGAATAAATCACAAAATTTATAAATATTAAAAACTGGCAATTACCACGAATATGACAAAACCCAGGAAAATAACAATTTTAAAATTAATTACCTGAAACATCTCTGCCTGCTATTGTTTCTTTTGTTTTCAAAAGTTCTTTCACCTTTGTTCTCTGAATCTTCTTCTTTAAAGCATCCTGTTCTTGCCTCCTCCCTATGCAATGCCTTATTTTTCTGAGTATATCGTTGATTGTTTTATAAAGTTTTCTTTTCCTTGCATAGTCTTCATTTCCCTCAAATTTTTTTTTCCTGTTTTTTATTTCTTTTTCTTTTTCTTTTCCATAAGTTCTGGTTGCTTTTTAGTTTTTCTTCTTGTCTCTAACTTATGTGTTGGAGACTTTCTGTGGGGTTTGCTAATCCTTGGTTGTCTGCTCAGGTTTGAGAACACTTATTGTGACTCAGAGCTGCCATGTAGCTCGTTTACTTGGGGTGTGGATGGACTGTTCATTTGTAACTCCCTGCCATCTGCATATTTGGGTTTTTCTTCTTGGGCTCATCAGATTCTCCAGAGAAGCCTTTTTCAATCTCTTGCCTGGAGGATGGAAGACTGGGTGCCAGTGTTCTGAAAGCTTAGTGAGGGAAGCATTCAATTAATCATGCATATGGTTGCTTAATACCCTTGTTTTAGATAGCGTCCAGACCACTGTGCCCGGTGCTTTACCAGTTCAGTGACACTCTATTCTTTACCCAAAGCTGGAGAACAAACCTCCAGACTTCTGTGGAGGTAGGAGAAGGACAGCAATCTGACTCTGTATAATGAAGTAGAGGATCTTTCTAGATTAAATTGATTTTCAAGTAGTTTTACCCAAGGCTTCTAATTTTAGCATTCTTTCCCTTTACTCTCAAAGGTACCTTGTGCTGCCAATTCCTGAACCTTGTAAAAATACTGGATTATAATTGGATTATTTCTCAACTTTCTCCACTGCTGGCTGAGGTCATGCCACTTTAGGTTTGCTAAGTCAATGAACACTAATCCATCTGCTTTCCACTTCAAAAAATGGCAATACTTTTACCTCTTCTAATGTTCCTTCCAGTCTTTTGGGTTTATGTCTTTAAGAAATTTTTTCCCTGAATTTTTAGTGGAGTTCGGGGGATTAAAATTTGTTCCCTCACAGAGTTCACCATCTGACCCAGATCTCCTTTGGACCCAGCATTTTAATACTTAGTTTTCTTTCTGTTCTATTTTGACCAGGAGGGATTAAGGCTGAGACAGGGAATATGTGATGGCAGCTTGCCACTTAGGTAGAACAGACATGGTGAAGTTGCATTAGACAATATAAGTACTTCACACTCTTAATTTTGGTCTGAGAGCTCATTTAGATGTTAGAATCCCAGGTACAAAACAAAAGAAGTAAGCAAGTAGATATTTGAGACCATATTAATTCAAGATGACAGAATGTCATGGTAGCAATGTTCACATCATAATTTACAAAAGCAAAGGAGAAAAAATACAATGAAGTCTGCTTCTTCTGTCTTCATTGGGATGTTATGGTGTCTAATGAAATGGTTTATATAAAAAGGCTTTATAAGAGAGTAATATGAACACACTTTATTATCAATTAAAAAACAAAGCCTGAAATTTTCGTGACATAAGTTCATTCAACAAGTACTTCCTAAAACATCTGTTATATTCTGGGAACTTTTCAGATGCTGGAGATACAGTGATGAACAGAACAGTTGGCGGAGGAGACAGCTGAAAGTGTCAAGAGTGTAATGAAGGGAGAAATATAGATTACAGTGGGAGCGTATAATAGGTACAGCTAACTTAATTTTGGACTTCTGGGCAGGCCTTCCTGAATAAGCTATACTGAGGCATAAGAAACGATGAGAAGCTAGCTAGGTAAAAGTGGAAGTGAGGGGAAAGAGTTTTGCAAGAGGGTCCAGCACGTGTGAATGCCCTGAAGTGGTCTGGAGTAAGACCCGTTCAGGACTGTGCGATAAAGTCAGTGTGTCTGGAGCCTAAAGTCTGAGGCAGAGAGTGATATAAGATAGGCTGAAGTGATAAGCTGCTGCCAGTTGATAAACTGTAAGAATCCACATTAATGAATTTGTATTTTATCCCAACAATAATGGACATCGAAGGGTTTTATGCAGGAGAGAGCCATGTTTATATGTATATTTTAAAAAAGATCACCCTGTTGATATAATTAAAGTATTATAATTTTTCAAACCTGTAACAAAATACTAAATCTACAAAAAGATCATCAGTGGCTCCTAAAATAAAAAGAGAGGCCTTGAGTATTATGTGTGCAACGTCACCTGTGACATATTTATACAAAAATGGAACCTGAATGAGATCAAGCCTCTAGGTTTAGCTACAAATTTATAGAAAATGCAAGAGGACAGAAGAACACGTTCAGTGACTCTACAGGGATGCATTCAAGAAAGTCCAGACTATTGGGAACTGTGCAGGACAAAAGACTTATTCAGGAGATAAACTGCAAGAAATAAAAATCCGAAGGAGAAGCCTATAGAGTAGTAGGATTCTTAAGGGACACATGAGCCAAATGCAATGTGAGGATCTTGTCTGTACTGTGCTTCAAACAAAAAAACTGATAAATCATCATGATACTCTCAGGGATATTTGAAGAGTGACTGGATATTTGAAGAAATTAAGGAATTACTATTAATTTTTATAGATGGGAAAATGATGTGGTGGCTATGTTTTTAAAACTGGTTCTAATTTTTAGAGATATATGCCGACATATTTACAAGTGGATCCATAAATAAGACAACTAGTTGCTGCATTTGTTGCTAGTGGTGGTCTCCTACAATTGGTCGTAGGAGAAGAAGATTGGAAGAAGAATGACCATGAAGGTAGGAGGCTTTTGTAGTCATCCAGGAGAAAGAGGATGGAGGGCTAGACTAGGGCGGTGGCAGTGGAGATGGGAAAAGTAGATGGTTTCAAAACGTGCTTTGGAGGTAGAACTGACAGAATATGCTGAAGAATTGGATGTGTGGGAATGCTGAGGTAAGGAAATAGACAAGGATAACTGCCAGGTTTCAGGTTTGATCAACTTGGTGGATAGTGCCATGTGCTATGATGGCGAAAATTAGAGGATAAGTAGTTTTTGGAGAGAGGAGGTAAGAGACGGTGGGTTCAACTTCATACAGATATGAGCCCTTGATTAGAAGTTTCTTTTTTTTTTTTTAAAGATTGGCACCTGGGCTAACAACTGTTGCCAATCTTTTTTTTTTCTTCTCTGCTTTACCTTCCAAAATCCCCCCTGTACACAGTTGTATATCTTAGTTGCAGGTCCTTCTAGTTGTGGGATGTGGGACACCGCCTCAACGTGGCCTGACAATCGGTGCCATGTCCGGGCGCAGGATCCGAACCCTGGGCCGCCACAGCGGAGCGCGCGAACTTAACCACTCAGCCACAGAGCCGGCCCCTGATTAGAAGTTTCAGTGAGAAATGCTAATGCAGGTGCAGATGTCCAATCGGAATTTGGATGTTCAGATCTCGAGCGCAGGCAATAGCTCTGGTGTGGAGACAGTCAATGAAGATTCATTAGTATGTGCATAGCAACTGGAACTATGGAGCTAAATGAGATCACCTAGGAGGAGTGTGACTGAGAAAGAAGAGAGGAAAAGGGAGAAGAGGAGATGAGAAAAGAAGGCCTAGGATACAACTCTGAGAACTGGAAACACTTAAGTTTAGGTAGGGGAGAATTAATCTGTAAAAATGATGAGAAGATAGAGGGCAAAATATCAAAAATGTTCTGATGTTCCAGGAGCCAAAGGCAGATTGTGTTTCCAAAGAGAGTATGTGGTTAACATTGTCAATGACTATGGAAAGGTCAAATATGATGAGGACAGAATGTACATTGAATTTGGTGACACAGAAGTCATTAGTGACCTTATGAGGATTTTTGTTTTTGATGGAATGATTGAGTAAAACTAACTTGAAGTGGTTTGAGGAGTAGTGGAACATGGGGAAATTGTGACAGAAAATATAGACAACTTTCTCAGGAAATGTGAGGAGGAAAGATAGAGGGTGATATCAGGAAGGAAAGATAGAGTTAAGGTGATTTTACAACTTGAGCATTTATAAATGAAGTTGAAAAGGATCCAGTAGATAATGAGAAATGAAAATACATAAAGGAGAGGGGATAATCAGAAGTGGAAAATCCCTGAGAATCATGGAAGGGTTGGGAACCACACGAGAGGCAGAGAGTTTGACTTTAGCTAGGAGAAGGGCCACCTCTTTTCTTTTCTTTTTTTTTTTTTTTTACAGAAAAGAAAATAGAAAGGATAGGTGTAGATAGGTTTGTAGGTTTGGTGGCTGTGTGTATGTGTGCCTGTGCGTGTGTGTCTGTTGTGTGTATGAGAATGAAAAAGGAAAGATTATCTGCTGAGACTGAAGGAAGATTTGGAGATGGGGAGTCACAGAGGTTTCAGAACCATGGGGAAGATTTGAAGCAGCTAGGGAAAATATATACTGTGAGCCGACAAGAAAACAGTGAGATTTTAAGGTAGAAAAGGGATCAATGGTAACCGTGAATATAGTAGTAGCAATATATGTCTAGTTGCATGATTTTCACCAATAGTACTCGGTAAGCTGAATACAGTAAAAAAAAAAAAAAATCACTTGACATTTGTAAACAAAAAAATGTGAAGCTTCCAAAGCAAGTTTTATTTACCCAAGTTATAATTCCTCTTTATCGCCCAGGGACTTTGTCATTAAAAATAAGGTGATAGAGGGGCTGGCCCTGTGGCCGAGTGGTTAAGTTCGCCCGCTCCGCTGCAGGCGGCCCAGTGTTTCGTTAGTTCGAATCCTGGGCACGGACATGGCACTGCTCATCAAACCACGCTGAGGCAGCATCCCACATGCCACAACTGGAAGGACCCACAACGAAGAATATACAACCCTGTACTGGGGGCTTTGGGGAGAAAAAGGAAAAAAATAAAAATCTTTAATAAAAAATTAAAAAAAAAATAAGGTAATAGATTCAAAGTACTTTGAGGTATTTGGAAGGAAAGTCCTTTTTAAATACAAAGTGAAGCTACCATGATTATCACATAAAATTAAGCTATCTAAAATGTTTCCTATGTTGCTTTTTTGTTTGTCTCCTGCATGACATGCCACTGATTTCTCTTTGATCCATCCCTTCACAATTAATTTAGGTATGATTTTCCTAATACTTGATATTATCCTGTCAGTTTAAGAAACTTCAGAGTAAATCAAAACTGATGATGCCTATGATCACGAAATAACCAACACGTCAAAATAGAAATGCCATTTTTCTTAATTTAATAGCAACTTTTACCTCCCACCAAAATCCACTCACGGAATTTCTAATATTAACTATTTTATAGCTGTGAAGTGAATTCCATTCAAAATTGAGACATCTATTTGAATGAACATTTATTCTGTTTTAATGGTATTTATTTTGAACCTAGCACTGTTGTCAGACCCTAGGGATTTAAAGATGGCTATGACAAATCCTTTTTGCGTATTCAAGGAGTTCATGAATTTGAAGGAGTGAAGACCGGGGTGCAGGGTCAACCAATGAAGAGCCTTATATTCCATGTTAATGTAGTTTGGATTTTAACTTGTGGACAAATTAAAACCTCCGAAGGATTTTCGTTAGGGAAGTGACATGATCAGGTTTGTGTTAAGGTCACTTTTATAGCAGTGCAGAAAAGAGACTGGGGGAGAATAAGCTATAAGGAGAGAGAGAATTAACATTCCTTGAGTGCCTACAATATGCACAACACAGTACTAAATGTTTTATATACATAATATCACTTAATCATCACAATAACACTTAAGAAAAAGCATTATCATCTCCATTTTATAGTTGAGGAAAATAAAGTTTAGAAAGGTTAATTTCCCAAAAGTCACAATTATAGTAAGAGACGTTGGCATCTGAACACAGCTTGACTCCAAGATTCATGCTTTTCTTCCGGACCATACTGTCAAGTAGGAGACACTGTACTAATCTGGAAGCGAATGATGATGAAAGCCTCAATCAAGACAGTGGCTGTGGGAATGGAATGGAAAGAAAGGGAAGGTGTGTGAAATATTCAGGGAATAGAATTGGCAACAAGACTTGGTTATTGTGTAGAACTTGAAGAGGAAAGAGTGAGTCAAGAATCTCTCCCAGGTTTTAATTCGCCAAAATGAATGGAAAGAGAGATGTTGAAGATACAGGACAAAATGGGAATAATTCATGGAATAAAGTACTGAAGGAGATGGGAAATAGTACGAGTGGATGGATTACCTTAGCTTCTTTCTCTGTAATGGGAGGAGAGAGACTATACATACAGATGTCAGTAAATTATAACAGTTGGGGAGGGAATAACGTTGAGAGATTTTACATTCAATATGGGGGAACTGATCACCATTTTCTAGCTAAAGCACAAGGCAATTATTTTGGTTCACTATTATAGGATATCCACACTGGAACTTGGTTTCAAATTTACAACTTTAAATTTTCTTTCTTATTTCTCAAAATAATCAGAAATCATAGTTTTGATAACTGACATCATTATTCAGCCATGAGGATCAACATTCTTTTTTCTTTGCCAAGTTCTGGGAAAAAAGTACACTCTCAGCAAAAGCATACAGGTTCTTTTTTGAACTAGTCTTGTCTGGTTCTGCTAGAAATACTATGTTAGCCTTGTAAAATGAATTAGGAGTGTTTTCTTTTATTATTTTATAGAAGAATTTGAGTAAGATTGAAATAACCTGTTTCTTGAGTTTCCCTGGAAATATTTTAGAGCCCGATGTCTTCATTGGAAAATTTTTCTGTTTCATTTTTTTACTGTCAATTTAATTTATTTAATGGTTATAGGGTTATTCAGGTTTTTTATTTCTTCTTGAGTCAGTTTTGATGAATTACATTTTTATAGAAATTTACTAATTCATTTAAGTTTTCATATTTATTATCAAAAATCTGTACATACTACCCGCTTATTATCAATTTAACATCAACATCTATAATTATACTTCAGTTTTCATTCCTAATATTATGTGTACCCTTTCTCATTCCTGATATTATTTATTTTTGTCCTTTCTCTCTCTTTTCCTTGGTTAATTCCATTAGAAGTTTGTTGTTTAAAAAAATTTTATCAAAGAACCAACTCATACCCTTGCTGATCCTCTTTATTATATGTTTGCTTTCTATTTCATTAAATATTACTTTTCTTTATTTTTCTTCCTTTGATTTATTTTGCTATTCTTTTTCTAAGTCTTTGAGATCAATGATCTAATCATTACTTTCAACCTTTCTTCTTTCATAATATACCAATTTAAGGCTACAAAATTTCTTCAGAATACCATTTTAGGTGTATCCATGTGTTTGGATGCATAATGTTTTCATGATCATTCAGTTCTAAATATTCTCACATTCTTATTATGAAGTCTCCTTTGATCGATGAGATATTTGGAATTTTGTTTGTTTTTAATTTTCAATAATGAATTCTTCTCGTTATATGTGAAAATATATGTGATACCATTTCCTTTAGATATATAAACAGTAGTAGGATTGCCGGATCATTTGGTAGTTCTGTTTTTAATTTTTTGAGCAAATTTAATACTGTTTTCCATAATGGTTGTACCAATTTACATTGTCACCAACAGTGTACAAGTGTTCCCTTCTCTCTCCACCCTCACCAACACTTGTTAACTCTTGATAATAGCCATCTTAACAGGTGTGAGGAATCTAGAAAAGTGTAACTCATAGAACCAGAAAATAGAACAGTGGTTACCAGGGGCTAGGGGGTGGATAAAATGGGGAGATGTTGGTCAAACGGCACAAAGCTTAAGTTATAAGATCAGTAAGTTCTGGGGATTTAATGTAAAGCATGGTGACTATAGTTGATTATACTGTATTGCATGCTTGAAATTTGCTAAGAGAGTAGATCTTAAGTTATCTCACCACACCAAAAACAACAAAAAAGACAACTTTCTGAGGTGATGAATATGTTAATTAACTTTATTGTGATAATCATTTCATAATGTATTTGTATATCAAATCATCACATTGTACACCTTAAATATATGCAAAAATTTTTTTTTGCCAGTTATACCTCAATAAAGTTGGAAAAAGCTAAATGGCAACATAAACCCTAAAATAAAATTATGTGATTTCTGACCTAATTATATTATAGTCCAAGAACGTGGTCTGCATGATACACAATCCCTTCAAATGTGTTGAAGCCATGCGTACGGCCTGCCTTGTGGTCAGCTTTCTTAAATGTGCCTTGTCTGCTTGAAAAAAGAATGTATATCTTACACTTGTTGGTTACCATATCCTATTTATGCCTATTAGATCAAGCTTGTTAATTATACAGTTCGAATCTCCTATATCCCTATTTATTTTTTAAATCTACTCAAATTGTCAATTATTGAGACAATTATGATGAAATCTGTTATCATGATATAGTATTCAACTTCTGTTTGTACTTCTGTCATTGTTTTATGTTTTGGGGGCCATGTTACTAGATTAATAGTTTAAAATTGCTTCATCATTCTGGTAAATTAGGCCTTTGTTTTTATGTAGTGACCCTCTTTATCTCTAGTGCAGGGTTTAAAATTTTTTTTTTTATTATCAAAGCGTATTTTGTCTGGTACTAATGTATCTACAGCCACTTTCTTTGAGCTAATGTTGCAGAGTATCATGGTTTTATCCTTTAACTTTTTTGTATACTCTTTTATAAAGTATATAATTGGATTAAAAAACGTCCAGTAGAACAATCTTTATCTTTTAGCTGAAGAGTTTAGTCAACTTATATTTATAGTGATCACTGAGATATTTGCTTTTATTTAAATTATTTTTATTATGCATTTTCTATTTGTCCTATTTTTTCTATTTCCTCTGTTTCTACTTTCTTATAATCTTTGAGCCTGATTTTTAAGAAAATTTCCAATGATTACCTAGCTATTTTAACATGCTTATTTTAACCTAGCAAATTCTAAAATCAGTCAACAGTGTTACGCTCCACCTGAACTACAGAAGGACTTTTGAATGCTTTAGTTCTCATGATCCCCCTTCCAATGCTACATAACTGCAGCCATAATAAAAATCTTTGTGTTTTCCTTCTGATTTTATTGGAAATGTGCCTAGTGGTTCACAGCTAAGCCTTATGTGATACCTTTTACCAAACTAAGAAAGTATCCTTCTATTCAAATCATATAATTTTTATCACATACTTTTTTATTTCATTGAAGTGCTAATGAATGCCTGGACTGTTGAGAAAGGCTCTGAGGCTGACTCTGGGCTTAGTAAGCAAAAGTGGAATATCTGATTAATGTGGTCTCCTGTGGGCATGTTGGGGGCAAAATGGCAACATGTGTGCTATGTCACCTTGGAAGGCACAAATTAGTGATGAAATGAAATGGAATGTAGAGTAGGCATGCTTTGATTTGAGATAGGTCTGAGAGCAAAGAAATATGTAGAGCATAAGGTTCTTTGCAGAGAACAGGAGAAATAGCTCTGTGGAGCTCCTGGGCAGCTAGAAGATGAGCAGAGGTTCTAGTTCCTGGGAAAGTAGGTAATGAGTAAGGTAGGTAGTTTTCAAAGACAAACTATTTGTTTTTGAATTTTTTTTCTTATGGATACCCTTAGAAAGAAAAAATAACTTGCACTTCTCTCCAGTGGCAGCTCCTACATCTCTTTCTCTCTACTCCCCAGGTTAATGAGCAGATCAGCGAGTCACCTGCTGCTTTGTATTATCTGTTTTATTGCTCCTCTTCATTAGTGTGGATGACAGAGAGTGGAATGCAGTGCATCTTGGAAGCAATACAGCAGGATATTACATACAGGCCAGTCAGCAGCCAAAATCACAATATTATTTGCTAGTGAATTTGCAAATAACCAAGTCCTTCAGGTACTTCTGCAATTTTCACCAAATGTTGCCCTTTTGAAAGCTTCATTAATCCAGCCCCATTAGGATGGGTAGGGTGAATGAGTTTATGGCTGTAGAAGGTGAAGTAGCAGAATGTGCAGCTCTTAAGAACATTGCTGGCATTCATTTATGATAATGGAGTCTAGGTGATATTAAAATTCTCCCCACAAAATATTATTTGGAGTAAAAGAGCACCAAATACATGGAGAATTTAATAATAAAATGCTTAAAACCCAACAAATACTTATTTACAGAAATTAATGGCTCTGAAATGACAAGCCCCTTATTTGTCTTAGAATCACGTATGCATAGCTCTAGCAATGCAGGCAAAGGATAAGCTAAAAGCAAACTGGGGACATTCTGGAAGGAAAGAAGCTATATGTATTCAAAGAAGAAATATGATTGAAAAAGTCATTAGTACTGCAAGGGATTTTCATCCATACTTGACCTTTCCCTGAAATGAGAATGCTCTATTTTATGGTGAGAAATATTCTGTTTAGAAAAAGCAAACATTGGTGTTTGGGGAGGAATAGTTCAGGCAGCCACTATAAGTCAAGATGAGGTTTGATGATCCAAAGCCATAACCCTTGGGCTTGGACTTTTGTTTATGATCAATAGATTTAACATCAAAGAGATGTTCCTTGCAAATATCCTGTCATGTTTGTCCTTCATTTTCATTTCATTTTGTCCTTCCTTTGATTCACCATTTGTCTTTAGTCTTGTCTGCCCTGCTGCTAGAAATGACTTTTGGGTAAATAAAGCATGAAATAAGTAACCTCATGTGGGCCAGGCAGCTTTCTTTTTTTTTTTTTTTTTTTTTTTGACTTGTCCATTTTTATGTGTCAACCTGCACAGGTGCACACTGTGACCAAAGGCTAAAAGAGTAGTACACACTATCTAGAGCAAGATTTTATGAAGGGAACTTTTTGCATCCCAGCCCATACAACCAACGGATTTAATCAAGTTTGTGGTGTGATTAGGCTTTGAAAGCTGTAACCAATTCTGATAGTAAAGAAATACTATTTGGAAACAAATTATAACTCTTGTCTTTATGACATGTATCAATTTACACACAAGCTGCATAAATCACTTTTTATATTTTTCTGTAATGGAAAAATACTGCAGGGCATTTTAATAACCAATAAATTACAAGTTTAATGAACCAGACCAAAATATAGATGGTATGAGTCAAACACCCCTAAGAATGAAGACTGGGTATTCACTTGATAGAGATTCCGATCACATAGGCTGCAGGCTATTAGATCCACCACAATGCAAGAGAGGAGATGCTTATGCTTCATCTATGATCATCCACATGAAAATTCTTCTTGGGACTTTATGGCTTATTTGCAGACTTCACTTATTTACTGCTTATATTATTCTTCAAACAAATCAGGAGTGAAAACAGAGCATTTCACCTTTAACCTTTTACAAATATTACTCCAAGAAGTTATATAGTAAATCTATCAGCCCTGGTGAACTGGTAGTGAAAGCTTTTTGGAACCACTATGCAAGGCAACTATGTATATTTGTCTCACATTGGAAGCATACGAGGCTCCACTGAGAAAGGAAGGGAGTCACAGAGCCAATCAAGTGTCTACCTCCTTAGGTTTCAGATATATGAATGATAGTCATCCTGGGGGCCCTTAACAAGCTGAGAGAAATTGGGTGAAAGAAATGAGTGAAACTTGAATTGTTGTGACTGAAGTGTCCAGATTAATATGGGTTACCTCATGGCTTCCCCAGCCTCTTGTATTCAGGATCATATATGTCCACACATGATAACAATAGAGAAGGAAGACTATTTTACCTAAAATTTACTGATGTTATTTTTGCTTCTTATTAAAGAACAGTAAAGTGATGTAGTTTAAAGAAAACGAGGTTGGAGGACAAAAGACATGGGTCTTACAAACCACTAATGAGAGTGCCACTAACTAGCTGTATAACTCTGGCTAAATCACCTCTCCTGGGCTTCCATTTTCTCATCTGTAAAATGAGGGAAGCAAAGAGGAGGATGTGTTTTGTTTTGTTTTGTTTTCTCTTATCTATTTGGTCTTTGTTGGAAGCCTCGGAGTTTGCATATGCAATTTGATGAAGTCGTATCCTCCTTTATGAAGCAGTCATATTATGGAAACATTGTGTACATTCATTTCCTTCTTTCGTTTGCTTTGTGTGTGTGGGGAATCCAATCACATTCTGAGCATAGTGGGGGAGACTGTTATTTAAAGGAAACCTGTGATGATTCTTTGTGAAGCAAATAAACCTTTGTAATGCAAATGTTCTTATTCTAATGTTTCTGTTTTGCAAGTTTCCATTTTAATATATCAAGTTTGCTTACTCCAAAGTGTGACTAACCTTTACATAATAATGAAAACTCACACCCAACTTATATTTATCATTTTTAGCCTAGGGGGAAATTTCTCTTCCTCCCCTGTACTCCCAAATATTTACTGACTATGCCACTTATCTAGACGTTTGTCATAAGAACAATTGTCATTTATTGTCAGACAGTGTGGGTTTTAGGCCTGTTCTGTTGCTCACTAGCTGGGCAGCTTTGACCTCAGTTTCTTCATCTGCATACATGAGTTCACAGCAGCACTTACCTTATGGTGTTCGTGTAAGTATTGAATATGATAATAACAGACATTAAATACTTCACTCAGTGTCTGGCACATAATATGTGCTTATGAAGTGTGAGCTTTCAGCATTATTCCAAAATACTTCTTGTATTGTGAGTTTTCTTTTTACGTAAACAATAAACACAGTACACTTTACCAGGATCGTAAACTCCAGGCAGCTGGAGAACACATATAATGCTTCTTTGTGTACTATCCTCCACACAGTCTAGCAGAATGTTCTGAATTAAGTACATATCCAGTATAGATTTATTTTTACTGGTTCTTCCTGATTCACACTGGAGAGGTTTTTATCCCATTTTAAAATAGACCACTACTAAGAACGACAATGTAAGTGGTGGCATTTGGATCTTTAAAGTTGCAAGCAAGAGACATATCCAGTTTACCCTCAGGGATGGAGGTTTGTTGAACGGATCCATGAGAAAATGAGGTAGTGAGGTCACACATGAGTGGCAGAGTCACTCTGGTTACTGATGTTTCCAAGGCTTGGATATCTGCATAAGTTTGAATCCTGGCACTGCCACTTCCAAGCTCTGTGACCTTGGGCAAATTGCTGACGCTCTTATTGTATAAGTTTCTTTATCTCTAAATTGTGGATAAAAATAGTGTCTACCTCATAGGGATGAATGAGGATTAAACAAGATAATGCATGTAAAATTCTTAGTGCGGTGCTTGACCCACAGAAAATTCTCAATAAATGCAGCAGCAGCAACAGTAGTAACAGTAATGGTTGCCGTTATCATAGTTACTATTGCGCATGACATAGAAAATCAGAATATAGTTTAGTGTCATTCAGGATAATGTCCTGAGCTCAAATGATTTGCCTTTTCTTTGCCCAGCATTTGTACTGCTCAGAATGGAGGCTTCTATTGGGTCAGTTCACCAACACTCAATGTGGACAGCCACAGCCAGCTTGGAATTAGGTATCCTCCCTCCTGCCCAAACTTGGTCATGATTGTCTCTGGGTAACCCCCTAATTTCTGGGTCGATCTACTGGGGCTAGGCTAGCAGGACGGTTTTTACTCTCTAATACAAACACTGGATGCACAATGGCAAAGGAAAAAAAACAGGTAAACAAAAACCGAACCACTTTCCTCAACACTTCGCTTTCATCGACTCTTTGAGCACATCCAGTCTAGTGACCTTCCTAAATAATTAGATCTGGAAAAAACACTTATTCTTTCAAGCATATGCTCATTTTTGATTCCAGGACTTCTCACTCTAAGCTGCTTCATCAGGACTCCTTGAGCTATTTCTTCTCTTGTTTCCCTCAGTGTGGGCTTCTTCAAAAGCTCCTGAGACTGTCAGCCACAGTATCAGATCAAATAAATATTGCATAATGAAATCACATAGAACGTAAAAACCTGTGTGATAGGATATTAGCAGTCTGGATTTCCAGAAGTCATGCTGCTTCATTCTGCACCAACTGCAATTTTTATCTAGCTGTGTCAGGTCTAGATAGAATGAGTTAGTGATTCAGAATGAATGAAAAATCACTGAGGATTCCCATTGTGAAGTCCTTCACTCTTTATCAAAGGAGACAGGCCTGTGGATAGCTCGGAAATAAAAGGAGGCCTTTGAGGCCCAAAGGTACCTAAAAGCCCAGTGGCTACAAGTCATGCCTTGAATACGATGTTTATATTTTAAATATTTACTCTTTCACTATTGAAGCAGTTCAAGTCATGTGTGTATCTTCCAAATTTTTCCAATTATCTTGAGCTTCACCTTGATGATTTTCTGACAGCTCCTATTCTATAAGAATTTTTTATAGTTTTGGTCACAGTTGAAGCAAAACTGCTTAAAACTCATGTTTAAGACATGAAATACTGGCAGATAGAGGGCATCAGCATGCTGGTGACAAACGTGGCATGGGATCAGATAACGTCCAACAGATTTTAAAGCTAAAGGACCAAGGGGGAGAAGTGGTTGCCCATCCTGCTTCGCAGAGTCCTTTGAGGCTTGAGATCAGCCACAGAGCTAGCATTCAGGTTAGTAGACCTCTTGTGATCAACAATGTCCAAGCAGCTTATCACTCTCAAATAATCAACATCCTCTAAAGAAGACTCTGAGCTAGGGGGAATAATGTTTTGAAGGTAACAATGATATTTTCTGTTTCACATCTGAAACAAGGCTGCCAACAGCAGAGGAGAGAAAATGAAATTACACAGAACAGCCTTACTCTCAGGGTTCCAGGAAGCTGTTTGGCCTTTCCTGATGGGTGATTCAAACTCATCGCTGTCCATAATCTTCTGGTGTTTTTTAAAGGGGTAGCAATCCATGGCTTGGGCTGTGCTATTTTAAAAACAAATCAAAAGCATTAAAATGTCCCAATTGCTGCTTAGTGGCTGCTCTTAACTAAGAGCTGGACAAGGCAGCTTCATACTATCGCTATGACGTCATGAATACCCTTCCTTGACAAGAAGCTTTCCCCACTCTCCCGAAGCGTCTTCACCACAGTGGGACCATCAATCTACGTACATAGTTACACTGGTTCTTTTTCTATTTCTCAGGGTATCCCTAGTGTTCCAGATTTAACTCCCCAAAGCTTTACTTTCACAGATGAACAAAAAGTCCCCCATGTTAACATAAAAAACAATTTTAAGACACTTAAAATTGCACTATTCATTTCAAAATCATAATATTGTATTTTTCTAAATATTGGTTGTGAAGAAACACTCTTTACATTCTGCCTTTCATCAAAGGCTGGTGTTGCTTGTTCCCAGAAAAGAGGAAAGTTGGCCCTGACCATTTTTTATTTTAATACGTATCCCTTTTCTTTTCCTAGAGAGGGCTGCGTTAGTCTATATTAGCACTTTTTAGAAACATGACCTCAGAGCCCACCTCTGACTGTTTTCTGTTATAGTCAATTTCCTTAAACAACAGTCATTTGTCTGAGGGTGAATAGGTAGATCCTGACCTTATAACAGAGGCGAAAAGGCAGAATTAAGAAATTTATGACCTAAAATTCTCCTAGGGTTTTTTCTTTAGTTCTCTGAGTGGATTATAATCTGTCAGCGGCTTCAAGATGCTCGTGATGGTCAGTGGAAATTTACTAACATTGTGCCAGCAACTGGCAAACCCTGGTCCTTTGTGTACTACAGGCAGGCAAGTGAAAAAAGCAAAGCCCGGAGGGAGTAGACCTGAGCACAAGGGGCAGTTCACTGAGGCAGCTATGGAGGGAAATGACAAAGGAGGAGGGTTCTACTTGTGAACCTAGCTATATTTAAATAACATTGGAGTCTCAAGGGACTCCCTTTATGGACCTGCAGGTAGTTTGCTGGGTTTGTTTTTCATGCCTGATAGAATCATCATCGATTGTTAGTACCGTGGAGTCGATTCCGACTCATAGAGACCCTGTAACCCTTCCCCGTCTTTTTGCGTCATCCTCTCACCTTCAGGTGCTATATCAGACAACGCACTGCTGCTATTCATAGGGTTTTCATGGCCAAGTCTTTTGGAAGTAGGTGGCCAGGTCCTTCTTCCCAGTCTGATATAGTCTGGAAGCTACGCTGAAACCTGTCCACCATGGATGACCCTGATGATATTTTAAATACCGATGGTATAGCTTTCAGCATCACAGCAACATGCAGTGGCCACAATATGACAACCAATAGATGGGTGGTGTGGTTCCCTGACTGTGAAGAACCAAGGCCATGGCAATGAGAGCACCGAATCTTAACCACTAGATCACCAGGGCTGACTAATCATCATCTTTGTGTGTATTGAATGTACTTTATCCACCAAGCTAAAGGAGAAAGTAAGCTTAAAGAATAGTTTTTGATTTCCAGATTGCCTAAAACATAAATAGACTCAAGATAGAATAAAGGAAACACTATATGAAGGACACTAGCAATGACAGTACTGTGAGAGGGAGAGGGCAAGTAAAACTAGTAACAAGAGAATGGTGAGAAGAGAAAAGGAAAAGAAATTGCACTGCTGGTGCTCCCCGGTGGGTACACATTTCTTCCCACAGAGAGTGAAGCCAAAACAGTAAAGAAGACATGGATACTGGAAACCAGAGTCATGGAATTGAAAGATCTTGATAGAGAAAAGATTCTGAAAAGAAGAGGTCTTACACCACTGGAGTATTCAGTAGGCAGAAAGATTGTCCATAGAAGTTGAATCAAGATCTTCTAGAAAAGAAGAACGGATTAATTAGGAGAATCTAAAAGCATTGGGGGATGCAGAGGAAAGGACTGCTGGACAAAGGGGGAAGAGGCAAGGGCTGTGGTAACGCTCTGGAGAGATGTGGAAGTAGCTGGATACAGGCTGATCATGCCTGGCTCTTCAGTAGGCATGTGACCTTAATGAAGGATTTCTTATGGTAAGGTCCGATTCAGAAAGAATCTTGGACTTTTTTGGAGAAAATCACACTGTAAATTCAAGATGTCATGATTTCCTTAGGGAGAAAATGTAATATAGTGGCAAGAACGTAGACTTTGACTTCAACCTTTGACAGATTGAGGATCAAACCCTGGCTCAGCCTATCAGTAAATGCATGAATTTGGGCAAGTTAATTTTTCTCTGCTTCAGTTTCTTCATCCACTGAATGTGGAAAATGATAGCTGTGTCATAGTTTTGTTGTGAGAAGTAAATGATGTACCATGTAAAGAGTCTAATAATTGGCCCGTAATTAGGTTTTAATAAATGGTGTATATTTTTGTTATTATAAGTTTTCAGGTAAAAGCGAGATATGGTTTATGATGAGAAATGACTGGGTGCTCAATACATTTCTGAAGGAGATGAACTGGTTAAGTATTTACAAAAGAAATAAAACAAATACAACACAGAAGCACACGTGGTTTTTGGAAGTAATATATAATGCTTACTATGACTGACCACATAAGATTCTTTCTGTAGACTGAATGATTTGAAATGAATTGGGCTATTACATTGATTCTTTCTAAGATGAAATTAACATTTAGGGTGCTGTTTATCATGCAGAGTATAAAAATTGTCATGGAAATGATTCATACCCATATGTTTTGTTTTGTTTTCCTCTGGTAAGCTTTATCATGAGAATGAATTAATAGTGCCACTTTCTCTTCATTAAATCTTTGCCATAAGCAAACAATATCAGAATTTTAATGTTTCATCTATTCCTCAAATTCATATTACTCTTCCTTTTTAATATGCTTTTTAATATGTTTGATATGTTGTAGTATTTCTTAGAATACTCAAACCATACAATCATGAAAATTGCATGTGAGGTCACAAATATAGTTGGATAATTTCAAAGCAGTCCCAACAGAATCCACTCCCATTTCATCACTACACTGTTGCAAGTTTGAGTTAATCCTCAGTTATAGGAAGTATTTACACATTCCAGTGATTATCACAATGGCACGACTTAGCATGCATTAATGTCCTATAAAGAAACACATGATTACTTCTACTATGTTTCAAGGACATCTGCATTTGTTTACAGCTATAGATATTCTGTATAAGGTACCATTTTTTTTCTCTACAGTATGGAGAACTTCCATGAAAAAAGAACTCTGAAAGTCACATTTGTCCATTTTGCTCCACAACGTAGTGGCAAAGAACCTTGAGTGACACTTCCATTCCATATTTCTGTACCCCCAGTGGCTGCAAAGTTTCCAAGAGCAGGATTTGGAGGACGTAACTGAAAACAAAAACAGTAACTGGATCTTACTTATTAGCTGTGTGACTTTGGGGCCATCACTTAGTACCTATAGATTTCTTTTGAATTTTCTGTAAACGGAGGGACTTGCATCAGGATGGTCATCAAAGTCTCTTCTAACTTCAAATTTTATCTGTTGGGATAAGGGAGTTGAATTTGTCAGAGGAGGAAGTTTTTCCAGGTTTTGTCTGGAAGGGAAGAATCTTCAGTTCTACACAAGATGCTTCTTTTCTTACCTAATTTTCTTGTTACATGAAAATTCCTCTTTCAATGGTGAAAAATGATAACCCAGAGAGAAAAGGCTCCATTTAATATTAGTGGTGTACTCATATGATCTTGCAATATTCAAAGCATATTTTCACCTGTTCTGGAGGGGTGGGCAATCACTTTTGTGGTTTGGGCTTCTCAATTATATTGAGGTATGAAATATAGAAACAATCTTAAAACCTCATCTGTAATTCTGTGGTTTTGACACTACCTATAATATCCCATGCTTGTTAATCCAAATCCAGCTTAATGAAAGGTCTACCCCCTACTGCAGTGTTAGGGACAAAGATTTAACCGACTTTTCTTAGTAAAGTAAGTTCACTAAAAATACATTTTGATTTTTAAAATTAGAATAGTAATAAATGTGTTACAAAAAAGAAAAGCAACACAGAGATGCATTAAAAAACTTAAAAGAATATCCATATACAAAAAAAATGAACCTGGATGTGGCTCTTACATCCTTCACAAAAATTAACTCAAAATGGATCATAGACCTAAATGCAAAACACAAAACTGTAAAACTCCTGGAAGATAATGTAGGAGAAAACCTAGATGTCCTTGGATATGGTGATGCCTTTTTATTTATTCACTTATGAGGAAGATGAGCCCTGAGCTAACATCTGCCACCAATCCTCCTCTTTTTGCTGAGGAATAATGGCCCTGAGCTAACATTCGTGCCCATCTTCTTCTACTTTATATATTGGACACCTGCCACAGCATGGCTTGATACACGGTGCGTAGGTCCACACCTGGGATCCGAACTGGCGAACCCTGGGCTGCCGAAGCAGAATGTGCAAACTTAACCGCTGCGCCACCGGGTCAGCTCCTGGTGATGCCTTTTTAGACACAACCCAAAAGACGTGATCTATGAAAGAAATAATTGATACACTGGACTTCATTAAAATTAAAAATTTATGCTCTGTGAAAGACAGTCAAGAGAATTAGAAGACAAGACACAAACCAGGAGAAAATATTTGCAAAAGACACATCTAATGAAGGGCTATTATTCAAAATATAAAAGAACTCTTAAAACTCAACAATAAGAAAACAAGCAACTCGATTGAAAAATGGGCCAAAGACCTTAAGACAGGCCTCGCCAAAGAAGATATACAGATGGCAAATAAGCATTTGAAAAGATGCTCCACATCATGTCACCAGGGAAATGCAAAATAAAACAGCAATAAAACACCACTACGCACCTATTAAAATGGCCCAAATCCATCACCAAATCCCGGTGAGGATGTGGAGTAGCAGGAACTCTCATGCATTGCTGGTGGGAATGCACAATGGTGCAGCCATTTTAAAAGACAATTTGGCAGTTTCTTACAAAACTGAACACACTCTTACTATATGATCCATCAATTGCACAATTTGGTATTTACCTAAAGTTCTTGAAAACTTATGTCTAGACAAAACCCTGCTCATGGATGTTTACAGTAGCTATATTCAGAATTGTCAAAATTTGAAAGCAACCAGGATGTCCTTGAATAGGTGAATGGCTAAATACACTGTGGTACATCCAGAAAATGCAATATCATTTGGCACTAAAAAGAAATGATGAAATAGTTAAGGATATGGTACCGTGCATTTGAAAGTTGGTAAGAGAGTAGATCTTAAAAATTCTCATCACAAAAAAAAATAATAAAATTTGTAATCATGAGGCGATGGACATTAAACTTATTGTGGTAACCATTTTGCAATATATACATGTATCAATCATTATGTTGTACACCTTAAACTAATACAATGTTATATAAAAATTATATATCAAGAGAACTGGAAAAAAAAGAAAAAAGAAAGAAATGAGCTATCAAGCCATGAAAAGACATGAAGGAAATTTTAAATGCATTTTATTGAGTGAAAGAAGCTGGTCTGAGAAGGCTACAACAGCCTGATTCCAAATATGTGACATTCTGGAAAAGGCAAAACCATGGAGACGGTAAAAATATCAATAGTTGCTAGGGAGGGGGAAGAAATAAATAGGTGGGGCACAGAGGAGTTTTAAGGCAGTGAAAAGACCCTGTGGGATACTATAATGATGGATACATGTCATTACACATTTGTCCAAATCCATAGAATGTACTACACCAAGAGTGAGCCCTAAGGTAGACTATGGACTTTGAGTGATTATGATGTGTGAATGTAGGTTCATCCTCGGCAAAAAATGTACCATTCTGGTGAGTGATGTTGATAATGAAGGAGGCTATGCACGTGTGAGGGCAGAGGGAATATGGGAAATCACTGTACCTTCCTCTCCATTTTATCGTAAACCTAAAGCTGCTCTAAAAGTATAAAGTCTTGAAAAAAACTTAAACATTTCTCTCCACTAAGGTAACCAACGTTAACAACTCTGGGGTATTTTCTTTACCACTTTTCCCTGTGCTCATGCAAGTAACCTCTTTTTCCAATTTATACAGGATGTCATAAAACTCAAGGTGACTAAGAAACATGACTCTCTTCAATGACTACTAACATTTCTTTGATTGGCAAAGTCCTTCTTACATATAGCTTATGTTCCCCCGAGCTCCATCCCAGGGTTTAGTCACCTTTGCCATTTGTATGGTTCCCATTCCTTAAAAACAAAGAGAAGCCATTCATTCTGAAGAAAGCATTCTCTTGGGGGTGATGAGTAAGCATGGCACTTCCTTTCTAGTAGCTATAAACTTTACTGTAGGTGTAAAATTTACTTTCCACACTGTAACATTTAAATGATTTTGGTACCTAAACATTTAGCCCTATTGTGGGATGTTAAGAGTAGATTCAAAAATTTTTTTTTGAAATGGTTCACCAAAGAGGGAACGAAAAACAAGTTCTGGTGAAAAGAAGTAGCTGACCACAATCTCATTTCCAAAGTGGTGGTTAGCCTTATTCACACAGTGCACCAACTTTGATCTCGTTTGTAACTACAAGTGTTAGTGATAGAAACAAAATGGAGATTTTGAGAGGGTTAGAAATACCATATTAGGAACTGGGTTGGAAGGTATCCCTTACATTATTCAACCATAGAGGTTGTCTAGTTGCTGTGGTATATACAGCCCTGACCCAAGTTATCAGTAAAAAATAATTTGCATATCAGTGTTTCTCAAGGAAACACTGGTTTTGACTAGAGGAACAGGTTCATGCTATGTGCACAGTGTGGATCCTGAAATGTCACTCCCTAGATATAGTTTATAACTGGATGAAGAGCCAGCTCAGCAAGAAGTCAGGACTTTTGTATAATATAAGGATGAGACATTTTTTAACCTAATGGGACTCTGCATGACAAAAATTTTTAAGATGATAATAGTACCGGATAAATTATGATCTGCTAGTTCAACCCCCAGAAGGAAAGAATCCTTCTATATAATGTTGCCATAAGAGTTACTAGAAGATTTACAGCTTTTGCAGGAAGAGTTTAATATTTATCTGTAAGAGTCTGAATTAGAGGCGGAGAATCTGGAATAAAGCAGGAGATTACTTCAGTGACTGCAAATCCTTATACCTCTGGAAGCCTAAAGGATAGAAGTGTCGTTGCGTTCTGTGTAGACCCCAGGATGAAAACAGTTTTAACTTGCATAATTAAAAGGGGAATTAAAAGTGTGTATTGAGGACACTAAAAGAACCTCAGTGAGGACCTTCTTCAGAAATTAGCCACAACAACTCATAGGAATTGGGAATAATTATGCCAACAGTTTGCCAGTGGCACCTTCATTCAGATTTATATCCAAACAAAAGAGAAGCATTTGGTAGTTTTTTTAATGATATCAAGTCTTACCCAAAATGTACACACAGGAAGCATTGTGTAGCTTGGATGAGGTCGTAGTTAGACAGGTAGACCTCTAAATCAACAGAAAAGCAGCACCTCTCTTGAAAAAGTCCCCAGAAACATCTCACGTGTTAAGCCTGTTAAGGAGGAAGATTATCATTAGTGTCAATAGACACAGGCAACTTGAGCAACAGATGTAGGTAATCCACAAGAAATTCGGCTTCCAACAACTGTCTTAGTCATGCCCAGCTGTGCATCTGCCAATGCTAATCCATCATAACACAACCTGCTATTTACTTTCCTTGCAATGATAGGGATTTAAGAGGAAGATGAAAGAGAACCAAGACCTATGAGGTAATTTAGAACTTTCTTGAATTTAACTTTCTTCCTTTTACTTGCTATAATCTGGCATTATTGTCAAGATAACATGATACCTAATTGCAGCTAGAGTAATCATCTGTTGCCAAAATTAATACAGAGGAATAAAATAGTTTGCCGATTTTCTTGTTTAGAGTATTTGCTGCTGCCACACAGGCTCATTTGATAGAGATTAGACAAGTATATAATTTGTTAGGAAGTTATCCATTTCTAATGGTCTGGCTCTTTCACATAAGGATGATCTATCAGGTATTCTTAAGGATAAACAGCTAAATACAAGTAAAGCACCATAAGCAGTCCTCTAAAAAAAGTTAGATTTATGAGACTCCTGCTCAACTGAAAAAGGAAAAAAAAGAGAGAGTGAGAGAGAAAAAAACAAAACGCTGTCCTTCCACCAACTCATACCATTGTCATTTTTTTGTGTGTTTAAATTCAGTGAGAATAAGGTCAACGGCTCTTCCAGATACAAGACGTGCCACTCCTAGTAAGACGTTTTCCTCCCGTTAGGTACTGCTTATAGTTGGTACTGTGTGGTCCCTTGCTAAATCAAAATAGAAGCGCAGAGCTCTACACTAATGAAGTGAGGGACCCAGGTTCTGTCCTATGCCATTGAGTAGTCCATCTCTTGAAGTCTACGTGCCGTCTTGACATAGTTGCTTTAATGTAGCCATTCCCAAATAATGTGAAAACAGACATCCTTCTCTCTTCCCTGAATCTTGCCCTATTCCTGAGCTTTATCTCTATCCAGATCCTCATTGTAAGAGGTGTTGGTAACGAACAAGGTGGAGGTCTGAGATGGAGTCTGGGCTCCTGCTATAGTCAATTTGGACGAATAATGTCCCTTAAGTTTGTAAAAGACCCTACAATCTTCTATCCTTTTCATAAGAAATTCAACATTAAAAGAAAATAAAACATCGGCAATTGTTTTAGGAGATTAACTTGGAGCCAGGTGGATTCTCTCATGAGTGTGAAGCTATTTAAGGTGTCTTCAGGCTTCTTAAGGGGGAAGGAAAAGGTTTGGTAGTATGTAGGAGCTGTATTAGCATTTGTAGATCCCAACTTCTTAAGTAAACTAAAAGCTTTTTGCAGACTGGTACAATAATCATTTTTGAAAGGTCCATTCCAACGGAAGGCATTCAGTATTCATTTAGCTTAAACGTTATGACATTGCCATTTTTGTAAGTAAAAAATGACTTAATGTTGGCAATTTCATATGGTTCAACCTAAGAGTTAAGCACCTACAGCTCACCTCACTTTAGCATACTAGACAGAACACCGGGGCTTTGAGCACACAGAACTGGATGAAAATGCCAGCTCTCCCAACTCTGTGACTTTGGGAAAGTATCTGAGTCTATCTGAGCCTTAGTTTCCTTCTCTGTAAATTGAGGAGACTAGGGGCTGGCCCCGTGGCCGAGTGGTTGGGTTCGCGTGCTCCACTGCAGGCGGCCCAGTGTTTCATTGGTTCGAATCCTGGGCGCGGACATGGCACTGCTCATCAGGCCACGCTGGGGCAGCATCCCACATGCCACAACTAGAAGGACCCACAACAAAGAATATACAACTATGTACTGGGGGGCTTTGGGGAGAAAAAGGAAAAAAATAAAATCTTTAAAAAAAAAATTGAGGAGACTAATATCTACTTCAGGAGATAGTTGTGTGAATTAAGGATAACACGCAAAAAGCACCTTGTACAGTGCTTTCGGTAAATAGTAGTCACTATCACCTCAGACAGATCACACTTAAAGCTAGCATTTAGAAGTCATAAGGAGGCTGTAGAAACAGGAAGTAGACTCGTGGCTGCTGAGGGCTTGGAAGTTTGGGGAAAATGTGAAGTGATTACTCAGAAATTCCTCTTAGGGTGATAAAAATGTTCTAAAATTAGGCTGTGGTTATAATTACGCAACCCTGTGAATATACTAAAAATCATTGAATTGGACACTTGAAATGGGTGAATTGTATGGTATGTAAATTATATCTTAATAAAGCTGTTTTTAAAAAGTCATAAAGAGGGACACACAGAGAGAAAGAGCAAGAGCTTTAAGCTGTTTGGAAAACAAGGTTTAGACTTGGCCTTTCACAAGGCTCATTTATAGGCTTTAAACAAACAAACAAACAAACCTCTGAATACTTCTTGAACTAATCCAGTTTAGCATGAGACAGTCATCACAAAGCATTATTTCTAATTGGCTATTTCTGGTACTAGCTACAGGGGAAGGGGTTGTTGTTTCTTGCTATTCTGCATCTGGCAAACTTCTCGTTTCGATATAACAAATGTCATGAAGTAAAGATATATTTGAAGATTTACTTCAGAGTCGAAGAAAAAGCTACAATTGACAGACTGTTTGGCTGTCTCACATCTCAGGCTTCCCAGCGTTTGGTGCATAGTCATATGAATAAGAAAGCTGTGTTCCCCAACACTTTCTCATTCCAATGGCACACGCACAACGTGAGTCTGATTTTGAACAGCAGCACAGCTTGGGCAACGTTCAATCACCAAACAGAGTCTGGGCAATGTGAAAAGCAGACCAGGGAGGCCTAAAAAGAGGGCATAATAGTAACTTGCCCAGATGATCAAATTACATTCTCCTCTTCTAACTGTTAGACATTTACTGGGACACAATTTGGAGATGCCTTTGGGTCCTATTGAATCCCTATGTAGAAACTAAGCATTTGCTAATAAAGGGCCAGATTCTTATATGGGGAATTTTATACATAGAACTTCATTGGATGCAAATCTGGACAGAAAGGTTCCCAGTTTTGAATACTGCAATATGATGCATTTGTAGATATTCCATCCTGTTATGGATGATTTTTTTTTTACTCAAAAGTGTTATGCAGTGCCTTGGTTTCCTGGCTCTATGTAATTTATGCATGAGACAAGAATAGTTATCAAGCATTATAGGTCAGTGGTTTCATGTGCATTTACACATCACCCTCTGAAGATGCAATGTCTTCCTGTTTAAATGTGTATGTGTTTTTAAATCACAGGCACCTATGAGTCATATCCAGAATTAAATAGCAACAACGAGGTGCTAAAATGCAGCTGGACTACCAGCATTGAACTAACTCCTATGTTAACACTAGCAGGCCATCTGATATAGATGAGAGCAGGGAGGCTCAGCTAAATGTAAAGTTGTGAAATAGGCGATGTTTTGCTTGAGGACTTTTCCAACCTATTTGCTCCCATGCCCTATGTTGCCTTCTGGGTGCTCAGAGCCGGACACTGCTAAATACCATGCGAACTAATCCTGCCAGGCATCCCCATGCTCTGGATCTCTGTGTTCTTTGGTCCCTTCCATCAATACTTACGCATTCTGTATATCCCACTCTTTAGTTGTATTCTGTTTTATGGCTAGTCTGAGAAAATAATTCAAGCTGAGGAATTAATGCTTTGAAAGAGTTTTATGTTTTGCCCTTTCCAGGAAGCATTTGTATTTTAACAGGGGACTTTAATGTCCTGAATTACAGTTAATTCAGTCAGGGAGACCTTTTATGCCCCTTAAATAATATTGTATAGATTATGGCTACCTTCTTGGTTTGTCTATAAGAACAAGACTGATATATATATCGTCTATATATGTATATAGATAGATAGATAGGTAGATAGATAGACAGATAGATAGTAGCATGTGAAGTAGATGCCACATGAAGAGGGAGCTGCAATCAACAAGGATTTAAGCTATGCTATAAGAACCTAAAAAAAGTAAGTCTCAGGTAATGAAGCTTGCCTGTGGACTACAGGTAAATATTAGCAGCAGACAGATCAACCAACAGTGGAAGAAGAAAAGAAGGGGTAACATTTTTGGTATTCCAGAAAGCAAAAAAGAACCTATACAGTTAGGTAGGCTCTACAAACATCAGCTGGAGCCACAAACCAATAGCTGTTGTCACAGAACTGGGAAGAAGAACTTCAGTCTTTTGAGTCATAGCCATTTTGAATACAGATAAACAGTATCTGTAGGGCTTGTACTTCACACATGTACACAAACAAATATATTAAAGGGCATCTATCTCTACACTACTAAACTTCAGGTGTATAAATTATGCAACATTTAGGACTTTGAATAATTTTCCCTCTTGTCACTTTGCAACTATGAGTTATTTATAGATAAAGGAGGATTTTTCTTAATGAAATCAATAAAGAAAGCCAAGACAAGTGTTTATTAAATCTAGAAACTTATTTCCACACAAATAGATGCAAAATATAAGTGGATGTTGGAGGTATAAAATACCCATGAAATAAGTAATGCTAGTTGTGAGATTACTTAAAAGCAATCTCTTCTGTACAGTTTTCAGAGAAGCACTTAATAATTTTTTTTTAGTAAAATTCGGACTACGTTGTTTCTATGCAGTGTGCTAATCATTTTGGACACTACCCCCTCTTCCTATCATTTTCTCATGGCTCTTAAACATTTTTTAAATTCTTCCTTTATCAAGGTGATAAGGTATAACTTAGATACGAGCATTTAGTCTACATGTAGAATTCACACATTACGATCTAAACCTATATATTCTATTTTTTGTTTTCAAAATAGAGACAAGAATGCACAAATAGTTGGAAAATCCAATATATATTAATGAATT
Organism: Equus asinus; assembly: GCF_041296235.1. NCBI lineage: Eukaryota > Metazoa > Chordata > Mammalia > Perissodactyla > Equidae > Equus > Equus asinus. The sequence continues at coordinate 92,273,524 of NC_091820.1, forward strand.
TTACTGGTTACCCCCAGTCAGATACTATAGAGAAACTTCTCAGCTATTAAAATTGAGCAATTGGGGAACTGAGGCAGAGATTTCCTTTTCTTCAATAGAATGAGTCATGCTCTTTACAAGTAAAAATAGTATGGAATTTAGGTCTAGAAGTCATTGAAATTAAATGGTTTAAAATTTAATTGCAACATATACTCATTAAGAACCAATTATATGCAAAGATCTGTGCTGAGGGTATATGAGAATGCAAAGATGGAAAAACCAAACTCTGTTGTCAGAGTTTAGAGTTGAATGGGGAAGAAAGAGACAAACGAGTATGTGATAGAATCAAAGTCACATGGTGTTCTTACCTATTCTTATTTCAAAGGCATACATTTATTTTTCTTGAATGTCTTCTCAAAAGAAGCATTAAATATCCCTAATTTGAGGGTATTATTGGAAAAAAAACATTTCATGTAATGTGAGCTTTTTAAGATTTCGCCTTTTGGCATTCTGTCCCAATATTCTTATCTGATTTTTGTAGGCACTTTTTTCTCCTTGACCCAGTGGCAATCAATTCACTCTAAGTGTGTCACTAAGCTTTAGGAGAAAGTCATGACGCTGGGTACTATCATTATTATTACATACTATATTTTTGGGAGATACTTTCTATGCTTGTATCAGAGTATACATGTCCCTCAAATTTCTTTTTATTTAAATATGTCAGAGCAGTGACAGATATAAAGAGTGGCAGGAGTGTAACATGGGGGTAAATTCTATGACAACAGTCAAATAAAGCCAGAGGCAATTGTTCCAGCTTTGAAGGCCAAGAGAGTATTATTATAATAAATATGGTCAGAAAAGTAAGAAGTCATACTTCCCTTAAAAAGAGCTAGACAGCATTTTTTCTTCCTGGCTAAACAATAAAATTCCATAAGCATAAGCTGCATTGCCTCTGTTACCCTGACTAATTGGCAGAGTATTCTGCTGCATTGTGAGTTGTGCTCAAATCGCTCATTAAGGTCACATTTTATTAGTATTTTTGGCTTACTTAGCAGATATCTCATCAATCATATCCTAGTTATGAGTAAGTATGATACTAGTGCTACCAATGGGCTCAGAAACAGATAATTCAGAAAAGATCAAGCAGAAACAATTAAAAAGATGAGCCTTTGGTTATAGGGTTTGGCACATAAAGTTGGATTTAAAGTTACAATAGGAACTTGAGTTACTGAGAAGCAGATGACACTACCCTCCATTTTTAAAAAATGTAAATTTAAATCCTCTTTTTATTGAGGTAACTTTAACATTATATAAATTTCAGGACTGCACTCCATCTTAATCTAAGACTCTGAGTGGTTGGACAAAAAAAGAGTGGCAAAGACACAATTTCCACTGTTGTCCCTTTAAATATTAGTTCGGTGACTTTCCAGTTCTAGTAAGGGTGAAGAAACTTGAAATGGACAACCTTCACTTGGATAACAGTTATGAGATCCACGTTTATACAACTTCTACCCTGAAAATACTACCAAGAACATGAACCACGGGGCAGCTAGAAATCAAGCAGAAAACTGGCTTGAGGAGTCAAATAACGGAATTGAAGGATGCCATTTCAGCTGGAAGTTAAGGGGGGATTCTGACAAAGAGGAAGCTACAGAAAGATATAGTTCCCAAATCTCCATATAAACTCCCTTGAAATTCTTGTGTGATCCATGAACCACGCATTTATGGGAGATACTTCAGAGAGCCCAGGAGAAAAGAACTGGAAGGCTGAAAATGCTGCACAGATATTTCAGTAGATACCCACTACTAGTAAGACAGTTTGGAGTTTTAAAGGGGCTTGGTAAATACCTTAAGTTTACCACTGAAACCCCAGAAAGGTCTTGTCTTAGAGGTAAAATTTATGTTACACTACTAAAGCATTCACCTTAGGAAAAAGGGGGAAAAAAAACTGAGTCACACTAACAGAGCATAAAAGCAAGCCTCCACAAGTTCAATTTGATCAGCAAATAATTTACAACAAATGCTCCTCAGAGGAACGTAACAGAATCCAGGGACTGTAGAATGAATTATCTAAAACGTTCAATATAAAAATAAAAAAATTATGAAACCTGAAGAGAAACAGGAAAATTTGCACTATAATCAAGAGAAAAAAACAGTGACAAAGGGCTTCTAGATGATCCACATTATGAAATTAGCAGAAAAATATTTTAAGGCAGCCATTATAAATATGCTCAAGATGTTAGGAAAAAAGATGGTTGAATTGAGTGAACAATTGGGGAGTGTCAGTGAATAAATAAAATCTATCTTAAAAACTAAATGGGCATTCTACAATTTAAAAGTAAAATAGCAGAAACAAAAAATTCACTTAACCCAGACTGAGAATAATACAAGAAAGGTCAGTGAACTTGATATGTCAATCAAAATTATCCATATGAAGAAGAGGAGGAAGATTGATACAAAAATGAAGAGCATATAATGGTCTACTTTCATTCTTTTGCATGATGCTGTCCAGTTTTCCCAACATGATTTATTGAAAAAACTTTCTTCACTGTATGTTCTTGGCTCCTTTGTTGGTGGTTAGATGTCCATAGACGTGTGGTCTTATTTCTGGGCTCTCAATTCTGTTCTGTTAACCTGTGTCTCTGTTTTTGTGCCATTACCATGCTGTTTTGATTACTATAGGGTTGTAGTACATTTTGAATTCAGGGAGTGTGACAGCTTTGTTCTTTTTTCTCAGGATTGTTTTGGTTATTCGGGATCTTTTATTGTTCCATATACATTTTAGGATTCTTTGTTCTAATTTCCATGAAAAATGTCATGGGGATTCTGATTGGGATTGCATTGAATCTGTAGATTGCTTTACATAATATGAACATTTTAATTATGTTTATTCTTCCAATCCATGAACATGGAATATCTTTCCATTTCTTTACATCTTCAATTTCTTTACAAAAAAAAAGTCTTACAGTTTTCAGTGTATAGGTCTTTCACCTCCTTGGTTAAATTTATTCCTAGGTATTTTATTCTTTTTGTTGCAATTGTAAATGAGATTGTAGTCTTGATTTCTCTTTCTGGTAGTTTGTTGTTAGCATATAGAAATGTGACTGATTTTTGTATGTTGATTTTGTACCCTGTAACTTTACTGTATTTGCTAACTATTTGATGGATTCTTTAGAGTTTTCTCTATATAGAATCATATCATTAACAAATAGTGACAGTTTTACTCATTCCTTTCCAATTTGGATCCTTTACATTATTTTTTTCTTGCCTAATTGCTATGGATAAGACTACCAATACTGTATTAAATAAGAGTGGTGAGAATGGGCATCCTTGTCTTGTTCCTATTCTTAGAGGGGTAGCTTTCAGTTTTTCACCATTGAGTATGATGTTGGCTGTGGTTTTGTCACCAATGGGCTTTATTATGTTGAGGTATTTTCCTTCTATACTCATTTTATTGAGAGTTTTTATCATAAATGGATGTTGGATTTTGTCAAATGCTTTCTCTGCATCTATTGAGATGATCATGTGCAAAAGAATGAAAGTAGATCATTATCTTACACCATACACAAAAATTAACTCAAAATGGATTAAAGACTTGAATATAAGACCTGAAACCATAAAACTCCTAGAAAAAAATATAGGCAATATACTTGGACTTAGTAGTCTCATTTTGAATACCATGTCTGACCAGGCAAGGGAAACAAAAGAAAAAATAAACAAGGGACACTACACCAAACTAAAGAGCTTCTGCATGGCAAAGAAAACTATCCACAAAACAAAAAGACAACCCACCAACTTGGAGAAAATATTTGCAAATCATATATTGATAAAGGGCTAATTTCTAAAATACATAAGGAACTCATACAACTCAACAACAACAACAACAAAAACAACTCAATCAAAAAATGGGCAGAGGATATGAACAGATATTTTTCCAAAGAAGATATACAGATGATGAGGAGGCACATGAAAAGATGGTCAATATTGCTCGTTATCAGGGAAATGCAAATGAAAGCTACAATGAGATATCATCTCATACCTGTCAGAATAGCTTTTATTAACAAGACAAAAAATAACAAGTGTTGGAGAGGATGTGGAGAAAAAGGAACCCTGCTGGTGGGAATGCAAACTGGTGCAGCCACCATGGAAAACACTAAGGAGATTTCTCAAAAAATTAAAAACTATACAACCATATGATCCAGTTATTCCACTTCTGGATATTTATACAAAGAACATGAAAACACTAATTCAAAAAGACATATGCACTCCTTTGTTCATCATAGCATTATTCACAATAGCCAAGACTTGGAAGAAACCCAAGTGCTCATCAACAGATGGACAGATAAGAATATGTGATATATATGTACAATGGAATATTATGCAGCCATAAAACGATGAAATAATGCCATTTGTGACAACATGGATGGACCTTGAGTGTATTATGCTAAGTGAAATACCATGATTTCACTCATATGTGGAAGATAAACAAACAAACACATGGATAAGGAGAATAGATTGGTGGTTACCAGAGGGGAAGATGGCGGGGGAGGGTGAAAGGGATAGAGGGGCACATTTGTATAGTGATGGATGGAAACTAAACTTTTGGTGGTGAACACAATGCAGTCTATACAGGAGCCAAAATATAATGATGTATGCCTGAAATTTACACAGTGTTATAAACCAATGCGACCTAAATATAATAATTTAAAAAAAGGAAAAGAATATTGGTAACTTTCAAGACATTATTAAGCATCTAAAATAAAAGAAATTGGCATCCCAGAAAGAGAGAACAGAGGCATAAAAATATTATTAAAATAATAGTTTAAACATTTCCAAATTTAGTTTAAAAAACACACACAATAAAAACAAACATCAATTTACAGATCCAGGAAGCTTAGCAAATCCAAAGTAGGATAAATTCAAAGAAAATCACATCTAGGTACATCATAGTTAAATTATAGAAAACTAAAGATAAAGATATAATATTGAAAGCTGCAGAGAAATAAGACAGATTACATATAGGGAAAAAAATGATATGCTATAGCCAACTTCTCACCAAAAACAGTGGAAACCAGAAGAAAAAGGAATCACATCTTTAAAGTGCTGAAAAAAAATTGTCAACCCAGAATCCAATATCCAGTGAGAATATTCTTCCAAATGAGGGTGAAGTAAAGACATTTTAACATAAACAAAAGTTGAGAGGATTTGTTACTAGAATATCTTAGCTATAAGAAATGGTAAGAAATGAAGAAATTATACCAGATGAAAAGTCAGATCTACAGGGAAAAATGAAAAGCATCAGGAATGGTAAATATGAGGGTAAATTTAAAAAATATTAACTTTCTCCCACCTCAATATTTTTAAAGCGTAACTGACTGTATAAAGCAAAAACCACTGCACTGTCAAGTTTATAACTTATGTAGACACAAACCACATGACAACAACAGCACAATGGGGAGTGAGTATATGAAATTTTAACTTTCAAGGTATTTATTTTTATATGGATGGGTGCAATATTTATTCTAAGTATACTGTGATAAGATTAGGGTGCATAGTTTAATCCTTAGAGCAATACTAAAAATGACACAAAGAAGTGTAATTAAAAATCCAACAGAGGAATTAAAATGGAAAAATAAAAATTATTGAATTAACCCAAAGGAAAGCTCTTAATTAGAAGGTATTGCTTAGTCTATTTACATTTCCTGTAATACTGATGTAGTTAGGTTTAAATCCACCATGTTGCTAGTTGCTATGTATCTTTTTTGTTTCTGTGTTCCCCTTTTTTGGTCTCCATTTGTATCATTCCAATAATTTTTACTAGATGAGAAAGCAAGACACAACTATATGCTGCTTTCAAAAGCCTCACTTAGATATAAAGATGTTTATATATCGAAAGTAAAAGAATGTAAAAATATATACAATGTAAATGGTAAACATAAGAAAGCTGTAGTGATTACAATAATATCAGACAGAATAGAATTAAAGAAAAGAGGGATTATTGGCAAAAATAGGGACATTTATCCTGGTCAAATATAGTAACATCCTTCTCTCAGTAAATGATAGAACAACTAAATGAAACATTAGTGATTTGAAAATGTTATCAACTAACTCAACACTATTAACATTTTATAACATTTCACCCAACAACTGCAGTAAACTCACTCTTTTCATGTGCACATGGAACCTTAAACAAGAAAGACCATATGCTGGGCCTTAAAATAAATCTCAATAAATTTCAAAAGATTTAAATACTACAGAGAATTTCCTCTAAGCACACTAGAAGTAAATTATAAATTAGTAACAACAAAATCTAGAAATATCCGGAAATGGTTCAAAATTAAACCATCTACTTATAAATTATCTTTGAGTCAAAGAAGAAATTGTAAGGGGAATTATAAAATAAACCCACCTAGAGAGTGGACACCCTAGTCACCAAGATGGTGTCAGTGATACCGGTAGAGAAGAAACTCATGGATGTCAAAATCCATGGGGAGCTGCCAAGCTGGATATTGATATGGGACTTCATCCCTAATGGCATTGTTGGCGCATTTCAAAGAGGTTATTATTGATATTACAACACGCATATCAATGTGAAGAAAAGGAGCATTGCTAGAGTTTGTATGGTGCTGGCAACTTACATGCTTTTCATCTGTTGCCTGTCTTAGAAGGAACTCAAATATGAGTGGCTGTGCAAATACCACTGAAGAGGGCTCAGTGTGGAGTGTGACTCTGCATTCTTGAGCATGACCTTTTTACCCAGGCACCTGTTGTTGAGGAACACAATGATGTAAATCTTTTCATATGTAATTGATAATTAATGCCCAATAAAAGATGACTGGAACATGTAAAAAGAAAAAAACTACCTAAATGATAATGAAAACACAATGTAGAAAAATGTGTGGGAGGCAGCTAAAGTAGTTCTTAGAAGGAAATTTATGTTTGAACATATACAAGAAGCAAGTCTTCTTTATATGAAAGAAACAGGGCTCAAAGCTATTGATCTTAATTTTTACTTTACGAAGCTAAAAAAAGAAGAGCACATTAAACCCAAAGTAGAAAAAAGAAAAATAATAAAGATAAGAGAAAAATCAATGAAATAGAAAATATGAACATTAGAAAAAATTAACAAAGAAAAAGTTGTTTCTTTGAAAATTTGATAAAATAAACTCTGTTGGAGATCAATGAATAAATAAAAGGCAAATACAAATTACAAGTATCAGAAACGAAAGCAGGGTTATTATTATAGATCCTACAGACATTAAAAGGATACCTAAGGAATATTATGAACAACTCTATGCCAACAAAAATGACAAACTGGATGATATGGACTAATTCCTTGAATGACAAAAATTGCCAAAACTCATATGAAAAGATATAGAAAATTGTAATGAGTACATTTATAAAAGAAATTGAATGTGTAATAAATCTACTTCTGTGCAAAGGAAATTTTCAAGTCACAAGTTCTTGTTGATGGATTATGTCAAACATTTAAGAAGGAAGTAACATTAATCTCACATGAACTCTTTCTTTTCTTTCTTTTTTTTAGGAAGATTAGCCCTGAGCTAACTACTGCCAATCCTCCTCTTTTTGCTGAGGAAGACTGGCCTGAGCTAACATCCATGCCTATCTTCCTCTACTTTATATGTGGGACGCCTACCACAGCATGGCATGACAAGCGGTGCCATGTCCACACCCGGGATCTGAACCGGCAAACCCCAGGCTGCCGAAGCAGAACGTGTGAACTTAACTGCTGTGCCACTGGGCTGGCCCCTCACATGAACTCTTTTAAAAGACAAAGGAGAGAAGATTCCTTCCTAGTTTGTTTTATGAGGCCAGGATAAGCCAGTTATCAAAACCTGACAAAGGCATTACAGGAATAGAAACTAATAAACCAATGTTCTTCATGAATATGGACCAAAAAGAAATCCTTAACATAATATCAGTAAATTGAGTAGAGCAGTGTAGATAGATAGATAGATAGACAGATAATACATCCAAGTAGGTGGGGTTTATCCCAGTAATGCAAGATTGGTTTAAGATTCAAAATCAATCAAAGTAATTCACCTTTTAAAGAGAATAAAGAAGAAAACTTATAAAATCATCTCAATAGATGCAGAAGAATCATTTGACAAATTCCATATCCCTTCATGACTTAAAGGCAATATATTCTCAAAAATTAGTAACAGAAGGGAAATTGCTCAATTCAATAAAAGGTACCTACAAAAAACCTATAGCTAACATCATTCTTAATGACGAACTATTGGATGCTTCTCCTCTAAGAGTAAGAACCAGACAAGATGTCCTCTATCATCATTTCTCCTCAATATTGTACTAGATGTCCTAGTCAGTCCAGTAAGTCAACAGAAAGTATAAAAATTGAAAAGGAAAAATTAAAATGAAGAAAGGCTTGATTATATATGTGGAAAATCCTAAAGAATTTACAAATTAACTTAGAACTAAAAAGTAAATTTATCAAGGTCTCAGAATACAAGGTCAAGATACAAACATTTAAAAAACAACTGTGTTTCAGTGTACTCATATCATACAATTGGAAATAAATTTCAAAAAATTTACAGTGATATAAAAAATACAAAATATTTAGGAATAAATTGAACAAGAGATGTGCAAGACATCTACACTGAAAACTTGAAAATATTGTAAGATAAATTTAAACATTTCTAAATAAATGAAAAGGACCTTGAGTTCTTGTCCAAAACATAAAGAATTTAGAAGTCATCACAAGAAAAAAACTGAACAAACTGAGAATCAACAACTTTTTTTAGGTCTACTAGAGAATTGAGGTCACAGGGCAAGCTACCAACCTGAAAATTGGAAATACAGGCAGACACAGAGAATCACACTTACCAAGAGCAGAAGTCAGCTGCTGGAGCCAGTACTGGTAGGAACACTCAGACTGTGAGTGACAAATTGCTGGAGGCTCAGTGTGGATGAGCTTGAGAGTTAAAAAATGGGTGGTTCAGTCTTAGGGATTCCTCCACCTTTTTTTAAGTTTTATCCAGGAGCCCCACTAGGTTTTTAGGGTGAAGATGGGAGAAAAATTCCCTCTAGCTTCTGGCAGGAGGAGGGGGAAAGTAGCCATTTTGAAAAACACCCAGGGTACTCTGCTCTCCTTAACAAAAGCCTGCTCTCAAGAAAACTATTTTGCTAGAGCCTAACCCACTTGAGTTTTATGAGAGCATAATTCATCTGAGAGAAGGGAAATATCCAACTCTAGCCACCTCTAGTCACCCACCTAAGGAGGAAAAACAAGCTGAAAAGCACTAATAAAGGTTGTAGCCCTGGAACACAGGCTCACTTAAAGACTGAGACCTAATCATAGGACTACATGCTTCCCTTCTTCTCACATCTTACCACTACATCAATTGGACTCCTGTGTAATAACAGAAGATTACAGAAAGGACTGTAAGTCTCAGACTCTATTTAAGAAGGAGTCTCTAGGGGCTGGCCTCGTGGCCCAGTGGTTAAGTTTGCACGCTCCACTGCAGGCAGCTCAGTGTTTCGTTGGTTCGAATCCTGGGTGCGGACATGGCGCTGCTCATCAGACCATGCTGAGGCAGCGTCCCACATGCCACAACCAGAAGGACCCACAACGAAGAATATACAACTATGTACCAGGGGGCTTTGGGGAGAAAAAGGAAAAAAATAAAATCTTTAAAAAAAAAAAAAAGGAAGGAGTCTCTAGAGAAACCCAAAGACAATAGGGGAGACAAAAACAAGGAACTAGGGGAAATTTTAGCCTCTGACACCTACAGCTTCAGCAAACAGTAAACGCAGCCTAACTACTGGCCTGATAAACATAAACCTCACACTAAAGGCCTTTTTACCTCAATTCCTATCACACAATACATCATATCTGACTATTAACAGAAAATTACAAGACATGCTAAAATGCAAAAAACACAGTCTGAAGAGATAAAGCATGCATCAGACTCAGGTATGAAAGAGATTTTGGAATTATCAGAACAGGAGTTTAAAATAACTATGATGAGTATGCTAAGAGTTTTAATGTAAAAAGTGAACAATATGCAAGAGTAGATGAGTAATGTAAGCACAGAGATGGAAACTCAACAAAAGTAGTGAAGGAAATGCTAGAAATTAAATACACTGTAACAAAAATGAAGAAAGCCTTTGATGGGCTCCTCAGTAGACTGGAAATGGCCAAGGGAGAAAATCAGGAAGCTTTAGGCTGTGTCAATAGAAACTTCCTAAACTGAAAAATCTGGAGAAAAAAGAGGACAGAAAGAAAGAAAGAAAGAAAAGGAAAGAAATAGACCATCTAAGAAATGTGGGACAATTACCAAAGGTGTAACATACATATAGTGGGATTACCAGAAGAAGAAGAAAGAGAGACAGCAACAGAAGAAATATTTGAAGTAACAATGGCTGAGAATTTTCCAAAATTAATGACAGACCTAAATAAATTGAGATATATGCCATATTTAAAGATTGAAATGCTCAGTATTGTTAATACGTCAACTGTCCCCAACTTGGTCTATAGATTCCATGCAATACCAGGAAAAATTCCATTTTAGTAGAAATTAACATATGGATTTTAAATTTATGGGAATAAAAAAGGAACAGGAAAGTCTCTAGCCATGTTTGCTTGGGGATGTTAACAATGTTAGACTGGGAAGGAAGTAATGCTACACTAAGGGAAACTTCTCCAAGGGGAATAATATCCTTCAAACCAAGGTGGCTTTTGGCTTGCCTAGACAAGCGTAAGAAATCATACATGGACGTCACAAAGATAATTTACCTGTTCCCGGCAGAAGAAACTCAGAACACTCAGACTGGAGAGAGAACTTCCATATTTGTCTTTCACTGGCACCAGCCTATGGACTGCATTTTGAGCAAATGCACACACAAAGACCAAGACTTGGTTATTAGGATATGAAGCAAGCAGAGTCATTTGAGAGCAGATAAAGTGATGATGAAATATGTTTTTCGGACCTTTATTATATGCTGGGTTCTATTTTAAGTATTTTATGGGTTAACTCATTTAATCCCTTGAAGTGGGTACTAATTTTATCATCTGCAATGAACAGATTCAGCTTTTGAGACTCAGTGAGTTTAAGTAACTTGGACATATCACTGAGTATATGAGACACCTAGTAGATAAGCGAAGCTGCACCACATTGACTAATAATTTTCACAAGTTCTTTAGGAAGAAGACACTGGAGACAGATACTAGAGGCACTATGTTAGATTTGTAATTATGTCAGTGCTTTTCACATTAATTTCCAATTGTTGCTGTAACAAATCACCACAAGTGTAGCAGTTTAAAATGACAACCGTTTATTGTCTCACAATTTGTGTAGGTCCAAAGTCCAAGTGGGCTCAACGAGGTTCTCTGCTTAGGTTGTCACAAGGCCAAAATCAAGGTGTCAGAAAGCCTGGGGTCTTATGTGGAGGTTCTGGGGAGAATCCCATTCCAGGCTCATTCAGGTTGGCGGAATTCAGTTCCTTGAGGTTGTGGAACTGCGGTCCCATTTCCTAGCTGACTGCCGGCTGGGATTGTTCTCAGGCCCTAGAGTCTGCCCACATTCCTTGGTTCATGCGCTCCTCCATCTTCAAAGCCAGCAACGGTGCATTGATTCCTTCTTGTGTGTTGAATCTTCTCTCTGACTTCCCTGCCTGCCTTCCTCTTCTGCCACCAGTCAGAAAAGCTCTCCACTTGAAGAGCTGTTGTCTGATTGAGTCAAGCCCACGTAAATTATCTCCAGATCTTAAGGTCAGATGACTTTAATTACATCAGCAAAATCCTTCACAGCAGTATCTAGATTAGTGTTTGATTGCCATGGGATAAAAACCTTGGGGAGCAGCATCTTTGGAATTCTGCCTGCCACATCTTTGGTTCTGGTCACTTTAATATTTCTACACAAGGTAAAGTAGAGGTGATGGAAGTAGATATGGAAATAAGGGGAGTGCTGACTACCTTTAACATTTGATTTTAGCTTCCATTTTTTAAAATATGCTGTTGCCAAAAATAGAGAGCAATCACAAGGAGAAGGACATTCTAATTAAACACTCTTAGGGATGGGCACTTTTTCCTTCTTTTTAAAAAATTGAGATATAATTGATGTATAATATTGTGTAAGTTTAAAGCATACAACGTATTGACTTGATACATTTATGTTGCGATATGATTGCCAATGTAGTATTAGTTAACACCTCTATGGCATCACATAATTATCATTGCTTCTAGTAGTGGAACAATTAAGATCTAGCATCTTAGCAAGTTTAATGTTTATAATACAGTTTTGTTGTTTCTAATCCCTGTACTGTGGATTAGATCTCCAGGACCTATTTATCTACTAGTCACGAGTATGTCCCCTTAAACATCTCTCCCGTTCCCCACCCCTGCAGCCTTTGGTAGCCACCATTCTCCTCTCTGTTTTTTTGTTTGTTCTTTTTTTCTTTAGTTCCCACATGTAAGTGATATCATACAGTATTTGTCTTTCTCTGACATTTCCCTTAGCATAACGTCCTCAGGGCCCATTCATGTTGTTGCAAATGGCAGGATTTCTTTTTTTCTCATGGCTCAATAGTATTCCATTGTATATACATACTACATCTGCTTTATCCATTCATCCATTGATGGACACTTAGGTTGACTCTTTTCATACTAATTACTCAGGTTTTCAATGGAGCCAAATCGAATCACTAGTTCAACCAATTAACATTCAATTTTAAGGGCAAACTTTAATCTCTGTGCATATAGGCTATGATGGCTGAAGTACACAGGGACTAGAGAGCTGTGCTAAGTACCTCATTGTTTTCTGTTCAGAGTCTCACAAGGCCAAATTCAATGTGTTGTCTGACCTGAGCTCATATCTGCAGGCTCTGAGGAAGCCTCTGCTTCCAAGCTCATTCAGATTGTTGGCTGCATGCCTTTCCTTGTGGCTGTAGGTCTGAGGTCCCCGTTTCCTTTCTGGCTGTAGCTGGGAGCCTCTCTCAGCTCTGCCCATTGTGTCGCTCCCTCTATCTTCAAACCAGTGATGGCACATTGAGTCCTTCTCACACTTCAAACTTTTCTGACTTTTCTTTCTGTTGCATGTCTTTGACTCCAGCCAGAGAAAACACTCTGCTTTTAAGGATTCATGTGATTAAATTAGGCCCACCTGGACAATTCATGCTACTATCTCTATTTTAAGTTCTGTACCCTTAACTACTACATCTGCAAAGTCTGTTTTGCTGTGTATGATAACATAGTCACAGGATCCAGGGCTTGGGGCATGGACAGCACATTCTAAAAGTGATGGAAAATGAAGCTGGCAAGATGATTTGGGGTAAAATTGTGCAACATAAATTCCTTGCTAAGAAGCCTGTAAGTCATTCCATAGACTAGGCAGTACTGTGTCATTGGAGGATTTTGATATCTAAGAAAAGTTGCTTGGGATGCTGTGTAGAGGGTGGGCTGGGGGAAGACTGGAGGCAGAGATCCAGTTAGAAAATTATTGCATAATTAAGGTAAGAAATGTTGAAGACTTGGACCATTTCCTATGAGGGGCAAGGGCCCTCCCAGGTAACCCATCCCCTAATCCCCTCCAATAGCACTTTTTATTCTTTATGGTGGTTATTTATTTAACTATTTAATCGTCTATCTTCTCTGCTAGGTTTCCTTTGTCTATCTTTCCTACGTCTCTTTCAGGTCTGAGAAAGCAGGTATTGCTTCTGACCCATTAGCTTCTGTATAACTAGCACTCAATAATACATATTAAATGAAAGTTTGTAAATATTTTGGTTTCCAGCTTGGGCATTTGGGTAGAGAGCTGAGTTATGAACTGCAGTAGGAAATATACTCAAGTTATGCTTCATCCCCCTCCTAATAGATGACATTGGGTTTGCCTTAATTCCCTTGCACTTCTTAACTTGGCACAATCTTTAAAACCAGCTTGGAACTGCATGTCCCAAGTGATATTAACAACTATTACGCACATTTTTTTTTTCGCTTACCATATTTCCTTTAATCCGGTTTCTTTGTGAGATAGCGTGCGTGTGTGTATGCGTAAGGCCATTGCGTTTGTCCACGTAAAATGAGGATTGCTACACATTAATGAAGAGTTTAGCAATAGAACTCAACATTTATATATATTTCTAGTGATAAGATCTGACTTGGAAGGGTTATCTCATGATGGGAAGGTTTTCATAGCCCCTTCAATGCTTAATTTAGTAAAAGTTGTTCAGGTAGCATTTTTGAGCTGACACTACTGAGTGTCATTATCAGATATGGGCCTGACCAACTGGCAAAGAGAATAACAATCAAAGAATGTATTGATTTCCTTTAGCAAGTTTAAGATATTACCGTCATTGGTTCTAAAGCTCCAAATTATTTTAGAGGTTTGGCTTCTTTGAACAAGTTCCCTGTAACTCCCGTCAGTTTGTCACCTTATTAACAAAGTTTTGCTTTTATTTTTTACCTTTTGAACTGTAAGAGCAACTGTACAATTGAATATAAATGTTTTATGAAATAGTATTGTCAGTTACTGATGTTTTACAGAAATTCACACTGGGTGGTATAATTATTTAAAGTTTAAAATTTGCTGAGCAGAACTCTGTTTTAATAAGCATTTCAGAAGTTGAATAGACTGAAGTTCAAAGGACAAATGCTTTTTAAACAAAATTATTCATTTCATTTCCCAAGTTTGAAATGATTATTTTAAAGCTTTTATTCAAGCTAAAAAGGATTTCCTTTGTCTTAATTGTTAATATAATTAACTGCAGTATAATATCTACTGATTTGAACAATAATACTACACATTAATGAAGTTTATGCTAATTTTTATCCTCAGACATCAATTTTCCAGATAAAAGCACATAAAAATTTTGCATTCTTCCTTTACTTTAAATTCACGCTAATATTTGTTTACATTGCTTACTATCCATATTAACTAATATATGAATACATTATCATCAGGTTTTGAAATTTCTTTCCTTGAACCCTAGTTTATTTCCTGAGGAGCATGGGATCACTGAGCAGGGCAGTAATTTTTGAGCAAGATCAATGGTCTTCGTTCTGGTACATGGCAGATACTTAGAATATACGCTAGGATGGACTATTTGTCTCTTTAGAAGTATACACATCTTCAGAGGAGTTTGAGATAGTCTCAGAAAAGCCTGAAGGTGGAAGAAACCAGCAAAACAGTCCTGGAGTTTGAGTGGATATAAAGGAAATGAATGAGGTTATGCTGGGGCTTCCCTGTATTTATTTTAACATTGAAAAATGGAAAATCTCTCTTTAAAACATGCTAGCAAACCCTTTTTGGAAATCAGCTTGAAATTTTAACACAAAAAAGTTAAATGCAATCAAATCGGTGTTGCTAAGACTTGATGGGATGGTACTCAAGGAAAAATTGCAATTAAAGGTATTAATCTGTTCAAAAATAGATTTAACAGGAGAGAGGGCATCAGATGTTGCAAAGATACAGAGTGAAAAAAGAAATCCATCAATCTGGAGGCAGAAGCATGGTGAGGAGAAACACCAAAATAGTGGTGGGAATCTTGTCCGACCTGTTTAGACAAATGGAGGATATTAATGATACTTTCTAAGAGTTATCACACAACTGGCACAACGGTAAAAAAAAAAAAAAAAAAAAAAAAAAAAAAAAAACCTTACTGGAGACTTCAATTTCAAGATATATGCCTAGAGTCTCAGTGTTCTGGAAGCAGAGCATATGATGAATTCTTGTCTTGTTAAACAATTTTACCTCACAGCACTTGAAGAAGCAATAAAGGAAAGGGTTTCCCTGGCATCAGGATCGCCAAGAATACACATTGTATGTAAAGTATTTTGATTTCAGCAAAATCTGTAGCAAAAATAATCTATGATTATTGTGTGGATTAAGTGTTAAAACATAGATATGGATTGTACTATAAAGGTGGATCCATATTCACAACTTGCTAAATAACTGAAACCAAAGTCTTGAATCATTGTTACCCTGAAGAAGAGTCTCTAGTGGCTTGCCATAGAGCTCTGCATTTGTTTCTGTCCCTTTCAATGTATTGAGCCATTATCTGAACGAAGACATAATAGTCTTGCTTGCAGAATTTGCTGATGCCTCAATTCTGAGATGGATCACAGGTAAGACGGATCAAAGACTCAAGATTCAGACTTATTTATAGGTTGGAAGAATGCCGCTGAAGTAATGAGATGAAATTTAATGGGGCTGATTATTAAGTTTTCTATATTGACTTAAAAATACAAACATTTGTAGAATTTCTGCTGCACAATTCAAAACCGGGAATGGCTTAGTATCACAGCATTATTATTAAAAAGACTGTAGGCCTTTTATTTTATTGCCAACTTTATAAGAGCTGATAATATGATACAGCTGCTAGAAAAGCAAATAATCTGGGTTGCATTAAAGGAAGCACAGAATATAGAACAAGGGAGTCAGACCATTCTTAAAGCACCCTGGTAATTTTGGGGCACCCCTAATTTTTATTGATGAACTGCTCCTGTCCAGAGGGGAAGGCCTGGGTAGTATCATGTCACATGAGAAATGATGGAACAAAATAGGGCTGTTAATTCTAGAAGAGGATAAACTTAAAAGGGATACAAAGCCTGCCTTTATTTATTTTAAGAACTATTTTGTGGAAGGAAGACTTTCGTAATTTTAGTACCTATCACAGCCTAGTATATAGTAGATACTCAAAAAACATTTGTTAAAATAATTCTTTTAGTGAACAATTATTTGCTGAGCATCTCACACTTGCCAGGTATAATTTTAGGTGCCGGGAAAACAGCATTGAACAAAATAGACATAGTCCCTGACCTTATGGAGCTTACATTCCAGTGAGAGGAGAGAGACAATAAGCTGAACAGATAACTACATAATATGATGGCAGCCAGGGAGGCAGTAGAGAACAATGGTTCGAAAAGCCGACCTTGGAGCTAGACTCCCTGGCTTCGAATCCATGCTCATCCATTTACTGGCTCTGTGGCCTTGCATGAGTTCACTCTTCTTTCTGTGCCTCAGTTTTCTCATATGTAAAATGGACATGCTCATAGTTTTTACCTCAAAGAGTTTTGTGAGGCTAAATGAGTCATTCCATGGAAGGTTCTGCGGACAGTGCCTGGCATATAATAAGTATTCAATAGGTAATAGCTATTATTAGAGTAATAAGTGTTCTGAAGGAACAGAAAGCATGTGAGGTGACAGATGAAAGCTGTCAAAATGAACATCAGTCCAGAGAGTGGTATGTGGAAGGTCCATGCAGGCAGATCATCATTGCAATGTGTTCTAGCTCGACACTTTTCCACGCACTCGTCTGCCCCCATTGTGCTGCTCTCCTTTGTTTGCCTGGATGATCTCTGTTCATCTTCTTAAACCAAGCTGAAATAGCACCTCACCTGGAAGACTGAACGGATCCCCTTTGCTACTAGAGTTGGCTATCCCCTTCTCTAAACTACTTCTATTTTTTATTTATTGCAAAGTATTATATTCAAATATAGGAGAAAGTCTAAGGTCTAAGGTCTAAGTTAAGATCTCAGGTTTTGGAGTGAGATAGAGCTGAGTTTGAATTACCAATCTGCATCTTGCTGGCTGTTTTGCCTTGAATAATCACTCAATCTTTCCAATCTTTGATTTCCTCATTTGTAAACTGGGGATAATAATACATACTCTATAAGGGATTTTTAAGAATTGAACAAGAAAGTTATGCCTGAGGCAGAATAGGATTTCAATCCCAGTTCTGCCACTTAGTTGTGTAAACTTGGACGAGCCATCAACCTCTCAGAGCTTCATTTTCCTAATCTACACTCAAGAGCAATAGTACCTTTTTGATGGAGTTACTGTAAGAATTAGGAACAATGTACATAAAGTGCCTGAAACATAGTAGGCTCTCAATGTATGCTTATCGAATTGAATTTGGTTAGCAGTTAAAGCTTTTAAAAAGTGAAGTGTGTTGCTTTTTGAAGCCGTAAGGTTCTTGTCACTGGAGCTGTTCATAGCACATGGAGCCATTGTAAAGGGGATTCCTGCAGTCGCCTAGAGGGTGGACAATGTCAAGCCTGCCCGAACTTTGACCACTATATTGCCTCCAACTCAAAGGACATTGATTCTGTAAACCAGAGTTTAGTTCCTAAGTTATGCACTTAGTTAATTCCATCCAATGAGCTCCCTTCCGCACCCCCTCTGCCCCGGCTTCCACTATTCACGCCCACACATATTATTAAGTAGTTTCTTAACTGCAATAAATCTAAGAAAAATGATTTTAATTCATCTTCATTTATTTATTTATTCATTAAGTTTAAGTAGAGTCAAGCTATTAAGATGCATCCAAGAATTATAATTTCTTAGTGTGTCAGAAAATGAGTTGGCATTAGTTTGTTTTCCCATTATTAAATATGCTCACTTTTTACTTAATGTTCTGTTGCCACCATCAAAGTGTTTCTGAGGCATCTTCTCAGATCTGAAGTTACAGAGTTAGAAGTTGCCAAAGTAAACAATGACACAGCAAGTTTCGAAGGTAAGACATTATGTCCTATGACCTTGGGCAAGAACTCTTTTCCTGCTGCATGTCAGCGTCCCCATCAGCAAAATAGGAATAGGATAATGCAAATAACAGTATTTGTAAAGCATTTTAAATATCAGTGAGTGTTATCACCTACTTTGTGATTTTCATTAATTTTGATATTCTAGATTATTGTGTTCTGAATGATATTTGGCATCTACCTTCATTTATTATTTTTAAAAGTTTGATTTTTTTTCATTTTTAAAAGTAAGGGACTTTAATCCATAGGAAAAATTTACTTGTGCTTATTACTTAATGTATGAAAGACATATGAAGGAAATACACTTAAGGAAACTGGAAAAAGGAGAGGGAAGTCAAACAAGATGGAATTATTCTGGGAAAAGAGAGTTTCTGTTTGACAGTATGGACTCCTTACTGAAAATATTAGGGGAAAAAGCTGAAGTTTTGAACTCTTCTACTTGGGGAATGTTTTAGAAATGTTCACTTCCAGTTCTCATGCACTTTGGGTATCATGGCTCCTTACAGCTTCTTTTCCTTTTAACACGGACATCCATGCGCCAATTATGATAATATATGTCCTATCAGGTCTTAGAGCATCTATTTTGAAGGATTTCAAAGCATAATTATGAAAAGTGTCTCTTTATATTTCCTTTTAAGTTCTTTGTAAAAAAGTATTTGAGGATCAAGAAAGATTTTGGTTTTAAACAAAAGGAGCTATAAACATACTGAGTTTTATTATAACTGACAAATCCTATTAGGTTTTTTTAACTATTCCAACTCTTATTTCTTCCCACTTTAATTTTAGTATTTCTTTGTCCTTTAGGAAAGACACTCGTTGTTATACTTTGACAAGTCTACTTCTCATTTTTTTCTGCATTATTTGGTTGCAGAGGGTGGATAAGATTCAACAAGGTTAAGAGAGATAATCTCTTGCTAAAAGTAACCAATTCTGCATCTTTTCACATTAAGCTAAGAATTGAATGGAACAGTAAATCAGAATTTTTTCCCACTGTGGAGGAAGCACTTAATTTTAACTGAACGTCAAATCATTAAAGGTAACGAAGATGGAATATACGCAGAAGCACTTGCGAAAAGAGTTACGATTCTATTCTAATTATACCAATTTATTTTTTTAATGAAAGTATTCTCCTGTAATTATTTTGATAAATTCTCTTAAAACTCTCCTCCTTCTTTGCTTTGCAGTTGCTATCCCAGCGGTAGCTAGTGTAGGCAGTAGCCAGAATTATCTTCATACTCAGTCAATAAGAAGTTCATAATTTCGCAAGTGACCACATAAAGGATGAGAATTTCCCCACATCCCTTGAGGAGTTAGGCTAGTTGCCTGGCTTCAAAGTTGTTTGACTAAAAAGAAGGCATGAAGGGAGGCTGCATCCACACAATTCTATGCACGTCTGACATCCTTCTCACTTGTTCTTTGCTGCTGAATTTTGATTGCCTAAACTTTACACTTCTGCTCTTTGAATTAGTAGGTTGAAGTCTATTTTTCAGAGAGGCACACTTAGCTGAAGTAGTCGCCACATCACATAATATTTTGTTTTCCAGGGATAAAAATTATTTATTGGTGTATGCATTTAAGTGTTTTTGAAACTCATGTGACTTATGGCTATTTAGGCCACTCAAAGGTAACTGTTTGTTCTGCCCCTAGAAATAAATGTCACCTTGAATCAATGTAACACTCTTTTGTTTAGTGTCTCGCCCAGTGCTCTCAGAAACCACTTGGAGAGTATGATCCATATTTTAACATCTTATCCATAAAATAATCATGAGGCGTTTTTGTTGTATATTTTGCTGAAATCAGAATACTTTATATGTGTGCAATGCATGTTTTCGACGATCCCAATTCCAGAGAAACTTTTTCATACATTACTGCTTCAAGTACCTATGAGGCAAAATTGTTTAACAAGAATTTAGTATGTGCTTTGCTCTCAGAATACTGAGACTTTAGGACTGTTTCTTAAAATTGAAGCCTCTATTAAGATTTTTTCGCCATTGTGCCAGTTGTGTGATAACTTTTAGAAAGTGTCATTGATGTCCTCCATGTTGCCAAACTGGCTGTATTCCCACTGTTATACTATTTCAGTGTTTCTCCTCACCATGCTTCTGCCTCTAGATTCATGGATTTTCTTTTTCCCCTCTGTATCGTTGTACCATCTGATGCTCTTTCTCCTGTTAAATTCATTTTTGAGCAGATTACTACCTTTAATTGCAATTTTTCACTGAGTCCCATCCCATGAAGCCTCAGTGACACTTCTTCAACTCTATTTAACCTTCTTGTGCGAGAATTCCCAGCTGCTTTCATTTATTACCCATACTCTCACCATTGGCAGAAGACATCTGAGACTAAAACTACGGTTCCAAAATATCTTTCCTATTATTTTTTCATGAGAATTACTGAGATCCTTTTCCAAGGGCTTTTCTTGCTTTGTCCTATGGACTGTCATACATTAGATTCGGGCACACAGTAGTTTAAAGGCATTTTCTCTCTCCATTTGTATAGTTTCAGTTTAATGCTTTCCTAATAAGATTGGAAAACCTCCTTTCAAACATTTTCCCCCAGGTTTTCCTAAGGTGAAGCCTTTCTCTTACATGGTGGAGAAAGTAACATTCTGTTCCCTCATGCTTCTATTTCTTCCTCCGCGCTCTCTGTGAGCTTTCGTCCTCCCTAATCACCTGTGGCATGGGGAGGTAGTTCTTAAGCCCTTTCTTCCTTTCCTTCAGGGGAATCACATTATATTTATAACACTAGTAATTGGTGAGCTCCGCAGTCAGGAGTACAAACCTAAAACATACGCTACAGGTCGATGAAACGCCATGTTCCTCAGCCTTCTTACCTTCTGGGTTTCCAGTTGAACTATTATCCTTTGTGGTTTCCTTTGAAGATACCCTCCCTGTGTAAACTGCTCAGATAAACTGCTGCAACAGTCGTGCAGTTTATAATGCCTATTTGACAGCTAGGTTCTTGGCAATGAATGTTACTTTTGGGGTGAATATTACAGAATCTTTCAACTTCATTCACACTTTCTACCTTTAAATCTACCTGGATCCCTGACGGCAAGCCACAAGTTCCAATATTCCACCAGATCATGACACCGTGGAGTTAGAAGGTATTTGTATAGCTCATTCAGTTATCTTTTTTGCTCAAAAAAAAGATGGCAACCGTGACCACATATGGCATATTTATTGTATCTACCTACTAATTTGATCGAAAGGGAATTTTGCCTGGAGGTATCTAAAATGATGCTAGAGGGGCTGGCCCTGTGGCGTAGTGGTTAAGTTCACGTGCTCCACTTCGGGGGCCTGGGGTTCACTGGTTCAGATCCCAGGTGTGGACCTGGCATTGCTCATCAAACCACGCTGTGGTGGCATCCCACATACAAAATGAAGATTGGCACAGATGTTAGCTCAGCAACACTATTCTCACAAAACAAAAAAATAAAAATAAAAATAGAAATAAAATGATGCTAGAGCAGGAGAAGTTTGTATTAGAGCTGATTTACCTTATTCATTTATTTGTTCAATATTCAACAAATATTTATCGAGTACCTATTATGTTGCAGGCATTGCGATGGGTGCAGGATATCATGATGAACACAACAGATAAGATACTTGCGCTCACGGAGAATGAAGTCTGTTAGAGCGACATACGCTGGTCAAACACTCAGTCACTATTTCAGATTAAGATATGTGTTAGCCAACTCCTACTAAGTAACAGTTGAGGGTGGAATTGGGGAAATGGCACGGGAAAATTCTTCCACCATTTTTATTTTCGACATCCCAAGTACTCAACTGACCAGATGTCACAACTTTGGGAAACTGAATGGCAACAAGTAGTATCCAGATGCTCGTGGGTCATTAACAAGGCGTTGCATAATATTGATCTTTTATTAGGAAATAAGAAGAGTGGCCCTATTCTTCAGGAATGCCACCTATGCATTTCAATAAAAACAATAAAGAAAATGTAAGGAAATATTCGACCTCATCTCCTCTCTAGGGCTTAAGCTCCGTACGAGAAATACCATGTCTACTCTTGCTCACATTTTGCAGTACAGTTCCTTGTACCATGTAGGTACACAATACGTAATTGATGAAGTAAAATAAAAGAATACGGAATGACAGAAGAAGGAAAGAAAGTTCTTGAGGCTACTCTAGGCACTAACAAACTGATCTGAGAATCATGGTGGAGTAGTATGGACCCTTTAAGCTAATCCCAAGGAGCTTTCTCTTGGGCTAGAGACAAGATAGATCAACAACACAGGTAAGGAAAAAGGTGCCAGTGCACTATTTTTATTAGAAGAGGTGTGTGTGTTTGTGTGTGTGTGCTTGCACATGCATATGCTTAATAGACTAAGAATCTCTATTTTTCTGTAAAGCTGTCAGCTTTAAATTTTGCTAATCTTGGCAACAGTTCTCATGCAGCTGTATCTGCTTCCTATTTGCAAGGTGTAAAGGGGGATAAAACCCCTCAAAGTTTTGTTTCAAAACCTAAATGGAAGAGGTGCTTATTATTGAAGTGTCTTTTGTTTTTAATGAATAAGAAGTTAAGCAGGCTCATTCTACCAAAGGGCAAACAATTTTAGTCACATTGTGGCCACATTACATAGGCACATCGTTTATACCGGGAGTGACGGCAACAGCTCTTCTACTCTTCCCGCTCTTCCCCTCCTTGAACCGCCATGTCCAAATCAGAGCTTGCAGAAAGGAGGGGAAACCAATCACTGAATGGAGGCTCTTGCCTCTAAAGTTTGATACAACTCTTCAGGCACTTGAGACTATCTCAGGCTTGCTACTCGTATCTCACAAGGTTTGGAATTTAATAACACACATCCACACACACATGCACACACACACCATGGACACACACAGAACATGGCCTGGTGGAGAACCCCCGTGGGAGCCATCCTAACATCAGTAGCTGAACCTCTCTTCTACACAGCCATGGTGTCCCATGCACTGCATGGACCAAGAGAACCAAGTGGAGGGGTATGATCCTTCCTCATATGGATCCTATTTTATCTCGCGCTGATATAAAGAAGGACTTAGCAGGGCACCAACTTGCCATTCTGAAATCCACTTTAATCTTATTCGGGAAAAACTAATTCCACAAAATACATTTCAAATGGTTACCAACTTGCCAATGCATTTGCTGAGCTGGAGTTTCCAATCCTGCAGCTTTATTTCCCATGTGCTCGTGAGACATCCCCGGCACCACAGCGCTCCTGTCTGGGGCACAGCAGGCTACTGTGCCATAGAAACAGCATATGGCTCCTCTCTCCTTCCTTGCAGTTGAAGGGGTTCTCAGGCAAAGTCCGAAGGAAAAGCATTTCTTATGCCAAATGGCCTTCCTTTTATTCTCCTTAGAAGCAATAAGAAATTCTAGGCAGATGTATAGGGAAAAAGGCTCTCCAAGCCTGCACCTGCACAGGAATGCAATTTCTTGGCTTTCCAATGGGTTTTACTCACTGTTGAGCTGATTCTGATCATGACCCTGCTGGAGTTTGAAGCCTTATACAAAAGCAACCATAACAGCAAACCCAAAGGACCCTCCTCCATTCATTATAAAACCAGACGTGGGAATGAGCTCTACCAGTGAGTAACGCAGTTACCCGTCTATGCCAAGGTGTTTCAACGCAGCTTTGAAGCCTTTAACCATCAATCACATTCACAAGTTTCATCTCTGTCTGTAGCATGCATATGGAGTTGCTACACTACCGCTGGACCTGGAATAAAAATCTGCTCTTGCGGAGGTTATCGTAGTACACAGAGGTTATTCTGCCACCGACGGGAAAGCAAGCATGCTGAAAGCACAAGAGCTGTCAAACTGGTGAACTTGCCGTGACCTGAAATATCAGAAATGCACTGACTGCAGTGAGAGAAGAGCATTTCAAATTGTGTTTCTTTTCGATTACAAGCAATACTGCATAGAGTTGGAAAGAGTGGGGCTACTGGGAATGATTTTGGAAATGAGAGCAGATAATCTCTATTGTTTCCTTCAGCCTTAAAATTCTTGAGGCCAAGAAGAGCTATAAGCTCCAAGGCTGTCAGGTGCCAGGCAGGTACTAATGGGTAACACAGCCAGGTGGAAGACAATAGAGAGCGGTGCTGCTTGAGGAAAATTGGAGAGCGTGTTCCCCACAGAAAAGCAGTCATATCAAAACATAATGAAACAAAACAAAACTCTCCACTCCCTCCTTCCCAAAAAAACATATCTTCAGACGAAACTCAGCCCTTGGACTACCAATTTGCAATTTCTCCAAAATCTTAATCTCTATTCTTCTTTCAAAATTCAGTTGAGATTTCAAAGTTAAAAGCTCACTACTTTATCAAGGGGACCTATCTGATTTTCTCTGGTGTGCTTTTTTTTTTCTTGGAAAGATAAATACATAAAACATTTACATATTTAATGTTAAAATTTGCAAAGCTTTTTCTAAGGTAAATTTGGAAGTTTCTCATACTTATTTTTACATAATTATAGATTTTTCTATTTTGTTAAGGTAGTAGTTTTCATCATGACTTCATTTTATTGGACTTTTCTTTTCTTTTTTTTGGTGAGGAAGATTGTCCCTGAGCTAACATCTGTTGCCAATCTTCCTCTTTTTGCTTGAGGAAGATTGTCACTGAGCTAACATCTGTGCCCATCTTCCTCTATTTCATGTGGGATGGTGCCACAGCATGGCTTGACCAGTGGTTCTAGGTCTGTGCCTGGGATCTGAACCTACGAACCTGGGGCCACTGAAGCAGAACGTGTGAGCTTAACCACTACGTTATCGGGCAGACTCCTTCTTGGACTTTTCTTTATAAGTCATTCTAACAGATCAGACCGATGTTGTACTTGTTCCCCAAGAAACTCAGAAAAACAACTTGGGAGTGAAACCAGAGGGAGGAGCTGAAACAGAAGGCGGATTATATGATGTAACGTGGGCATCATTAGAAGGCAGTGGAGCGGGTGGGCTGTGGCAGGCACTGAAGGATTGCGCTGCCTGGGAGGGAAGAGGATACAGATTCCAAGGAATTCAGTATACTCCATATGCCCTTTGGCATTATCTTTCCCTTTCTCTATGAGCTGCTTCTCACCTGCAATAAGAAGAGGAAGTCTCCGCAGGGAGTTCTCTGGAGTCTCACCATGGACCTTCCATTTCTTGTAAGACTTTTAAATTAAGGTGAGAATTCATTCTGCATGATGCCTGAACTCCTCTCTTTACTCAAAGAGCTAGGCTATTAAGAACGGTTTGGGCACAGTGGGAGGAAGTTGGACCGCAGCTCCCTAGGCTCACCATTAATGGATAAATTGAATGCTTCTGTTTGGGGTGAGTAAGACAGAGAGCATCTGGCATCTTTTGTTAGAAACACATTTAAATGAAAGATTTCTCAAATAACTGTATTTAGATTTTTTGTGTGCACCCCGGGTGCCAGGTGTTCCGCAGCGTCCCAAGTCACTCCAGAGTGCTATGTAATTTTGCGTGGCTCTGCACCTCTCTGCAGTCTCTCTGATGCAGGCTGCAGAAGGGGCTCTGAGGGAAAATTGCAGAACTGAGGACCAGCAAGGAGGACATAGTCGCACTCTCCAGACCAATGAGAAACAGTCAGTGCGAAGGTCAATGATCGAGCACTTGCAATGAACTCAAGTCATGTGTTAGGCAATCGAGGACTCTCTGCCTACAAGTTTCCTCTAAGGACTGAAGAGAAGCATTGTGAATTTAGGCGATATTTGATGCATGCTTGATCTTGCTGTCAGACATAATTTTTTTCAACATAAAAATTCAATCCTAAGTAGCTTCAAAGCTCCAACCTCACAGATCAAGCCCGGGTTTTATTATTTTTTGAAGAAGCAGTTTTATGTATCATCAGTGTTAATGAAAACATTATGTTCAATTCTTAAGTTGCATTGTGGATTTGAAATACGAAGTTCTCAGAACCATATGCTCATGTTCAAAACTGATGTCTTTGTAGCTGTGACTATTCAGGGCACGGAAATGTTTGGAAGTAAATGTGCATTTGAATCTGCAGGTTATACTTGATCATTAAGGCTGATTATTTATAGAAGCAGAGAAAGTAGAGAGCTGTCAAAATGGTTTTAAATAAAATGAACAAGCAACTGTCAAAAGGTATGGTTTGCAGCAGGAAGAGTTGCCATAATCTGAATCCTTTCTCTTTTGTGGAAAGAGCTGGCCGTGGCTGCCCCTGCAAGCAAAGCAGTTTGGAGCAGCTGGACAGAATGCTGGAGGAGAGACGCAGCTGGGCCGTTCTCTCCGGAGAGTAAGATGCATCCTCGGAGGTTGACTCAGCTGCTAGGAAACCTCCCATGACTAGCGGGCTCTGTTCCCCCCGTTAACTACGCAGTTTTTTTCAGAAACCATATTTGCAATAGCTTGAATAATATTAACTTTCTAAACTGACTAGAAAACAAAATAATCTGCTCCTAGAAAGGAGCAGCAAGTGCCTCTTATATCTAGATTAAACATACAGCTAAAATATTTTTTTAAGTAAGGTGACTTGTGCCAGACAGTAGTATAGTGTTCTGGTTACAAAGAATCTAGGGTCTACCGCTTCTTAGCCACGTGCATTTATTTGCACAGGTGTCTTGATTTCATTGAGCCTCAGTTTCTTCCATCTGTAAAATCGTGACAATAATGGCATCTGAGTTTATTTTTAGTGAAATGCTCATTTGCAAGTGACCAGCCTTTTCCCCAAGTTTAGAGAAAGTCTCCTCAATATATTTGTTGCTAGTAAGACTATCCTGCCATTTATTATAGAAATTGTGAGGTGCTGGCAATGAAACTGTGCAATCTGCCGAGTGAGCCACTTTTGGTGGCTCCGGGTCTAACTGCCATGTAGATTTAGACCCTGTGAACCTCTGTACTGCAATCTTCGCTTTCTCTTTGAGTTTGGCACCTGACGGTCTTCACAAAATTTTTTCAAGGTCGTTTCTCTAATTTCTTGTTGACCAGAACTCCACTGATTCAAATGCTAATCTCACCCGAAACACCCTCACAGCCACACCCAGAAATAATGTTTAATCTACGTACCCCATGGCCAGTCAAGTTGCTACATGAACCATCACAATGTGTATAGTTCTATGTCACCTTAGATTCATCCAGGCTGTTGTGTGTATCAATAGTTTGTTCTTTTTATGACTGAGTAGTATTCCATGGTTTGGATGTGCCACAGTTCATTTAACCATTCACACATTGAAGCATACCTGCATTGCTTCTAGTTTTTGGCTGTTACAAATAAAGATGCTATGAACAATGGTGTACAGGTTTTTGTGAAGACATAAATTTTTCATTTCTCTGGGATAAATGCCCAGGGGTGCAATCGCTGAGTTGTATGGTAGTTGCACATTTAGTTTTATAAGAAACTGCCAAACTCTTTTCCAGAATGGATGTACCATTTTAATTTCCCACCAGTGGCCTTCTGATCAACTGTTGCTTCTTTCCTTGAGTCCTAAGTTTCCTAGCCAGTATGCTTTCTTCTCTCCACCTTTCAGAGTCTTCTTATGTTTGTTTTACATATAAGGTCTAAGGTTTACGTAGCAGGAAGAATAGGGAAAAGTACATCTACTCCATCTTCCCAGAAGCAGAAGTCTTCCCTGTTTTCTTTTAATGAACACAAAAATCTCATATTCTCTTTCAATTTTGTATGAAATTCCAAAATAGATTAACTCATGATTTAAAAAAATCACATTGAGACAAATTTCTGTTTTGTTTTCAAACTAACACACCATCTTTCTTCCCTCACCACTCTCTCATCTGATACTTACATATATTCCTCCACTTCATTGAGACTCAGTGTCCCCATATATTTTCAGAGCTCTGACAGTTTTAATTTCTACTCCCCCTGTTTTTATTTCTAGCAGTATCTCCACTCCCTAATTGGGCTGTTCTTTTGACACTTGTGACCTATTATGAAGCAAAACATCAAAATCAGTGTCAGATATTTTATCTAGTTTTTTAGAACAAAGATGTTCAACTCCAGATAAGTTTAGATAAGCATCCACACTCTTAATCAATGCTTAGTTGAACCAGCCTTCAGTGAGCTTCTGAGTCCTGCCTATCACAAGAGATTTGCTTTTATCAGTATTTGAGTTCGTTCAAACTGGCCTGCTCACCTTTTTGCTTTGTATTTCCCTTAAAAGTACTTGTTTTTCCTATGGAAGATTTGAGATCATTCTATTAATCTTAAACTGCAGTAGAAATATAAAAACTTTTATAAACCTTGTTTTCATCGTGAGACGCATAATTATACACACATGCATATATAATTTATGCATATATTTTTGGTTGTTTTTGTGGTTATTTGGTTTTAAAGTGTAGTAAGAAAACAATACTACATTGGAGACAATCAAATAAAAGAGGATAGAAAGTCAAACAATTTCCAAATAGTTATTTTATTAGATTATGTTTTTGATCATTAAATTTATCCTCATTTTATAGACCAAAATAGTTACTTAAAATTTGCTGTATTTTTATGTGTTTGTTTTCATTGGAAACTTCTTGGTAAACTCCTTGGCATCAGTTTTTTAGAGGGGATAGGTATCCAGACTGCCATATACAAGTCAAGAGGGAGCTCTCTTTGTGCTGCCAATTTTGATCATTTAAATTTTGGTTTCTTTAGGTTGCATCTGTTTTTGTTTTTGTTTTGTCTTGGAAGTCTAGACTTTTATTGATCATTTGTTAGTGTTTTCTCTAAAATAATGATAATAATTAAAACCAAACAGCCAAAACCTAAAAAGTGTCTTTCTTTTTGATTTTCCTTTCCTTTTTCTTTTTCTTTTACATCTCCTGTGCTCCATCAGTAGACGGAACTTCGATTAGTTTTATGAAGTGCAACACTTAGCCCCCCCACTTTTTTTTTAAGGCAAAAGGTAAACTTCAGTGACTTGAAGTTGAGAATGGGGATACAGCTTCATTCACTCACACTCACACTGTAAAGTATTCCTCACCTCCTTTTAGCCTCAGTAGGTACAGTGCTGTGTGGTAAGGGTACACAAAGCCAGGTTCCATCATCCTCCTCAGTAGCATAGGTCAAGCTGCTTTTTATGAAGAAACACAACTGCTGATCCCAATCTCTCGTCTCTGAAAAATCAGTCATTCTACTTAGCACCAGCCGAAATACGGAAAAGTGAATTGTAGCATTCTTTGGGAAGAAACAGCTTCCATCTCCTTTCCTTCTCATTGCCCTTCCTTTTTCCCTACGCCTTATTCCCTTCCTCCTCCTCTTTCCGCATTCAAATCAATCCAGTATTTTTCTCTTTTTCAAGATGGCTACTCTAGTGACTTTTTCTGAAGCGGGTGTTTACGTAGCTAACCAACGGTGCTGCTGCTACTACCTACTGCTTCTGTGGTAGGACTTTCAATGTGGTATGTTTTCAGCATCTGTGCACACTCCTTACTTCCAGGTTTTTCAAAAGATTGCACATTTCCAGCGATGCTCTTAGGTGTCACACCAATGGACACAGATCAACCTTGCTTCTTCAGTTTCCTCAGTCATTTCCCTATCCATGGAGCAAGGGTTTTATTTTGCTTGTTTTGAATCTCTATTCCTTAGTTAACACTTCAAGAATCATCAGCCTAGCTGCTACTAATTTCAGTACATCCTTTCCAAGTTCTGAATACAGGTTTTCTATCTGTTCAGCAGAGCCAGGACCTGCACTCTCTGTATGATCCTCAAACCTAGCAATGTGGTAAAAAAAAAAAATAAACTAAACTCTCCTCTTGGTTGCATCAGCAGTACATCTCGGTATTGCATTCCCCTTTGATCCTTGGGCAGTTACAGTATAGGCTTCCAAGCAGCCTTCCCTTAGCTCATTCAGATAATCCACGATGTCACAGTCTGACTTGTTCACCTGGGATTGGCAGGCTTGTTGAAGTATATTCAATACTACCTCTAGGTATTTATTAAAGTCTCCACCAATAACAAGGGCAATATCACCAAACATACAGAATCTGTGGCTTCACAAACCTATGGACATTTTCATTCCTCATGTTCTCCATCAATAAAAACTAAGATACTGGATTTCAATTTGTGACATGTCTTCCACTTATCTTACAGGCTCCAATAAAACCTTGCACTCGATGTAATTGTCCAATGAAATACCCATACTCAGGAGAGCTTAGAGGCTTCTATATACTTCAGGAATTCGCCAACCAACATTTTTTCTTCTGTGCTAACTACCATCAGGTCACCCTCTTGTATCCCCTAGATCTGACGGTGCTTTGGAAATCCTTAACGGGGAGATCATTATTTCATCTCGATGCTGCACTTTTTAGAGAACATTGTGAAGAGTTCAGTGGAATAAAGCCTGAAGGTCATTGAATTGGGTCTTATCAGAAGTGCTTTTATCTGTGACTGTATCTGTATCAATACACTTTTTGCAGTTAGACCAGAGATGCTAGAGTCAAGTTTTGAACTGAAGGGTCATAGTACTTGGTACTATTTTTCACAATTCCCATAAAAGCTTCATATTTAGCACTTCTTGGGTTGTTATGGTGGCCATCAGTCCTGTCTGTGGTCTCCATGAACTTCTGAAATATGAGGATAAGCAGGAAGTAGTTGTTTTTTCCTGATCATTGCTTATAAAATTTCATAAGCAGCTTCAGCTAGACTAGAAAAAGAACAGCATGCATTGGACACTGTTCTGGGTTCAACCCTTAGGACTCCTATCAGACTGTAGCAGCGGAACCAAGTAGACATCAATACCAGCTTCATGAAGCAACTTGCAAAATCTACCCTCAGTCTATATACTTGTGTATCAAACAACTTATACAGGGGTCTTTGATTAATTATATTAGGATAGGCTTTGTCTGTACAACTAGGAGTTTGAACTTATTGGGTTTCCATTCTTCCAAGATACAGGCAAAAGCCATCACAGTGGTATCCTGGGATCACTAACCAGGGTTCTTGATATGTTCTTTAAGAGAGGGAAGGACACGTGGGACCGCATCATCTTCACATCAGGTGTCCAGGAGCATCATCATTTTCATCACCTTTTGCTAATATCTGTGTGAGAATTGGAACCTCAATTGTTGTATTCCCTTGGTGTAGCTCCTGCTGCGTGCTCTGTGGACCTCCTATGTTCTGTTGCCTCTTAAGCTTCAACGGCCAAATCTATTTTGTCATCAAAGACATCAGACCAGAATTGTATTCCTTATGGGCCACTTCATCAAAGTCATTGTTTTACTTCAATTGTGATCACAAGAAAAGCAGGACTTGTATGTGTCTTCATGTACTGATAACACAAGAGCATTTTCTTCATCCGATTCTGTAATCTAGTCACTTATTATCTTATTGTCTTGATAATAGGTTGCTTCACAGACTACCTGATAGAGAAATTGCTTTTCAGATTCTTTGCAAAGTTTGTTTTGATGAACTCCAATGACTCAGAAGTTCTTGAGTAGTCACTAACTTCACATTACTATTAGGATCTTCTTTCTTCTTCCCCAGGGTTATGGCAGTCAGAATCTCGCTAGATTTATCCTGTAGCTGCTGTCTTTGAATACCTCAGCAGATGTAACAAATTGCATCCAATGTCGACTCTTTCATGTGCTCTGTGCTGTTGGGGTTTGTGACATTGGCCACCAGCTGAAGAATGAATTCTGACCACTGGTTCACTAGGATCTCTGCACAAACAATATCAGCCCTTATTGACAGGAAGAACTAAGCTGGTAGGTTTTTGTGCCAAAAGTCTGCAAAATAGTTCTTGGCTTCTCTGTCAAACATTAGCATCAATGGCAAGCCATTCTGCTGATGCTGTGCCTTGCTGTTTGGATCCGTAGATGGCAAAGAGTTCTTGATCTGTAGACCAGCTGCAACCCTGCCAATCTGGCTGTTTTCTGAATTTTCTGTCACTCCGGCAGCTCCAGAAGGAACTTTGGCAAGTTTCACCACCCGACACTGCAGGAACTCCTACACAGCTTCTAGTTCAAGCAGAGGTGGAGACATGGTTTTCTCAAGGCTGAGGTCAGCTCCAAAGTGCAGATGGTGACAGTTGCTTCCCCTCAGGTGATGCTTGGCTTCTTGAGTGGCAGCTCTGACTGGTTACAGGGGTTGGGAGTCTAGT
This sequence comes from Equus asinus, assembly GCF_041296235.1. Lineage (NCBI taxonomy): Eukaryota > Metazoa > Chordata > Mammalia > Perissodactyla > Equidae > Equus > Equus asinus. Next base: position 92,306,078 of record NC_091820.1, read on the forward strand.
GGCACTGGAGGATGTGAAGAGGGTCAGAGTCACCACAAGTTCATTCATTTGCTCCTTCTTGATAGTACTCCATCACCCTTTTCCTCCAATTCGCTCCCTCCCTCCTTCTTTCTTTGCTGTTAGCAGTGGCAGCTACTCCTCTGGTGAGGGTGAGGGAGGAAACTTAGGGGCAGCTCAGAACGTGGCTGGAGGTGGGTTGGCAAGGAGAGAATGGAGAGAAGCAGTGACTGAACAGAAGCCAGCAGGGAGAACTTTTCTGCATTTTAGATTACAGAAACTAAAAGGTAAATCATGAACACCAGAGGTCATTAAAATGACTTATACTATTTGTGGAGGAGTGTGCAAGAATATCAGTAATCAGTTCATTGTGTTGGCCAAGTGCTCAAACAGGTGCTGATATCTTACAACCCTAATGATTTCCTTAAAGGAAATTACATTAGAAATGAACTTACAGGCTGCCATTCATCCAAAGTTTCTTCATGCCAGCCTGTGTGAGAGAATCAAACTTTCATTATTGATTAAGTATTTTGGGATTCAGACGAGTGACAGGAACTTTAAAAAACTGCTGTTTATGTGGTACTGAAGGACCATACATTAGACTTTTCAGCCCAAATTGCACAAATGTACACCACCACCATCAGCAGTGTCATCTGCAACATATGGAAGTAAAAGGGCTGACTGGCTCTTTGCCAAGTCTTAGACTTATCTGATATGGACCTGAAAGACAGGGATAGTAACTACATGCATTCAAATGTCATGCTAGCATGCACTTCAAATAAAGTTCAAAGTTACAAGGGCGGAAGAACTCTAGGAGCAAGAAGAAAACAATTTTAGCTTGCTTTCAAAGTGTCAAAATTAAGTGGCCAGTTGTTCCTGTATATCAGTTTGGTGCAGCTATCTGGGAATGGAAATAATTTGATGGGTAGGGAAGGAGGCACTCCAGTTCAAGGGCTTCATCCTAGCAGGGGCAGAGGACTGGTATCGCCAAGAGGTAAATGTCAGGCAGCATGTTCCAAAGATACTTCCTGGAGGTAGCCTTTGAAAGATTGGCAAGGACTAGACAGGAAATTGATTCAGGACAATAGAGCCAGGAGCATGTTCTACACTAGGCACAGGCAAACAGATATGCACCTGGGTTTATATTTTGTTGAGTTTAGACAGAAATGTCTTGGAAGGTTTGTGCTGAGGAGAGAGGAGCAAAAGCTTTCTGCTAAAGTTGTCCAATCAGTAGTTGTAGCTAATGGCGGCAAAAAGTTAGATTTACTTATCTTAGACATGTGAATTGTGCTTCTTAGCTCTGGCAAGAAAGTTTGTGGAGCTGGTGAGTGCTTTCCACAAGGTAGTCTTTTACTAAATATTAGTGGGTTTGATCTGTGCCGTCTGCCTCATATTTTCACAGAGTGCCCAGATGTCTGTCTCCAGAAACTCACAAACTAAACATGAAGTGTGCAATCTGGAAGTATTAATTACCCTGTTGCTGTGATTCCCAGCCCAATAGCCCCTTTATATTAAGTATTTCCTAAAACCTACTTTAAAATTCTTAAATGAAATTTGTACATACTACAATCTACTGACACACACTATAAAAATATGTATATAATGACCTAACAGTAAGATGAAGGGCAAATGAAAGGAAAGCAATCATGTCATAAAATAAGACATATTTCAATATGCAAATGCACAGGCAAACCACTGCAGAACTCAGATGCTTGTTAGGTAAAATCATTATGACATGACATGTTGACTTCATACCTACCCAACTCTCAAATACCCAAATACCATATGTCAGTGCTATTTTGTTTTTTTTTTTTTGGTGAGAAAGGTTGGCCCTGAGCTAACATCTGTTGCCAATCTTCCTTTTTGTTCGAGGAAGATTTTTGCTGAGTTAACATCTGTGCCAATCTTCTTCCATTTTGTATGTGGGATGCCACCACAGCATGGCTTGACGAGCAGTGTGTAGGTCTGTGCCCAGGATCTGAACCCATGAACCCCAGGCCACCAAAGTGGAGCACATGAACTTAACCACTACACCACCATGCCAGCCCATACCATGTGTCAGTGCTTTTTTTTGAGATTATTTCCCCAAATGATCATAAATGCTTATTAAGTTTCAAGCAAAACAGAGAAGAATATTTCCTCAAGTTACAGTGTATAAAAAGATTTTTCAATATGGGAATGTGTATCAGGACCTTTGAAATTCATCCAACAAATATTTATTGAGCACTCATGTCCCAGATCCTGTGCTAGGGGCTTGGAACACAATAGTGAACAAACAGGCAAACAACTCTGCTCTCATGGAGCTTACAGACTAGTTGGGGTGGGGTGAGAAGGAGATAGACAATAAACATGGTAAACAAGTTAAATAGCATACATTACCCAACTATTACTTATTACCTAACTCCTATTAATAATTATTCTGAGACAAAACTGGAAAAGACACAGGGTATAGAAAAGAAGGAAGATGCGTAGATGGTACGTAGACGATGCATAGACTTTATTAAGTTCGTTAAAAAAAACCCCTTGTTTTCCTATCTAAAGAATAGCTGTACCGCAAAAATATTGACCAGTCTCCTCTGGAAGCCAAAATGTAATCATCACACACATTGGTAGTTTAAGAGACTACAGAAGCTCCAAGGACATTTGCCACAAGTTGCCGATTAAATTTTGACCAGATTTAGGCAAGCGTTTTGCAAAATGCACAGCTCTTCAACTAATTTTCAGTGCTCAAAGAAACAGAATTTACATCCTCTTGAACCCAAAGTGCCATCATCATCACCATCTTAATATTTCTTGAGAGTCCATTGGGTGCCTAGTACTGCATTAAGTTTTTAAAGTAAGCGTTTTCATAGTCTTTGTGGATTGTAATCTCACAACTGAGACCTTCACTTATAAATTAAAAAAATCATCTCTCTGTGCTATCATGAAAGGTAGCAGAATTTTGGCTTTGTAGTAAGACGTGTTAAATAGGTATAATAAAAGGACCCCTGGGTACATATCTGCTGCCAACTAAGAAACCTCCCCACAGGATATCTGCTTCAATGAACCTCTGGTCCTTGGAGTCAGAGGAAAATCTTCGTGATTATTAAATTGGATTGACACACACTGTCTTGAGACAACAGCAGGGGTTTCTACTGAGCACCTGCAGATCCCAATGTGGTTAGAAGCGAATACTCTTATGCAAGGATATCATTTCCAAAATTTGACACTGTGCTTGCATAACAGACACGGGTAGTTAATTAAAAAGAAGAAGATGTAATCCAGTTGCGAAAGAATTCTCCCACCCAACTCCAGAACATTATCTCATGCTATCTCTATGACTGGGTACTGCAGGAAAAGGTTATTTCTGAACAGCTTTGGAGTCAGATGGTTATATAAGCTGCACCCCAACATTTTGGCTTCGATTTCAGTGCATTTTGAAAGGCCAAATGCAAAGTCTGACTGCTGGCAAGTTTTAATACTTCTGCCAGTAAATGCTGCTGAATCTCCCAAGCAGCAATGTGTTATTTTGATCTCTTTCCACCACCCCTCAGTTTCTCCCTGCCCTCTGGCACTAAAAGATAATCACTTCTGGGAGCAACTAATTCACCTAGAGATTTTCTTTAAATTCACTGTATTTGTTATGACAGGATGTATAACAAAATAAAAATAACGAATGAAAACAGCCTTAATTTATGTGTCAGATGAGCTAGAGTATAGATTGAATAGATGTGAAGAACACCATCACTTCTGACCTAGAGAGACACCCTTTTCCTCAGTGGCCAGTTGTTAATTTTTATCATAAGTCTCTCTGGATTTTGGGTAGTACAGCCAGCTGAGCTATCTTTTGAATACAGGGTTGCTTCCTTTCCAAAACATATCATGCCATCATAAAACTGTCTTCAGCGATTCTTTTCTTTCTTTTTTTTTTAAAGATTGGCACCTGAGCTAATATCTGTTGCCAAGATTTTTTTTTTCTTCTTCTTCTCTCCAAAGCCCCCCCAGTACATAGTTGTATATTCTAATTGAAGGTCCCTCTGGTTGTGCTATGTGGGACGCCGCCTCAGCATGGCTTGATGATCGGTGCCATGTCCGTGCCCAGGATCCGAACCGGCGAAACTCTGGGCCACCAAAGCAGAGTGCGCGAACCCAACCACTCGGCCACGGGGCCGGCCCCAGTGATTCTTTTCTTATATGAAAGAGTTTCACTGCAATGGCTTTTTGCCTTCTTTGACATAATCCAAAAAAGTTATGCGCACCTGGTAGAATCTTCTTCAATAATAGCCATACATGTTGCTATAGACTGAATGTTTGTGTCCCCCTAAAATCCATATGTTGAAACTTAATTCCCGACGTGATGGTATTGGGAGGTGGGGCTTTTGGGAGCTGATAAGATCCTGAGGATGGAGCCCTCATGAATGATATTAATGCTCTTATAAAAGAGACCCCAGAGAGCTCCCTTGCCCCTTCCACCATGTGAGGACACAGCAAGAAGACGGCCATCTATGAACCAGGAAGTGAGTCTTCACCAGACACCGAACCTGCTGACACCTTGATCTTGGACTTTCAGCCTCCAGAATTGTGAGACATAAATTTCTGTTGATATAAGCCACTCAGTCTGCGGTATTATGTTTTAGCAGGCTGACCAGACGAAGACACTTGTTAATTTCAAGTTCTGTCTTCTGTGATGCAAATAATTCGTTTTCTCTATTACTAATACGAGTTTTCACATGAAAACCTTTCCCTCTTTCAAATGCAAAACTATCTGAAAAGTTTATTTAGTCTAATTCATCCCAGAGCCCTGTACTTGCCCACTGTTACTTTATTCTCCATGTGGAGAGCTGCACAGTGAGCGCTTGGGTGAATGTTGGGAGAGTGCTTGGCAGATGCCCCACACTCTAGCAGTCTGAAGTATGGTTTGATGAATAGTAGTATCTTCTTGAGTCACCTTAGTAATTAGTAGACACACTTGGAAGCCTGTAATCATTCTGTATCTGAAACGAAAAACGAAAGGCTAACTCTTTTTCTGACTCCTCCAGGAGGGGAAATATGCTTCTGAAAACAGGACACTATTAGAATGTAGGATGTAGAATAAAAGGGGGTTAAGGATGAGGGAGCTAGTAAGAATGAAAATAGTATGACATTCTTGAATGAAATATGTGATAAAGCCAGATATTCCAGTTAAGCCGACAGAGTGTCAGATAAATCAAGCAAAATGAAACTTGGCAACATTACAAATATCTTTTCAATATTTCAGTGTGGAAAGAGACATCTCTAAGTGCAAGTATAGTATTCTTTCATAGTTATGCATGTGGCAGATATGCTGATGTTATCTTGATTTTTTTTCTCACTTGATTTTCTTTTTTTTTTGCTGTAAGAACACTAAACGTGAGATTGAGCCTCTTAACAAACTTTTAAGTACACAATGCAGTGTTGTTAACTATAGGCATGATGTTGTACAGCAGGTCTCTAGAATTTATCCATCTTGCATAGCTGAAACTTCATACCCATTGATTAACCACTCTATCTCCCCCTCACCCATCCCCTGGCAAACACCATTCTATTATCTGCTTCTATGAGTTTGACTCTTTTAGATACTTCATATAAGCGGAATCATGCGTATTTGTCCTTCTGTGACTGGCTTATTTCACTTGGCATAAAGTCATCCATGTCCATCCATGTTGTCATATTGGGCAGGATTTCCTTCTTTTTTAAGACTGAATAATTTTGCATTTTATGTTTATACCACATTTTTTTATCCATTCATCTATCGATGGACATTTAGGTTGTTTCTATATCTTGGTTATTGTGAATAATGTTGATGCTATCTTTAAAAAATCATTAAATATTTTTCCAGGAGAGCAACTGAGACTAGAGACATGTAAAAGAAAGAGATCTTAACACTTAGTGACTTCCCACATTAACCGTCATATAAGTTTTTCTACTTTATATGCTTCCTAAGATAGTCAACATGGAAGAAAATGATACATCTTGCCAAGTGTGAGGTATAAGGTCTGATCCAGCCAGACAGCCAGACAACCATTGAATGAATATGCATTGCATCTATCTCCTATGTGTTAAACACTATCAGAAGTATAAAGGTGAATCAATCATTGATCCCACACCCAAGAAACTAACAGTCAGATGGAGAGAAGATATGGAGAATAAGAGAAAGTAATGAGACCACTAGTTAAAGTTATACTAATTTGTAACCCACATTTATCTACAAAGGGATTGAGAGGGCTTATAACATAAGTATTATAGGATAGTAAACTAGAAAAAAATATATAAACCAAGGGAAAAAGGGAATGTATGTATGCTAATTATAAAGATAAATAGAATGTCTGTAATTGATCTGCTATGGTGGCTCTGAGCTTCCTGAAAGATAGAACAAAATAAGTTACAAAGTTATGAAAAGCAGGGCCCATATCAAACTGTTGGTTTGCAACCTTAGGAATTCCCTGGGTGAAATATGAAATTGACCTCCATGTACAGAGAGCAAAGAGAAACAAAAGAGCCAAGCCACTCTAGATTGGTAGGCGGCAGGTTTAACAAGCAAAGAAACTTACACATGGGTCTTGTCTTGAGCAGCCACAAGACGGGTAGTTCTCCATACCAGCTCCCCAGAATCTTAAGAGTTTCTACAGAGGCCTTAATGGGGTTCAGTCATGTATACCATCCAGATGGTCTTAGCAACACGTTACTCTCTCAGAGCTGCATCCTTGAAGCGGCAGGATGCAGGAACAGTGGGCGGAATGCACATTCCAAGGACAGGGGAAGAAGCAAGGAGCCTCTGCTCGGGTCCAGTTCATGGATCAGCTAGGGGTCATGTCCTCTTGATGACCTCTTCCAACATGAATCCATGTTAGTTCCTCAGGAGAGACAAAGTTTCCTATGGTGCTAGATTCTATCATGTAGTTCATTGGATAGTGCAATGAAAAATGAATACTTTTAAGGCAAATGCAGAATATTCCATAATTGTTCATAAAAGCGGAGAGGGCAATATACAAAGGTAACACTGTGAAGGGAATTATAAGAGAAACTAAGATAAAGCTGTTGAAACATATCATTTTCTGTGGTCTCAATAATAAAAGCATAGAATTTATAGCAATGATTCCAAGATGGCGGCCTATGGACTGTTGATTATCCATAGTTCTGTTTTTATTGGTACATGGTGAATGGGGAAAATATACTGAATTTTTAACAAAGCTTAATTTGTTTAATTTAATGTCTATCTTTTATTCTGAGATAATTTCCTCCTATTTTTTATATTAAAATGTCTTTTGTTCTGAGAAATAATGTTGATAGTAGAAAGTTATTTACTAAAATGTACTGACTTCATGAAGTATGAAGTTGGCAACGAAATGTTGGTCTCCTCGTCTTTTGTTGGTTTGTGTTTTGTTTTAATCTTGCATCAATGAGACACAAGTCTAGAGACAATATCCAAAGGTATCCAGATGGGTAAGGACTACATACTTGTCAGTCTTTGCCAACCCAAGTCATGTCTACTGGCGGTAATAAACTGCTAACTATGGTCTCAGCATAACGCAAACTATGATAGGATTCAATTCAGGATGAGGGTGTATCTTAGGTGTACCTTTTCCACATGGAGTTGGAAAAGTCTGATTCCCTTGACCAGTGATGAATTTCAGGCTGCAATATCTCATCTAGTCATCAGTATATGTTGTTAATCCATTAAACCAGACTTTTCTTAGTACATACAAAGGATAATGAACTAAAATTGTGAAACAATAAGAAAAAAGGCAACAGATAACAAAATAATTAAAATTTATTAGAATTCATAAATGAAAAGGCACTATTTTAATGATAAGAAATTGATGAAGAAAAAAATGAAACACTAAACAAAATAAAATGAAAAAGATAACAAGATTGTATTTAAAATAGAAGACAAGGATTCAATGGGAAAACCTGATTGCAAAAAAAATCTAACTCATGTATCCTAGGCTTTCTTAGATTGTAATTAAAAAAAAAATCTTTTCCACACCCCAATTATTATGGCATGAATTTCTCGCTTACCAATTTCCTGCCTCAAAATATCCTCTAGGCTCAGTATATTTCCTTATGTGTGCTTTATAATGAATCTTTCCAGAATTTCTGTTTTGTGTTCCACGTCTTGACACAATAGGGCTGCCTCTTTAGCCAGTAACCCTCATAAAATTGCTGGTCTCTTAAATTGTTGCCCCGTGAGCACCTATCACATATACTCCTCCCCAACAGCCTCTGAGGAGGGATACAGCCCTCTCCTTGGATAAGAATTACCTCCTCATAAGATTGTTGAGGGAGTCAATGAAAAAATGCACATAAAGCACTTAGAAAGGGACAGGAATATAGCAAGCAGTCAATAAACGGTAGTGACAGTTATATCTGCTCCTGGTCTTTGCTCGCGTGGCCCTTATGGTAGGTGGTATTGTTGTTCCCAATTACTCACTCTCTCCGTAGAAGGATTATACATTCTCGTCTGTGGCCATGTGACTTGTTGCGTGTCCACGTGGAGGAGTATATTCACTGCCTCACTGATTTGCTGCTTGGCCATGTAACTTTCTTTAGTCAATGAAATATGAGTGAAATGATATGTGCCACATCTGAGCTGAAGCTTTAAGAGACTGAAATAGCGGCTGCTCCTTCAGCTTAGGTGCCATCATGAAAAGGTACAAATTGCAGAGTGAGAGCCCACCCATAGTCACTGACGGGAATTATGAGGGAGAAGAAAAAATATTGGTTGCTTTTAAATCAATGAGATTTTTTTTTTACTTTGGTGTAACCTCAAACAAGCTGACTGATGCAGTTTGGCGTCTTCAGTTACTGTAAATATCCCTGTTCCTGATTATTCATCCTACTTTTTCATTCTTGCTTTCTTCTTCCTTCTCACATGTAGTTCCTTTTAGACTATGACATCTAAACTGTTATTTGTTTAAATTAAATTTTCCCAGCTGTGGAGTACATACTAGAGTGGGACACAGGCACATGATAGGTGATTCATAATAAAGTTAATCTCTTTTCAATGCTCATTTAGTTCTTCTGATTACATTAAGGAGCAATTCTTAGTTTGGGGAAAGTTTGTTATTAATAATTCAAACAGTTGGTAATGTCCTTTTAAAAGAAAGACAAAAGTGATCTTCAAGCTAAGAGACTAGGACTAGCAACAGTATCTAGATGGAATTTAATAATATTGTTTAATGCGTATTGTATTAATTGTATGGTCACTCCTATTAATAACAACTCATAATGGTCTGCCAATTACAATATAGCTCCTCTTTTAAATAAATACATTTATGTAAGTAAAGAAATGAGCTGATTTAAGTAAAATTTCATGTGATGAAATTTTGGAGCTGTTCTATTGAAAGCCCTTGTTTTCACCTTTAGTACTGGAAGGGTACCCATCCGAATCTCCGCGTCTCCTGGATTTGCTGGCTTCCATGTCTATTTCCGGTCTGCCTCTTAGATTTACACCCTTTACCTCCTGCCCAGTACAAGTTCCTGGGCATCATATCTTATAACATGATTCCTGCTTCAAATTTTTAAATTTGGCTGAAAAGACAAATCCATTGTATCTTGTATCTACTTTTCTGTAGACTTAAGTCATTTTGAAGAATACACACGGCTCTAATTTTGTTGCTGATTCTAGTAGATACACAGCAGCTCAACACCACCAGGACTGTTTTTACTGTGATCTCTTCTTATTTTTGACACACAGTCCACTCCTCAAAGCTGAGTCTTGGATCCCAAGTGTAAAAGGGATCTATTGCTTCTAGTAATAGCATTTTCTCTCCCCTTATTAATGCCCCCAATAATCTTAAAGACTTTGGGGAACCAACTGCTACACACAGCTAGCTTGATTGAGCTATTTACAATAACTCATGGTTGTTTTCCTTAGAGAAGGCTTCAACTATAAAGTCCTATTAATGTTTATCAGAAAGCTAAACTGTTTTCCCTATAATATGTATTTTTTTCTTATTTAATATAAACGTCTTTGTTGGAGCATGTTGCTCAGTTTCCCAAGGCAATTAGCTTTGCTTGAAGTTAATCTACTTTGTGCCCCTCCTTACATAGTAATAAAATAAAGATTTGCTTGGTACTAGTTAATGTGCTGAGCCACTGATGAAACTGGCACAGCCTCAGGGGTGGGCATGGTAGAGGGGCTGGACCAAGGGCTACTGATGAGCTTGGGATCAGCAGCCATGAGTTAGATCTAGCAAGTCAGAAAATAAGGTTGCAATGAGGTCTTCCTCTTTCTGTTGCTACTAATAGTATCATTAGAGTTGCCTCCCTATGATGCAATTGCTCCACAGACCCCTTACTGAGAACCAAAGGATAGTTCTATTATTACTGTACTCTCCAACTTCCAGCAGTTACTACAGCCTGATACTGTTGGCCTGTGCTTGGTGAGATGGACACCAGAGGTGTATATGTGGCATGTTCTGGGGCTCTGGTGGCTACTATAGGTTTTCTTATTCAGATTTACCTCTAATCAATTAATTAAGCAACTGTGCTTGTGATTTGATAATTAGCATTTACACGGTGATTTATTTTTTCAGAGTATTTAATTACCTATCTATGTTAATAATAATAGTGCTACAATTTATTAAGCACCTACTACGCTCCAGGCATTTTACATATTCATTCAGTCAACAATTATTGAGATCTTACTGTGTTCTCTATGCACTTTCCTGGGCACTAGGGGCACATCAGTGAATGAGATAAGATACTTGGTCTCCTGGAAATAACAATATACTAGGGGAGAGGGAAAGTAAACCGACAATAATAGTCAATGAACTTGATACATTCTATAGATAACATAAGGTAGTACGTGGGGAAATGCAGAGTGTGAGTGTAGACATTGCTAGTTTATGGAGGGTCGTCAGGGAAGGCTTCTCTGATAAGATGAGATCTGAGCCAAACCCTGAAGTGAGAGACGCTCCACTACCTCTCTGACTTCATTTCCTGCCACTTTTCTCTCATCACGTCCTTGACATGCTGTTTCAGATAGACTAGACTCCTTGCTGTTCTTTGAGAATAACCTTGCCATCTCCTCTGCCTGGAATGTTCTCTTATTTATTTACCTAGCTCCTTCTCTCACCTCGTTCGGAGATGTAAAATCAATAGGAATGGGCAACGGGTTGAGTGAGGGAGTTCAGAAAGCAGCACGAATGAAAGATTTGACCCATATTTTGGGCTTGGGCAACTGGATATATGGTGATATAAACAACACAGGATGAAAAAGCTGGATTTGAGGAGGAAGATTATGAACTCTGTTGTGAACAGTCAGACACATATATCTGACTATCAGGGAAGAGATTTGGGCTGGCAATTTATAGTGTTTGGTTTTTGAATAAACGAGTAAGTTATAGATTTTGGAGTCAGCAACTCATAGGTGGAAATGGTCAACCACAAGACTGAGTGAGATCACGCAGGGAGAGCGTGCACAGTGACAAGAGAAGAGGGCTTAGTACAGAGTAATGAAAAACAGCTGGGTAGGGGAAGATGGGCTCTTGAAGGGTACTGGGAAAGAATAGCCACAGAGAGATAAATGGAAATCCCAGAGAACACAGTGACATGGAAGCCAAGGGATAGAGGTCTTCAAATTAAGAAGTGGACAAGAATGAGAAATGTTGTTGAGATCAAACAAAATGAGAAATGAGAATGCATCAGACTTATAAATGAAGAAGTAGGTGATAAATGAAAAGCAGTTTTAATTTAGTGGTAGGTAAGACAGATAGCTGTGGGTTGACAGGTGAGTGGGAGAATAGCAAAGAGAAACTTTAGGCAGCTCCCTTAAGACATTTGGATGTAAAGAGGTGGTGAGGGATAGAGTGATAGCTGGATTAGAACTTTATCTCATTTGATTCTCGTAACAACCTGATAAGTCTAGCATTGATATCTTTCTCTGTTGTACAGTTGAGCCTCAGAATGACTAAAAACTTTCCCGGGGTGGGGGGGGGGGGGCCCAGCCTGGTGGCATAGTGGTTAAGTTTGTGCACTTGGCTTTGGTGGCCGGGGGTTCTTGGGTTTGGATCCCAGGCGTGGACCTACACACCGCTCATGAAGCCGTGCTCTGGCAGCATCCCACATACAAAATAGAGGGAGCTTGGCACAGATGCTAGCTCAGTGATAATCTTCCTCAAGCAAAATGAGGAAGATTGGCAACAGAAGTTAGCTCAGGGCCAATCTTCCTCACACACACACAAAAAGAACCCAAAAAAATCCATCCAACTTTCCCATGGTTGAATATCTAATAAATGCTAAGACCGAAATTTTAAGCCGATTCTTCTCTCTCTAAAGTTCTTTCTAGTCTAGTCCTTACTCCCAGTTGTTGTAAACTGCAAACATTTCCCAGAGGAAAGCACAAAGCTGATGATAATGAAGTTAATAACTTATATACTTTGGTTCTTCCTTAGCTTACTAAATGGACTGCAGGAGTATAACAGAAAATGCTGCCTACTTTCTGGAGTTGCTGTAAATATTCCTCAGATGTCAAAATAAAAATAGATCAAAATTTTCGTCACAATTAATTTTGGTAATGGAATGTATATAAAAATACATGTATCGACTAGGGTTTTCGTCAGCACCGAGATGCCTGTTCCTTGAGATAAATATTGGTCTTATCTTGGATCAATATTTACCTCACAGTTCGATATGTGTGTGACTGCCTTCAACACAAGTCGATATCTGCTTAATGTCTGCAACCTGCTTCTTATCAGTGCTTTTGAATCTTCCCTATGGCTCCAAGGAAGTTTGGAGATTTGCAGTGTTCTGGATCCCTATAGGTCATTTACTGTCAATCTATAAGCCATAGAGCTGTATGATTGGACTGTTTTTAGCATAGTTGTAATGGCTACACAAACAGTTCCCGAAGCTCTTAGAAGCCCTAATGAGAAAAGATGGATGAGTACATATTGTGAATGGCCAGAGTGTTCATGGGGACTGTGGCTTAAAGGGGATTCTTTTAGAGAAATTTGGTGTGGGAGAGTTTGGAATTCAAATCTATGTTCCCAGCTATTTTGTAAAACATTAGCAGTTTACATATCCAAATTTTCCAAAGTTGCCTGTGGCTGATTACTCCTCATTCATAAACAAGACACTATTTTCTTTTAAACTGACTCCTACATATACTATGCTTCTGGGTTTTGATTTTTCTAGTTTAGAATGATCTTTGGGGTATCCTCATTAGAAGTCCTTTAGCTGACCTCCTAGGATATGAAACAAGCCAGATATGTCCAATCCTGGGCTCTATTTTGTTTAATTCCTTTCACACAGGGCACAATATGAATTAATAATGGCAAATTGCTATTCATAAAACCCACAACTTTGACTGAGGTCATGATAATGTCATTCGTATTACATTAATTTTACGTTTTTGTCCTTTGGAACAGAACTGGCTAGAATCAAGCAGAACAGGAAAGTTCCTATTCTTACCCACAAGCTGAATAATGGAACCTAGCAGGGGACTAACACCCAAGGTTGGAATATGCTTTCATTGTAACCAACATTAGTCAAAACATTTTTTGAATATTATGAAGAGTGAATTTCCACCTGTAAAAAGAATATAGAGATGTGGGAGGGTACAGAAAAGTCTAATAAAGAATTTCAAAGGAATGGAAAACAGACCGTACAAGAAAAGTTTAAAGGGATGGAGTTAGCTCAGCAAACAGAGGGCTAAGGCATGAAAGGTGTGATCTTAAAGTATGTGAGTGGATTATGTGATGAGACCACGGAGCAGCTTTTCTGTTTGTCACTAGAAAAGTGAATATGATAAAATTGTGTTAAATTGAAATAGGGAGGGGTATTTGGAAAATGGTTAGGCCAGATATAGATTTGAGAGTTTTTGGCATCAACATAATAGTTAAACCCATGATATTAGGTAAAATTAACAAAGGAGTATAGAAGAGAAGTATAAGAATAAACAGTGGGTAAATTCATACAAGTAGAGAGTAGAAGGAGGAATTAAAGTCAACGTGTTCAAAAATGGAAGAAGACAGGACAATGCAGTATCATGAAAGGAGTGAGTTTTTATTGAGTACTTACTGTGTGCCAAGCACTTTTGAAAGTATTCACCTATATTACCTCATTTAATCCTCACAACAGCCATATGATTCGGATATTAGGGTACTATAATTACCCTCTTTCTACAGAGAAAAAAAGCAGAGGCACGGAGAGATTCATTAACTTACTCAAAGCCACAGCACTCTCAAGTGGGAGAATCAGGATTTGAATCTGAGCAGATTGGCTCCAGTGCCCACATTTCTAATATCTCTCTACTTCCTCTAACTATAGAGTTGCAAGAGGTAGAAGCGTAGGCAAATGGCGTATACTGGAAAGAGGGCAAAAAGGATGAGGACTGATAAAAATATCTGGTGATGGAGAGATGAAAGGTAATATCGGAGAAAGCAAGAACAGTGGGAAAGGAAGCTAGGCATTAATGAGGGAATATGTTATCAGAGAGCGGCAGTAGCAAGTATAGATTAGCGTTGAAAGGAAGAATAAAGATACAATGGTAACTTGAGGGAATGGCAGGAAAAAGTATGCTGCTATTTATTTTTTTAAGGATAGAGGAGACTTGACTATCTTCTTGATCTCTGAGTAAATGATAATATTATCACTAACATACTTTATTGAGAAAACTGAGACTCCATGATATGCCTTCCCTCGCCTTGTTCCCCTCTCTCTCAAAATATGTCTGTACATGTGAACGATTGTTGTTTGTCTGCTTTCACAACTTACTTCCTCACTGTCCCTCAGACCAGAGTAAGAAAGAAAAAACCCCCAGATTATGTGGTTTCTTTACAATTGGGATAAGAGAGGTTTAGAGGGACAAAGTCTTCCTGTCACAAACCTTTCTGACAGAGATCTCAAATTATGAGCAATTTAAGACTAAAGCATGATTTAAATGCCACTTCATTGATTTAATCAAGTGGTTGTTTTTATTAATTGATAACTCTATATGGTTTTATATATATATATTATATATATATATATATATATATATCAGTTTATTGTTGATCTGCCAGTACCATTTGTATATCAATTGGCAGACATCATTTCAGTTGCAAATTTTTAAACTTTGTGCATACGAAATTATGTATTGGAACAACAACAAAAATCAAGAACTTTGGCATTAGCTCTGCAATCTGCTGCCTTCATGACTTGGGCAAGTCACCTAACCTCTCTATTTTCCAGTTTTCTACTTGCCATGTGGAGAAAATAATACTATCTTGTGAGGATGCGTTGAGGATTAAATAAAATAGTGTACATTTCAGATTCTGTTAATGGCCCCAATTCTTTATCCCATGCTGTATCCATGCCCCTTGCCCTCTGACTTTGCGCTTTCTCCCACTAAAGAGGTAGAGTATATTTCCTGAACCCTTGACTTTGAGTTTGGCCTTGTGGCTTGCTTTGTTCAATGACGTATTGTGGGACATAACATGATCAAAATATGTAAAGCTCTTGCACCAGTTTGCTCTCATGGTCCTTTACTATCAACATAAGAATATTTCTGGGCTACCCTGCTCCTCTCTGGAGAAGGGTAAGAGACGTTGGAGAACAAACAACGTTACCTGGGCCCGGCCTAAATCAGACAACTCCTAGTCTACCCTTGGATCGATGAGCAAGACTACCTTGAGATCAGAAAAACTGCCCAGCTGAGCCCAATCTCTATTAAGCAATACTTAACTGACCCACAGACTCATGAGAATAAATGTTTTAAGCAACCGAGTTTGGGGATAATTTCACAACACCTCTGTGGGAATAATTACACTTGTCAGGGACTTAACACAGTGCTTGGCACATGATTGGTGTTTTATAAATGTTAGTTGCCTTTTCTTTTTATGGATGAAACGCAGTACATATTAGATGCATTTCACCTACAGTGTAGAACATGCGGTTATTAAGAAACATTTGGACGATTCAATGTTTCCATTTGGTGTGATGCAGACACTACTTTTGCAATAAACAGTGAAACAGCAAATCCTTCACAAAGCGTTCTCTTAGACTTCTGCATGTTGATTGCTGTATTTGTCCCATGCAAGTGGAACTTCCTCCCACTAACGCTAATATGAATTATGTGTGTGCATTGAAAGGAAAATGTATTCCATGAATATTACACTAACGAATTAATTTAGGAACTCACAATCTCATCTTTTTATTAACTTCCCAGTCATCTCCTCATGTATTTTGCATGTTGTGGTAAATGCAAAGGGAAAGATTTAAAAATATTCCCTTGCTTGTCCACAGAGATTGAATCTGAATTTTGCAATGCTACCTTAATATTAGATGTGTGTTGAGGAAGTATCTTAAAAATTATCTTGACCACTCATTTTCTGTTGCAGTTATTTAAACCTGTCAATTTCAATTGATTGGCTTCAAAGTTTCCTTTGATTAACGTAGTCACAAACCTCCACTTACCAGATGTCTCAACATCTTCCCTGATACTGTAAACTTCTTATCATAGTCCACTAAAGTCTATTTATTTCTTTGCTGATGTTCAGTGTATTAAATGCAAGTAACTGATACTGCTTTCTTAAAAAAGTTTCCATGCCCCCTTAATCAATAACTTACAAGAAAAACCTTGAGAGCATACATTGCTTTCCTACTAACTTGATTCTATTTGGAATTTTGTATTTGGAAGAGGTAGAGGTGGATGGGATAGAAGGAGTGCCGGCTCTTTTTTTTTTTGGTGAGGAAGATTGTTGCTGAGCTAACATCTGTGCCAATCTTCCTCTATTTTGTATGTGGAACACCACCACAGCATGGTTTAATGAGCGGTGTGTATGTTCGCACCCCGGATCTGAACCTGTGTCCCCTGGGCCATGGAAGCAGAGCATGCAAACTTAACCACTATGCCATCAGGCCAGCCCCATGAGTGCCTGCTCTTTACACATTCTTATCTTCACAGAGACCATTACATATTACTTAAATATGCAGCTTGATTTTTATATATATAAAGGCATGTCACCATAGGATAAATCCTTTCTAAAGGCCTGCAATGTCTGTATTACCCTGGATGGTGTGTGTGAAAGGAAATAGTGTTTGAGTAAAGTAGGAAATTTTTTTCACCCGTTTGGGGACAACTTGGAAGTAATTCAAAGATGCTATATAGATAATAAAATGTGAGAGACTAAGTCAGGGAGGAGATAGAACTAGCAGTTATTATCTTATATCCAACTTCTGTGCCCTAACATCTGTAAAACATAAGCATTTAGGTTTCTACTTATTCCATTACAGGAAAGTTTAGTTTAATTCAGCTGGTGTTTGTGCATGAAATTCACTCCCCTTCCATCTACTCCAAGACCTTGTTCTATTAATTATTCTCTCTTACATCTATAGCCTCAAACTCTTTGGGTCTTTCCACTCGAGATATAAACATTATAAAATATTCTCCTTCAAAAATACCTTCCTTTGAACCTGTATCACCCTTTGTCTAGAGCCTTCTCTCCTCTTCACATGCAAGACTTCACAAACATGATTTTGCTCAATTGTCTTTGATTTCCTCATCTCCAATTCAATCCACTTCAATTTGGCTCCCTTTCCCATCACATTGTTGAAATATCTCTGGAAAAAGTAATTAATGGCTTCTAAATTGGTAATTTCAACTTCAGTCCCTTTATCACTTGACCATTTTATAGCACTTGACATTGGTGAACACGCTCTACCCCTTGGAAACCTTTCTTTCATTGGCTTCTGTGATTACTCTTTAGTGTTTCTCCTCTCTTGAGCATTTCTCTTTGTTCTCCTTTGTTGGCTTTTCTCACTTCACTGCTCCTTTAATATCTGAATTTTCCAGTACTAAAATCTTTAGCTCTCTTTTCATGCTACACATTGTTCTTATGTTTTCATCTACATCTCCATGGCTTCAACTATCAACTATATTCCTAAAAACTTTCAATAGCTGGCATCCAGACTCCTATTTTCTATTTCTTAGTGGAAATTTTCCCTTAGATATCTTAGAGACAACTCAAAGGAATTTATTAAAAACTAATCTCATTATTTTTTTCCAAAGCATTTTCTTCTCCTTGTATTTCCACCATTTTAAATGGCAACATTAACTATTCATCCACTCAAGACAGAAAGCTGATAGATTCCTTCTAATCTCTGTTTGTACTATCATAAAAGTTTCAATTTCCATGGATTCTACCTTTTATATATTTCTTAAATCTCTTCCCATACTCGTCATTTTAGTTTGTGCTTTTATTGCCTCTATGCTAGTTCAGTAGTCTCTTCAGTTGTTTTAAGACTTTTGGATTTCAGGGCAAAATTTCAAAAACAATCGGATTTAATTAGTGAATTTTTCAGTCACTTAGAAAAAGTCAAGATGCAAAAATTATTTTTATTTCTGTAAACTAACAAAAAATTTTTGGCAAATAAAATTAAAAATGCCATTTAAAATAGCAAGAAAAAGCATCAAGTATTTACAAATAAATTGAATGAAAGATGTGACAAACCATTATTCCTGAAACAACAAAACATTCTGAGAGACATTGAAAAAGATTTAAATAAATGAAATAACATAGTGTTTATTGATTGGTTGGAAGGCTCAATAGTGTTGTGATGTCAATTATTCCAAAACTGATGTATAGAGTAAATGTAATCCCCATCTAATTCCTGTAGGGTATGTGTGATGTGTATGTAAATTGACAAGATGATTGTAAAATTTGCGTCAAAATGCAAAGGTCTTTAAATAGTCAATGTAATCTTGAAGAAACACAAGTTTGGAGGACTTGCACTACGAGACTAACTATAAACCTATAATGATTAAGGCAATGTGGTATTGATGAAAGGATTGACAAATAGGGAGTCCAAAAATAGGCCCACACATATAGAGTCACTTGATTTACATTCAAGATTCCACTGTAATTAAGTGGGGGAAAAGAATACTCTTTTTAATAAATGGTGTCATAGTAATTCCATATTCACATGGAAGAAAATGAACCATGATCCCTATGGGGCAGTATACACAAAAATCAAATTGAGGTCTTACATTCAAGTCTTTAATTCATTTTGAGTTAATTTTTGTGTATGGTGTAAGATAGCAGTCTACTTTCACTGTTTTGCTTGTAGCTGTCTGGTTTTCCCAACATCATTTATTGAAGAGACCTTCCTTTCTCCATTGTATGTTCTTGGCTCCTTTGTCAAAAATTAGCTGTCCCTAGGTGTGTGGGTTTATTTCTGGGCTCTCAATTCTGTTTCATTTATCAGTGTGTCTGTTTTTCTACCAGGACCATGCTGTTTTGATTACTATAGCTTTGTAGTATATTTTGAAATCTGAGAGTGTGCTATCTACAGCTTTGTTCTTTTTTCTCAGGATTGCTTTGGCTATTTTGGGTCTTTTGTTGTTCCATCCATATACAACTCCTAGAAGAAAACATAGGCAGTACACTCTTCAACATCAGTCTTAGAAATACCTTTTTGAATATGTCTCCTCAGGCAAGGGAAACAAAAGAAAAAATAAACAAATGGGACTACATCAACCTAAAAAGCTTCTGCACAGCAAAGGAAACCATCAACACAACAGAAAGACAACTTAGCTATTGGGAGAAGATATTTTCAAATCATATATCTAAGAAGGGGTTAATATCCAAAATATATAAAGAACTCATACAACTCAATAACAACAAAACAAACAACCCAATTAACAAGTGGGCAGAGGATATGAACAGATATTTTTCCAAAGAAGATAGACAGATGGCCAATAGGTACATGAAAAGATACTCAACATCACTAATTGTCAGGGAAGTGCAAATCAAAACCAAAATGAGATGTTGCCTCGCACCCATCAGAATGGCTATTATTGAAAAACAAGAAACAACAAGTGTTGGAGAGGATGTAGAGAAAAGGGAACCCTCATACACTGCTGGTGGGAATGTAAATTGATGAAGCCCCTATGGAAAACAGTATGGAGATTACTCAAAAAATTAGTAATATAACTACCATATGACCTAGCTATTCCACTTCTAGGTGTTTATCCAAAGAACTTGAAAACACTAGTTTGAAAATATATATGCACCACTATGTTCATTGCAACATTATTCACAATAGCTAAGACTTCGAAACAACCTAAGTGCCCATCAACGGATGAATTGATAAAGAAGATGTGGTATATATATATACAGTGGAATACTACTCAGCCATAAAAAAGATTAAATCATGCCATTTGCAACATGGATGGACGGTGAGGGTATTAGGCTAAGCAAAATAAATCAGATGGAGAAAGACAAATACCATACAATTTCATTCATATTTGGAAGATAGCAAACAAGCAAACACATAGATACAGAGAACAGATTGGTGGCCACCAGAGGGGAAGGAGGGTGAGGGGAAGGCAAAAGAGGTGAAGGGGCACATTTGTGTGGTGACGGATGGCAACTAGACTTCTCGTGGTGAATGTAATGCAGTCTATACAGAAGCTGAAATATACGGATGTACATCTGAAATGTGTATAATGTTATAAACCAATGAGACCTCAATAAAATAAATAAATATGTTTAAAAAGTGAAATTAAGATGGATCATAGACCTAAATGTGAAAAATAAAACAATAGGAGGGCTGGCCCTGTGGCCGAGTGGTTAGGTTTGTGCGCTCCGCTGCAGGCGGTGCAGTGTTTCGTTGGTTCGAATCCTGAGCACGGACATGGCACTGCTTGTCAAGCCACGCTGAGGCAGCATCGCACATGCCACAACTAAAAAAAAAAGGACCCACAACAAAGAATACACAACTATGTACCAGGGGGCTTTGGGGAGAAGAAGGAAAAAAACAAAATCTTTAAAAAAATAAAATAAAATAAAAAAATAAAACAATAGCACTTTTAGAAGTATGGCTTATAGACCAAATCCAGCCTGCTACCTCTGTGTGTAAACAAAGTTTTATTGAAACACAGCCAGCCCATTCATTTATGTATAGATTTATGACTGTTTTTGTGCTACAATGGCAGAGTTGAGTACTTATATCAGACAGTGTATGGTGGCCCATAAAGCCATATATGTTTACTATCTGGCCCTTTATAGAAAAGTTTGTGAAACTCTGTTCTAGAAGAAAATGTAGGAGAATATCTTTGTGATTATGGAGTGGCAAAGGAAAAATACCCATAAAATGAAGTCATAAAAGATTAAATAAAACCATAAATTTGACTTTATTAAATTAAAAACATATGTTTACTCAGATTTGTGTCTAGAATATGATAAAAACTCTTAGAGATCATTAAGAAAAAGTCAAATAATCTAATTTAAAAATGAACAAAGGATTTGAATGGACATTTCTCCAAAAAAGATGTACAAATTGTTAATAATCTCATGTAAAAAGCTCAACATTATTAGTCATTAAGGAAATTGAAATCAAAACCACAATGAGAGACCCATTTTTGCATCCACTAGAATGGTTATAATAAGAGACTGACAATAACAAGTGTGGGCAAATGTGTGGAGAAATTGAAATCTTCATATACTGCTGGTGGAAATGTAAATTCATGCATGCAGCCTCCTTGAAAAACAATTTGACATTTCTTCAAAAAATTAAACAGAGTTCCCATGAGACCCAGCAAGTCTACTCCTAGGTAGATACTCAAGAGTATAGAAGACATGTCCACACAACAACTCATACACAGATGATCATAGCAACATTATTCATAATAGTCAAAAGGTATAAATCTCTCAAAAGTTGAGAGATGGATAAACAAAGTGTGGTATATTCACAAAATGGAATACTATTCAGCCATAAAAAGGAAAGAAGTACTAATAGATGACACAACATGGATGAACCTTGAAAACACTATGCAAACTTAAAGAAACCTGACACAAAAGACCACATATTGCCTGATTCCATTTATATGAAATGCCCAGAATAGGTAAAGTCGTTGAGTCAGAAAGTAGTAGATTAATGGTAGCCAAAGGTTGAGGGACAGAGGGAATGAGGAGTGACTGCTAATGAGTGTGAAGTTGCTTTTTGCAGTGATGAAGATGTTCTGGAATTAGATAAGTGTTTAAAATTAAACAGACGTAATACCAAGAGTTGGCAAACATGGAACAACTGGAACTTTCATTTATTGGTGGTGGAAGTGTAATTTTATGCAGCCACTCAAATAAATTTGGTTGATACTGTTTGGCATCTTCTTAAGATATGCTAAATATTTTATAATAGGCTTATAACGGGATAAACTAAATGCTTATCCTATGATGAAGAAATTCTATTTCTATGTATATAACCAAGAGAAATGAGTACATACATCCTCAAAAAGACTCATAAAATAATGATCATAGTAACCTTACTTATAATAACTAAAAATAGAAATGGCCCAAATGTCAGTCAACAGGAAAATAGACAAACAAGTTGTGCTAATATCATATATTGACATACGGTAGAGAAATAAAAAATAAAAAACCCACTGAAACTTACACAATAGAGATGAATCAGAGATACATTATATTGATAGTAACAAGCCAGATACAAAAACGTATGCACTGTATGATTCCATTTACATTAAGTACAAGAATAGACAAAACTAGTCTATGATTCTATAAATTAACAATGGTCGCCAATGGTGGAAGAGTGGAAATTGAATAGAATGGTGTGTGAGGAAACTTTCTGGAGTGCTAGACAAATTCTATGTTATAATGTAGGTGGTAGATATGGAGGTATATACAAACGTAGAAATTCACTGAGTTGTACACTTAATATTTGTACATGCTACACACCTCATAGTATGCATTTAATATCTCAATTGTGAAAGTAAAAGCAAAAGAAAGAAAGAGTAGGGAAATTGTAACCCCTTCCAATTGTGAAAAACAAAGCAGATATTTTTCCAAGTAAAGATATCAAAGATTGATATTGATATAGTAACATGTATAGTCAACATTTTATAAAATAAACATCTTACCAAAAAATAAGGTTGATACAATATCACAATAGAAAATAATGCTTTTTGTAGAATAAATCTGGTTTTATAGGAAAATTACTACCATGCCCTTATTTTGATACTATTTTGTACAAATTTACTTGATAAAAGTGAAAAGCTTGTTTTGGATTAGCAGTAGTTGAGGAGTGATATCTTGGTGTTATTGTTCTAATTGTATCTCTGCCTTTGATGTTTTACTCCTTCAATTTAAACAAAATAATTTTGCTTCCTCGACTTCTCATTTATGGTCCTGCTTAAAACCCTTCGATGGTCCCCCATTGTGTAAAGTAATGCCTGC
Organism: Equus asinus; assembly: GCF_041296235.1. Classification (NCBI taxonomy): domain Eukaryota; kingdom Metazoa; phylum Chordata; class Mammalia; order Perissodactyla; family Equidae; genus Equus; species Equus asinus. Next base: position 92,329,249 of record NC_091820.1, read on the forward strand.
AGATTAGAGTAACCTGGCAGCTTTTACAAGTAACCTTCTTTACTCATCATTGGCCAATAAATTAGAATCTTGGGAAGGTGGTGTTCAGGCACAAGCATTTGTAACCCTTCTTATCTTACTCTACTGTGCACCAAGGGGAATCACTGACCTACAGTATAATGTTCTAACATCTTTGTAGGACTATGCTCAGCTACCTATTATCTGAACTGGCCATGTTCCTCCCTGCTATGCAGCTCTTTTATCTTTTTGTGAGAGATGTAGGGGAGGAAAAATAATTTTCTCTCTACCCTTCTGAGTTTTTAGCTGAGATGCCTGTAATAAAAGACAGATTAACAAGAGAAAAACAAATAGAAATTTATTAACATGCATATCTCACGTATACATGGAAGATACCAAGGGAAGACTGACTAACTCCTGGAGGTGGCCTAAGGCACCAGTTTAAACACCATCTCCAGCTAAAGATGAAAGGTGGGGGGCTGGGCAAAGGGGGCCAGTTATGGGAAGTTACCAGAAAAAGCAAGGTAAACAGGAGTAAGCTTTCTTATGTGGATTTAAATTGGAGCCTTCTCCATCGATAAAATTCTCTTGTGATTTAGAGTCGTCTTCTTCCTATTTCAGAGAGGGACATGCCCTTACAAATGGAGATTTCCTTTATAACCATGAATTTCCCTTTCAAAAGGGTAACTGCTACTCTGTTTTCAGAACTTGTCCTGTGTCTGCGGTTTCTCAAACTAATCAGCTCAAAATAATCCTTATGCCAGAGAGGCATATTTTTGGGGGGCATATTCTGCTATCCTTCAGGTATTCCTCTTCTTACAAGACTCAGTTTAAGTGTATCCTCTTTTGGAAGCTTCATCCTATTTCTCCTGCTCCAAGCAGAGTCAGGCCATTCATAGCCACTTATAGCACCAGTCACTTACTACCATATTTATAGCATGTAGGAGAGGAAGAACTATTCTTCTACCCTTCTAGGTTCTCCTGCAGGGTCTAAGAATTAAATTAATATGGGACAGAATAACAGGAGAAAATCAAACAAAGTTTAATAACATGTACACATGGGAGAAACACAGGAAAACTGAGTAACTTGCCAAAATGGCCGAAGCCACCACCTTAAATACCATCTTCAGCTAAAGACAAAAAAGGATGTTGGAGGTAGTGATGTAGGACTTCAAAGGGGAGGAAGGCAATTCATACGGAGATGGAAAAGCAAATGTTTGGTAAACAAATGTTTGCTATGCCTCACAGAGACAATGGGACATGGGGAGGACTTTGATCAAATGGGCATTGTTAGGTTCCTCCCTGTCTCCCACACCTAATTCATACTATACTAGAGTTGTCTGTGGGAATAGCTCCTTCCTGGGACAGGCGTTCTATCTTAAATTCTTTTAGGCAGTTAGGGGGAAGGTCAAAGTTTCTTTCAGAGTCTTTTTTTCTTAAAAATGATTAAACCAAAGAGATACATTTTGAGGTGGCAAATTCTGCTCCCCTACAACCAGAGCAAGAGCTTTATAAGGCAGGTCCTGTAGCTTATTTATAGTTTTATCTCTAGTAGAGTGTAGAATCCAATAAAACTTGAACGAATGATTAAATTAATCTCTTATTTTGAGAGTTTGCAGAAACAGATCTTCTGATTGCCCTCACCTAATTTAACAGAATATGCCATCTTCCCAAAGTAAATAATTCATATATTAAGAAAAAGTGTGAAAAAATGCAAATGTAGAAATCAACATTGGTTAATAAGTTTATTCAAGCAAAGTAAAGTGCAAAGGAACATGTATAGAATAATCTTTCAAAAATATTACACATAATTGTGTGAAAACTACAAGCAACAAACATGGTATTCTTAGTCAAAAGTGAGGAAAGCAGCAACAGCTAACTGAATACATCAAAAGTGTTATGTTGACACCAAAGAGAGCTTCTTAGACAAAGCCGACTCCTATGTCAAGGAAACTTGCAGGAAGATAATTCTGACAATTTGACATCCCTTGAGCACAAATTCTGGGCATCACTTTTGAACAAAAAATTGACTGTGTAAAAATTGAAGGGCAAAAATCAGACATCATTTCTTTGTACAATTTGACCATTTTCCGCACTACAAGATGGATTGCAGCAAAACAAGATGAGGTAAGTAGGCAGTCTATTTAGGATGAAAAATGGGTGTACTGCTTGCTCTGACTCCAACAACTCAGGATTCTTTACTGATCTGTAGAATGATTATGAGCACCAACATAATCAAATCCAGCAGAAAGTAATCCTAATAGAGTTTGTGGAAGAGACGATCTTAACAAGTATTTACCATACCATTTTATCATTTGGTAGAAAACAATCAGAATCATTTCATTCATTTGAGTCAGGCACTGACTTTTCAAGGTAAAGAGGCAAGCTAAATTTAACACCCTCTTTTTGCAGTATATGCATTCATTAAACGAATTCTCCAAACCTACAGAACTCTAGCACTATGGATTGTTTGAAAATTCTTAATAGATATGAGGTTGCTAAATTTCCTTACTCAAATTGTGTAAGGAAATGCTTTCTGCTTTGTTGTCCCTGAATAGGAGCAGATTTTGTCACCCCAAAATATGCCCCTTTGGTTTATTGATGATTTTAAGCTGGTTATTTAAAACATACAAACAAAATCAGCAGACATGAGAGAAGCTCTGAAAACTGAGAAGAAGTTGCTCTTTTTTAAGAAATATTTACATTTACTAAGGGAAATCTCCATTGGTAAGGCTGTCTCCCTCTTTGTACCAGGAGGAGAAGGATGACTCTAAATCTCTAGAAACTCTTATCAAGAGAGAAGGTGACAACTTAAGCTGCACAACAAATTTACCCTTCTTTACTGTGCTTTTCCTGGTCACCTCTCATAACTGACTCCCCATCCCCAACATCTCTCTGTCTTCAGCTGAAGATGGTACTTAAGGTGAGTGCTTCAGCATTTTGGAGAGTTACTCAGTTTTCCTGGGTCTCTCCATGTATACCAGAAGTATACATGCCATTGAACTTTTGTTTGTTTTTCTCCTGTAAGCTGTCTTATATCACTTTAATTGTTAGACCAGCCAAAGAACCTAGAAGGGAAAAAAGGCAAAATTTTTCTGACCCTGCATCACTGCCAGAGCTTTAAGAAAACTTGTGAAAGGATTTAGTATCCTGCTTTGAAGCTTGAACACAAACTTGGGGCACTGTGGGGATTACTGCTGTTGCTGATGGCAAGCCTAGAAATGCACCATATTTTTCTACTTGTCCTCACACTGACTTTCTGGTAAAATCTCTCTGGCTTACTTTTTGATTCTGCCCCTTCTGTTTCATTTTTTTTGCCCTCATTGTTCCTGGATATCGGCACTTCCTAGGCTCTCTGAGACCTACTCTACTTAGGAAAAACAAAGAATAAAATGAATTGTTTATCAATCTGCAGTGCTTTCACAATCACAACTCCAGCTTCTCAGGTTTATTGGGCACCATATAGCCACTGTGCTATTTTGATAGGAGGCATTTTGAGTGTGTTGGCTTGACTCAGAATATTATTGCCACAACTCTCTGACAGGGATTCATACTGCGCAATCCCTCCTTGTCATTTCCAAAGCAACTTTGGCCATAGAGGGGTGAGGACTGCAAGATTAGGATGATTTTTTTCTGGAAACTTGACCATCTGCTTTGCAGTCTAGGGCCACTCTGAGACAGTGTGCATCAGTACCTGATGCAACTCATTCTTTTCCTTAGCATTTGCTTCAAACTCTTGCTGTGGCAATTCTTAGTCATTCTTTATTTGTTATTTAGTTTTCCACAGTTTTAAATTCAGTTATTGAAGAAAGGCATTACTCAAATACTATTTTATGTATTAAAAATTTCATTCATTTTTAAAATGTTTAAATAACCTTTTCTTAAATGCCAAAAAAGAAATGATTATAGAGAATCATGTAGCATTCTGATCACCATATCAGTGGATGAAATCAGTCCTTTGATTTCTTATTTTGAGGAATTGTTTTATGTGAGATATTATGTCTTTGAGCCAAAACATTATTTTTATTCTTGAATCTTGATAGTACAATGCTCTAAACTCTCCCTGTGGTTTTGAGAAGTGCTGAGTATAAGGTTATAAAGTTGCAGAATGTGAAAAAATAAGTGTATATGTGTTATCTGTATGCAGTTTGCAAACTGGCACCTACTAATTGTATTTTTTGCCCATAAATGGGTTATTTTCTTATTATATTAGTCTTGCATTTCTTAAATCTTAGTATTATAGAAGGTAGTACCTATCAACATATTCATTGCAGGGGAAAAAACAATCCATATACAATGATTCTTTCCGATTTTGCTGACAGACTGTTTTTAACTTTTCCTCAGTTTTGGATTCTGATGATGCCAGTCTCTCACTCTCTACAGCTCCAGGGAGAATGGTACTACCTTAAATGGGGTCAAGATAGAATTACGAGTTCTCTAGAATTTCAGATTGCATAAGTGCAAAGGTTTTAAGGCAGTTAAATATCACTCTGCACCAGTTTTAATACTGGCATGCAGCAAATGAAAAAGATTACCTAGAGAAATTCTTTCGCTTGACCTCATTAATACCTAGTGTTCCACCACATGCCCAGCTGGGTGAGCAGTGTGGGACAGGTTGCTGAGAGACCAAAGTCCTGGAGACAGCAAATGAGACATATGGGTTTATTGGGAGTTACTTACAGGGAAGGTCCAGTGGCGGCCAGCTGGACAGCAATGTGCACCCGCTACTGCCCCCTGAGAGAAGCTTGCTTAAGTAGGCAGGGGAACAAAGTCTGCGTGCTTGCCAAGCGGCATCCCTGTATGACCTGCATTCCAAGGACCAGAGCCCCCTCGCACCCCAGAGGACCTCCGTGTTCCCTCAGACCGTGAGGATCTTGGTGCTAACTGTCCCACGAGAAAGCAGCTGTGTTGGCCAAGCCCAGGACTGTTATCATCGTCAGTGTTGGCACACAGCCCAGACAGGAGCCTCAAGGACACATGGTTTTTGAAGGGGCACACCAGCTAATGCCCCTACACCCTATTCTCCATTTAAACTCTTCTGAGGTATTGGTCACGTGAAGTATGACTCGAATAACCATGATCTTTGCTTATAACTCACAAAATGTTTGAACAATATAACCTACATTTCAGATCAGCTTGAGCAGTGTTGCTAAAGCGCTGGAAGGTATATACTGAGTCAAATACCAGCATAGGAATAGATTCCCATGTCATAAGGAAAAAAGGAAAAAAAAGATTCAGAATTCCATGTCAGAATTCAGACCCATGTGATTATGTGCATATGACCCTGGTAAGTGTAAGCGACAAAGTTCAGACTCATTTATTTTGCATTTGTAAAATACAACTAGTGGCTTTTGAAGGATTTTATGATCCTCTAACTTGTGAACAACCATATCAAATATTTTTCTTATTTATGAAGTACAGCTATGTGGTGGAAGAGTCTTCATGTAACACGTCCCAGAACTAAAGAAAGCTCATCTTTACGAATAATAATCTGCTCACAGAAAATGCAATGTCTTATTTTCTTGATGTATAGCATACAGTGTAAGTAAGCTAAGAGGAAATTCTATGCTGGAGTAAGTCCATATTTTCACAAATGAAATGATCTTTCTAATGGTATTTTCGATACAGCAGCCTTGTATTTTTTTCCCTATTTATTTATTTATTTATTAAGATTATGATAGTTAACAACCTTGTGAAATTACAGTTGTACATTATTATTAGTCATGTTGTAGGCACACCACTTCACCCTTAGTGCCCTCCCCCCCCTTCTGGTAACCACCAATCAGTTCTCTTGTCTATATGTTAACTACCACCTATGAGTGGAGTCATGCAGAGTTCATCTTTCTCTGTCTGGCTTATTTCACTCAACATAATACCCTCAAGGTCCATCCATGTTGTTGTGAATGGGACGACTTTGTCCTTTTTTATGGCTGAGTAGTATTCCATTGTATATATATGCCATATCTTCTTTACCCAATCATCAGTTGCTGGGCACTTAGGTTGGTTCCATGACTTGGCTGTTGGGAATAATGCTGCGATGAACATAGGGGTGCATGGAACTTTTGGAATTGCTGATTTGAAGTTCTTAGGATAGATACCCAGTAGTGGGATGGCTGGGTCATAAGGTATTTCTATTTTTAACTTTTTGAGAAATCTCCATACTGTTTTCCATAGTGGCTGCACCAGTTTGCATTCCCACCAACAGTGTATGAGGGTTCCTTTTTCTCCACAGCCTCTCCAACATTTTTCACTCTTGGTTTTGGATATTTTTGCCATTCTAACAGGTGTAAAGTGATATCTTAGTGTAGTTTTGATTTGCATTTCCCTGATGATTAGTGATGATGAGCATCTTTTCATGTGTCTATTGGCCATCTGTATATCTTCTTTGGAGAAATGTCTGTTCATGTCCCCTGCCCATTTTTTGATTGGGTTGTTTGATTTTTTGTTGTTGAGCTGTGTGAGTTCTTTATATATTATGGAGATTAACCCTTTGTTGTATAAATAACTTGTGAATATTTTTTCCCAATTAGTGGGCCATGTTTTTGTTTCAATCCTGTTTTCCCTTGCCTTGAAGAAGCTCTTTAGTCTGATGAAGTCCCATTTGTTTATTCTTTCTATTGTTTCCCTCATCTGAGGGGTTATGGTGTCCAAAAAGATTCTTTTAAAACTGATGTCAAAGAGTGTACTGCCTATATTCTCTTCTAGAAGACTTACGGTTTCAGGCCTAATCTTTAGGTCTTTGATCCACTTTGAGTTTATTTTTGTGAATGGTGAAAAAGAATGGTCAATTTTCATTCTTTTACATGTGGCTGTCCAGTTTTCCCAGCACCATTTGTTGAAGAGACTTTCTTTTCTCCATTGTAGGCCCTCAGCTCCTTTGTCAACGGTTAGCTGTCCATAGATGTGTGGTTTTATTTCTGGGCTTTCAGTTCTGTTCCATTGATCTGTGCACCTGTTTTTGTACCAGTACCATGCTGTTTTTATTACTGTAGCTTTGTAGTATGCTTTGGAGTCAGGGATTGTGATGCCTCTGGCTTTGTTCTTCTTTCTCAGGATTGCTTTAGCAATTCGGGGTCTTTTGTTGCCCCATATGAATTTTAGGATTATTTGTTCAATTTCTGTAAAGAATGTCATTGGGATTCTGATTGGGATAGCATTGAATCTGTAGATTGCTTTAGGTAGTATGAACATTTTGACTATGTTTATTCTTCCAGTCCATGTGCATGGAATGTCTTTCCATCTCTTTATGTCATCATCGATTTCTTTCAAGAAAGTCTTGTAGTTTTTGTTGTATAGATCTTTCACTTCCTTGGTTAAATTTATCCCAAGGTATTTTATTCTTTTTGTTGCAATCGTGAATGGGATTGAGTTCTTGAGTTCTTTTTCTATTAGCTCATTGTTAGCATATAGAAATGCTACTGATTTATGTATGTTGATTTTATACCCTGCAACTTTGCTGTAGCTGTTGATTGTTTCTAATAGATTTCCTATGGATTCTTTGGGGTTTTCTATATATAAGATCATGTCATCTGCAAACAGCGAGAGTTTTATTTCTTTGTTGCCTATTTGGATTCCCTTTATTTCTTTTTCCTGCCGAATTGCTCTGGCCAACACCTCCAGTACTATGTTGAATAAGAGTGGTGAAAGTGGGCACCCTTGTCTTGTTCCTGTTCTGAGAGGGATGGGTTTCAGTTTTTGTCTGTTGAGTATGATATTGGCTGTGGGTTTGTCATATATGGCCTTTATTATGTTGAGGTACTTTCCTTCTATACCTATTTTATTGAGGGTTTGTATCAGAAATGGATGTTGGATCTTGTTGAATGCTTTCTCTGCATCTATTGAGATGATCATGTGGTTTTTGTTTTTCATTTTGTTAATGTAGTGAATCACGTTGACTGACTTGTGGACGTTGAACCATCCCTGTGTCCCTGGTATAAATCCCACTTGATCATGGTGTATAATCTTTTTGATGTATTGCTGTATTCGGTTTGCCAAAATTTTGTTGAGGATTTTTGCATCTATGTTCATCAGTGATATTGGCCTGTAGTTTTCCTTCTTTGTGTTGTCCTTGTCAGGTTTGGGGATCAGGGTGATGTTGGCTTCATAGATTGTGTTAGGGAGTGCTCTATCTTCCTGAATTTTCTGGAATAGTTTGAGAAGGATAAGTATTAAATCTTTGAATGTTTGGTAGAATTCTCCAGAGAAGTTGTCTGGTCCTGGACTTTTATTTTTGGGGAGATTTTGATTACTGTTCCTATTTCTTTACTTGTGATTGGTCTATTCAGATTCTCTATTTCTTCCTGATTCAGTTTGGGGAGGTTGTAAGAGTCTAGGAATTTATCCATTTCTTCTAGGTTGTTCAATTTGTTGGCATATAGTTTTTCATAGTATTCTCTTATGATCCTTTGTATTTCTTTGGTATCTGTTGTGATTTCTCCTCTCTCATTTCTAACTTTATTTGTTTGAGACTTCTCTCTTTTTTTCTTAGTGAGTCTGGCTAAGGGTTTATCGAGTTTGTTAATTTTTTCGAAGAACCAACTCTTTGTTTCATTGATCCTTTCTACTGTCATTTTTATTTCAATATCATTTATTTCTGCTCTAATTTTTATTATTTCCCTCCTTCTACTGACTTTGGGCTTTGTTTGTTCTTCTTTTTCTAATTCTGTTAGGTATTGTTTGAGGTTGTTTATGTAAGATTTTTCTTGCTTATTGAGGTGAGCCTGTATTTCAATGAATTTCCCTCTTAGGACTGCCTTTGCTGCGTCCCAAATAAGTTGGTATGGCGTATTTTCATTTTCATTTGTCTCCAGATAATATTTGATTTCTTCTTTAATTTCTTCAATAATCCATTTTTTGTTCAGTAGCATGTTGTTTAGTATCCACATTTTTGACCCTTTCCAAGCTTTATTCTTGTAGTTGATTTCTAGTTTTGTAGCATTATGATCCGAAAAGATGCTCGATATTATTTCAACCCTCTTGAATTTATTGATGCTTGCTTTGTTTCCAAAGATATATTCTCCCTTGAGAATGTTTCATGCATGCTTGAGAAGAATGTGTGACCTGCTGTTTTTGGATGAAATGTTCTCTATATATCTATTAAGTCCATCTGGTCTAATTTTCCTTTAATTGTATAATTTCCTTGTTGATTTTCTGTCTGGGTGATCTATCCACTGGTGTTAATGGGGTGTTGAGGTCCCCTACTATTATTGTATTGCTGTTGATGTCTCCTTTTCGTTGTGTTAATAGTTTCTTTACAAATTTTGGTGCTCCTGTGTTGGGTGCATATATATTTATAAGTGTTATGTCATCTTGGTGGAGTGTCCCTTTCATCATTACATGCTGCCCCTCTTTGTCTTTCTTTATCTGTTTTCCTTTGAAGTCTACTTTGTCTGATATAAGTATGGCAACACATGTTTTCTTTTGTTCATTATTAGCTTGGAGTATTGTCTTCCATCCCTTCACTCTGAGTCTTTGTTTGTCTTTGGGGCTGAGGTGTGTTTCCTGGAGGCAGCATATTTTTGGATCTTGTTCTTTGATCCATCCTGCCACTCTATGTCTTTGATTGGAGAGTTCAATCCATTTACATTTAGAGTGATTGTTGAAATGTGGCGGCCTACTGCTGCCTTTTTATCACTTGTTTTCTGGTTCTTTTGCATTTCCTTTGTTTCTCATCCCATGACTTTTGGATTCCTAATTCAGGTAGGTAAATTTCTGTATTGGCTTTCTTCTTATTTGTAATTTGTATCTTTATACTTGTTATTTGTTTAGTGGTTACCAGGTGGTTTGTATAACACATCTCGTAGATGAGATAGTCCTTTTTCTGATAGCCTCTTATTTCCTTAAATTAAAACTTTCCATCCCTTTTCTCTTCCCCTTCTAGGTTGTTATTGTCAGATTTTTTTCCTCTTCCTTTTTGTGTTGTGAGTTTGTGGTTAAAATGACAAGGTTATATTTATTCTTGGTCTTTCTGTTCCCTTTATCTTTAATGTTTTATTTAACTCTTGCTAACCTGTTCTGATGGAGAGCTACTGCTTTCTGTTATTGTCCTTCTGCTTATCTCCTTTGTTCTGGGTTTTGTAACCCCTTTCCTTTTTTTGATTTTACAGGTATGAGGTTCTTCTTGAGCATTTCTTGAGGAGGAGGTCTTGTGCCAATGAACTCCCTTAACTTTTGTTTATCTGGGAAAGTTTTTATTTCGCCATCGTATTTGAAGGATATTTTCACTGGGTAGAGTATTCTTGGCTGCAGGTTTTTGTCCTTCAGAGTTTTGAATATTTCATTCCAATCTCTTCTAGCCTGTAAGCTATCTCCTGAGACATCTGCTGATAGCCTTATGGGGGTTCCTTTGTAGGTTATTTTCTTCTGCCTGGCTGCCCGTAGTATTTTCTCTTTGTCGTTGACTTTTGCTAGCTTCACTACTATATGCCTTGGGGTTGGTCTTCTTACATTGATAAAGTTTAGAGATCTATTGGCTTCTGTCACATGATGGTCCATCTCTCTCCCCAAGTTTGGAAAGTTGTCAGCCATTATTTCTTTGAACAGGCTTTCTGGCCCCTTCTCCTTCTCTTCTCCCTCTGGTATACCTATAATCTTTATGTTGCATCTCCTAATTGAGTCAGATAATTCTCGGAGAGTTTCTTCATTTCTTTTTAGTCTTAGTTCTCTCTCCTCCTCTGTCTGCAGCATTTTCATATTCCTATCCTCCAAATTGCTAATTCTCTCCTCCATATTATCGACCCTACTGTTCAGAGAGTCCAGATTTTTCTTAATCTCTTCCATTGTGTTCTTCATCTACAGTATTTCTAATTGGTTCTTCTTCATAGTATCAAGCTCTTTTGTGACATAGCTCCTGAACTCGTTGAGTTGTCTATCTGAATTCTCTTTTAACTCGTTGAGTTTTTTAATAATGGCTGTTTTGAAATCATCATCATTTAGGTTATAGATTTCATTGTCTTTGGGATTGTTTTCTGGGTACTTATCATTTTCCTTCTGTTCTGGGGATTTAATATATTTTTTGATACTGCTGGATGGCGTGGATTTGTGCCTCCGCATAGAGATAGAGTTTAGTTACTGCTTCCACTTGTTGCAACTGGTGTGTGTGGGGGAGCAGCTGTTTAGACTGCACCAACCAGGAACGCTGTCAGCTGTTACTGAATGGACCTGGGCCCCTCCTTGTAGTCACAGTGGTCCTGTTGGGTCCTTCATCAGTTGTGGGGGCAATTGCAAGGGGGCCTCAGGCTGCTGGTGCCTACTGTTGCAGACCACCTAGAGGCGCTCCCTCCTTGGGGTCTGCAGCAGTGTTATGGGCTTTCCCAGCAGCCGGGAGCAGGGTCACTTATAATCGCAGCTCTGTCACTGTCATTGCCCACAAGATCACACTTGTCCACTATAGGTCCCAGAAGAGCTATGTGTATCTTCTGCAGGCTGTGGTTAGCTCACCTAGCTGTGCTACTTTTACCCCAGGGCCTTCCAGTCTTGTGATTGCAGGTCGGGGCCTCTCCACTAGTGCTGTGCAGAGACTTTTGCTGAGACTGCTGTGGGAACCTGGAGTTCCCCCTGGGCCATGTAGCTGTTCCACTGGAGCTCCACCCAGCCCCAGACCACTCCTACAGAATCTCTGGGAGCCCTTGCCCCATCTGTGACATGGCCAGAGTCCGTGGGCCTGGCAATGGCTGGCGGGCTGCTGCCTTGTGGGGAATTCTTCTCTTAGGGAGCTTCCTGGCATTCTGAATGCTGGGTGTGGCCTCTCTACTAATGGTGAGCAGAGGCTTTCCCTGCTGGCGGTGCGGGACCCTGGAGTTTCCCTCTGGGCCATGAAGCCAGGCACTGGAGCTCCACCCAACCCCTAAGCCCACCCACAGGATCTCTGGGTGTGTCTTTCACCGTTCCCTGCACAGCCGGAGTCCGTGGGCCCGGCAGCGGCTGGCTGGCTACTGCCCTGCTGGGGATTCTGCTCTTTGGGAGCTTCCCAGCATTTTGAATGCTGGGCGGGGCCTCTCTGCTAATGGCAAGCAGAGGCTTTCCCTGCTGGTGGGTGCGGGACTCTGGAGTTTCCCCGTGGACTTAGATGTAATCACGGGGGGCTTAGGTAGGGCTGTAGTCACCTGTTTCCACCATTGCTCCACTGGTGAGTGCACACTCCTGCCCTTGGTGCGTGGCAATGCTATGGGGGAGTCCACTGGAAGAGAGCCTGTTGAAGGTACTAGGCTGTCCGGTCGGGGGTCAGAGAGTTTTCACCTATCTCCACCTCCTCCTGGGGGGAAGTCCAATGTATAGCAGCACAGGTCTCTCAGGCATCTTAAGATGCTATATGGATATCCTTTGTTAACCGGTGAATGTCCAATTAGTTGTAGATTCGAAGGGGGAGAGACAAAGAAGACTACTCACTCCTCCATCTTGGTCCCACCCATCAGCAGCCTTGTATTTTTGAGTGAACCCTAGAATCAAAACACTAAACATATATGCATATTTCTAAATAGCAGAGAGAGAGACAGATTGTTTTGGCCAAATTAAATTCAGGTGCCATGCTCTAATAGCAGTAAACTTAAGCCAGTTCTGTACTCATTTCTTTCAGCTGTAACTTGATACTTAGAGCATTTCCATTTAAATTATTTCCAAATAGACATGCAGAAACTTTCTTGTTAAGTATGAAACTGCCAAGCTAGGCTCTGTGAGTTCACACATTGTAGAGGATGTTAATTGAAAGTGAAAACTCAAAACAATGCGGTTCAATTAAGCTCTTGCAGAAAACATGGAAATCACAAATGAGGTAGGCCCTGTGAAGAAAGCAGAGATTTTACCACTTCAGGCTTTCTCTTTTCCTTCTTCGTCAAATATCTGAAGCAGATGCTATAAAAAGTGTTTCTCATTAAGACACTTCATCTTTTTAAAGTAGTCAAAGGATGAAAGTTCCATGTTTTTAACTGAGCATCACAAATTATCAAATAGAATTGTGGATACTGGTGATTGACAGCTGTTCCATATCCTATAAAATGCTGTGTAAGAGATAATTATTGTTACGAAGCTACCCCACAATATATTTTTGTCTCTGATGGCAGAATGTGTCATCTTTCAGTTTGAACTTCCTCAAAATGGCAAGCCATATGCTTGCTATGTTTGCATAAAATCAAACAGGACTTTGGAACAAAGAGCAGGTGAGAAGGGTCTGACTCAACCCATTGGAATTATCAATTGTTTTGGAGACATTTAATGCAATGGCTGTGATAGAAATTATCTGGAATATTATCTTGGTTCAAAGTGCCTTGAAACTTTCAAGTATTCTTGGAAACACTTTGTGAGTTTCAACTTCAGATTTCAGTCCTTCTCAGTGGAAGAGTATACATTCTTACATTTTGAGTTCCTGTCTTTTTCAGTTGTCATTAACTAACAAAAATTGTATCTTGCATGATAAGACTATCATGTTTTATTTTCACTGGAGAATTATTAAAATTAAGAAGATTTGCCAGCCAAACTGATTTTCTTGAGGCATGTTTTAAGCTTTGCTGAGGCAGGTGTAGAGTAGTGCTTGTTCTAGAGTTTAAGCAGCCTCATGCTTACATGTGCAACTAAGTCTTATCTAAATGTCTCATCAGAATGAGACAAGGGTCATCTGAATGTCAATGGTATTCGGTAATATCTCTTCTATCTGGTTGATCAGAATTTGAATGTCGGCTAGTACTTTGCAAACTCTGGAATCTCCATTCAGTTCATGGATCCTCATAGCTGTTTTCTGCTTCGCACTTATGTAGCTTAGTATTCACTACAAGACTCCTTGGGACACTTTTGTGGATTTCTGGAGCTTCTTCTCTGCATAGCTCCCCATTGTCTGTTATTTTGCCTCACAAATTCCAGCCACCTACACAACACCTAGCTCTGAGCTCTATCTCTTCTGCTCAGCAAGGTTGCCATACTTTGTGGTGTGGGCTTGGTGAGCTGAGGTGTCCAAAGAAAGATTTCTCGGACTCTCAAGTTCTGGTAGTAGTGCTCCTTTATTCAGAGACTAGGTTGGGGACAGGACCCATGGGCGGTAAAGAGCTGCAATGGGTTGAGGGTAGGGCTAAATTTATAAGGCATAGGTATGTGAGTTATTTCTTTACAAGACAAAGGAAAGATTATGTAAAAAAGTTGTTAAAATGGTATCAGTGCAGGTGGGGTCTGGTTATCAGGTAGTCCTATAACTTTGGATAAGAATCAGGTTGGATCACATCAGGACGTCCTATGCTTCCCGGAGGATGACATAGATTGCTATGCAGGGCAGAACTCCTTGGCCTTCTCTCCCTGGGGCAGCCTTGATCCTCATCACTCTGTGCTCCACCTTTTTGTGATCCAGTTTGGAAAGTGCCTCTTAACATAAAATCAGGGCAATAATCGAGCTCACCTCCTGTGTTTCTCCTCTGTCAACATTCATAACTAATACCTCCTATTACATAATATCTGAAAACGATTGTTCCATATATTTTGTCAAATTTTATAGTTACTTACAGGGAGAGGGCTAGTCTGGTACTAGGTACTCCATCATGGCTAAAATTGAAATTACAGTCCCACCAATTTTTATTTTGAACAATTTCAAACTTACCTAAAAGTCAAAAGAAGAGCGTGCATACCCTTAACTTAGATTCACCAATTATTATCATCTGGCACAGTTGCTCTATCTATGTATCTTTCTATCTGTCTACCATTTATCTATTATCTATTATTTGCTGAACCATCTGAATAAAATTTCAGATATCATGAAACTTCACCTTTAAATATTTCAACATGTATCTCCTGAGAGCAAGGAAATTATCTTAACCACAATACCAGTGTTACATCCAAGAAATTTAACATTGTTAAAGAAATATCATCTAATAGAGTCTATATTCAAATTTCCTCAACTCTTCCTCCAAAGTCCTTTAGAGTTTTATTTTTAAATCTAGGGTCCATTCAAGAGTCACTTATTGTATTTGATTGTTATATCTCTTTAGCTTCATTTTATCTAAAATAGCCCTCCTTGCCTTTTTTTCTTTTATAAAGTTGACAATTTTAAAGAGTTCAGGCCGTGTATGTCAGATTGTCTCATCACGGTTAGATTCAGGTTAAACACTGTTGATCAGAAAAATCCACAGACAATGTTGTGCACTTTTCACTGCATCATATCAAGGGCACATAGTAACAGTTCATTTCATTCTGAGTGATGCCAAGTTTGATCACTTATTTAATGTTGTTTATGACACGTTTCTCCAATGTAAGGTATCTTTTTCCATTTACAATCAATATGTAATCTGTGAGCTGATATTTTGAGACCTGTAAGTGTCCTGTTATCCAATATCCTCTCACCCAATGGTTTTAGGAACCATTGATAATCATCGCCGGAATCAATTATTACATTGGGGGTTGAAAAATGGTGATTTTTCCAATGCTACCATTCTTTCTACATTTATTATCTGAAATTGTTTTGTAACAAAGAGTCTCATATTAATTTTGTCTTAGAAAGGAAAATTTTTGAAAACTAAGTAAAATAAGCTCTGAAATAAAATCCTTAGTAAGTATTCCATGGTTTTTAGTGTCACTGATGCAGTGTGACTCCCAGCACTTTAGTGATTTGAATGAAGGTCCCTGATCAGGCACATTACTTTATAGCAGTGATTTAGAACACTACTTCATGGCAGAAAGCTCCCTCATGTCTCTTCCCAATCAATCCCATTCCCATCCCCCAGGGACAACCACTGGTTTGTCTGGTTTTTCTCACCATAAATCAGTTTTTCCTGTTACAGAGTTTTGAATAAATGAAATCATACAGTATGTAATCTTTCGAGTAAGACTTATTTCACTAATCAACATTTTTTTTTAAAGCTTGGCACCTGAGCTAACATCTGTTGCCAATCTTCTTCTCCCCAAAGCCCCCCGGTACACAGTTGTATATTCTAGTTGTAAGTCCTTCTGGCTGTGCTATGTTGGATGCCACCTCAGCATGGCTTGATGAGCAGTGCTAGGTCCACACCCAGGATGCAAACCAGTGAAGACCTGGGCCGCCAAAGCAGATTGCGTGAACTTCATCACTCGGCCACAGGGCTGGCCTGCTAATCAACATGTTTTTAAGATTTATTTACATTATTGCATGTATCAATAGTTTCCCCCTTATCATTGCTGAGTAGTATTCCTTTATAAGTATACTCATCAGTTTTCCTATTGATCAACACCTTGCCTCTTCATTTTTTTGCTATTATGAATAAAGCTTCCATAAACATTGTGGTGGATGGACTCTATTGTGTGCTCTCTTTGTCTTCACTACCTGGTGTTCATGTGCTTGTATAATCCCCTCCCCTTGAGTGTAGAAAACACTTGTGACTTGATTCTAACCAACAGAATATGGAAAAGGTGATGATACGACACTCCCATGAGTTTATGATGTTATACAAGTCCCTGTATTGCTAGTAATCTCTTTCTAGAGACTCTCTGTCCCTACTCAGCTTGGAAGGAATAAGCAGTCATATGGAGAAGACCACCTGGCAAGGAGATAAAGGCAACCTCCAGCAAACAGTAAGCCAGAAGCTGGGGCCCTCAGCTCCACAATCACAAGAAAATTAGTTCTTCCAACAACTTGAGTGAGATTTGAAGTGGATTCTTCCCCACTTGAGCCTCAAGGTTGAACTGCATCCCTGCTGACACTTTGATTGCTGTCATGTGAAACACTAAGTGGAAAACCCAGTTAAGATACTCTTCGGTTCCTGACTCACAGAACATGTTAGATAATAATTATGTGTTGTTTTAAGCCACCAAGGTTGTAGTAATTAGTTATCTAGCAATACATACTAATACAACCATTCCTGTACTGCCAATTTATGAACATATGTTTTAATTTCTCTTAGGTAAATGCTTAGGATTGGAATTGCTGATTCTTCATGGTGTATGTTTAATTTTATAAAAAATTCTAGTCCTTTCTCCAAAGGTGTTTTTAACATTTTTACATTCTCACTAACAATATATGAGACTTCCATTGACTATCCTTGGCAACATTTAGCATTGTCAATCTTTTTGATTTTAGCAACACTGTTAAGTGTATAGTGATATTTTGTTGTGGTTTTAGTTTGCATTTCCTTGATGAATGGTGTTGAGCACTTATTCATGTACTTATCGCCTGCCCTAATTGTGTATCTTCTTTTGTCAAGTGTCTGTTCAAATTATTAACAAATTTTTAATTTGATTGTTGGTCTTTTTATTATTGACTTGCACGTACTTTTTAAATGTATCCTGAACACCAGTCTTTTATAATTACTTTGTTTTGCAATTATGTTCTACCAGTCTGTGGCTTGCCTATTCATTTTCTTAAATTTATATTTTGATGAGAAATTTTGAATTTTGTTGGTGTATCTTTTTTTTATTTTAGGATTTTTGCTTTCTTTGATAAGAACCCCTCCACTCCTTCTAAGTCATAAAGATATTTTCCTATGTCTTTATTGTTTTAGCTTTTATGTTTAGGTTTAGGATCTACCTAAATTAATTTTTGCATATAGTGTAAATTTTGCAACTTGTTAGGGTCAAGGTTGCCCCCCTGCCTCCATATAGATACTCACTTATTCTAACATAGGTTTTAAAAAGATTTTCCTTCAACAATTGGATTGCCTTATCACTTTTGTCAAAAATCAAATAACCGTGGAAGTCCGTGTCTATTTACAGATTCTCCATTCTGTTCCCTTGGTCTATTTACCAATCTACACACCAGTGCTATTGTTGCTTGATTATTTTAGCTGTACAGTATATATTGAAGTCACATTGTGTTAAGATGTCCAGTTTCATTCTTTTTTCAATTCCTTGGATAGTCTAGGTCTCGTACACTTGCACATAAGTTTTAGAATAATCTTGTCAATTTCTACAAAAAACCTAGTAGGCTTATGACTGGTATTGCTTTGACTCTCTAGGTTTATAGGGAGAATTGCCATCTTTACAACTTGCCTCTTCCAATTCCCATTTATTTGGATCCTTTTTAATTTCTTCACAGTGTTTGTAGTTTTCAGGTTAGAGGTCTTACCTGTCTCTTGTCAAATCCATTCCTATCCATGCAATATTTTTGTAGCCCTTGTAAAAGCATTTGCTTTTTTTTTTCATTTTCCAATTATTTGCTGCTTATATAATGACAGTATTTTTGAATTATTACTTTATATCCATGACTCTTCCCTTGCTACCTAGAAAAATAGGCTAAATCCATCCCTGGTGCAAATAAGAAGTTTCAAACATATATGAAAGTCCACTTGGTCTGCACATTTTTTTCTTAAATCACCACATCTCTCTTCCCCACAGCCTGGTGGCAGCTGATATCATCAGTGCTGGTACAATTCTCTATCACTTAGTGGTGAATAAAAGTGTTCTAGTTGTCTTTAGGATCCATCAACCCTCTCAAATTGAATGGGGCAAGCTAGATTATCACTTGCAAGATTATGTGACCATGGTTTTCAAACCCACAGATGCTAAATCAAAACCACGTGTGTGTGTGTGTGTCTGTGTGCATGTGTGTGTGTGTTTAGATATTTACACTTGTACTTGTTAGTGAAAATAGGATGATTTTATTTTATAGATGTCTAAATGGGCAAAGTGACAATAATATGCTACAGCAACAATGAAGTCGTGAATGGGGAACAGATGGATCTTTAACTAATTAGCACTTGAATAATCAGAGAAAGAAAGGAAGTCGGAGGTGAAGATAATCTGTTCTGGTGGTTTTTAAACATTTTTATGCTTTTTGTATCCAAACACTATTTTTTTCACAAGAAATTTTATTCAGAGCTCAAATAAAAAACAAATTAGAAAAAAGCAGGATTGCTCTGGTTTAAGTGGAGATCAAGGTTTTAAAGTCCACACATTCCTGTGGGACCTTTTTTTTATACTGGGGCCAGAGGAAAACGTTGAGAAAACACAGACTGTTTCAAGTCATTCTATTTTAAAGAAGTAAGGCCAATAATCTGGGTCCCTAGGTCTGGCCTAGCTATTTACAAATTTTTTGTGTCTGAGCAAGTCACTTAACCTTCCCTTGGTATTAGTTTCTCATCTATTAATTGGGGAGCATGATAGCTGTTGTACTTACACGGAGTTATTATAGGATCAGACAAGATAATATATATTGAAAAGGCTCTGGAAACTTTAAAGAATTTTTCAAATATAAAATCATATTATTGCTATTATAAAAATTGCTTCTCCATTGCAGGAGCATTTTAGTGATAAAAAATATGGCTTGTAAAAAAAACAAACTGGTTATGTTTTAAAGAGCCTGCCGTCTTATCAGTAGTCTTATTTTTTTGGCTTTTATCATATGTCTTATTATCTGTGGTAGGTAGCTGATATCTGTGTGGTGAGCTGAAGCAGACCAACCACAAACCCGGGGATCAGAATTGTTATAAATATACAATGTACCTGGATCTCAAAACAATGTGAGAGAGTAATGGCAGTCAACAGCAGAGATGAGGTGGATCATTTTGAAATATGGCCAGTGGGTCTCAACTGACAGTTTCCAACAGCCACAAACCCTATAAAACACCAACCATGGCTTGTGACTGAAGGATAGTGTTCTCTTACAGTCACTGTGAAGAATCTTCTACTTACACGACTATTTTATATGTGTGAGTTCTGAATATTACATCTCTAGAAACGGATGGCAATGGTGTCAGTATTACAAACCAACCATGGGTGTTTGTGTTGAAATTTATCAGAGTCAAACATAAACATTCCTTCCAATGACCTTTTATTAAGAGGGTTGAATAGGTGCAACGGTCTGACTTACAGTTTGTTTTAGAATTCATAAGTGTCTAAAACTTGACTTTATCTTGGAATCAACAGAAGAATTAGTTTATTAAAATGATTTGGTAGATGTTAATCAGCAAGCAAGCACAAAGTCACATACTTAGCCTTTAAAATGTTCTCCTGCTCCTAGGCCAAGTAGGCACTTGAAAAGAGAAATGTTAGCTTCTCTGGGAAGAAGGCAATTATTTAATCTTCTGAATTTATATTCAGAACACATCCATAGCAAATATAATTTCAGTCCACATCATAAGCATTCCCCAAGAAATGTTCACCAGTTCCCAGAACTTGAAGTCACCTCTTTGGACAAGAGACCATTCTGAGATAGGCCATCATCTTCATCTGGGAGACAACTATCACAGAATATTTATTTTAGTAGAAAATATCCTTAAAGAATACTGTGGTACCCTTTGAATTACATAGAAGTAAAGATGTCCAGCTTCATTGGGATTGTTTTTATTGTTCTGCCATCTAAACATTTCCCTAGTCTAGTGCCTGGAGCTCAGGGGGTGTGAGGAGCTTGCTTATTGGAGGCAGCCCTTTTGCACTGGCTTTGGAGAGAGAATTAGGCACCAAGTCCAACATCCTCAATAAAGCTCCTGGAGAAATCAAAAGCATTTGTTGGTTGTTGTTGTTCTGGACTACCATGTAGTTCTTTTTCTGTCCTTGCAAACAAATATTAATGAAGCATATTTTATAAACCATGGAAGGCACTTCTTTTACATACATGTAGCCTCTACCCTGCATAACAGTGTCTAGATTTTCTGTGAAACTTATGCTTCTAAGAAATTCAGGGCCTAGCAATGGGGCAATATGGGTAATGATAGCTAAATGGAACCAGAGCAGTAAACAGAACTCAATTAAACAATGGTACTTGGGATCTAAGAAATCTATTTTAATTACTCTCTAGGTCATGATCATCAGTGCAAGTTTCTAATATATGAGAGACTAGAGGGTTAAACAGAGGTGTTGCACCTAAAGAAGTAAATATAAATGAGATAATGGAAGACCCAGCCCCTAGTGTAACATCTCAAACATCGTAAGTGCTAAGAAGAATTTGTTGAATCACTGAAATTTCCCTGTTTCATTCAATTTCAACTCCCTCTCCTTGGTTCACTTGTAAAATAATGTAAAACAAACTTTTAGGGAAAAATATCAGAGAATATTTTTATGAGCTCAGTCTAGGAATTTTTTTCTAATCAGATGCAAAATATACCAAGCAGAAAAGATCAGATAGATATATTAGACCATGTTAAAAATGAAAACTTCTGTTCATTACTAAGAGCGAAATGACAAGCCTGAAACTGAGCTAATGTATTTACAATACACATAACTACAAAGTGATTAGTATATAGAATGTAATTTTTAGAAACTACTACAAATCAATAAGCAAAAACCACAACCCAAAAGCTAAAATGGGCAAAAGTCGTTACAGAAATTTTGCAAAAGAAACAAGCATGGAGAATGAAAACATGAAAAGATGTTTGTCTCATTACTAATCAGAGAAATACAAATTAAGAACACCATGACAGGGCCTGGGTAGGTGGCATAGCGGTTAAGTTCGCATGTTCTGCTTTGGTGGCTCGGGGTTCAACGGTTCGGATCCCAGGTGTGGACCTATGCACCACTTGTCAAGCCATGCTGTGGCAGGCATCCCACATATAAAGCAGAGGAAGATGGGCACGTATGTTAGCTCAGGGCCAGGCTTCCTCAGCAAAAAGGGGAGGATTGGTGGCGGATGTTAGCTCAGGGCTAATCTTCCTTAAAAATAAAAAACAACAAAAAAACCACCATGACGTAGTATTTTACACATCTGAAAAAATTAGAATTACCAATACCAAATGTTGGCAAGGACAAGAATCAATGGAAACACTTAGAATCTGCTGAGGGAAGAGTAAATTTGACACACACTTTGGAAAACAATTTGTACACCTTATGGCCCAGTAATTCCAAATTAAGAGTAGGTTTTAGAAGAACTCTTGCATATATTCACTAGGAGAATCATATAGGAAGTGTTCATAGCAGCATTGTTAATAACATTGTTAAGAGAATAAATAAATGGATAAATACATTTTAGTATATCAAAAAAATAGAATATCATACAACATTGGAAAACAAATTACAGCTCGCATACAAAATTTGGATAAACCTTAGAAAAATAGTAAAAATGTAAGTCACTGTAGACTACATATAGTATGATTCCATTTTTTAGGAAGCTAAAAAGCAAGCAAAACAAATAAAGTCTTGTTTAAGAATACATAAATATGTGATAAAACTACTTTCAAAAGCAAGTGAATAATAGACATGCAATTGCAAATGGAGTCGTTGTCTTGGAGAAAGGCAGGGAGTTGAAACAGGGAAGAAGTATGCGGGTAGAGTCAATGGCTTTTGTAACTTGTAGCAATAAGGTTGGGCGGTGGGCTCTCAGCTGTTTGTTTCACTATTACATGTAATGGTTGCCTAAATATATAAAATGTAGTATTTAATGTGCATTAAATATTACACAGTATTCAGCTAAAGTATTCAAACAGCATCGGCTGCTGCTAATCAGAACTTCCTCATTACTTTACTGAGTCCTTTATTGCTCTCCCCATCTCCTTTATACCAATCAGACCCAGAAGTGGAGGTGCCCAGGGATGATGTGTGTTGGCTTGAGTTTCAGCTTGCCCTATCTCTCAGCATTAGACCAGTCCTAGGGACCTTTGTTCTCTACTCCTGGATTTCAATCTGTTAACCTGTCCACTACCCCAGTTGCTTACAGACAGATTTCTTGGATGATACTTCCTTTCCTTCCTAGAATCCTGAGGACTAATTTCAATAAAGTCTTTGATTTGAGGCCAGCCCGGTGGCACAGCAGTTAAGGTCACACTTTCTGCTTCGGTGCCCCGGGGTTTGCCAGTTCAGCTCCTGGGTGTGGACCTATGCACCACTTGTCAAGCCATGCTGTGGCAGGCGTCCCACATATAAAGTAGAGGAAGATGGGCACGAATGTTAGCTCAGGGCCAGTCTTCCTCAGCAAAAAGAGGAGGGTTGGCAGCAGATGTTAGTTCAGGGCTAATCTTCCTTAAAAAAAAAAGATTAAATAAATAAAGTCTCTGATTTAATCCCCTGCCTAGCTGTTGGGATCCTGATTTTTCAGTTTGGTTCTCAAACATTTCCTCAATTGGGATTGAGACTTCTGTGCTTCCTGGATATTCCACTATTCAGCTCGATGCACCTTCAAATTCAGCCTCTTTGGCTGGGAGTTTTCCTCTAGTACTTGCCCCTGCCATTGTGGGGTCGTACATTTATTTTTGTCCTGCCTGCCTATAATACTGAATGGATTCATGAGGCCTCTTGCCCCAGTCCTGAGTTAATATGAGAAGAATGAAAATGATAGAATTCTTGAGATTGTTAAATATAGCAAAGATAACAATTACCATTCTAGAGTTCCTAGATGCGTTCACATAAATATAGCTTAATTATTGTTTACAATTAGTGTAATTCTTAGGAAGATATTACACAGATATTCTCACATAGTAGGTTTCCCTTTCAGGAAATACTTTCAGGGAACAGGATGTACTTATTTCTGCACAGAATTTGGCACACATAATTGAGTATACATCATGATGTGCTAAAGTATGAACAGTGATGACCCTTGAAATTTTTTATCAGATCAGCAAAAATTAATTCCACTTTCATAATTTATCTTTCTCCTTCTCAAACAGAATATTAAAATGCCAATTTCTGCCTTTTGAGCTACTTTCAGTCAAATTCTTGGAAGGTAAAGTTGTGTGGGTTCAAAGTCTTTTCTATTATATTAAGACACATTGTTCTCATCCAAAAGACAGTTATTTTCATCAGTCTGCTAAAAACATTTTTAAGCAATTGAGTATTTACTAGGATATTCCAAGATCCCATCTTTTTCCTTTGGTTGCTTAATCAATATCTTCTTTTATTCAGTACCCATTTTCACCTTTAAAAATCTCTTAATGGCAATGAACTCTGCTCTCCTTAGAAGTATGTGCACCCTTAATAGTCCCAAGCAACATTTACTCTCTAGAGAAACTGCTTGAAGCCAAAGTAAAGCTTTTAAAGATGTGTATCATTTGGTCTTCTTAAGCTATTCCTTCTGAGTGATAGAATTTCTCTTTAATCTCTGGGGACTAACTTGAGTTCTAAGAAGAGAGGTGAGATTCATCTCTATGTTTCATATTTCTCCAATCTTAGCAAGCAAAACCTGGATGTTATCAAAATCATGAATATATCTAGTATTGGAGTTGGAAGGGACCTGAAAGGTCCTCTGTTCCAACAGAGCACTTAACTTTTTATTATTCACACAATTAGGAATTCAATGGCAAGTGTATTGAAAAGAAGCGTAACTCTATCCCTTCTCAGCAAGTAACGAATTTTGTAAGATGTGTGCTTGGGTCCCTAGAAACCATGTCTATAGCAGCCAGGAGAATAAGAATATAATTTCCCCAGAAAATTAGAGGGAAAAATTTATATGCTTATTTGCAATCAAAGAATCCTTTATTTTTCTTTTCTGACCAGGATAATGTGCAGCAATTTGAGCAAATACTACAAAGAGTAGATACGTCTAAATTTCCATTCAAGATTTGGTGTTTTTATAGTCCACTAAGCAAGTATCTGCTATAATCTCTCATTGTGTAACTTTTCCTCCGAGATAAATTCTGACTCTCATCTTTCTGTAGCCCACACTATTTTTGGCATCTTAGCATTTTTAATTATCATCATGCTTCCTTAAAACACATCCTTTAAAGAGTAGAATTATTCCAGGACTGCTTAATTTGAGGCTTTTTTTTACCCCTGCCATCAGGCTACCAGATACGGCAAATGTAATTAATCTGTCAAAACACAAAACTTGTGAATGTACTGTGGATTAGAATTCATTTGGAAAAAACGAAAGGAAAAGAATGAACATTTAACATGTGCCATAAGCACATTAATAGTGTTTTTTAAAGTCTGAAAGAGAAAAGTTGGATATGTATTATCCATGTGTGTGCATTAAGGTGGGTTTTTAACAGATAAATGTTAAAACAGAAAACACCTTGATATATATTCTTGTTTCATTAAAATGTGGCTTAAAGCAGAGCATGTGGAAAGTGCATGCTGAGTGATCATTTCAAATCTGCCTGGGCTAGTTTAGTCTATGGTTATGTCTATATGATATGAGCTAGAGTCAGAGCCACTGAATATCTGCCAAATTGATTAACCATTGAGTGGGCAGAGGAGAAAGAAGAGGAGACACCCTAACTAGTTAGGTTGTTTAATTTTAGCCTCTGGACGGTATGGCGCTAGATGACCCAATCCAGTGCTTTACATTACCATTTGATTCTGCTTCACTAAGACAAGCATTGATTTCATGGTTTCAATTGCGCTTCTTTGAATGGGTTGGTGATATCTGACAAGTAGATCTGTAGAACACCACCATATCTAAACGCCCCAGCACCTGTGTAGCCTATGGACTGTGAGTACTAGTATGAATATTTCCTTTTTGTTCTTTGCGATTTGTATTAGGATGTATTTGTGCCCTCGGAGAGCCCAGGAGAGGCAAAAGATTGATCCACCAAGAGAGGAAATCTGATCTGGTAGTACTCTAACCATTCTTATTTTCTTAAATAACCATTCTTATTTTCTCAGTAAATGTTAAAAAAAAATTCCCATCAAATTCTCAATTGGGCATATAGAATTCTCTTAGGGCTGATTAGCAATTTCTTGACTTGTTCATCATTCATTCTAATCATTTGTTCAGCAACTCCTATGTGGCACACACTCTAACAGGCACAGGGGGATGCTAAGAGGAATAATGGTCATGTTGCTTCCTCAGAGGTGCTCTGCCTCAGCTGTAGCTTTAATAAATATCTAGATACAGTGTGTGGGGCATCAGGGTCTTCCCTCACTAAACTAAGGCCCTCTGTGACTTTGATGTCGTACTTCAGCTTGGCCCTACTGCCTCTTCAATCTATTTTGTGGCTATAAAGAAACAGTGCGCAGGTGGAAGGGGAAAGCCTCAAAGGATAGATAGCTGTGCATCTGATTAGCAAATGCTGAGGATTTTGAACCAAAGGACACTCTTCAAATGAGTAGTTTAAATATAACACGTCACAAGGTTAAAGGACCCATATTTTTTATTTAAATTTTACTGCATTATCCTGATATGTCTTATCTGCATCTGTTATTAAAAGTAGACATATGCTGGGGATACTGGCTCTAAAAATGCTGCCAACAGAGATGACGTTGAATTACATTGAATCTAACCTGCCTCCTTTCTCCTATTTGAACCTATCAGTATTATTTTAAAACATATTTCACATCATCTGCAGGTAGAAATTGCTGGTAGGCATAGGAAACACAAACCTCTCCACTACTGTATTCTGTCTCTTAAGGAAAGAGTTAGGAAAAGGGCAAAAGAGAAGAGAACTATAAAGTGAGAAAGGACCAAAATGACAAATGCAAATTTCTGTCTAAATTTGACAAGGAAGATGTTGGTAAAAAGGGTAATTTGGTATTTGTTAAATTGCCGAGTCAAAAGTGCAAAACCTTTTATGGACAGAAATCATCTGGACTAATCTATCTTATCAGCAGGGAGGAAAAACAGCAATTCAAATGTATTTTACAGAAAGACTGTAAATGTTTATCCTTATCCAAAAAGGAGAACACATACATCTGTTTGTTTAAAACTTGAGTTACGTATATTTTCTGTGTTTGCCGTGATATTTATCTTTTGGTTTTGTGCCTAAAGATTTCAAGGTTCCTTTAATTATTTGCCCAAGGAAATATGTTGACATCATGTTGTATAAAATAGACAGAGTTTACTTAGAAAATTAGAGAAGAAACTATGAATACATTTGCTTGGGTATGGACTAAAGCATATCTACATCTAAAATAATATAAAACTCATATATTGGCATTCATTAATAAGAACATATTGTTCAACTCCCAAGGATAGTTATATTTTATGCATACAGATACGTTCAATGCAGACGTCAAGCTGCCTGCTCCGTAATTAGTGTTACCTTCAACTTGAGTAGAACTAGAAATTGATATGATAACTACATTCAGTGATTACAATACATGGGAAGTAAATACAACACATTGCAAGGAATACATATACACTGAAATTAAGGAATTTATACTTCATGCTCACTAATTTATGGGTTACAATATGGGCATTTAAAATTTGTTCATGGTAATTTGGTGCATGTTTTGGACAATGTCATATGCTATTCAAGTGCTTCTTAATAATTTAGAGTTATTTTTAAATCGGACCATGTCTTGCCCTGCAAAATGATAATGTTCTTGTTTATTATTCTGCTAAAGTCAGATGATGGTAGAGTGAATCAGTTCTTTAGTTATGAATATTGCGGAACAGTCAATCCTGTTTTTCTGTGTATTTAAGGAAACAGTCCATTGAACAGATGGATAAAGCTGTGATTCTCATTATTTAGAATGTATCATTTCTGCGGTCAACGTTCTGCAATTAAGTGCTTACCCATACAGCAAACACTAGAAGGAAGCTCAGGATAGAAATCGACTATGCAATTTGTAATTTGACATTTGTTTCTGCTTGCAGTCAAAAGCACAATATCGCTCAGAGCTGGTCTGTTGTAAGCTTAACCAGCATATTTTCAAGAGCTTTTATTTTTAGGACTAACAGTGCAAAGGTGATAGTTCCACAAGAACTTAAAACTAAGGATGTGTCTAATCAGAGACAAGCATTCTGATGAAAGGAGAAAAACATTCCAAATGTATCCAAATAGCCAACATTTGATTTCACTACATAAAATAAAAATAATAATGTCATCTGTTTCATCATACCTTATTCATTCAAATCATACAAAAAGAAAACACAACTTGAGACAAAAATTTCTTTTCTTCCATTTTACAGATGAGAAAACTGATGCTCAGCACGAGCTGGGATCCAAGTCCACCTATATCTGACAGTTACGTGCTGCTATGCTGCCCCTGAATGTGTAAGCTAAATATTTCCAATTACCTGTATCACCTGGTAAACAATAGCAATAATAACAACTACTATTTATTTTGCATCTACTGTGTATCCAGCTCTACGCTAGATGCCTTACATATATCATTTGATGCTCACAACAACTCTTTGAGGTGAGTACAATGATTATCTCAGTTTTATGAAACTTTGAAACAGATAAATGAAGCAAACTGCCTGAAGTTACAGAGCTAGCAAACTGGTGGAATCAGGATTCGAACCCACGTAGTGTGATTTTGGTGCCCATGTTCTTAATGCTAGATAAAGATGCACAGGTACAATTCAAGTCCCATGGAGAGCTACATTTCTGCTCCTGATTTTCGTAGAATCTCAGAGTTGTTAAAGGGATTTATATGATGTAGGTCAATCACCAGCCCAGTGCTTAAATCTTCTCTACAGCATCCTTGCCAGGTAGTCATCCAACATCTCTAATGGCAACATGCATATGTTATCTCATACGAGTTTCTTTTTAAATATCACAGGTGCTTTTGGTATCTACAAAATTAGGAATAAATCTTGGCCACTTCCTAACATCATGGAGTTAATAAATGAGATAATAAATCTTGAAAAGCATTCATAATATAACTGGAAAAGATTGCTTATTATTGAATCCAAAATGTTAGATATTATGTCAATATAGTGACAATACAGTTCCCAATAGATGATAGTCCCTTCAAAAATGTTTATTTGGTCTTATTATTATAAATAAATTTTAATAATTCTATTTCTTTAGCAATAAAATGCATTGTTGCCTTTAGGTATTTAAAACACTATCTTGCCATTGTTTGAAGCTAAAGAAACATAATTCTTCTCACCGGATTTGAGATTTCCTAGTTAAAAAGTCATATTGAATGACTATTTCTTTCTAGTTGCCAGCAATAATACTAACGAGTCATGTGGATTAAATAGCTGATCCAAAGTATGGGTTGTTCAGGCATGTTGGCCACTTTTGCTTCCCTTTGTGTGCTATCTAAAACACACCTACCTGGTACTTAATGTTATTCTGTGTAATACGTGAGTTTACTGAGTTAGAAGTCTTAGTTTCTGTTCTTACAGAACATATAATTTGACAATTGTGCCATTTGAAATCATTCTGAAAAATTAGTTTCTGTTGTTCTAGTAAATCTTCATCAGCAATCGTTTTCCATACATCATGGTGGTTTCACAATCAGTCCATGTTGAACCCCTCATCTCTCACATTCAATCTGTTCCGTTGATTCTGTGTCTAAATACTTTGCAAATTGTTCCGTTTATTTCCATCACCACCTTCACTATCATAGTTCAGGGTATAGTGTAGCTAATAACCTTTAAGGTAATATCTGAGAACAAGCATCAAGACGTATAGACTCCTGGTGCTTTTTCTTGAATTGGATCAAAAGTTCTGCGGATAAGAAAACATACGTATAAGTGTAACAGAAGTTGGTGAAGATCAATTCTAGCAAAGGAAATTAGAATAAAACATCGTCTGATCCCTCCTCAGTACATCTATTATCTTCTCTCTTTTTTCTGTTTTTTTTTTTAAATTCATGATACATATCCCAATTTGTGAATATGTATCTCCTATCACTGAATCTTAGATGCCATCAACTGTAAGATGTACCATGATTTTAAGAACCTAAAAGCAAACTAAAAATGCTACCAATTAAGTCATGACACACCATCCATTATAAGATACATCTAGATTCAGAGACGTAAAAGCAAAATATGTCCAAGAATCAAAGCATTATGGGATTTATTTCCACGTAATAATTATACATATTTATTTTCTGTCTTCTCCACTGGTCTCTGTGATTCAGGAGGGCAGGAACCATATCTACTTCTTCATCAATGCACATTCAGAGAAACTAGTATAAAACTTGTATAAAATCAGTGCTAAGTAAAATTTATTAAAGCAATGAATGACATAGGTAGGCTCTAAAAACATGTCCTATGGATTAACGTCACTAAATGTAGTGTGGGTTTATTTTGTGTGTGGCAGAGTGGGGATGGTGGGCATTTATTCAAAATACACATATGACCTGCAGAAAGAGATCTAAGACTCATAGCACTGGAAGGCTTATTGCATTACAGTCTAAATCTTAACCCTTAGAAGGATCTGAATGGGGATGTACACAGGGATATCATACTTAACATTGTGTCTGAACATGCTTCCCTAGAAAGGGGCCACCTCAGCCTTTGACGTGTGGTTGCTCTGGAGGAGAGGTAAGGAACCGTTAAAGACTTAATGCCCATTAAAGCAATTTTGTTCTGGATTTCTAAAGGACTAACAATATCAAAGTAAGGATGTTTTTGTTTGGGTTAAAATATGTGGAACAACTACTTATGCATAAGACTTGATAAATTCTGATTTCACCATGTGGAGTAGTTCTTTTGCCACAAAAATTATCAATAAGTCTCAAACTTTGCTGGGCAACTGTAAAATGCAGATTCCTGGGCCCCCAGCCCTAGATATTTCTTTTTCATTCATTTTATGTGATTTAATTTTCTTATTCAAATATAACTTACGGAAATTCCTCAAAAAAAGCTGGTATAGCGGACCAGCCCCGTGACCGAGTGGTGAAGTTTGCGCGCTCTGCTTCTACGGTTCAGGGTTTTGCTGTTTCGGATCCTGGGCGTGGACATGGCACCACTCTTCAGGCCATGCTGAGGCAGCATCCCACATGCCACAACTAGAAGGACCCAAAACTAAAATATACAACTATGTACTGGGGGGATTTGTGGAGAAAAAGCAGGAAAAAAAAAAAGATTGGCAATAGTTGTTAGCTCAGGTGCCAATCTTTAAAAAAAAAAAGCTGATATAGAACTGATTTATTCTTTTTTAACGTCTGCAGATTTTATTTTGAAGCTGTAGCACAATTTATTCAATAGTGCCCCTACTGAAAGACATTCACTTTTTTAAATTTTTTGCCATTTTGAATAATGCTGTAATGTATATATCTTTGTATACAACTTGCCTATTGGTGTTATTACTTTTGTGTTTATATTTTCTAAAATTGAGATTTCTAGATTGAAGGATATATTGACAATCTTCCAGAAAAGCTTCATCAATTAATTCATAATTTCTCCAGCAACTTATGAGAATAACTTTCCCCCATATCTAAACTATAGATATGTGTTATCACTGTTTTTCCATAGTATTACATTTTTGTATGGTCTAATATGTCTACTTTTTTTTCTTATTTTAAAACTTCTCAGTTTTCAGTTTGACTTAAGAAGCTAATCACTTCCCCGGGCCCCAGATTTTATATATAAACTCTTGTAGATTGTTACATGACTTTTATTGTTTTATTGTTGACACTTAAATTTTTAGTCAATCTGAAGATTATTAATATTTTTGTTTGTGTCTTTTTTATTGAGATATAATTGACATACAACATTATATTAGTTTCAGGTGCACAACATAATAATTTTATATTTGTATATATTGCAAAATGATTACTAGGTAAGTCTAGTTAACATCTGTCACCATACATAGTTATAGAATTTTTTTTCTTGTGATGAGAACTTTTAAGATTTACTATCTTAGCAACTTTCAAATATGCAATGCAGTATTATTAACTACAGTCACAATACTTACATTACATCCCCATGACATATATTTTATAACTGGAAATTTGTACCTTCTGACTCTCTTCATCCATTTCATCCACCCCTCAGCTCCCACCTCTAGCAACCACCAATCTGTTCTCTGTATCTATGAGCTTGATTTATTGATTTGGGGCCTTTTTTTGTTTTTGGATTCCACATACAGTGTTTGTCTTTCTCTGTCTGCATCACTTCACTTAGCATAATGCCCTCAAGGTTCATCCGTGTTGTCACAAATGACAAGGTTTCATTATTTTTTATGGCTCAATAATATTCCATTGTATTTATATATGCCACGATTTCTTTATCCGTTCATCCGTTGATGGACAATTAGGTTGTTTCCACTTCTTGGCTATTGTAAATAATGCTGCAATGAACATGGGGATGCATATATCTTTTTGAGTTAGTGTTTTTGAATTCTTTGGATAGATACCTAGAAGTAGAATTGCTGGATCATATGGTAGCTCTATTTTTTCATTTCTTGAGGAATCTCCATAGTGGCTGCACCAACTTACATTCCAACCAACAGTCCACAAGGGTTCCCTTTTCTCCACATCCTCCACAACACTTGATATTTCTTGACTTTTTGATCATAACCATTCTAACATTTGTGAGATGATATCTCATTGTGGTTTTGATTTGCATTTTCCTGATGATTGGTGATGTTGAGCATCTTTTCATGTGTTTGTTGGCCATCTATGTCTTCTGTGGAAAAATGTCTATTCAAATTCTCTGCCCATTTTTTAATCAGATTGTATTTTTGCCACTTAGGTGTATAAGTTCTTTATATATTTTTAGATATTAACCTCTTATCAGACAAATGATTTGCAAATATTTTCTTCCATTCAGTAGATTGCATTTTTATTTTGCTGATGGTTTCCTTTACTGAGCAGAATTTTTTATTTTGACATAGTCCCACTTGTTTATTTTTCCTTTTATTGCCTTTACCTTTGGTGTCAAATCTAAAAAATCATCGCCAAGACTAATAAATGGAGCTTACTGCCTATGTTTTCTTCCCGGAGTTTTATGGTTTTAGGTCTTATGTTCAAGTCTTTAATCCATTTTGAGTTAATTTTTGTGTATGGTGTAAGATAGTGGTTGAGTTTCATTCTTTTGCATGTGGCTGTGCAGTTTTCCCACCTTTCATGCCAATACTGTACTATTTTGATTACTATAGCTTTGTCATACAGATTGAAATCAGTGAGCATGATGCTTTTACCTTTGTATTTCTTTCTTGAGATTGTTTTGGCTATTGGGATCTTTTGCAATTCCACACAACTTTTAGAATTGTTTGCTCTAGTTCTGTAGGAAATGCCATTGGAATTTTAATAAGAATTACACTGAATATGTAGATTCCTTGGGTAATATGGACATTTTTACAATTTTAATTCTTCCAATGCATATGCATAGAATATGTTTTATTTTACTTGTGTCTTCTTTAATTTCTTTCAATTATGTCTATGCTTTTCAATATACAGGGCTTTCACCTCCTTGGTTAAGCTTATTCCCAGGTATTTTATTCCTTTTGATGCAATTACAAATGAGATTATTTTCTTAATTTCTATTTCTGATAGTTTGTTATTAGTATATAGAAATGCAACAGATTTATGCATATTGATTTGTATCCTACAAATTTACTGAATTCATTTATTAGTTCTAACAGTGTTTTGGTGGAGTCTTTAGGGTTTTGTATATATCTTATCAGGTCATGAGCAAATAGTGACAGTTTTACTTCTTCCTTTCCAATTTGGATGCCTTTTGTTTCCTTTTCTTGCCTAATTGCTCTGGCTAGGACTTCTAATACCATGTTGAATAAAGGCAGCAGGAGTGGGCATTCTTGTCTTGTTCCTAATCTTAGGGGGATAGCTTTCAGTTTTTCACTGTTGAGTATAATGTTAGCTGTGAGCTTGTCTTATATGGGCTTTAGTATATTCAGGTACATTCCCTCTACACCCGCTTTGTTGAGAGTTTATCATAAATGAATGTTGAATTTTGTTAAATGCTTTTTCTGCATCTATTGAGATGATCATATGGTTTTTATCCTTCAATTTGTTAATGTGGCATATCACATTGCTTGATTGGCAGATGTTGAACCATCCTTGTATTCCTGGGATAAATCACACTTAATCATGGTGTATGATGCTTTTAATATATTGCTACATTTTGTTTGTTAATACTTTGTTGAGAATTTTTGTATCTATGTTCATCAGGAATATTGGCCTGTAATTTTCCTTTCTTGTAGTGTCTTGTCTGGTTTTGGTATGAGGGCAGTACTGGCTTCATAAAGTGAGTTTGGAAATGCTTCCTCCTCTTCAATATTTTGGAAGAGTTTCAGAAGGATTGGTATTAACTCTTCTTTGACTATTTGGTAGAATCCACCAGTGAAGCTGTATGGTTCTTAAATTTTGTTTGTAAGGAGTTTTTAAATTACTGATTCAATCTCCTTACTAGTAATTGGTCTGTTCAGATTTTCTACTTATTCATGATTCAGTCTTGGAAGGTTATATGTTTCTGGGAATTTACCCATTTCTTCTAGGTTGTCCAATTTGTTGATATAGAATTGTTTATACTGCTCTCTTAAGAATTTTGGATTTCTATTGTATCAGTTGTAACGTCCCCTCTTTCCTTTATGATTTTATTTATTTGAGCCCTCTTTTTTTTCCTGGTGAGTTTAGCTAAAAGTTTGTAAATTTTGTTTATCTTTTCAAAGAACCAGTTCTGGATTTCCTTCATCTTTTCTATTGTTTTTTAAATCTCTATTTCATTTATTTCCTCTCTGATCTTTGTTATTTGCTTCCTTCTACTAGCTTTGAGCTTTGTTCTTCTTTTTCTATTTCTTTGAGGTGTAAAATTAGGTTGTTTATTCAAGATTTTTCTTGTTTCTTGAGGTAGGCATTTATTGCTATGAATTTCTGTGTTAGAACTACTTTTGCTGCATCCGTAAGTTTGACATGTTGTATTTCCCTTTTCATTTGTCTCAAGATAGTTTTTTAATTTTGCTTTTGATTTCTTTGTTGACCCATTGATTGTTCAGTAGCATATTGTTTAGTCTCCATGTATTTGTAAATTTTTGAGTTTTCTTTGTGTAATTGATTTCTCATTTCATACCATTGGGGTCAGAAAGGATGCTTGATATGATTTAAATCTTAAATTTGTTAAGGCTTGTTTTGTGGCCTAACATATGATCTATCCTGGAGAATGTTCCATGTGCACTTGAGAAGAATGTGTATTCTGTTGCTTTTGGATGGAATGTTCTGTATATGTTGTCAAGTTCATCTGGTATAATGTGTCATTTAAAGCTAGTGTTTCCTTATTGATTTTCTGTATGGATGATCTATCCACTGATGTAAATAGGGATTTAAAGTTCTCTACTGTTATTGTAGTGCTATCTGTTTCTCCTTTTAGGTTTGTTAATATTTGCTTTATATATTTAGGTACTCCTAGGTTGTATATGTAAATATTTACAAAAGTTATATCCTCTGGTTGGATTGACCCCTTTATCATTATGTCATGCCCTTCTTTGTCTCTTATTACGGTCTTTGTTTTAATGTCTATTTTGTTTGATATAATTATATTTACCTCAGCTTTCTTTTGGTTTCCATTTATATGGAATAACTTTTTTCCATTCTCTCACTTTCAGTCTCGGTGTGTCCATCTGAAGTGAGTCTATTGTAGGCAGCATATACATGGGTCTTGTTTTTATATCCATTCAGTCAGTCTACATATTTTGATTGGAGAATTTTGTCCATTTACATTTAAAGTAACTATTGATAGATAGGTACTTATTGTCATTTTATTAATTGTTTTCTGGATGTTTTTAGAGTCATATCTATTCCTTTCTTCCTCTCTTGCTCTCTTCCTTTGTGCTTTGTTGACTTTCTTTAGTGGCATGCTTAGATTCCTTTCTCATTATCTTTTGTGTATCAACTATAGGTTTTTGCTTGGTGGTTACCATGAGGCTTACATATAAGAACTTATATTTATAAAAGTCTATTTTAAGTTGATAGCAACTTAAGTTTGAACACATTCTAAACTCTACATTTTTTCTCCCCTGATGAAAATTAGCCCTGAGCTAACATCTGTGCCAATCTTCCTTTACTTTATATGTGGGTTGCCACCACAGCATGGCCAATGAGTGGTGTAGGTCTGCACCTGGGATCCAAACCTGTGAACCTGGGCAGCCAAAGTGGAGTAGGCTGAGCTTAACCACTATGCCATGGGGCTGGCCCAGAAACTCTACATTTTTATTCTCCCTTCCTGACATTTTATGTTTTTGATGTCACATTTTGTGTCGTTTTATCTTGTGTATCCCTTAACTAACTATTGTAGTTACAATTATTTTTACTACTTCTATCTTTTAACCTTTATACTAGCTTTATAAGTGATTAATCCATTATCTTTACTATATATTTACCTTTACCAGTGAGATTTATACTTTCATACATTTTCTTGTTACTTAGCACCCATTCTTACTAGCTTAAAGAACTCCCTTTAAGATTTCTTGTAAGGCCAGTTTAATGGTGATGAACTCTTAACTTTTGCTTGTCTGGAGATTTTTTTCTTTCAGCAGTTTGAACATATTATTCCTCTGCCTTCTGGTCTGCAAAGTTTCTAAAGAAAATTTCACTGATACTCTCACAGTGATTCCCTTCTACGTGACAAGTTGCTTTCCTCTTGCTGCTTTTAAGATTGTCTCTCTCTCTCTTTAACTTTTGACTTTTTAATTATAATGTGTCTTGATGTGGGTCTCTTTGGGTACAACTTATTTGGAACTCCCTGGGCTTCCTGGATCTGGATGTCTGTTTCTTTCCCCAGGTTAGGGAAGTTCTTAATCATTATTTATTCAAATAAGTTTTCTGCCCATTTGTCTCTCTCTTCTCCTTCTGGGACTCCCTTAATGTGAATTTTAGTCCTCTTTATATTGTTCCATAAGTCCCTTAACCTATCTTAACTTTTTCTTTTTGCTATAATTGAATGAGTTTCTGTGCCCTGTCTTTTAGTTCACTGATCCTTTCTTCTACTTCATCTAGTCTGCTGTTAAACCCCTCTAGTGTACTTTTCAGTTCAGTTATTTCATTCTTCAATTTTGTGATTTCTGTTTGGAACTTTCTTATATTTTCTCTCTCCTTGTTGAAGTTCTCACTATGTTATCCATTCTTTTCCTGAGTTTGGTGAACATCCTTATGATCATTACTTTAAACTCTTTATCAGACAAATTACTTATCTCCTTTTTATTAAAGTTTTTTTCCTGAGGTTTTATCTTGTTCTTTTGTTTGGAAATATTCCTTTGCTTCTTCATTTTGCTTGACTATTTGTGTTGGTTTCTATGCATTAGATGAAACAGCCACATCTCCCAGTATTGAAGAATTGGCCTTGTACAGGAGATGAACCTTATTATCCAACTCTTTTCCATCTCTTGGTTGTCTCTCAAACCTTTGTGATTGTCCAAGCAGCGCATTTTACTTTTATTAGCTCCCAGTAGTTGAGGGTGTGCCAAGACCAGTCAGTGGCCCAAAGGGGAAGATCTCGGTCAGCATGTAGATTCAGGCTAATTGGAAGTCAGACTCTTAGGTAGCAGCTTTTGAAGAATACAAACATATATAGTCCTGTGGGACAGCAAGCATAAGCACCACTGGCCCCCAGAGCCAGGTAATCTGGAGGTGTCTCCTGGGCAGCAGTCACAAAATTGGGGCTCCAGATAAGTGTACAAGCTTCTTTCTGGGAGATCTCAGTGAGCTTTAGTGAGGCAGAAGGACAGTGCAAAGATGACATCTGCCGGCCTTTGTTCCCTAACAGCACCTTTGTAGCCTCTAGATGTGTACCAAACCTAGAGCCTTTTCCTAAGCTCAAAGCTTCAGGACTAGCAAGTAGGCCTCTTTCACAGGAAGGCTGGAGGTATGTTTTAGTCTATTGTCTAAAGTCCCCTGGGCATGGTAGCCTGCCAAGAACTGTCTTTCCAATTGCTACGGTCCTGTGGGACCCAGGAATGCAAACCCCCTGGCCACCAGAGCCAGACAATCAAGGGGTATTCCCTGGGCAGCAGCCATAAAAACCAGGGCACCAGACATAATAACTGGGGTACCAGACACATATAAGAGCTCCCCTCCTAGAGATGCTGGTGCTCTGAAGTGCAGCAGAGGGAGAGCATGAAGATAGTGCCTGCCCTCTGAGGTCTCAGGAAAGGTTTATAGTCAGGGCTTAGATATGTATTTAATTAGAAGCCTACCCCTCAAGTTGCAGCTATGATGATTAGTTAATAGGCCTCTTTCACAGAAAGACTGCGCTCCTGGGTCTGTTGCCTCTTGCTGTGCCTTGGGGGTGGTAGCTCTTTAAGAACTCTTTCTCCATTGGTTACACTCCTGAGGACCCTAGAGCTTAAGCCCTGCTGGTCACCAGGGCCAGGCAATGTAGAATTGTCCCCTGGCAGCAGCTGCAAAAATCAGGGCACCAGTCAGAGCTAGAATCTTCTTTCTGGAAGATACCAATGAGCTTGAGCAAGACAGAGGGAGAGTGCAAAGACTGCATCCATTGGCCACCATTCCCTAAGACCACCTCCATAGGCACTTATAAATGTACCAAATCAAAAGCCTGCCCCTCAAGCCAAAGGTTCTGGACAAGCAAATAGGCCTTTATCTGAAAGACTGGGAATGTGCTTCATTCTGCTATCTGTGCAGTGCCCAGGGAGTGGTAGTTTGCCAAGAACTGTCTCTCTGATTGTTACAGTCCTATGGGATCCAGGAATGTTAGCCCCTCTGGCCTCCAGAGCCAGGGGATCAAGGGGCTTCCTCTGGGTGGCAGCTGCAAAATCTCAGCCATCAGGCGTAAAAACCCGGGGCACTAGATGTATGTGGAAGCTCCCCTCTGTGAGATACTGGCACTCTGGGGTGCAGCAGAGGGAGAGCACAAAGATAATGTTTGTTGCCTGGAGGAAGGCATACAGGGAGTGCAAGGATGGTACTTGCTGAAACAAGGGAGGAATAAAAAAAGAATAAAAGGAAAAAAGAAAAACGAAGGTAGCATCTGCCAGCTTTAGCAAGGCAGAGGGAGAGCAGGAAGATGGCACCTACCAGCCACCATCCCTAGAGAGTAACCCAGCAGGCCCTTGGCCCTCAGACCAATGCTTTAAAATGAGGAAATGAGTTTTTTTCACATGAAGTCTTGGCATTTTTCAAAGGGCTGCTTCTGCATTGGGCCCTGGGGTGGGTGAGTTTACCCTTTAAGAGCTGTTCCTCAGTTCATCAGAGCCCCACAGGTCTCATGGGCTTGAGCCCTATTGGTCTCCAAAGCCAGAGGTTTGGGAGCCTCATCTCTCAGATGCTGACCTTAAAATTTGGGGCACTCTATGTGGAGTATGAACCCTTTGCTCCTCAAAGAGAATCTCTGGGTTTGAGTTCCCTCCAGATTGTGGGTCGCCATGCCACGGGTGGAGTTTATGGTGAGATTGTGTCTCAACTTTTCCTACCTGCTTCAATGTGGTTTCCTTCTCATTTGCCCAGTGTGAAGGGATCACTCTGTCAGTTTTTAGGTTTTTTCAGAGGAAATTGTTCCATATATAGGTGTATATTTGGTGTGTCCATGGGAGGAAGTAAATTCAGGATCTTCCTATGTCTCAATCTTGAACTAGAACCTATTGTTCATGTTTTAACTGAGAGATTTAAGTTTATTTTCTTTTAAATGGATAGCTAGTTACGCCACTGACATTTATGAAAAATGGCATCCTTCTCTCAAAGAATTAAAATATCACCTTTGTCATATTTTAAATTGTAGGGGAGGAAGCCATTTCCTCTACCCTCTCTGGGTTCTTCTGGCCAGAGAACAAATTAAATTCACATGAGACAGAATAGCAGGAAAAAATTAAACAAAGCTTTATAACATGCATACATGGGAGAGGCTCAGACAAGCTGAGCAACTTGCCAAAATGGCTGAAGCCACCACCTTAAATATCATATCCAGCTAAAGACAAAGGAGGATGTTGGGGTGGGAGGAGTCAGTTACAGGAGGTTACCAGACAAGCACAATAAACAGGAATAAGATTATTATGCAGATTTAAGTCCTTGCATCCTGTATTGATAGGAGTTTCTAGACATAAGGTCATCCCCCTTCCTCCTGGTACAGAGAGGGAGACATCTTTACAGATGGAGATTTCCTTTACAATGTAAATGTTTCTTACAAAGGGTAAGTAAATTCTACTTTTCAGTTGCTTTCCTGTCTGCAAAGTGACCAGCCCCAAATAATCATCATGCCAAAGAGACATATCTTGGGGTGGCCAATTCCAGGCCCCCACAAAATTCTCATATATACTGGAATCTATTTCAGGTTTCTCCATTGTGTTCTATTGATCTACTTGCATATGCCTATAACAAGACCATATGGATCTGATTTAAGTGGACTTATAGTATACTCTATTTATGAAGCAAGGATCAACCAACTTCTTTTCATCATTTTTTGTCTATACTTGGTCCATTTAATCTTCAATATAAATTTTAACAGCACTTTACCCAATTATGAAACAACAACACTGTTGGGATTCTAACTGGAATTGTACCGATTTTAGAGATTTTGGGGTTAACTATTTTATTATATTTGCTCAGACTTTGTTTTGAATTCTTCTGTGTTTATCATTTCCTCCATATGGGTTCTTTGACTTTGTTTTTATGTTCATTTTTATAGTTATTTTACTATTGTGGATAGAATATTTTTCCCATTGTCTTTTCTAGGTTCTTATTGCTAGAATAATGAATAGCACTTAATATTTGTATATTTACGTGTAATTCAAGCAATTCATCAAATTCTCTTAGTTTTTATTTTTCTATAGAGTATGCTTGGTCTTTTAGGTAAACTATTATATAATTATTTTATCCTCTTCTTTGTGATGTTTATACCACTTATTTTATTGTCTTACTTTGCTACAATTGCTAGAGTATCAAAGATAATGTTGAAAATAATGATAAAAACTTGATCCCTTAATTACTGATTTTAATTGTATTGGTTTTAAAGTCTGATTATTTGAGATAATATTTGTCTGAGGTTTTCAATAGCATTTATTATATTTAGTAGTTTTCTTAATTTGCTTTCTAAGTGTTATTTTATGTTGATAGTTTACTGGAGATAGCTGCTGAACTTCATCAAATAACTTTTTAGCATTTGTTAATATAATACTATGGCTTTTCTGTTTTAATTTATAAACTAAATAGATTCTACAGATAAGTTTCCTGATATAAAACTCCCCATTTGTGGAATATACATTAACTGGCTACAGAGCATTAAAATTTGATACATTGATTGTATTTCCTAATATGTGATTTAGAATGTTTGCATCTATAGGCATATTGAGGTTTGCTTATGAGGTTTATTTTAGTACTATTTTTATAGTCTTAGTAATAAAGTTATGCTGTCTTCATAAAATAAATTGGGAAATTTTTCATTTTTTCTCTGGAAATAGTTTAAATAGCATTAAAATTATCTATTCATTACAGATTGGACAAAACTCAACTTTGAATCAATCTGCTTCTGCCTTTTACAATGATGGTTCTTGAATCACATTTTCAATCTCTTTATCATAATTAGTCTCTGCACATTTTCCAATTCTTTTGGGGTCATTTTTAGAAATTATATCTTGTTAGAAGATCATCAATTTTTCTCTAGGTTTTAAAATTTGTTGTCTTGGCATTATGAGTTAAATTCTCTTTAGAAGAGAATTATAATATTTTGATCTCTTCTGCATCTTTGGTTATGTTTCATTTATCATTCTAATATTGTATATTTTCTCTCTCTCTTTTTCTTAATCATGTTTTGAGATAGTTAACTACTTTATAGATCTTTTCTAAAAAAGATTTTATATTTATTTATTATTTATAATATATATTCTGGCTTTCCAATTTAATGGTTTCAACTGTGTTAATTCTTACTTTAAATTACTAGGTTTATCTTGTAGGTCTTTCAAACATTTTCCTTTTTAATATCAAGGGCATTTAAGTTTGTATATTTTCTTTTTCTTCTAAGTACAGACGTCACTGTATCCCATAGGTTTTGGTATGAAATGTTCTCCATTTTTTGTTTATTCCAGATAGATTTACTCTCAATTTTGATGGCCTCTGTGATCCAAACATCATCTAGGGTTGTTTTTCCTAGCTCCCATGTACTTAAGATTTTTTGTTTTGGGCCATCTTTTTATAATTTGTTGGATTATGACAGAAACTGTGACTTGCATGTACAATCCTTTGAAGGTGTTACGTTTTGTATTTGGGGGCAAATACATGATTTTTAAAAATATTTAATGGTCATTTGGATAAAAAGCATTCTATTTGAGGGAGATGAAGTTGTATATATGTTACACACAGTGAAATGCATTATAATGTTATAATATAGCAGCAACTTATTTTTGGCCTATTAAGTGTGTCTAACTCTGAAAGACATATATTACCATCTCTTACTATAATCATATTTTGTATCAATTTCTTCTTGAATTTATAGCAAGCTTTTGCTTAATAAATTTATCTTTTTCAGTGTAAAGAATTATATGACTGATTTTTTTTGTGAATTCCACCTTTTCTATTAAATAATCTTGCTCTTTACTCTGCTGGATTCTTTTAAATTTAAATTTTGCTTCTTACTATTTTAATAATGTTACTCTTGTTTATCTTGGAATTTTCTTGATATCTTCCTGCCCATTCCTTTATTTTCACCCTTTCATTATTACTTCGTTTTAAGGATGTTTCCTATAAAAGGTATCTTAGGCAGATGTCTTTTTCTAAATTCTAATTCATCAGTCTTAGCCTTTAATGGAAGAGTTCATTCCATTCACACTTAATATAGTGATATGCTTGATTTCATTGCAATCATCTTTATTTTTAAAATTTATTTTATACTATTGTTTCTTCTTTTTCACTTTACTCAATTTTTCTGATTTGAGAAAGTCGATATAAATTTGAGGATCTTCAATGTCTAGA
Organism: Equus asinus; assembly: GCF_041296235.1. Lineage (NCBI taxonomy): Eukaryota > Metazoa > Chordata > Mammalia > Perissodactyla > Equidae > Equus > Equus asinus. The sequence goes on from NC_091820.1 coordinate 92,371,552, forward strand.
CTCTGTTTAAAACCATGAGACAAGATGAGACCACCCAGGCGGTGTGGGTAGATTGAAAACATAAGAGATCTGAGGACCAAGCCCTCTGATCCTTCAATATTTAGAGGTTTTGAAGACTAGAGGAAATCAGCCAAGAAAACCAATAAGGAATAACTAGTTATGCAAGAGAATTTTCAAAAGGGAAATTGTTGCCCAGGAGACCAAGTAAAGGGTTTCAAGAAGGAGAAAGTGACTAGTTATGTCAAATGCTGCTTGTGAGTCAAGAAAGATTAGGACTGAAAATTGCATTTAGCAATGTGGTGACTGTGGATGACTTTAACAACTTTTGGTGGAGTAATGGGCAAAAAATTCTAGTTAAAGTTGTTGAAGAGAATGTTAGAAGGACTTCCAGATATGGAGATGTGAAGAGGTTGGTGATTTCTCACTGCAAAGGAAAAGTACAAAACTGGACAAAACAGTCAAAAAAAACCATTTCAGGTAACTAGAAATTGAGTAATGGCTAAAAGCAAATTGAGAAATGTTTATTCTTAAAAACTGCAAGAGCTTCTCATAGAAACAGGGAGACTATCTTAGTCTCCTTGCCTGGGGAATCTCTCCTTTCCACTTCCCAATCAATTTGCTTGGTCAGCAAAAATGATAGCATTTTAAAATTCAGGGGCTACTCATGAAAACCAGAAAATTTACTACCAAAAAGGGGGGACAATTATTGGGAGAGAGAGAGTAAATCCTCAATGGCTTTTCTGTCTAAAAATGGTGTACTAGGTTAGGAAAAATGAAAGAAACCCACAGCTTTGCTAACTGAGGCTGCAGTACAGTTAGGGTGAACAATGGGCCAACCAGAAATTTAACGGGAAGATTCTAGAAATAAGAGAGCAATATAAAGACAGATATAAGCTCTCCACACATCCCTGGTTGAAAGGAAAATTATACATGTATAGGGAAGTCCCCAGAGAGCCCAGGAAAAAGTGAAAGCCAAGGGAGACTTGATAATTGACAGAAAATTTGAATGCACTCCTGAACCCACAGACAGATTTATTGGCATCGAGTGGATGCCTTTCAGGCTCAAAATGTTTAAATAAAACCTTTGCCCAAATCATTGGCTGACCACTAAGTTATGCAGATAAAAGGGTGACCCCTTGAAAGCTAGATTAAATATTAAAAACAAGGATCAGAGACATCAGTGGCTATGGTGGGGCAGACAGAGTCCACAGTTTAAGTCCAAGCAGGTACTAAAACAAAACAAACAGCCCTGAGACAAATAAAAAAGAATATAAAGTTGCTATATTTTTTAAACATCCAATTTTTTCAAAATATTGCTAGATATCTGAAGAAACAGCAAAATATAACCCATACTCAGAAAAAAATAGTCAATAGAAACTGACTCTGAGTGGGCCCATATGTTGGATTTAGCATACAAGGACTATCAAAGCAGCTCTTTGAAATATGTTCAAAAATTTTTAAAAAATTGTAAGAAAATGGTTCAACAAATAAATCTCAATGGAGAGATAACAACTATGAAAAAAATCAAATGAATATTCTAGAACTCACTATGAAGCAACTAAAATTTAAAAACATCTAGGGTACGGAGTTAAAAATATGAGAAAAACATGAAAATTCAGAGACCTATAGGATGGCACATGTCAAATTATGAGTTATCAGAATCGCAGAAGGGGCAATGAGAGAAGAAAGAGTCAAAAAACATTTAATAAAATAATGGCCCAAAGTTTTCCATATGATTTTAAATAACAAAACAATGTGACTTATAGATCCAATAAACTCCAAGTAATATAAATGCAAAGAGAACCACACCTATATGTCACACTCAAAACTGCTGAAAGACAGGAAACCTTGAAAGCAGTAATAGAAAAACAACTTATCATGTATAGGGAACAACAAACTGAATAATGGCAGACTTCTCATCAGAAACAATGGATGCCAGAAGGCCAGAATGACATATTCAAAGAGATGGAAGAAAAATATAAACTGTCAAACAAAAATTCTATACCCAGAGAAATTATTTTACAAAATCCAAGGTGAAATAAAGACATTCAAGATTAAAATATAAATTGAGAAAATTAATTACTAAGATATCCCTGTAAGAAATACTGAAGGGAGTCCTGCAGACTAAAGGGAAATAACACCAAATGGTAGCCTGGATCCATAAATGAAAAAAGCCAGAGCTATATGGGAGGAAAGTGGCTATATTTTACCAAAATTATGTAAGTATTAACTTACATAGATTGTCATAAATTAAAGATGTATGTTATAATCCCTACAGAGAGCACTAAAAAATATTTTAAAATTTCTTTGTTGATTAGCTATATATATTTTTAAAATGTTAAAAAAATTTTAAAATATTGCATATATATATGTATAAAACACACTTACAGAGGATTTAAAATGGCATGCTAAAATGTATTTCACATAAGGGCTGGCAAACTATGGCCTGTGGGCAACATTTTATAAATGAAGTTTTGTAAGAACACGGCCATGCTCATTATGTATTATCTATGGCTGCTTTCATATTACAAAGGCAGAATTGAGTAGTTTCAATAGAGACCAGATGGCTCTCAAAGCCTAAAACATTTACTATCTGCCCCTTCATAAAAATATTTGCCAAAGAAGGCAGTAACAAAGGAACAGAGGGACAAAAAGACATGAAACAAATAAAAAGCAAATAGCAAAATGGCAGATGTAAATCCTGCCATCTTAATAGTTAAATTAAATGTAAATGGACTAAATGCTTCAATCAAAAGACAGAGATTGGCTGGCTGGATATAAAAAAACAATAGTCAATGATATGTTGTTTTCAAGAGACACACTTCAGAGCCAAAAAACAGAATAGAATTTAAAAAGATATATACCATGAAAACAATAACCAAAGTGAGCTGAAATAGCTATATTAATATCATACTTTTAGATGAATTATATTACTAGAGAAAAAGAGAGAGATTTCATAATGATAAAGGGATCTCTACATCAAGAAGATGTAACACAAAAAGAAAGACTAGGATGAGACAAATTTGAGACAAGTATAGATAGCTTTTTGAGGACTTTTGATGTAAGGATGACCTGAAATGGAATGTGAAGTTAAGAGAGTTTTTTTTTAAATGAATAAATACAGCAGTTTTGTTATTCTGATGGTGGTTATCCAAAGGAGCAGGAAATAATTGATGATGCAAGAGAGAGAGAAACCTTTAAGTCAATAGGAGAAGATTGAGGAGTGGGTTGCTGGCTTTATATAACAGCATGAATAGTTCATCTCTGCCTATGGAGTAAGGCGAGATTATATGGGCAGAGAGGTAGGATGTAGATGGAGGTGGTGTAATACGTGTGTTGATGCATTAGTTGAGAATATTCAGTTCTGCTAAGAGGATGAGAAGAACAAACAGGATCAATAAAACTCATGAAAATTTGTTTTTCGGGAGATAATTCTCCGTAAGTCTCTCTTGTTCTGGCATATCTTGAGAACAGAGGCATCTTTTCAAGGATAGTTCTATGGTATACAACCTTGAAAGAGAGATAATGCTGTCTCTCCAGAACAAAGGTCAGATTTATTTCCTTTCCAATATAATAAAGACCATGTCTTTCCCCGGGGCAAAGGACAGGTCTGTTTGCAGCCTAGTATAAAGGATTCTGATTCTCTAAACCTGAGTTTCCTCTCCTGAAGTACGACCCACTAAGTATACAAGATTCACCTGGTTCTTGTTGCTTTGCCCTGCTGGAATTGGAGCTAGGCAACTGGTGGAAGAAAATGATGATTCTCTGGCTACTGCCACTGCCATGGAAATAAACTCCCCCTTTTCTCTGATCAGAAGTCTCATGTCTTCTGCCACAAGAAACTATGGCAAGCTAACTGGTTAGTTTGAAAGTAATGTAAAATCTCATACTGCTGACAGTTTTTGGCAGTGCTAATCATAGATAACAAGGAAGCAGTTAACTTAAAAGGTGTGAAAAAAGTCCATAATGTATGGTAAGTACAAGTTACGAGTAAGCATGTAGCTTGTGAGATATAGGTAGAATTCTTAAGATATGTTAAATATAGGTAGTAGGTTAGTTATAAGAGATAAATAGACATGTTAAAGATAGGATAAATGGGATATATGATGGATCGAACAAGAGTGTTACTTTTTGCTGGAAAGGAATGGAAAGATCACATTATAAGATGCCATTAGGCCCCATCTGGATTAACAATCATGTCATCTCTAATTTGGCCCTGTCTTGATAGCACTCAGTACAGTTTCTCTCTGGCCCCACATGTGCTCTGCCCAAGAAGCAAAGATAAAACCATAGTTGTTCAGCAAGGTAATTGGTGAGCTGCAGCTATTGGCCAAGCACACCTGCTTCTGCATCTTTCCTATAAAACAAGCCACGGATGCCTTCTGCCTCCTCCTCTATCTCTCTAAAGCCTCATCTCTGGTCCCCATAACCACACCATCAGTGAGGAAATTCGATGTAACTGAGGATTTAGGTTGTGTGGTTTGTCCAACCACTTGCATGCTATCCTAAGTGTGTTGACATGCCAGGTTTCTTTCCCTGTTGCTTCTTGCTCTGTTTTAAATTGATTTAATAGATCCTATGCTAAAAAAAATCTTAATTTTTTCTGTGACCTTTTCTGTTCTGTGATCTCTTGGAGAGTTTTCCTGGTAGTGTGTCTGGTAGACACCATTGCATCAAGGTAATTTCTCACCTAACAATAGCAGAAGCCTGTGAAAATTATCTTCTGATTGCTTCAATTTTCCTAATCAATGAAGAAGTAGATGATCAGCTGAGAGTGAAGAAAGGAAGGGGGTTGGGTGTTTGAGAAAACTGGAAGTGGGAAATAGTCATCTGGAAGAGATGGAAACTAAATTGATTAGGAAGATGTAGAAGATTACTGGGAAGCAGTAGGGGCCCACTCAAGGTTAGTGGTCATGAATTCAAAGTGAAATCTGTCACCATGGTCTTATGTTTTTCTTCAGCCACACACAACTGTATGGGGACAAGCAGGAAGTTGATGGAGCTGTCCATATCTAGGATTGGAGTTTTTCCCTGACAGTGTGACAGAGAAAGAGAAAGAGGGGAACAATGGATTCAAGTATATCAGCTCCATGAAGGAAGAATTGTTCCCCAATGCATGGAATAGTGACTGACCCAGTAACTATTTAATAAATATTTCTTGAATAAATGGAAACTTGTTAGATTTTTCTCTTTATCCTCAAAGTTCAGTAATTTTACAAGTGTGTTTTTTCTTACCAGTTCTGGCTAGAAGTTGGTGAGCCTTTTTAGTCTGTGAGCTTAGATATTTCTTCAGCTCAGGGAAATTTTTCTCTATTATTTGCTTTATCGTTGGCACTCCTCCATCTATTCCTGACATCCTTCTGGAACTCTTATTATTTGCATATTAAACCACCTTCGATCTATCTTCCAAGGCTCTTCCCTTTTTTCCCCATGATTTTTTTCTCTTTATACTTCTGCTTTGACCTTTAGGTATTCTTCATTGGATTTTCTATTTTCCTAATTAGAGTCTCAATAGATATTCTTCTCCTCTTAAATTTATGTACTCAGTTGTTGAGTTGGCAGATCACCCAGTGTTTTTTTTTTTTTGAAGGGCATGTGTTCTACCTGTTCTGAGTGATATTCCTCTCCCTGGTGCTGAGTCCTTTGGATTTGTTGTTTTCCTTTATCATCCACTGTCGGCCCATTAGGGTTAAGGCATATTTGTTGGAGTTCTCTCCATGATGGGAATTCCATAAATGTTGAAAGGTGAAGTGTTGTCTATCCCTTGGGGATAGTTATTTTAAAGTAGGTAGGGTATAAGTCTTGCATATTCTTGGCTTCAGAGTTGGGAAGACTCACCTACTATTTCAGCTTCTTCCTGGTCTCTTGCAGACCAGGAGGTTCACTCACACTCAAACTAGGGGTGAATTTTTCCCTCTCTCCTCCTGATCTAACCGCAAGTTCCTACAGATCTTTGTAGGCCAAGTTCTGTCTAGGGTCCACTGTTGTCTGATCCTCTGATTTCTAATGCTACTCTCCAGCTGAAGTCTTTTAAAAGCCATTCTACCCTCACAACCTTGTTTATGACCCAAACAAAGAATATTATATTTTTAAAGCTTTCTTGGAGTAATCCTACTCTACTTTGACAGGTGTCTTTACGTCCACTCAGCACTTAGGTGTTCACTTTTTAATGTATACTTGTAGCAAGACCACTTGAATGTCACTTGAAGCAAGACCAATTTGTGAACACGTGATTTGATGCATAAGACAAATCAGAGGGTAACTCTGCTTTATCAAACTTTTAAAAATAGTATTGCTTCAATTAAATCTCTGATTTTTTTCTAAAAGTAATCTAATTCAAGAAAATTTAATTTATGTGTAAATTTTCAGGAACACATGGTCTGTCGAAAGTCAGGCATTTCAGTACAATTTTATACCTAGTAATGCATTTATTAATTATTCTCAACCCACAGAATAAAAATATATTGTGCATCTAGACCATAAACTATTAACAGTAGAAACTGTCTCTTCGATCATTTTTATCCTCTCCACAGTGCCTGATACCATGTTCTGTACACTGAAGATTTTCAATAAATATTTAATTAACTGGATTGTGGACTAAGTCCAAATTGTAGCAATTATTTGGATAATAGATATGTTACAACAGTATAACATATTCTGAAGCAAATCATAACATTGTACTACAACGGTCACAAAATTGCTCCCTTCCTCTAGAATCCTTCGCCTGATTAAGAGTTTGGCATTAGAGGTAAGGCAAAAGCAGTGACATCTGGAAACGTTCGCTGAAGCATACAGTTCTCACCATTCTAACCTATTTATTCTACTTTTCTTGTCTCTTTTTTCTTCAACGTTTTCTTTAATCTGCCTCATATATTTTTCTGGGATCTTTGTAATTATTTTCTTAAAATCCAAATAGTCACATGCATTTTCATTATCAAATGAAGAACAGACCAATTTTATAAAAACTCTCTTCTCTTAATTGCCAGATTATTGCATTCATTAAATCCCTACGAGAGAAGTAGACACCGTTGAGCTCTCTTATTTAAGAGCTTACAAAAGTGTCAATTTATCTTAACCTCTTTAGTGAGGGGTGACGACTGCTATTTTAACGTTGAATAGGAAATGATAAAATTTAATAACTTGGAGAAAAATATGCTTAGTTCTTACAGGTGTTGAATGGGAAATTCTCCGTCTAGAAGTAAATTTATATGCAGAATCTAAATACCTCAGAGGGATTGTGTTTCAGGAGAGTAAAAAAGAAAATTCATATTAAAAGAAGGAAATCCTATCATGTGCTACAACAGGGATGAAGCTTGAGGACATTACGTTAAGTGAAATAAGCCAGTCAGAGAAGGACAATTACTGTAGGATTCCACTGATACAAGGCATCTAAAGTAGTCAGACTCATAAAATCAGAAAGTAGAATGGTGGTTGCCAGGGGCTAGTGGGGGGAGTTCAATGAGTATAGAGCTTCAGTTATGCAAGATGAAAAAGTTCTAGAGATCTGTCGTACAACATTGTGCTTTTAGCTAACAATACTGTACTATACACTTAAACATTTGTTAAGAGGGTAGATCTCCTGTTACGATTTTTAACCCCAATAAAAAAAAATCCACATTGATTTCAGCCCTCTTCTTTTTTTGTGGCCTCTGATATAAAAACACCTTCACTTTTAAAATAGAGATTTGGCATCTACGACCTCCACAATCTGTGCTAAGGCTTTTTGATATTCTAAAAATTGTATTTCTTTTGTTTAGTTGTGGCAAGGGAAATACCGTTTAAAAAGTAGCTGCTGAGCTTCCACATAATATTTTGAGATGAAAAGTTCATCGATATCAGTGTTTCTGATTCCAGGGCCTTTTACCGTCTCCAAGTAAAAGACAGTAAAAGGTTGCAAGTCCCAGCAGGTGGGTTGCAAGCCCCAAGCAGCCAATTTGTTTCTAATGGTATTTGCTTCATTCTACTAGGGTTTGGGGAAGGTTTACTTTGCAAATTCTTCTCAAGTACGTTTCATTGAGATTGGAATGGCTTTAAATATGGGCAACAGCTGTTAGGTATCTCATTGTCCTTCCTGTTAAAAGATGATACTGCTGACGTGGTTTCTTCCTGCAATGTGTGTTGCTGGTAAGAACATCACAAAGTCTGTGTTCCCTCCCCAACGGATCTCTCTGTGCGTCCTTTGCTTAATACCCATAGTTGCTTTAAAGACTTGTCACTGATAGTAGCTAGAGTTATACTTTATAGGAGTCTGACGTTTTAGTTCAATTTGAAACCCCTCATCTCTAATTGTGTAACCCTGTGCATTCCATTTGTATTGACTGCTTGGTTAGAATTTGATAACTCCCGATATAGTATTCATCCAGTGTGTGACTTCTTGATCCTTAGAAGCTGTATCTGGGCATGGGGCAAGGATTAAATACTTGTAATCAGTGAATGGCTTGTCCTTTATCAGACTGAGCTTGCCCTCTCCTGAGCTTTTGTTGTTGTTGTTTGCTCTATTTTGTTTTTTCTTTAGTGAATACAGCGTTAGGTCACGTGACTGTTCCTCCCCTCCCCCCGAGTTTTGTTTTGGCCAGAATGCCTTCAGAGTATTCATTAGCTGAGTCTGAACTCACATTCCCCAGACGGACAATCTGTGGAGATACATGTGTGTCAGGTTGCCCAGATGAAAGAGAATGTCATTGGCCCAGAAAGCCTGATGATTTGTGTTTGTTTTTCTAAAGTCGGATAGCATAAGAAGAATGTTCTTCTCCACTGAACCCCTGCTAGTATCACTATTTAGAACTTAATTCAATAGCCAAAATACGTGGGTTCATGGAGGCCTTTGAAACCTGACTTTTCTGTGCCCTGAAAGCAAAATATACATCTTATTGAATTCCCTTGCATATCAGATATTATTCAAGATATGTGACCTTACCTCTAAGCATTCTAAAAAAACAAAACCAAATATTCTTTACCCTGGGAAAGCAGTATAATAACAGGCACACGTTACTATGCCTTCAGAGTAAAGCCATATCTTGGCAAAATGCCATTAAAGTGAAAGAAGCTGGGAGTGGAAAGGAAATAAAATCTCTAACTAGGGAAACACAACTCAACAAACTGTAAAACATAAAGAGATGCAAATGGTCTTGCTTCAATCAACCATTGAGACACTGGCAATAGTTAATACTTCCATGGTTGGTACCCTCAATTGCAATTTAAATATATTGTTGTGCTGAACAAGCCGGATGCAACCTCAGACCTTCTTGACAATCATTTGGAATTGTGATTTATTTTTCTTCTTAGCCAAAGCCAAAGGGATTAACTGTACCTCAGTCTAGCTTCTTAATATTAACAGCTTACATCTATTGAGCACTGAAATATACTTCTTGCATGTTTCACTGGACTATATCATTTAACGTTCACAACAGCTTTTTGAGGTAGGTGGTATTGTTATCATCATTTTGTACATGAGAAAGCTAAGACTAAGTAGCTTTGGGTATTTCTTTTAAGCCCTGGATTTGAGTACATGTTGACTTTTGTGCGTATATTAGTCCAGGGCAGAAAGAAATTAACAGAGCTCCTAGCACCTTCTGTCCCCTAACGTCATTTAACTCTATCTAGATATAAACCCTTACAGTACATTGCCCAGTATTCTGGAACCATGTAGAACTTCTTTTCTAGGCTGGTGTCCATCTCTTTACTCCTTCACACTGGCCTCATCATTTCCTGCCTAATATCATGAAACTAGTAAAGGGAGAAATTAGAACTTGAAAGCAGATTGACTCCAGTATCCACATGCTTAACTGCCACCTAGTACTACTTCTCTGCTCCTTCTCTCTACCATTATTAATCTCTTTTATAAGTAAGGCAAGAAATATTCAGATCTGTATCCACCTCTGCTCTATGGTGGGCCTATTATTATTTCATACAGAATAGAGGAGTCAAGCTTTTGTTGGATACCTGAGGCAAGATGGAGAAACCGCCTCGGGGATAAGCACTGCGTGGAGATGGCCTCATCAGGCTCCAGGTCTGTTTGGAACAAGGAGTCCGAAATAAGTCTGGGGAGGGGATTCATTTAAGAAGGCAGACCTGGGATGACAACTAGACAATCAGGTGGCCAGACAAGCCTGGAAAAACCACCCGGATATTAAGGAGCACAGTGCATGATGAGTTTAGAACTTAGGGAAAGAACTCAGGCAACAGAGAGTCAGAAACGCAGACCAACACCCTCTGCCACAAAAGATCAAGATTAAGGCCAAGAATCTGAGCAGCACATATGAGGAAAGAGCAGCAAGAAGGATCTTGATCTGGACCAATCTCTTGCCTCATGTTTGGAGCTTTCAGAGGCTTCCTGTTAAAGTAGCCAATCACTAAGTTTGGCTAGTCCGGGAATGCAAGTGAAGATATCCAACATTTTTTGGCCAAGACTGGGAAATAAGAAGCTTGAGAGCAAAGCAGTTCTTGAAACTTTCCATCCCCTTTCCAAGTCTGCTTTCAGAGAAAGATCTGATATCAGTCATTCTCATGTCAGTGTGAATAAGGTGAGTTTATATGTTGCCTCTCATGGGAGAGTTTACATTTTCAGCCTTACCTCTAAATGTGGAATGAAAACGTTTATCCTGGCTTAGAAGCATTTCTAACCCAGGCAACAATATGGAAGTAGATTTAGGGAGAGGAGCAGAAGGTCTGCCCAGCATTCTTGATATCAAGCCACTTTGTGCTTTAAACCTGCCTCGCCAATCTCCATCTTTCAGCCAGTGAGAATACCTGAAGGCTGTATATATTTAGGTGATTTATTTCATTTCCAGACATCCATTAGATGCCTTTTGTGCTTCTTTCTGTGATAATCTGTATAGATATTTAAAAAACTAGGAAATAGCAAAACAATGTTGACCTTTTTAGTTAATGTGGCTTTGTATAAGCACAGCGGTTTCACTGGTAAGTTGCCTGTCCTGGCTGGTGTTCATAATTAAGGTGATCCAGAACTGTCAGATAATCGCAATTTTCCTATCAGTTGTAATTCTGAGAATTTAGTGAAAGAGAAACAAGGAGAAATTGAAGTTTATGCCTTTGTGGTTAAATTGCAAGAGCACAGTTCTCAGTGATTCATTCCTTGGACCTCCAAGAGGCTGTCCTCAGGGATAAAACTGATGTGCTTTTTCATGACTGTCTACCCTTAGATATGGTGAGGCCAGCGTGAAGGAGGAAGGAGATGGACACATGACTAGAACAGAAGTTCTACATGGTTTTAGGATACTGGGCAATGTACCGTAAGGGTTTACATCTAGATAGAGTTAAATGATGTTAGGGGACAGATGGTTCTAGTAGCTATGTTAATTTCTTTCTACACTGGATTAATATAGCTACAAAAATCAACATGTACTCATATCCAGGGCTTAAAAGAAATACCTAAGTATTTTCATCTGAGGCATATACTTTGTGAGGCTCTTTCACTTTCTCATTGTGTAAGCTTGGGCTAGTTACTTAAATTCAATAAGTTTCAGATTGATATTTATAAAATGGTGATGATAATGACAGATTCTTCATTTGGTTATTGTGAGAAGTAAATGAGATAATAGATGTAAATCACTCAACACGGAGCCTGGCACATGGCAGACATCAAATAATAGAATCTATTATTCCTTTATTTTGTTAAAACAACTGTGTACAGTAGGCAGAAAAGATATCAAAACTCGTATAACAAATGGAAAAACTGAATCTCAGGGGTTAAATTATTATTCAAAGTTGGTAGGTAAAAGACTGGTGTTTATAATTCATGAATATGTATTATTGTTACTTTTAGAATTTAACTTTTTTTTTAAAGATTGACACCTGAGCTAACATCTGTTGCCAATCTTCCTCTTTTTTTTCTTCTTCTTCTCCCCAAAGCCCCCCAGTATATAGTTGTACATCCTAGTTTTGAGTGCCTCTGGTTGTGCTATATGGGACACTACCTCAGCGTTGCTTGTTGAGCGGTGCCATGTCCCTGCCCAGGATCTGAACTGGTGAAACCCTGGGCCAGCAAAGCAGAGTGCGCAAACTTAGCCACTCGGCCACAGGGCCGGCCCTAGAATTTAGCTCTTGATGTGTGTGTATATGTGGTGTTTTCTTTGCACACAGTTAGGGTAAATGGGAAGATAGACTAGGATGCCAAAGAGTGAGGACATAGAGTTGTACGAAGAAGTATTGGAATTTCCAGGGAATGGCAAAGTCTGGAGAAGAGAGAATTTGTATTTTTAGGATATGAGGACTCTGGGAATATAAGCAGAAGTGAAGGAGCTAGTGAAAAGGCCTGCAGATGTCAGACATGAATCAGAAGCTCAAATGTCTTCAGGGACTGGGCAGCTAGCTAAATAACTGAAGCCAGCGAATGTAATTCAGTAGGAACAAGTGGGAGGGGAGACAAAGGCAAGAGCGTGTGTCTTGTCTAAAAGCATTAAAGAAAAAACTTCTATGCAGACCAAACATAATAAGTCTGTCGGCTAATTTCAAATTTTGAGTTATTGACGCCTGGTTTAAATGATGAAGCCAGGTTTTAGGGGAAATGGGACGAGATGGGATCAAGAACAAAGGTGAGGTGATGAACAAAGGAAGAAGGGGGCATCTATCTTGAGGTTATACAATAGTTGGGAAAATATCGTGGTAGATATTTTGATGTGAAGAGGAGAACAGACACAGAAGTTTACGCCCCTTGATCTTCTCAGTAAAATAGAAAGAGAGATTTCTGATAGGGATGTTTTTGAAGACAGAACATGAACCATGGGCTTGGGAATGTGAAAAAGGCCTGTGATTTATAATAAGAAATATGTGTTTAGTTTTTGTCCGTGTTCCTGGCACAGAGCTCCTAAAGCCCTTAGAATGTGTCTTTAGTTATGTTAATGAATAGACTTTTGGAAAGCACCTAAGAATGGGAGCTGTTTGCCAGGAGAATAAACCAACTGATTAGAGGATTGGAACTTGCAGTCCCACCCCCTAGACCCCTGGGGAGGGGAGAAGAGCTGAAGGGTGGATCCATCGCCAATGGCCAATGATTTAATCAATTACGCCTGTGAAATGAATCCTCCATAAAAACCCAAAAGGATGGGGTTTGGAGAGCTTCTGGACTGGTGAACACGGGGATATTCAGGGAGATGGGTGGGCTGGGATAGAGCATGGAAGGCGCCACGCTCTTTCCTTGTGCTTTGCCCTATGCATCTCTTGCACCAAGTTGTTCCTGAGTTATATCCTTTTATAATCAATCAGTAATAATCTAGAAAGTAAAATGTTTCTCTGAGTTCTATTAGCTGTACTAGCAAACTAATCAAACCCAAGAAAGGGTTGTGGGAACCTCTGATTTATAGCCAGTCCCTCAGAAACACAGGTGGCAACCTGAGTTTGCAATTTGCATCTGAAATGGGGATGGACTGGGGACAGTCTTGTAGGACAGAGACTTTAAACTGTGGGATCTGATGATATCTCCAGGTAGATGTGTCAGAATTGAGTTAAATTCTAAGATACCCAGCTGGTGTTGGAGAGTTTCTCGGTGCGGGGGGAAAAAAACACATATTGGAATTGGTATCAGACCCTTAGCCTGCCTGGAAAAATCACAACAGGAAGTCAGTAAAAAGGAACAAAAAGACTGCTCACTAGCAGAGGAGGAACAGCTGACGTTAGGCAGCCTGGATTTGTACTGGACTCGCCCAGCATGACTTTGTGATTTTTTCTCTAAGCATATACGGGAACTGTTTCTAGTCTGCCTTTCGCCACTCTCATTTGTAGTGGGTTCAAAGAATACAAACCTTTGCATTATTGAACTATGCCAAATGTGATTAAAGGTAAATGTACAGCAAAAAAATATTGTATTGCCTTGATTTTTACAAGAAGGAATTTTGGGTTCTTTATGTCACTGGTCCTTGCTATCAATGTGGAAGAGCAAGAATTGACCTAATAGTATTTTCCTTTTTATAAGAATGGTGTGTATGTGTCTGAACTCTGCATCCATTTTTTCATTCGTGAATGTTCTCCTAGCCCAGGGATGTCAGCAGAAGGGACCTGATTCTCGCACAGAGGCTGCTGCACAAGTTAATGTGAATGACACCATCATCAATTTGGTATGCAGAACAATATTTCTACGGGGCAACATAGTAGTTTAACATCCCTGCAGTGTGGATCTCATAGATTATATTTTAGGTACCTTAAGATGTGAGTCTGTTTTAACATTTCTCACAGAGAAGAAAGTGTATTGCTGCTTTTTTTTTTTTTTTTGCTAATATGGCATGAGCAAAACAAGGAGCTGGGAGAGGTAGTTCCTAAATAAGGAACTAGTAAAATCTGCACATTTTTCAACTAGCAAATAGTTTTTAAACATCCAAAATGACCTTGAGGATATAAGTACTCTTGGAGGTTTCAAATGTAATGAGCAGATGTTTCATGACAATGCCTTGCAATAAAGTAGTCAAAGCACAGGGAGAGCCACACTTGCCAAGGGGAGGGAATGAAGCTATTGGATTGCGAGCTCTTCTAGGGTGGCCTTTGCATGGGAAGAGATCTCCTGGAGACAACTTCTGCTCAGAGGGCTAGGCAGTCGGCCACAGGGCAAGGAAGGAGGAAGTGGACAGAGAGAGCAGTATGCAGTGAAAGAGCTGAATAGATGAGAGAGAGCAGGGAAGATTTTTAGCAGTTGTTATTTCAAGGAACTTTGAAGGTAGTAGACTATGTATATATCAAATTTCTGTTAAGCTTTCTCTGCAGAGTGTGGTGTAAATCTTCCGGGCCAGCCTGGGCCTTCTAGAATTTATCATTCTTTTAAATGCAACTCCATTCATAGACTGTGCCACGTAGGGCCCTGTGATTTATTCGGGTTACATAGAGGCGTAAGTCATGTCCTTCATCCTGAGGAAACAACCATAACGGGAGAAGAATAAAATACAAAATTGGACAACTTGTGGAGAAGTAGAAATTGATGGGTACTGTTTTCTAGGTCTGCAGCCTCATCAAAACTTTCTGTCCTGTGGCCCTTCAGATAAAGAACAAAAGCAGAGTAACTCAGTGACTAATGCCCATGTTGAAAAGGCAGCTCACATAGAAGGAAATTGCTTGGCCATCCCCTCACAACTGATGTTCAGATAGGTCAATATAAGCTACTGGCTGGAGTATACATTGTTCTAGCTGCCCTTCATGGTTTTTTTTGTAGCCATTTAATTACACGCCAACCAGCCCTGCTGGTCTAGTGGTTAAAATCTGGCGCTCTTACTGCCATGGCACATTTTGTTTCCTGGTCAGGGAACCACATCACCCGTCTGTCGGTTGTCATACTGTGGCAGCTGCACGTTGCTGTGATACTGAAAGCTAAGTCACCCGTATTTCAAATACCATCAGGGTCACTCACGGTGGACAGATTATAGTGAAGTTTCTAGACTAAGCAGACTAGGAAGAAGGACCTGACCACCCACTTCCGAATATACTGACCACAAAAACCCTACAAATAGCAGCGGAACATTGATATACTGCCGGAAGGTGAGAGGATGGCGCAAAAAGACTGGGCAGGGTTCCACTCTGCTGGACACAGGGTGGCTAGGAGTCAGAATCGACTCCACGGCACTAACAAAAATGACATGCCACTTAAAGCAATGTTTTTGTCATGTCACGGATACGAAGTCTTCTTAAATATAACCAACACTTTTCAGTACAATCAGTGAAGAGAAGTAAAATTGTTTACTTTCTTTTAGCCATCCCTTTTTCTCCTTTGAAAATTACACTTTCAAATGAAAGTATCAGCTTTTGAACTCTGTCAAAATCTAAAGCCCATAGCATTTTTTAATAGCCTTGCAACTTTATCCAGAGCTCTGAAGCCTGTGCCTGTAGACTGTTTGAAGTTTCTGTGATTCAGGTGGAATTCAGACTGCAGAGAAGCTAACCTTTCAGTTAAAAGCTTGCTTGTGAGTGGTGTGTGTTTTCTTCCTTATTTGATAAATGCAAAAGACTTAAAATCTTGCTCTGAACAGAAGCAAATGTTTCCTTTCTCACTCCTGAAATGATGGCTTTCCTGTTTTTCTCTAAGCAAAACTCCTCCAGCTATCTGCTGGCAATAAAGCTTAAGGCAGAGAGTGAGGGGGCCTGCTAAGGATTTTACAGCTGTATTAAAATGAGCCATGGTAATGTGGCTAAGCAATTTCTGGTCATGTGGTCTTAAAGATTTATATATGTGGTTTTGCAATACCATTCACCAACCATATCATCCAGCCAATCTTCTTCATTTTATAAGCATACATATTTTTTTAGCTTCATTCACTTGTTGGCTGATGAAATAATGTGGATCATTTGAACCTAGCACAGAGAAAACAAAATGATTCTGCTATAATGTGATCTGATCTGGATTTGGATGACCACTGAGAGAATTATGTAAGGTTTCAAAACAGAAATTTGTGTACACCAAGCTTTAGCCCAGCGGTTTCCAACATTTTTGTAACAGCACCATCTTGCCAGTAATTTGATTGTTGTGAAACCTGCCCTCCATTCTAAATGCGGTACAAACAGCATACAGTTTAAAACAAAGTACATGGACAATATATTTGTTTTGAAAAAAATTGTAGTATGTTGGTAACAACTATTGGGGTAATTAGAAATGCAAAATTCAAATAAGTGTTCTTTATGACGGACAACGTAATGTGTCAACTGACCAAGAGAGTACTTTTCTTTTTCCATCCCCAAAATTTCAGCTTTCCAATTTTAACCGATTTTGTAGTAAATTTGTTTATTTCTAGGGAGCCAACATGTATGGATTAGACTATAGAGAGTCAGTAATTACCATTAGATCTACTTGTAACTTCAGTACTTTCACATTTTCATTAGCAGTCTGAACGTTAATTATGAAATTTCTATATTTCTCTAAAGCTAGCAATTGTAGAGTGTGCAGCAGAAAAATATTAATTATTATTGTAAAGACTAATTAAAAGTTGAAAGCAAAGCTTTAATATGTATAAATACCATTGTTTCTCAAATGTGAAAAACACATTAATTATTATTTTGTAAAACTCTATCCTTAGACTCACAGATACACAGACAATAGCATTATGGGATGGTGATGGGCATAGGAATCCCAGCTTTAGAGAAATCAGTACATCTAGAATCAGTCAGCATATTAGGATTTTGAAAAAAAAGCTACTTTTCTATGCCATGCTTAGTATTTTTGATAATGGCAAAAGAAAAATAATGAGTGCAAAAACACTTGCTTCCCATCTTCTTTGGTTACTTTAGCACAGTAAGAAAGGGAAGTAAAAAGCAGATAGCAAAAAGACAGCTTGTAAAATGCATAAAATTTGTCATCAAATTGCCAGTAGTCGTGAAGAATGGGGGAGTAATGGGAGGGAAGGCAGAAAGAAATGAAGATGGGAGAAAATGGGATGCTTTAAATTTAAATGATGTTTTAGCATAAATCACATTTCTAAACCCAACTAACAAAATAATTATTCTCACCAATATCTTTTTCCTTGTTTTATAATATGGGTTTAGCATAAACCGAGACAAGTAGTGTTATTTAGCAGAGACAGGTCATTGTGAAATCTCTCAAGGGGTAGGACAGGAAATGCTGTTTGGACTGCTCAAGGTGCATGCAGTACCTGGATTTCCAGTATTGTGTATAATGATACCAAATGGACTCAATACACACAAATTATAGGAACCAGAGGCCAGTTAACTCAAACAAAAAAGCAAATATGAATAAATAGGGGCTATCATGAAAAGCTGAGCTGAAATAATACATCGAATCATGGCTGTTGGCTGGAAGCTCATCAAATGGTTAAAGTCAATAGTTAGAGTTAAGAGGAGCCCCAGAAGGATAATGATGTTGTCTTTATGTGACGAGTGGTACAACAACAAAAGATATGAATTTGTGGGTCCACATTTGCATCTTTCTCATGACATGAGGGCTCCTGTATTGGACCTTGCTATCTCATCTAGGCACTCCCTTATTATTGCCAAGCTTCTTGAAAATAAAAAAAGCATTTCCAACAATTGCCTACACTTCAGCTCCTAAGTCATTCTCACTTCCTCCCACACTACTCCACTAAAATGGCCACCAATAATCTCCTGACTGCCAAATCTATTGGACGTTTTTCTTAATCGATCTTTGACATTTGACTTTGTTGACAACTGCCTCCTTCTTGACTCTGTCTTTCGGGGTTTCTGCTCCACTTTCCTTCCCACTTTGCTTCCCTGATGGTATATGCAAAGCACCTGGCAAAGTGCTTGTCGCATAGAAGATACTGGGTCGGTGTTCTCTCCCCTCACTCCACCTGCCATTTAAACTTTAGTGTCAGGCAGAATCTTTTTGTCTGTTCTCTTTTCACTTCACATGCTTTCCTTGAGCAATGTCATTCTCTCCTACAATTTTGACTACTGTCTAAAAATCCTTGACTTCAAATTCATATAACAAGTTTATATCTCTCTCTTGAGCTGTGAACCTATATATCCAACTGCCTGCTAGAAATCTTCACCTGTATTTTCGAGTGCCAAATTAAAGTTAACATGTCTGAATGTCAGCTCAGTATGTCCCTATACAAACTTGTCTTCTTTTTCTTTTATTAATCTCTATGTGTTATACAAGTACTCTAATGGCAATTCAAGTTAGAAACTGGAAGTCTTCATGGACTTCTCCCTCTCCTTCACTGCCCACATCTAAGCAGTCATCATAATCTAGTAATTCTACTTTCTAAAATTACTTTTCAGTATAGCCCCTAATCTACTCTCCTTTCCTACTGACACTGCCTTTGTTCAGCTCCTTGTAGCTTTTTACTATACTAGAGCACTTCTTCTCTAGTCTTGATTCTACACACCCTTACATCCTTCATAACACTACCAAAGTTGCCTTTCTGACATGAATCTAAACAGCTGCATCTCATCTTAAAACTGTCCAATCACCTTTCATTTAGATGCGATCAAAATTCCACACATAAAACTCTTATGGTCTGGTTCCTATTAATTTCTCCCACCTCATTTCTTACCAGTCATTTCCCTCTTTGCCTCTGCATCTATTCCTTCTTTGTGCTTCAGTATTATTGAAGTACTTTCAAATCTCCAGACATAAGAGTAAAGAATTCAGGGTCTCAGTCCCTATTCTGCCACGTTTTTAGGTGTGTAGCTTGGGCTTAATTATTTAACTTCTCTAGGACTTAACTTCTTCATTTTCAAAAAGGGAAAACATCACAGATTAAATGTGAGTATTAAAATAACATATGTGAAAGACCTAGCGTAGTACCTAGTGTTTTTTGACCTTTTATTGCAACTTTGTTCTTTTGACATTCACATTTCCTTAGTGTCAATTTTGTAGTATTAGATTTTCCTGAGTAAGCGCTTTGAGCCTTATAAAAGAATATGACATAATGTTTAATAGGAATAAATTACAAGCTCAATTTCTGTAAACTCAGTTTCTTTTTCCTAAGTCCAGTCCTTCTGTTACTCTTCTCTGCAGCGCCCCCGATTCCTCAACATGTGAAACTCAAAACTAAATGCAATACTTATATAAGAACCTCACAGAATAAGAATATAACATAAGCTTATCTTTTGTCTCTCTTTTTCCTATCTATTATTATAGAACTGTAAGTTCCTGTCTACCAAATCATTAACTTATTCACTTACATTCAATTCATGAACCACTAGGACAACCAGATTTAGCTCTGCTGCTTGGAGCCTAGTCAATCACCCTTCATTTATTACCAAGCACTTTTCATTTAGATTCTCAGGGGAAATATAAATTATAACAAAACCACCTGTTGGATTTTTCAATGGAAATCTAGCAAACTGATTATGTCAATGGGTCAAGTTCCTTAAAATGATCAAGCCAGCAGCCATCTGTAAAAATATAGTCTCTGCACTTTTTTAATAAAGAATTCTATTGAACTTTCTTTTATTTCCTATATTAAATGACTATTTCTCATTTTGAGTTTTGTTCTTGTTTGGAAAGATATTGGCAACCCTATCCAACTTATTACTTTCCACAACATACTGAGTATGATTTCAATTCGATCAGTCAAGTGAATGTTTTCGATGTAGCGTATTGTACGGAACTTGGAGTTGGCTAAAACTGAGTTGAAACTTCAGTTTCCTCATTTGTGAAATGGTAATAACAATGCTACAAAGATTGTTTTAAGGATTGAATTGGATAGTAGCTATCTGTTAGCATTGTGTCTGCTGCATGGAAGGCATACTCTAAAGATTAATGTTCTTATATTCTTTGCCCTTATTCCTCTCACATAGGGACAAGATCCTGTAGGCTTCTTTTATGTAACATAGAGCGCCAGCTCGTGTCAGGAGTGAAATTCCACTACCTAGAATAGGAATGGAAGGAGGTCATGCAAGTTTATAGGGGTTTATATGTGGAAAGTACTTCTGTTCTGGAAAGGAGAAGAGAAAAGGCAGTCAGATAATGCCTGGGTTGGATTTTGATGGGATTGAGAATGACTCATTTGCTAGTTTAAAGAACATTGAGACGTAGCTTGAGTCACAGCTGAGAGTTCAGATGAACAGTTCAATGGCTGGCTGTTGCAAATAGAGGAAGGGACTAGATAGTACATTGTTTCATTACCCAACTTCTCACTGGTCAGGGTATAGTAAAATGAACAAAGCAGTATCATATAGAATAATCATTAGCAGAAAAGGCATCCTCTATTTTGTTCATCCTTTAAAATTTTGTTTCCAATAATTTAGAAATCATTTCTTTATCAATTGACCAATCTTACATATGTGTACTTTTGATGAAATCCTCTAAGCTTCCCACATTCGAGCAGGTTTGAGAATTAGTGTATTACTCAAGTCAATAAATTAGACACAGGTATTTTTGACCCCCTGGTTCATTAGAGTTGGTTTAAATTAAGGTGACTTGCTATTTGTATCTCCTTTTCCTTCTCTGCTATTTTATTTAGATACCCTAAATTAAGACAGAAGTGACATACTAAAGCCCAAGTGGCCTAGCAATGCTGTGTATGGCTCCTATAAGCATCTTTGAATCGTATCTTAATTTTCTGATGGACTCAGATGTTGGATCCTTTTAAGAATTCAAGACCAAGACCGCTCAAGAAGAGCCAAAGTGCTTTCTGTTGTGGCTCATGCATCATCAACCAAATTGTCAGCTAAGTTCTGCTGCAGAATCTTTATTACTGGCAGTGATGAAAGAGGCAGAAAGGGCACAGCTTGAATCTCAGACCTCTGGCTGAAATTTCAGATCGGGCACTGACAATATTCTTTCACCTTATAAATAAAGCACATGCAGATAACTCTCTGATTAATTAAAAATCGGAAACCCTGCAAGGTCATAGTTTATTTCATGTTTCAGCTTGAAATCCAATTGTTACTGCTGATCCTAGTTACCTGTTTTCTTATCACAGTGCCAACTTTCTTAAGAAAAGGAACAACAGAGTCAAACTAGACAATATGGTTTGAAACAGAAAAAGTCAGTATCTTCCCCAGTATCAGTAAAGTCATTAAAAGATGCTCATCAAAGATAGATAATAAATGATTTGGTAAAGGGTGTAGGAATCAAAGGACCATCACCCATTGAAGGCATTTATCTGTAACTAAGATGAGGGAGCATGGGTTGATTGGAATTTATCATGAACTTGCAGGGCAACAGGTTTGGTGCGTACTAACATAATCAATATTAGAGCAATTGTCACCTCTTTATCATAAAGTAGTGAGAGCAAACTCGTAAATCTGATGTGAAACTCTGCTGAGATTTTTGCATATGGCTTGACTATGTTTTACAGTAATCAAAGTGATTTTCAGCTCTGTTAAAAATGCATCACAGGAAATCTCTTCTTACTGAAAGATCCATTTTTAGTCAGTTTGAGCATAAAAATTCTTCAGAAGATGGAACAAATCTATAGACTGACTTGGAGGTTCTTACCTTTGTTTCCTTCTCATCACTAACCTACACAGAGAGATTGAAAGAAGGCAGGTAGACCTCTGTGAACACTATGGTTCTCTTACTATTTCATTATTGTTAAGTGTTTTATATGATCTGGAAGAAATTGTGAGAAATGAAAGAAAATGGAGGTGTCTCTTCTACCACTGAGATTTTAATGCCAAAAGTTAAGAATATGGCATAGATGAGAGTTGAATCCTTAGCTGGAACAAGTCTGATAAATGTGATTGGGTTGTAATGCACCTATTGTAAGGTAAGGATGTGGATGCTACGATGTGACGTATATTCCGAAACCCTCCTGCCCTATTTGGACTAGAGAAAAGGAGGAAGAAAAAAGAGGTTATATACATGGAAAGGACCTTGGCATAAATATTTGGACAATTAATCCTTCTTTGATTTTTCTTTTTGTATCCCTCGAAACCTTTCTCTTTTAGTGTGGAAATTTCTATCTGTTTCTGTGTTTCAATGGGGTCAGGAGGTAGAACATATGAGAAACACATGGAAGGAGGTCATTGGGGTGAACTAAAAGAACCAATCTGAGCATGGAACACCCACTGGAGTCAAAGCGAATAATGGGATGTAATTGAACAGCTTCTTGGGGAGATGAAGCTGGAAGAGCAATCCACCCCAAGATATTTCCTCATGTTTGATAAAATAGCACCTCTGTGCATATAAAAGCAGATGTGATTGGTGCATAGAAAGATCTATATATGTAAACATTCTCATCTACCTCCAGGATGGTCATTGATTTCATCCACAGTTGTTTCATTAGCATTCCACTTTAAACATGCAACTTTTTAGCTAAGTGATCACACATGTTTACCGGTGGCCAAATCCCACCGTCAAACCCAAAACCTATAAATAAGTAAATAAACAAATAGACAATGTCACAGTGAAGAAGAATATTTTCAAAAGCCTGCAGACTGATTTCCTTGCCTTTTATTTATTTGCACAATGACAAAAACTATTAGTTGGTTATTTAAATATAAGAATAAACGTCAGAAATATCGTGAGAGTACACTGCACACAGAAGGAATTCAGTCAGTGATACACCGGAGCTAGCTCATAATGGATTGCAAAAGTGGATTGCAAAATTTTCAGGAATTTTGCAAGCTCGTTGACATCATGTTGGTAGCTTGAAATCAACCGTGATGGGGTGGAAATCAGCAAATGCTAAAAATCAAGACCTTTTTTTTCTGAGAGGGCGAGGTTTTAAACATTTACCTGTGCACCACCAGGTTCAATCAAATCAGTGCCATTTTTCTTGCCGATTTCTTCAGCTAGTTTCTTGCGAGGTTAATAGCATGCCATCGAATGGTGTTTTTCAAATCTCTCTTTTTTTTTTTAACACAAGGACACTTTTGCAAACAAAATCTTATGTAGAAACATACATAAAACCAAGAAAAGCAGATATACTTTTATTGAAGTAGAGTGGGAGGGGTTTGCCATCCCCTGGCCTCCCTCTCTTCTTGGGCCTTGTGAGCTGCCACCCTGACCATCCTTGCCAACTCCACCACGGCATGGACCGTGGAACACATATTTGGAAAACAACTGATCAATAAGAAAGAACAGTGGCTGAAAAAAGAAAGACACAATGAACTATAACCCCAGTTTTTATCTCTGACCAATCACTCTAGACCTTGATTTCTCAATTATGAAATGAAGAATTTGGACAAGTGGTCTTAAGATTTTCCCAGCTATAAAACTTTATGCTTCTGTGATTAAAGATGCATGAATGTTTCATGAAAACAATTTTTAAAATCTGACTTTAAATTCAAGATGAATTCTACTACCAGTTAGCACTGTCATTTGCTTTCATCTAACTTTTAGAGAACTTATTTTTGCATTCAAATTAAGTTGCTATTGCTTTATCCTTGCAGCTAGACTCACAAAAGCAACCGTCTTGCCAATGCCTATTCAAAGCTACTAACATTTTTACCAACATGTGTTCTCATTAAGTTGGTAGCATACATAGCTAAACAGGACAAATTATCCTTCCTTACACCCGCATTTGGTCTGTGCACTGAGGAAAGTACCAATCTGGATTGTTTACTGTCTTCTCTTTATGTCTTACATCACCCTAAACTCTCCTACTTCTTTACACCCTGTCCTTGATGGTGTACTTCACCTTCAGAGCCAAGATGAGTCATAGGAGTAAAAGAATAGCTAAACAGTTCCGGAGTGGGTCTCCATGACTAGAGTGATTGGAGGTGGTAAGAACAGAATCCACAAAGTGAGATGGACGATGAGTTGGCCTCAGCAGAAGCAGTTATGAAAGCAGAAACAGGTGTGTTATATGTGGGTGTGTAAACGTGTGTCAGTATATGTATGTCCTCATAGGCCCATAATTGCCCAAAGGACCTGGTTTCAGAAGAGGAGTGGGAAATAGGTGCAGCCATCTTTCAATTATCCAGGGATAGATTAACAAGTATGTAGATTAACTAAAATAAAAATATAGAATAGCGTGTTTATGAAAATCATTAAAAGTACCGTAAATTAGCTAGAACAGCAACATAGAAGAAGAACCTATTGTTTAGAACTATAAAGTAACTGGGAGGGTTTTGGCAGGGAATGATGGTACGCTTTAAAAAAGTGAAGACATTTTCAATGAAAAGACTATTTAAAAGGTGTGGACAGCGTTAAGGGAAACCAGCACAAAAGAGTGAAGCACCCTAGGGCCTCCGACAGTGAGGAGCTTTTACCATCCCTTGGCCTCACTGACAAGAGAAGGAAAATATTGCCAGCTCCCAGAGACATTAGCCCTACTGTAAGAGAAGGCAACCTTCTGGAAGCTGTGGTCTTTGAAAGAGTGATGTAGCTAACTGCCAGTGAACTCTCTGAGAGGAAGCTATTAGAATAAATACCTTGACCTCTTTCTCTTTTGACCCTCCAAACTCCTATTGGTGCCTCTCACTGGCCAAAACTAACCAAAAGTTAGAGGACCAGGAAGCCTGTTGATCCAGGCATACAGGCTAGCTTCTTGGGGGCTCAGAATACGGTAAAAAGAGTAGAAAGGGGATTTAGGTAAGGAAAACTGAGACTATCCATTACAATAACCAATAGCCACTACCTTGGGTCTAGTGGAATCTAAGAACACACTTTCACCTTTATTTGTTCACTCAACCTGTGTTTATCTAGCACTTACTATGTACCAGGCACTATTCACTGTTTTAATTTTACAGCAGTGAACAAAATAGACAAGGTTTCTGTCCTCAGGAAAGAAAATCAACAATAAAAAATAAGTGACTAGTCAAAATAACTTCAGATAGTGTTAAGAAATGTTAAGGCAATAGATTGAAGAAGTATGATAGAATGATCACTGTGTTGGTGTGAAGCTACTTCAGATAATGTGGCTCAGGGAGGCCTGTTTGAGAAGGTGACAACTGAACTGAGACCTGAATTATGAGAAGTTAGTGATGCTTAAAACTAAAGGATGAGACTTCTAGACAAAGGGAACAGTGACTTCAAGGGCCGTGAGGAAGAAACAAGGGTTCCACATCAGAAGAAGAAAAAGAGAGTAAGTGTGGTTAGAATACATAAAACTTAGTATCAGATGAGTCTGGAGGAGTGCAGGGGAAAAGCATGATGAGGGATGTTTCTGTTATCTATTTCTGCACATCAAGCCACTCTAAATGTAATGCTTAAGACAACAATTTATTTTTCCTCAGGATATTGTGGGTCAGGAATTTGGGCATACCTTGGCTTAGTGATTCTTCTGCTCGATGTGGTGTCAGCTGAAGACGTTTGTCAGTGTTCACTTGGTGGCTGGGCCGGGCTGGACTGCCCAAGAAAGCTGTCATATCCCTGGTGCATAGGTGCTTTTCCACATGTCCTCTGTCTAACTAGTTTGGGCTTCTTCCGAGCATGGTTGTCTTAGGGTAGGCAGCCTTAACACATGACAGCTGGTTTCCACCAGGAAAGAAGCAGAAGCTGCTAGATCTCTTATGATCTGAGCTTGAAAGTCCCAGAATGTCACTTCCACTCATCTTTTCAGTCAGAATAGGTCACGAGGCCAGCTCAATTTCAGGGAAAGAATAGACTCCACCTATTGAATGATGATTGCAGTCGTTGCAGACCAGCTACCATAAGAGCTTTCGTAGGTCGTGGTAATGTGTTTGGATGATAATCCAAGTACAGTGGAAAGCCATTGAAAGTTTTAAAGAGAGTGATGTGATTTGATTTAGGTTTTGAAAATAATACTCTGGCTGCTGTGGAGAATGGACTTTGGTGTTACAGAATTACAGTTTGAGAGACCAGTTAGGAAACTACTGTAGCAGATCAAGAGAAGAATGGTGATGGCTTGTACTAGGATGGTGTTTGTAGACATGGTGAAGTATGAACAGATTTGGGATATCTTTAAAAGGTAGAACTGAGAAAACTTGCTAAGGGGTTTAATGTGTGGAATGAGGGTAAAAGAAGAATTAAAGACCAAGGACTCAGAATTATTTTACCTGGAAAGCTAAGGAGATCATGGCGTCATCTAGAGAAATGAGGAAGTTTGAGGGAGAGGCACGTTGAGAGAGAGAGCAAATTCAAGGTTTTCTTTTGCCAACTGCAAAACTGAGTAGTAGGCATACCAAGCTAATGAAAAGGGCGCCTACTCTCCCCACTAGAAAACACATAGAAATAGTATTAATAACTTATGCTTAGCACTTACTATATGGCAGGCACTCTTATCAGAGCTACATATATTAACTTATTTAAAGCTCACACCCACCCTACGAGAAAGCAGTTATTGTTATCATTCTCATTTTACAGATGGGAACACCTGAGGTACAAAAAGATTAAGTAACTTGCTTGTGATCACACAATTATTGATACGTGGAGCCAGGATTTGAACCCAAGAAATTTGAATCTGAAGTCCGTTGTTGGGACCACTACATTATGCTACCTTTCTGAATAGTATGTAACACCAAAGTGTTTCATACAAGGCGAGCTAAAAAGTATGGGAAACCCCCATGTGCAAGAAAGAAGGAACTCAAAGTCAAATTGATGAACAAAACCTGTAGCTCACTTTCATTGGTGCATGTTTGAGGGCCCCGGGGTTGCTTCAGGTGGCAAACGATACAGGCTTTTGCAGGCCAACCTTGTAGTTACTTGTAGCTTTCAGTCAATTTCTCTGGCTATATTCACAAAGACATTGTCTTTATATAGATTTTAAAAAACATCTTTATTAAGATATAATTCACATATGATAAATTCACTTAGATAAAGTGGACCTCAGCAAAATTAAAATTTTTGTGATACAAACCATACAATCAAGAAAATGAAAAGGAAACCCACAGAATGAGTGAAACTACTTAGAAATTGTAGATATGATAAGGGTCTTGTAACTAGAATATAAAGAACTCTTCAAGCTCAATCAAAAATAAAAAGAGAAATGACCTAATTAAAAATGGGTGGGCAAAGGATTTTAACAGACATTTCTCCAAAGAAGATATTTATCTGTTTTTCTTTTATCACTTATTCTTTTTGGTGACCTAAGAAGGCAGGACTATGATCCACTTGGAGTTAATTTTTGTGTATGCAGTAAGGAAGGGGTCTAACTTCATTTTTCATGTGGATATAGAGTTGTTCCAACACCATTTTGTTGAAAAGACTATTCTTTTTTCATTGAATTGTCTCAGTACCTTTGCAAAACGTCAATTAACCATAAGTATATGGATTGATTTCTGGAATCACAATTCTGTTCCATTGATCTATATGTCTATCCTTATGCCAGCACCATATTGTCTTGGTACTGTAGCTTGTAGTAAGTTTGGAAATTGAGAAGTATGAGTCCTCCATCTTTGTTCCTTGTCAAGGTTGTTTTGGCTATTCCACATCTCTTGTATTTCCATATGAATTTTAGAATAAACATCGTATTTGATAAAAAGGCACCTGGAATTTTGATAAAGATTGTGTTAAATCTGTAGATCAATTTGAAGAGGATTGCCATCTAAACAATATTAAGTCTTGCAATTCATGAACACTGAATGTCTTTCCATTTTATTAAATCTTATTTCCTTTACTTCAACAATATCTCATACTTGTCAGAGTACAAGTCCTATACCTCTTTTGTTAAATTTATTTCTAAGTGTTTTATTCTTCTGATGCTATTGTAAATGGAATTGTTTCTTAATTTTATTTTCAGATTGTTCCCTGCTAGGGTATAGAAATACAATTGATGTTTGTATATTTGTCTTGTATTCTGCAACTTTGCTGAACTTATCGTTAGCTCTAATAGTATTTTTTGTGGATGCTTAGGATTTTCTGTATACAAGATTATGTCACCTGCAAAGAGAGAAAGTTTTAATTTTTCCTTTCCAGTCTGGACATACTTTATTTTTCTTTCCCAGTTTCCTTGGCTAGAACCTCCAGTATAATGTTGAATAGATGTGACGAGAGCAGATATTCTTGCATTGTTCCTAATCTCAGAGGGAAAGTGTTCAGTCTTTTACTATTATGTGTGATATTATCTGTGGGTTTTTCCTAGATATCCTTTATCAGGTTGAGGAAAATCTCTTTTGCTCCTAGTTTGTTGTGTGTTTTTGTCATAAAAGGGCACTGGATTCTTTCAAAAGCTTTTTCTATGTCTTTTGATGTGGTCATATAATTTTCTCTTTCATTCACTAATATGGTGCATTATGTCAATTGATTTTTGTATATTAAACCAACCTTGAATTCTTGGGTAAGTCCCACTTGGTCATAGTGTAAACATCTCTTCTTTCCTTTTTTATTTTTCTTTTTTTGGTGAGGATTGACCCTGAGCTAACATCTGTTGCCAATCTTCCTCTTTTTTCTTGAGGAAGATTGTGGCTGAGCTAACATCTGTGCCAATCTTCCTCTATTTTATATGTGGGATGCTGCCACAGCATGGCTTGATAAGTAGTATGTGGGTCCATGCCCAGAATATGAACCAGCAAACCCTGGGCCACCAAAGAAAAGCGTGCAAACTTAACCACTACACCACCAGGCCGGCCCTGTATACATCATTTTATATGTTGCTGGATTTGATTTGCTAATGTTTTCTTGAGGACTTCTGTGTCATCATAGTAGATATTGTGTGTAGTTTTCTTTATAAGTGATGTCTTTGTCTGGCTTTGATATCAAGATAATACTGTTCTCATTGAATAAACTGGGAAACGTTCCCTTCACCTCTGTTCTTTAAAAGTGTGTGTAAGGAATTCTGTTCATCCTTCCTTTAATATTTGGTAGAATTCACCAGTGAAGCCACGTCCTAGGCTTCTCTTTGTGGAAAGGGTTTTTTTTATTACTAATTAAATATCTTTATTCTTTGTAATTCTATTTCTGTTTTCTTTTTTTTCTTGAGTCAATATTGGTAGTTTGTATCTTTTTAGGCATATGTCCATTTCATCTAATTTGTTAGCATACAGCTGTTCAGTTTCCTCCATAATGTTTTTTCCTCTGTAAGATTGGTAGTGATGTTCCTATTTTATTTCTTATTTTAGTAATTTGAATCTCCTCTTGTTTTTCTCTTGGTTAGTTCATCTAGAGATTTGTCAGTTCTGTTGATTTTTTTCAAAGAAGTAAATTTTGACATTTACATAGATGTTTAAGCCTTACATCTTTGGTATTTCACTTCCTGCAATTTGAACTCCTCCCATCTCTGTCTCTCTAAACATAAAGACAGGTTAGGTTTATATGGGAGTAACATGAAAAAACTACAATAACACTAAAGATGGAAGTTTGTTGTTCACCTAACGTAGGCAGTGTCAGGCTAGTATGATACTCCATGATTATTATAACTCTTTTATCTGATTGTTCAGCCATTTTACAAAGTTTAAAATTTGGCTGCGTGAGCCAAATCATGTCAGTATTCCAACCAACATATCAATATTCTGGTCAGCAAGAAATAGACTAGCATTTCTACTCTTTTTTAAGAACACTTTCCCCAATTTCCATACACCGCTTCCACTAACAACCCTTTAGCCTGATCCTAATATATGGAAATGCCGAGCAACAAAGAAGCTGATAACTGAGTTCCAATTATTGAGGAAAAAAGGAAAAAACACTTATTAAAAATATATATACTTGTAAAAGTATGTAGCAATGTTTAGTATGTGTATATATTTTGAATTTACATAATGGCATTTTACTACATACTTCATCCTGTAATCTGATTTTTAAAAAATATTTAATAGCATTTATGAAAAAATACAAACTAATAAAACAATATTCTATGTGTATATGTCTGTGTGTGTGTAATATGTGTGTGGATTTCAGATCTAATGGTTATGAGGGTGAACATTTGTGACCTACTCACCACTTCTTTCTCTTGTCTATTTGCACTTTCATTCCTGATCCTTTCCTTAGAAATTTGAAGTGTTTTCTCTAAATTCTGTAATCAATTAGAGTGCTGGTTCTCGGATGGTTGTATGAGTAAGAATCACCTGGAAAATTTATTAAAAATATGGATTCCAGGTTTCATCCCAAGAGATTCTTATTCAGTAGGTCTGAGGTAGAGCTAGGAACCCCCATATTCAACAAGGACCTCAGGTCATTTTGGCTACAGTATTTGAAAAATTCACTGAGTTAGAGGATTTGGTGACTAACATTTTTTTAAAATGTAAAATGGATTTAGCAACTGAGACACATGACTTCTTCCTCAATACTGACTCTTTTGAGTATGGTTTCCATTAGCTTAATTATATTGGGGCCTGTCTGCTTAGTTGTTCAAAGCAAAACTTTAAAAATATCATTATATTAGTTAAATGATTTATAGAAGCAGTGAAAGCAGGGATGGAGAAAGTTAGGTCTCATTCAATTTGTAGACAGATGATCCTGGTTGGATAGCACTCTTGTAATGGAATGATCAGGGGCCGGCCCAGTGGCACAGTGGTTGGGTTCACACGTTCTGCTTTGGCAGCCTGGGGTTCGCTGGTTCAGATCCCAGGTGCAGACCTACACACCGCTTGACACGTCATGCTGTGGTAGGCGTCCCACATATAAAGTAGAGGAAGATGGGCGCGGATGTTAGCTCAGGGCCAGTCTTCCTCAGCAAAATAGAGGAGGATTGGCGGCAGATGTTAGCTCAGGGCTAATCCTCCTCAAGAAAAAGAAAAAGAAAAAAACCAGAGTGATCAAAACATTGTCTTATATTGAAAAGTTCAAATCATTATCTTTTCTGTGACAAAACTTGTGCCTCTCAATTCAGTCTTTGAGATATAGCTTACCCAACTCTCCTACATGAGCAGAATTTGCTAATTAGATTCCATTCCATATCACAGCATGGGGTTTTATTCTATCATAAATGTGTAGAAACTACTTCTACAGGTAATTCCAAGAACTTCTTGAAGACTTTTCAAATGAAATTCTCCCATATGTCAATGAGTTGTGATGAGGATGGGGATTGGGAAGAAATGTAAATTTTTGTGATTTGACTAAAATTAAATGACTCAGCCTATTTTTCTATTAAGTGAGCAACAGATTCAAAATAAATTTAAAATGGGCCTTAATTATTTCCTTAGACTAAGTTTCTAGGAGTAGATTTTTTTTTTGAGGAAGATTAGCTCTGAGCTAACTACTGCCAGACCTCATCTTTTTGCTGAGGAAGCCTGGCCCTGAGCTAACATCGTGCCCATCTTCCTCTACTTTGTATGTGGGACACCTACCACAGCGTGGGGTGCCAAGCAGTGCCATGTCCATACCCGGGATCCAAACTGGTGAACCCCAGGCCCCTGAGAAGCGGAACGTGTGAACTTAACCACTGCGCCACCGGGCCGGCCCTAGAGGCAGAATTGTTAAATCAAAGAGTAGAAAGAGTTTGACCCAGAAATTCCAACTTTAGAAATTTATTTTAAAACAATAATCAGAGATATGTACAAAGATGCATGCACAATGATGTTCATATCAGCTTAATTTATAATCATGAAATATTGGAAACAAATACCCTATAGCAGGAGACTGATTATATAGATTATGGCATATTCATATAATTGGATTAAAAAATCAGGCTATAGGTGCTGGCCCAGTGGCATAGTGGTTAAGTTCACATGCTCTGCTTCAGCAGCTTGGGGTTTGCAGGTTCACATCCCAGCATGGACCTAGCACCGTTCATCAAGCCACACCGTGGTGGCATCCAACATAAAATAGAGGAAGATTGGCACAGATGTTGGCTCAGCAACAATCTTCCTCAAGCAAAAAGAGGAAGATTGGTGACAGATGTTTGCTCAGGGCCAATCTTCCTCACCAAAAAAAAAAAAGTCATACTACAGAAGGCTATCTATTGACATAGGAAATGCCTAAAGTTTTTAAAAATCAGGTTCAAATATAATGTGTAGTATATAATATAAATTCTGGGAAAAATAAAAATGTGTCTTTATACGCAAACAAACACATATACACTTAGAAAAAAGACTGCAAGAATTTGTATCAACCTGACAAAATGTTAACAAGGTTTATCTTTGGGTGGTTGTATTCCATGAGATTTTTGTTTTTATTTTGTGCTTGTGCTTTTTTATATTATACGTTTTTGTGCTTGTGACTTTTCTTTATTATACTTTCTTTACTTTACTTATGTAACAAGGAAAAAGTGTTATTTTAGGAAATAAGAGTACATGAAATGAAAATGTACCATTTGTCCACTGAAATTTAATATGGCTCAGGTTTAAATGCTATACAGGCCTATAACCTCACTAAATCTATTAGCACAAAGTTTATCAGCTTGTATCTTTTAAACGTGACCTTTGCTCTTTTGTACACCAGATGCATTATTAAAAATCTTTTTCGAGATACTCACTTGGTGTTGAAAAACTGGATGATATGAATTCTTCAGTTCCATTACTGGCCATGCCACAAATTCCTTTGTACCTGAAGCAGGTCATTACCCCATGTGAATATTCTTGAGTAATAACAATGCGCGTTTCTTAAAAGACCTAGATATAAATAGTAGAACTTCAGACCTTTAGAGTATATCTCAACACAGATTTCAACACCTTTCTTGTTAATAAAACTAACAGCAGTGCCATTTAATCCCCATGCAGCTCATGGAATATTTTGTTACTAATTAGCCATCTCTTTTTCTGAACATAAACCATTTAGCATCTTAGTCAATGAGTCCAAATTTAAAAAAGAGAAAAGAACCATCTCAGGATTGGAAATAAATCAGAGTTTTAAGATCCTGAAACTTCCAGTGAGCAAAAGTTTACAAATTCTTTAGAAATAGTACCATCTAGTAGTATTTCCCCCCCAAATTGTTCCGTGTGCAGGGCTAGGAAAGTTGGGGATGAAATTGGATTGTGGGACATTATCATGCAGTTGAGAAGCTAGGACAAATACACAAAAGAACCTAACGCAACAACAGATTGGGATAACCAATGTAAAATGATATAGGGCAAATAGTCCTTAAGAGAGAAATGGGGAAACGGACATTTGTTAAGCACCAACTCTGTACCACACTCTAGTTGCTGGAATAGGAAGTAAAGAATGAAGTCGGGTGCTACTACAGAATTTAGATTCAATTAAGGATTAAGTAGAGATAAACAAATCATTTTGTACAATGTCATCACTCTATTTCAAAGTAATTAGAACTATTATGTTGGTATGAATCCAGATGTATCCTGAATATGTAAGCAAGCTTCTCTTTTGGCAGCTATTCACTTCTTTTGTTTTAATTTAATTTTTATTTTATCAAAGTTATACAGGTACATAATTTAAATAGTCAAATAGCTCTATAAGGCATATTAAGAGCAGTTCCATGATTCTCTCATTCCCATATTTCTTCCCACCTAGAGACAACCAAGCTCATTCTTTTCACTGATCATTTTGGTACTTACCTCCACATGGTCATATAATGTATTTATATTGCTATATTTTAATTGTTACTAAATTTTGGGGCATTATCTGTTTCCTTCTTACTGTTGAAGATGAGGAGTTAATTCTTTTTCACAACCTCCACTACACTTCCTGTGCCCTATCGTCTCAATACAGTTAGTTAATCTCAGTGTTTATATGATTATAACTAAGAAAATGCTTAACTGAGCTGAGTTATGTAGCAAAACGTGTACTTGCCCTTTCCTACCCAACTTTTGGTTCTCCTCTCAACAATTATTTTGGTTTTGAGTGCTTAGTTTTATGTGTATTTATCACTAATTTAGACCCAAACTCTCCCCGGTTGTGTAAATCGTCTTTCATACATTCAAGCACAGTTTCATCTTCTTAATGTCCTTCCAAGAACCGATCTTTTGTGAGTATGATGGAGTTTCTGTTTTCCTCCTGTTTCTGGCTACTTTCTCTGGTTTCAGAGTTGCATATCCTCTAGTAGCTTCCTGGGAAAGAGCAGAATTTTTGTGACCCTGCATATCTGTCAAGGTTTTAGTCTACCCTAGGCTTGATTTATAGTCCACAGGCTTAGAAATCTAGGTTGAAAATTATCTTCTGTCAGGATCTTGAAATCACTGTTTCATTCTCTTCCAGCTTCCAGTGCTGTTGAGAAGTCCGATACCATTCTGAGATCTGATCCTTTGGGTGAAAGGAGTTTTTTCTCCTTGAAACTTTTTGTTTTTTCGAAGGGCACATATTCTTGCCATTCTTTTTTTTTTTTTTTTTTTTAAGATTGGCACCTGAGGTAACAATTGTGGCCAATCTTTTTTTCTTCTTTTCTGCTTTATCTCCCCAAATCCCCCCTGGTACATAGTTGTATATCTTAGTTGCAAGTCCTTCTGGTTGTGGCATATGGGACGCCACTCAACGTGGCCTGACGAGCGGTGTCATGTCCGCGCCCAGGATCCGAACCCTGGGCTGCCGCAGGGGAGCTTGAGAACTCAACCACTTGGTTACAGGGCCAGCCCCTCTCCCTGAAACTTTTGGGAAATTTTTCTCTCTTCCAGAGTTCTAAAATTTTTTGACGATGTCTTTTGAGGAGGGCTATTTTTATCCACTCTGGTAGGTACTTGATGCCTTTCAATCTGGAAACTCATATCCTTCAGGCCTGCAACATTTTGTTCAATTATTTCTCTGATTATTTTCTTCCCTCTGATTTCCATATTCTTTCTTTCTGCAACTCCCGTTATTTGAATCTTCCATCTCCTGGATAGGTCTTCTATTTTTGCGACCTATTCTCTCTTTTTCTATCTCTTTCTTTTTACTCTACTTTCTGGGATATTTTTTGAACTTTATCTTTTAACCCTTCTTATTGAGCTTTTCGTGTCTGATAAGCTTTTAATGCAGCCAGTCCTGGTGCTCTAGTGGTTAGAATTCACTGCTCTCACCACCATGGCCTGGGTTCCTTTCCCCATCAGGGAACCAAACCACCCGTCTGCTGGTTGTCATACTGTGGTGGCTACATGCTGCTGTGATGCTGAAAGCTATGCCACCTGCATTTCAAATACCAGCAGGGTCACCCATGGTGGACAGGTTTCAACAGAGTTTCCAGACTAAGATAGACTGGGGAGAAAGAACTGGCTATCCACTTCTGAAAAAATTGGCCATGAAAACCCTATGAATAGCAGTGAACCAGTGTGTGATATAGCACCAGAAAGTGAGAGGGTGGCACAAAAAGACCAGGCACCGTTCTGTTCTGCTGTGTACAGGGTCACTAGGAGTTGGAATTTACTCGACAGCACTAACAACCAAGTTTTTAGTTTTCAAAAGCTCTTCATTGTTCTTGTAATATTTAATGTTCCTTTTTTTATAGCACACCGTTCTTGTTTCATGGGTTAACCTCCCTTTATCTCTCTAAGGACGTTAATTGTTTTTTATCATTTTTTCATTCATAGTCTTTGTTTCCTCCAAGTTGCTTTGTTGCATATATTTGTTTTGATAGCCATCTTTTATATAGGAGACTTTTTTCAAATGCCT
The DNA here is from genome assembly GCF_041296235.1 of Equus asinus. Classification (NCBI taxonomy): domain Eukaryota; kingdom Metazoa; phylum Chordata; class Mammalia; order Perissodactyla; family Equidae; genus Equus; species Equus asinus. The sequence goes on from NC_091820.1 coordinate 92,407,229, forward strand.
AGTGCTCCCTGGCTAACACTTCATAGTTCAGTGTTGGGCACTAAAAAGCAGATTGTGGGGCCGGCCCCATGGCCACATGGTTAAGTTAGTGTGCTCCACTTTGGCTGCCCAGGATTCACTGGTTTGTATCCTGGGTGTGGACCTAGCACCACTCAACAAGCCGTACTGAGGTGGCATCCCACATAGGAGAACTAGAAGAACCCACAACTAGGATATACAACTATGTACTGGGGGGTATCGGGGAGAAGGAAGAAAAAAAGAGGAAGATTGGCAACAGATGTTAGCTCAGGACCAATGTTCCTCACCAAAAAAGTTTTTTAAAAATAATAATTAAAAAAAAGCCGATTGGAAGCTCTGTGCAGGATGGGTCTTGTTGACCAACTTCATCATAGTGTGATCTGGCTCAATCACTTCCTTCGGGATGCCTGGATGTTCTAATCTCCTTACCGTAGGGTATACACCTGGCTGCCAACATTCTGGAATCTCAGTGGGGGAAGAATTATGTGGTTCTTAATATTCAACTTATGAACTTTCATGCAATCCCCTGTTTTAATATAGTAGACCAGTCTTTAGCTATACCTAGTCTCTCCCATTCCAGAGACCCTTTATTTTGCCTTCTCAGAGAGTTGACTTCCATCATTTTTCCATGGACAGGGAAAGGGCAGTGTGTCAGCTATACGAAATAGAGACGGGGCTTGGGTTCTAACTCCTCAGGTAAATTCAAGTAAGTGTTTTAAACCAATCTTCCTGCTCTTAGCCCCATATTCACCTTCCAGAGGTTCCTGGTACTAACCTCCCTGATGTTTTTGAGGACACAATAAAACTGGTTGCTTCTTGATTTTCTCCACCTACAAGCTTGGGATTTAGCTGTCTTGGGTGCACCAAGTCAGTTTCTATTCATCCATCTGCTGTCTGTATTGCTAACTTTTGTTTTCTGTTGTCTCCTTTCCTATTTTTTTTTTGTTCTATGAATATTATGTCCCTTCCTGCCTTCATCTTTTGACTATCCTCTTAATGCAGCTTTAGAAGAGTGACAAGGTATTCAAGCACCATTTTTAATTAGAAGTTGGCAGCTGTATTTCAAAACTTCAAAATAGGACTGCGATATGATCAAAAATAAGAAGCATGAATGTTTGCTGCCTTCTGTTCTGTGAAAGCATGGAATGTTCCCCTTCACCAGCTTAAATTAGGTCTCAGCTTAAATGTCGCTTCTTCGGAGAAGCCTTCCTGAACTGTTTATCTCAGGTAACTCCCCAGTCCTCCATGATTTCCTAGGGCAGTGCCTCACCATTTTTTTCCCCCCATAGAAATCACAATTTTCATTTATTTTGTTTTATAATAGTACGAGGGTTTTGGTCTTTTCCTCAAACTAGACTGTTTGCTCTGCGAGGGAAGGAGAGAACAAAGTCTCTTGGGTTTACCAGCACTCAAAATAGCACCGGGCCCAGAGTAGGCGCTAAATAAATATGTATGGAATTAAACTGAATTGAAGCTGTCAATCTGAAGTGACTTTGAAATACGGCCCCAGACCTTTTCAACGGTAGATCGAAACAAAAAATGGAAAAACAAAACAAAACAAAGCAAAACCGAATGAGGTTCAATTTTCCAGAAGAGAGCTATTTCCTTCTCCATCCTCAGTTAGCATCCAGTATTCCCTCCTCGCACTGATCCCACAAGCATTACTCTTATATGTTGTTGTGCTATCAGTTAAGAAATCAGAGAAGGCCAGAATCAATAAGAATTCTGTCTGGCTTTTGTAACAGAAGTTCACAAAGCTTCAGATTTTTCTGGCCTTCTGCAGTCCTGCATTAGCAGGACTTTTTTTTTAATTGAATCTAGCCCATGAAGAGGAAAAACATTTTTGGAGCTAGAAAATGTTTGAATTGCTGCAGTATTAGAAAAGAAACCAATTTATTGAATGGCACAGCTGTTCACTGTATGATCATTATGATCCTTGTTATTTGGGTGCTGGTTGGTATTTATATCTAATTAGCTCTTACACACCATCAAGCAATCTGCAATTAGGGAATAGAGAAAAACTAAAATATAGAGAGTTCCAAGCTGCCAAAAACATATAACTGAATGAATTCAGGTTTAATTCACTGCAGACCGATTATTAACAAACCACTGAAATTTGTTAGTTTGCATTTTTGCTTGTGTTTCTTATAGGAGATGAAAGGCAGCAGGAATAAACGTCTTCAGAACTTATTTTCAATCTTAAATAGTTGACATCTTTTCTCGTTACTCACTGACCTTGAAGGGTTGGACTGCTGTCAAAATGAGATTTTGCAAATCATCGCCTCATTGATGTGTATTTATTGGCATAGATATACCATTTTATAATACATTAGTAAAAACGTCAGTTCTCAGTTCTTTATTAGCAACCTATTTGTTTCACAACTAAAGTCATGTTCTATACTACCACACATAAAAAACACTTATGGGCAGATGATTGTTTATGAAAACACAAATAGTCACGACCAAGTTTTAAGGGTCTTGATTCACTATTGTAAATAGCAACAAACCAGGTTATCATATATTGAAGAGGAAAAAAACTCATAATGGCTCCACTGAAATTATCATCTTACATTTCCCTCCCTGCCCTCCCACACACACATATCACGGAAAGCCCGTGCGAGGGCATAGTGAGAAGGTGGCCATCTACAAGCCAGGAAGAGAGCTCTCACCAAAAATCAACCACGCTGGCACCTTGATCTTGGACTTCCAGCCTACAGAATTGTCAAAAAATAAATTTCTGTTGTTTGAGCCACCCAGTCCCTGGTTTTTGGTTATGGCAGCCCGAGCTGACTCACGCAAGAGAGTTCTCATATACTCCTTCCCCGGATTTCCCTGATATTAGCATCTTAGGTAATCATGGTACATTTACCAAAATTAGTAAATTAACATTGGTACAACACTATTAACTAGACTATAGAATTTATTTAGATTTACCCAGTTTTTGTACTAATGCCTTTTTGCTGTTCCAGGATCCAAGCCAAGATATGACACTACATTTAGTTGTCATGTCTCTTAAATCTCTTTCAGTATGTGACAGTTTTTCCTTGTCTTTCATGATCTTGACACTTTTGTCTGATGTTTTTTCATGGCTTGTCTGTGGTTATGGATTTGGGAGATGTATATTAAAGAGGTGGCATTACCTTCTCATTGTATCATGTCAGGGGGTCAGTAATATCAATATAATTTATTACTCGTGATCTTAACCTCGATTACCTGGTTAAAGTGGTGTCTGCTAGGTTTCTACACTGCAAAGTTACTATTTTTCCCTTTCCATACTATTTTCATTAGAAATGAGTCACTAAATCCAGCCACACTGAAAAGGAGGGGAATCAAGTTCCCCCTGATGTGGAAGGAATATCAAAGAATTTGTGGGCATGAGTTAGGAAAAGAACCATAGTAATTAATATTTTGGGGGAGATACTTTAAGACTATACAAATATCTTCTTTTCCCTTAAAATTTTACCCACTAATTTTAGCATTCACCCATTGATATTGCCCATAGGAATTGCTACTGTGGTTTTCTAATGATAATTTTCTACTTCCCTCATTTTTTCTACATTTATCAATGGGAATTCTTCAGTAAAGAAGATTTATTCCCTTTACCCCATTATTTATGTATTCAGCAATTTATTTATATCAGTGTGGACTCATAGATATATATTTTATTCTTTAAGTTACAAGCAATATTATTATTTATTTTGTTATTCAAACTCTTATAGCTTTGGCCATTGGGAGTTCTTTGAGATTGACTACTGTGTTCTTTTTCTTTTATTCTTGAACACTTCCTTACTTCCATGGACCACAAGATGATATAGGGGCATCTTGTATTTCCCTGCTCTACTTCCAGAATCAGCCATTTTACTAAATATCCCTGGTTCCTTTTATCAGAGAATGGTATTTAGAAACCAAGATCTGGTTGTGACTTAGGTGTCACTGCTTCTAAGACTCTCATAGGACAGAACTAGGAAATATTTGTAGATGTGCCAACCCATGTACACATACACATCTATTTTTTTTGATTTGTGTACATATATTAAAGTAAATGTGAGTTCATATTGATATCTCCACGTCTAATCCAATACCACAGGGTTCATTTTAGCATCCCTCCTTTGTTTTTTTGTAAACTTCTTTTTCTGAGAGTGTGAAACATGGCTTATATTGTCTACAATATGTTTACTCATTTGCTCAAACTAGCATACTTTCAGAATTGCTTACCTGTTTCACTGTGAGAAACAAATTTACCAACTAAAGTCCAGTGGTTGTGTAGCTTTTTGCTTTTTTGGTTTTTGTCTTTAGCCTAATACCACCTAATTGAAATACAAAGTTAATTAAGTCAGCTCCTTTCATCTCCATCACCTTCAGAAAGGTTCTTGAGCCCTATTTTAAGAGATTTTCTTTTAATAGTTCTTGTGTGTGGCTCTGGGATTTTTATTTTTAAGCGCCATCCCAGTGATTCTTATGTAGTTAATCTCTGGACCTCATTTTTGTGATTTACTGACCTGGGATATGTTGAGAATAAATTAAGCACATCCCCATCTCTCAATCCTGCAGAGTCCAAATGAATTAAAAAAAAAAAAAAAAAAAGCTGAAAAAATACCTCTTCAAGCCAAGCCAGAAAGGAGCATCATGTGTGCTCCTTGGAGATTTAACCCTTCTTCTCATATTTACTGTCTCTGCGCTTCTTCTAGACTGAGATTTACTTATGTGAATTTTAAGGAAGAAGGATGTTGAATAAAATAAGGCTTCTAGTTCCTCCTTCAGTATTATCCAGTGACAGAAACTGGGAAGCCATTTTCGGGAAGCTGAGAGATCAGAAACGATCTGAGTTAGAGCAGGAGCAAGCTGAGGTAAACCTCCTTGGCGGCCTTGAGTTCGTCCTTTATTATGAGTCCCCTGGACCTCCCCTGCTTTGGCATCTCATTGCTCCAGCACAATAAGACATGAGGGCTGCTGTCCTGGGCAGGCAATACTCATAATAAAACTCTTTACCTTTCATTTGTAAGTTCCAGAAAACTTTACTAATGCTAATTTCTGCTGCAGACAAAATTAAGGCAGTTTGCTTATGGTCATCTTAGAGATGACAAAAGAGAAGCACATTACAGAAATGAGAACTCAGTACTCAAATCACTAAAGCAATGATCCAGATTAACTTTATCAATTGCATAAGGTAAAAAAACCTTCTGTTTGTGTGGTCTCTCTATTTTATTGGTCATTTTCAGGAACATTTACTTACATAGACTTTGAAGAATAATAAAATTCTCTGCTCATGATAACATGGAGAAACTTAAAATATGACCCCAAAATGGCAAAGGTTTTGACTTTTAGTTTCCTTTTTTACTTATTTTTTTTAAAGATTGGTACCTGACCTAACCTCTGTTGCTAAGCTTTTTTTTCTTCTTCTCCCCAAAGCCCCCGGTACATAGTTATGCACTTTTAGTTGTGGGTCCTTCTAGTTGTGGCATGTGGGATGCCATCTCAGTGTGGCCTGAGCGGTGCCATGTCCGCGCCCAGGATCTGAACCAGGGAAACCCTGGGCCTCCGAGGCGGAGTGTGCAAAATTAACCACTCGGCCACGGGGCCGGCCCCTCTTTCTTACTTTTTAGCTTCTACTCCAAGGTAAGGTTCCTTACCCTGAGGTATGATAACTGGGGACCATTTTGCGAGATACCAGCCAAGAGTTAGCTCTATGGAGCTGCTAGCATTTCAATAAGAGTACCACTCCACATCTTAGTAATACAGTGATGTTATTAAATAGAATGAACAGTTTGCAGAGAAAAAATCCAACCCACTTTGAAGGGCTTTGTTGTTCGACTGGTAATCATCAGCAGGGCAATTCTCTCTGACTTAGCATCTGGTACTCTGTTAAATTCATAATTCAGGATAACTGTGAAAGGAAATCTATTCAAAGGTTAGCTTATTGGATTTGGATGCTTTTTTTTAAAAAAAGAAAAAATCAAAAGTCTATGTGCCTTAGAAATCATGTAATGCATTTCTCATTTATTCTTTTGCTTGATATAATGTCTCCTTATTACCTTTCCTAATGTAGAGGCTGGGTTACTGTAATCCAGAAGTCACTCCCAACAAACATGTCATTATTGCGGGGTTTGCTGTGACTTTCCTCCCTTCTTCCTCCATAACCCCTACCACCAGCCCCTATGCACTCAGCGACTCGCTGATAATAAATTGTCTTTCTCCTCTGAAACCAACTGAGCCACTCCCCACAACTCCTCAGCAATCTACGAAAATAAAGGGGAGATGGGAATTCAGAATGCATTCAATCTTACAGCTGGCGCAGCTGTGCTCTGAATCTGGTCAATGGATATATTTACTTTAGAAGGTTGTGAACCAGTGGAAAATAGAGATTTTCCAAATATCAAACTATTATGCCCTTTCATTCCTCTGAATTTTAGTACCTGACAATTGGCCAATTAGCAAAGAATCTGTACGTGTTTTACATGATTCATTTGGCATAACTCAATACCCTTCTATCTTGGGAGACTACAAATACTGTACATGATTGTATTACATAATTATATACTATATTATCTGCAGCTAATAGATAGAGACATTGCTGCATGGAGACATGTCAGGTTTAAATGTTTAAATGCTGTTAGAGTGGAAATTCTTTGTTCAGTTGCCTATAAATGGAATGAAATGACATGATTTGTTTAGCCTGGACAGCGTTCTGGGCATAGCACAGAGATTAAGCATTTAAGTCATATCGAGAGAGACACTTTGTCCTCAAGGGATTTATAAACAACATCTATCACATTCAAGGAAAGACTTCTCATTTGAGCTTCTAGAAATATTCCCAGGGTATCTTTCACCTCTGCCAGCTGTTGTCATAGTCTGACAGTAGATGTATCAGCACGGCAACGATGTTTAATTGACTGCACCCTGTCAATTCAATATGGAATGGCTTTGGTCATCCTTACCCTGACTATGATAATAATCAAAGGAAAAATAAATGCAGGATAAACATAAAAATAATGGAAATGTCTCTCTGATAAATTGTCAAATAGCGAGAGAGCTTTTTTTTGTTCAGTCCTCAACTATCTTTAAAACTGCCACCCAAGTTAATTCTTAATATTAAGCCTTCCATTATTCTACTGTAAAATTTTGAGAAATTTAGATTTTGAAAGCAAAGCAATGTAGACATATTTATCTAGACTATTGCCTCTGGGGATTTCCATTCAATGGCAGGTCACGCATTCCTATATTTTCTCTAGCAGAGGATACTGGAGGAAGAGGCTGAGGTGTTCCCAGGTCCAGCTATGGAAGAAGGGATCATCATAGCCAACTTGGCAATAAGGCCATAGCAATGGAGAAGACAGTGTTCACACCTACATCTAAGTTTTCTGATAACTTCCAATGCAAATGAAGTGAAAATAGGAAAGAGAGACTACATCTATGAAAGGGAATGAAGAAAGAGGAGGCCTAAATAGTAGCCCCTGTCTGGGAAGAACTAAAGACAGACCTCAATGAAATGTATCAAAGAAGTCCTTACTGCATGTTTGTGAAGCCTCTAGAAGATACTAGTGCGTGTCCTAATGAAGCATCATCCTGAATAAGAAAAAAAGAAGGTACTACAATTCCATGTGCCTACTATATGTCAGGCCCTGTGCTTGGTGCTCTATATGTGTGTGATCTCCCTTAACCGTCATAAGGGCACTATGGAGATGAGGAAATACAGGCCTAAAGAGGTTATATATCTCGCCCAATTCTGTCACCTATTATGTATGTATTATTAAACTTCTGACCCCAACTGTATCGACTGAGGTATACTTCCTTAGCCATGTTAGGAAAACTGCTGAACACTGAAAGTTGAAGATGGCTAGAAAACCCTCCTTAGTCACTGAGAGTTGTTCCTCATAATTTTACCACTCTGATTTCGGACACTCCTGGTCCATTATCAGAAAATTCCTCTCTATCCACAGCTTTTCTGAATGTTCCCTTCATTCTTGTAACTACTCTGAAGGTTGACAGTTCCCTGAAAACATTTTTCCTTTTCTTTCAATTATCTCAAATGGGCACTGTTTTGTTTTCTTTTCGTAATCCATAAAACTCAGATGTTGAGATTGGTATCTTTCTTGCTCCCCAATGTTGCGTACAGTCTTTTACTCCCCCTCCCCCCCCTGCTCAAAACCCTATTCCTATCAGATCACACAATCATTATGGCTCACCTTTTTTTAATAGCATTAACCCAGAAAAATTCAAATCAGATGATCTATCTCTTGCCTAGCAGATAAGCATCAAACTACCTTGTAGATTGGTATCAATCACTCTATACATGTGATCATGCAAATCAAATGAACACTCAACAAATGCCAGTGATTTTAACAAATGTCTCTTTAATTTTGCTTTCTTACTTTCTGCAATCACTTTTCATACCTTGCTTATTCTTTCTAGATATTCAAGCCATCCATCATTGCCTTATGTCTCCTACTTCATAGAGAAAGTAGAAGCCATTAGATGGCAGTTGCCACATAACCATCAAATCAGAAAAAATTTAGTAATGTCTTCTTCTATCTTTGCTTTTTCTCTCCTATTACAATCGAGGAAAAGGAGGGGATTCCAACAAGTACATGACTCTCACACCACTGTTTCCACAAGACCATGAGACAGATATAACTCACAGATCAATCAAAAGCCACAAAGGAGGAAATGAAGAAAAGAAACAAGGAGAGGCACAAGTTAACCCCAAAGTAGCAGATTTCAGAAACTACCAATACAAAAACTTCCTGAAGGATAGGTTCTCACCATGACGTGCAAAAACTATATTTTTTGTTGAAAACTAGGTGTGAAAAATGTGTTAGCAGGGCTAGTCCAACTTTATTTCAAAGAATAAGAAATAGAGCTATAAAGAATCACATGAACAACCATATATACAAGAAGTCATCTGCCTCTGTGGCCATAGAGAAGGAGAAATCCTTTGGGTGTAAACCCTGGAGGGCTATGGTGGCCCCTACTCCAACAAATCTATAAATAGATGGTCCAAGAAAAGCCAACTCACTCGGTGATGAATAATATAGAAAAGAACTGTCATGGCATTGATGCAAAGATGTCATAAGAAAAAAATATAGAAAAGAGCAACAGAATTTAGAAAGAAATGAACATTCACCAGAATATGTTCCAATAAAAGAAATTACTTAAAAATAATGAATCAATCACTTTCATAAAGGGAGAGCACAGATAAGAAATATACAGTTGGAAATAAAGAAAGATCATGTATAAGAAATACACAGTTGCGAAAGAAATGATGAGATGATAGAAGCAATGAAGTGTAAGTTGGAATCACTAAGGAAATAAGTAGGCGAAGAACAATAATATCAAAAGCAAAAACAAAACTGGTAGAGTCACAAAAGAGAACAAATATTATGGAAAAGAGGGTAAGAAACATAGAAAATAGAAATTAGAAAGTAAATAATGATGATGATAATAATAAAGTGAATAAAGAGGTTTAAAAGGATGGATGAGAAAACGAGAGATTTATAAGCCAGGCAAAGGAGAGGGAACATATGTATAAGTGGAGTATCTGAAGAAGAAAACTAAAGCAATGAAATAGAACAAATATTTACACATATAATTCAATTAAACTCTACTGAAAAAACAGAAAGCAAATCAACATATAGAAAGAATTGTGTAAGGGACACTGTGTGTGTAAGAGAAAGTTGAACCAGAATGGCCATTCTGGGAAATGTCCAGTAAAGTTATAGGTTGTTAAAAATAGAGAAAGAATTCTTTGAGCAGCCATACAAAAATATCAAGTCATGGAAAAGGAGAAAAGAATTAGGCTGGCCTCAGATTTCTCCACAGAAAAATTCTACCCTAAAAGACAGTAAGGCAACATTTACAAGGTTTTCAAGAAAAGAAAATGTGAGCCAATGATTTATATCCAGTCAAACTGCCCCTCATGTGTAAAGACCACAGACAAATGTTTTTGAACTGGCAAGATCTCAGAGACTGTTGTTTCTGTGAGCCTTTCTGAGGAAACTGTAAGAAGACCAATTTGAGCCAAAATGTGATGAGAGAGAAAATTAAACCAAAAGTTTGACAATGAACTTTGAATACATTTAACTGTATAATTAAAACCAAAAGAAAAGTGGGAATAGAGTGACAGAACAGAATGTAAATGTTATATGCCTTAAAAATACAGAAATCATATAATTAATACAAATTGGCAGGAGAAGGAAAGAATATGGAGGTAGAGTAATTCCATTGATTACCTCACTTGTAATAGATGGGAATCAAAAGAAGCCATTTAAATACGATGAGGCATAGCAATAGTTGAGGCAAGTAATAGTTGTATGTTTGACAGTACAAAAGAAAATACTGAGAAAGAATATATTAATTAATTAATTATCTTATTATAAAATAAGAACAAACATATTTTTAATATCTGCAAAAGTAAATGGACTTGTATCACCAATTTAAAGAAAAGAGGAATTTAAGATTAGCTCACAAAGCAAAACCAAAATCCATGCTGAATATACAAAAGATACGCCTAAGGCAAAGTGATTTACAGAAGTTGCAAGGAAAAGTACATACCAGGTAAATACAAACAAAAAGAAACTAAGGGTTAGGTTCTTAATATAAAGCAAAGTGGTATTAAGGCCAAAAGTTTGAAAAAGGATAGAGATGGACACTTTTAAGTGATAAAGGATACAATTCACATGGAAGATAAAATAGAGTTGTGTATCCAGCACGAAGTAACATAGTAATGGCATTCATAGAGCAGAAATCATAGGAAATAAAGGAGAAATACATAAAAAATGATAATTCTTTCTCAGTCCATGTCAAATCAAGTGGGAAAAAATAAGTAAGAATATAGAAGAAATAGATATAATTAATAGATAATTTCAATATATATTAATTCTATATTGTAAAAACAGAGAAAACCTTTCTAATAAACTCTACAGCATTGACGAATATTTATGTAGTGCAAAAAGTACTCTCTGATTATAATGAACTGAGTCTAGAACTTGACAAATCTTTTGTAAAATTTTGAAAACAATGTTTTCTGCCTGTGAATAAACAAACGAGTCCCCATAATTTTTGAGGGATAAAGAGGAAATACAAAATTGAAGACTGTGTTTAACAAATATATAATTAAAGCATTATATGTGAGTACCTAAGAGATATAGTTAAAGCAGTACTCAGTGGAAAATCCATGGCCTTAAATGTATATATCAACAATAGAGTAGAAGGGATTAATAATCTGATTTAAAATTAGAAATATAGCAACAAAATAATTAAATCAAGTTTAAAGTAATGATTTAATAAAAATAGAAAGATAGATTTAAATAAGGAAAACATATTAAAACTAATGAATAAATCCAAAACTGTACCTCCAGCTAATATAATTAAGAATAAAAAAGGGAAAAATCACTAATAAAAGGTACAAAAGGTTAAGGAGAAAATACCTACAAAATCAGAGTTAATTGAAAGGATAAGAGACTACTCTCCTCAAACTTATACAATTCAATTTGAAAATCTGAAAGAAATATGTAATATTCTAGGAAAATATAATTTATCAAGTTATTCTCAGAAAAGATAGAAAATCTGAACATATGCATTTATATAAGGTAAGTGAAGAAATGATCAAAGTGCTATGCCCTCAAACAGCAGTTAGTTTCAGATGGTTTCACAAGAATATTCTCTAAAACTTTTAAAGGACAGATGAATACAAACCTGCTTCCGAACGGAAAACTTCCAAATTCATTTGGGAAGTGAGTTTAATAGTAACATCATAACTTGGAGAAGATTGCACAGAAAAAAAAAAGCCTACAAATATCATTTATATATATTGATCCAATCTCCTAAACAAAACTCCTAAATGAGAATGATGTCAGAAAAGATGGCATATAGGGCCTCTGAAAATTCTCTCCTCCATAAAGTCAATGAGAAAATGAGCAAAAATTGGCAAATTGAAATTTTTTGCAACTCTGGAAATTAACCAAATGCTTGCAGCATCTGGGGAGCATTTATTCAAGAAAAACTTTTGAATCTTAGTCATACCAATGAGCTTTGTGGCAATTTAACTTGTCCTATTCTGATCCGACTCTTTCCAGCTCCTGGGTAGCCTTGAAAACCAACAACCTGGAGTCTTGGTGAAAAGCAGCAGCCTGGCAGCAACAAGAGGAAGTAGAATGACTTTGGAACTCCTTCAACCTTCTCTTTCTCAGGTAATTGTCATTATTTGACCTGTCTGGTGATTCCCTAGAATACCCTATTTGCAAAGCTGTCTTTATTTGACGTGGCTCAAATCTCAGTCAGTGCCAACAAGCCTTTCTCTGTGGACATTTATTAGAAATTACTGGTAAGTGTTTGACTCTGTGGCAGCCTCAGGAGGTAGATAACAACTGGGGCAAGCAATAGGCTATAACCAAATGGCTTAAAAGGAAAAGCTGGGGAATGACCTCTTAGTAGGGGATTTTGTAAAGCTCTGACATATTCTTGAGAATCTTCAAGATCATGCACATGTGTCGGGCTGTGCACATGCTCAGACCTATAAGCATGTACAGAAAAGACTTGAGAAATCCCTAAACTCTCATGTCTGGCTGACCCTGAGTTTCCTCAAGCAGGAAGTGAAGGCTAAGGCAGAGTTGTCAACTGCCTAGCTGGTTGTTGAGAGTATGCACCAACATGCTCACAAAGCCCCTCAGCAAAACCTGGGCAACTTATTAGAGTCAAGTGTTTAAGGAAATCTCTGTCCAATTCTTGGCTGACCACTATGCTAAAGGAACAGAGACTTCAGCATTCACATATGACAAAGAATATAGTCTTTACAGAATTAGTCCAAAAAGTCACTTGAAAACAAACAAACAATAACAACTATAAAAAGCAGCAACAGCAACAAATCCTGGGGAAAGGGGCACCTTTTTTTTTATAAAATAAGTTTCAACAAAAATATATAAGACATATAAAGAGACAAGTAAAAAAAAAGAATCAATAAAAACTATTCCTGAAGTTGGACTTACTAGACAAAGAACTTAAATCAGCTGCTTTAAATATGTTTAAAATACTAAAGGAAACCATGTCAAAAGAAAGAAAGGAAAGTATGAAAATTGCATTTCATCAAATACAAAATATCAGTAAAGAGATAGAAATTATAAAAAGAAGCAAATAGGAATTCCATAGTTGAAAAGTATCATAACTAAGTTGAAAAATTCACTAGAGAGGCTGCACAGTAAATTTGAGCAGCCAGAAAAAAATCAGCAAATGTGAAGATAGGTTTATTCAAATTTTATAGTCTGAGGAATAGAAAGAGAAAAGAATGAAGAAAGGTGAACAGAGACTTAGAGACCTGTGGGACACCATCAACAGTACCCATGAATGGACAGTAGAGGCCCAGAAGGAGAAGACAGAGACAAAGGGATAAAAAAGATATTGAAGAAATAATTGCTGAATGCTTACCAAATATGATGAAAGACATTAATACACACATTCAAGAATATCAAGAAATACCAAGTAAAGTAAAATCAAAGATCCATACCTAGATACATCACAATCAAACTGTGGGAAGCCAAGGAAAAGAGAAAATTGAAAGTAGCAAGAGAGAAGTGCTCATCACATGTTAAGGCATTCTCAGTAAGATTAAGAAATTATTTCTCATCAGAAAGCATGGAGGCCAGAGGGTAGTAGAGTGATATTAAAAGACTGGAAGAAGATTCTGTCAAGCAAGAATTATATATCTGGCAAAATTATCTTTCAAACGTGATGGAAAAATTAACACATTCTTAGATAACAAAACAAATGAGAGAATTCATGGCTAGCAGACCTGACCTACAAGAAATGCTAAAGGGGGTGCCTAAAGGAAATTAATGAAATGAATGGACACTAGACAATATCGCTTACACATATTAAGAAATAAAGTGAACCAGTAAAGGTGACTACACAGGTAAATATAAAAGAGTATATATCTATTTTTGTTTGTAACTCTCTTTTTCTTCTATGTAATTAAAAAACAAATGAACTATGTTGATGGGTACACAAGGTATAGAGATGTAATTTTTACGATAGTAATAACACAAAAAGGATAAGTTGGAGGACTCACACTTTCCAATTTTACAAGTTATTACAATCCTACAGTAATCAAGACTGTGTGGTTTTGGCATAAGGATAGACATAAAGATCAATAGAATAAACTTTAAAGTCCATAAATAAATCCATGCATTTATAGTCAATTTATTTTCAACAAATGTGTCAAAACAATTCAATAGGAGAAAGAATAGTCTTTTCAACAAATGGTACTGGGGCAACTGGGAATCTACATGCAAAGAATGAAATTGGGTCCCTACCTCATGCCATATACAAAACTTAACTCAAAATGGATCAAAGACCTAAATATAGCAGGTAAAACTATAAAACTTTTAGAAGAAAACATAGGAGTAAATCGTTGTGACCTTGAATTAGGCAATGGCTTCTCAAATATGATGCTGATAGCAAAAGAAATCAAAGAAAAAATTGATAAATTGAACTGTCCCAAGTTAAAAACATTTATGCTCAAAGGATGCTATCACGAAAGTGAAGGGCCAACCTACAGAATGAAAGAAAATATTTGCACATTCTGTATCTGATAAAAGTCTAGTATCCAGAGTACAAAGAACTCAACATAAAATTATAAAAGGACAAATAACTCAATTAAAAGTGGGAAAAATTTTAATAGACATTTCTCAAAAAAGAAACATAACCAATAAATACATGAAAAGATGCTTGGTCTGAATAGTCATTAGGGAAATGGAAATCAAAACTACAATTAAGTCTTACTTCACACCCACTTTGATGGCTACTAAAAAGGCAGACAATTACAAATGTTGTCAAGGATATGGAGAAGTTGCAACCATCATAAATTGCTCATGGGACTATAAAATGTCACAGCCATTTTGGAAAAGGGTTTGGCAGTTCCTCAAAATGTTAACAAAACACTACCATACAATTCAGCAATTCTGTTCCTGGGTATACACTCGAGGAAAAAGAAAAATCATGTGCATACAAAAACTTGTACATGAGTCATAGCAGAATTATTTATAACAGCCAAAAACTGGAAACAACCCAAATGTCCATCAATGGATGGATGCATAAAAAAATGTGGTATATCCATACAATAGAATATTATTCAGCAATAAAAGGAATGAAATACATGCTACAACATGGGGAATCTTGAAAACTTTATGCTAAGTGAAAGAAACCATCCACAAAGGCCGTATATTGAATAATTCTATTTATATGAAATATCCAGAATAGACAAATGCATACAAGTAGAAAGTAGATTAGTAGTTTCTAGAGGGTAGGGTTTGGGATTAAAGAGTGACTACTTATAGGTAAGGGGTTTATTTTTGACATGATGAAAATATTCTGGATTTAGTGATCCTGGTTGTGCAACCTTGCGATTTTAATAAAATTACTGTATTGTGCACATTAAAAGGGTGAATATTATGCTGTATAAGTTATGTCTTAATAAAACCATACTGAAAAATCCTAAACAAAATATTAGCAAGCAGAATCCAGCAGTATATTTTAAGAAACATGCATCTAGACCAATAGAATTTAT
Source organism: Equus asinus (assembly GCF_041296235.1). Classification (NCBI taxonomy): domain Eukaryota; kingdom Metazoa; phylum Chordata; class Mammalia; order Perissodactyla; family Equidae; genus Equus; species Equus asinus. The sequence continues at coordinate 92,422,800 of NC_091820.1, forward strand.
TGTAGAAATCAAGAATAGTTTACTATTTGTAAATCTATTAAAATAATTATCATATTAATTGATTCAAGGAGAAAATTATGTGGTTATCTCCATAGATGCTGAAAAGGCAGTTGACAAAATTCAATGACAAGTCTCAACTTTAAAAACTCAATAGGAATAAATCAATGCTTTTTCAACATAATTAACTACATTTATCTCAGCCCCAAATTTAATATCCTGGTGAAACACAGCCATCATTACCAGTAAAATCAGCAAGACGTCTGGAATGTCCACCGACTCCACTATTATTTAACACTTTACTACATAGCATAGCTAATACAATTTAATAAGATAAGGGATACTCAAGTATAAAAATTGGAAAGAAGAAAAAAGTACTAACATTCTTTGCAGATGATATAATTGTGTAACTGAAAATACAAAAGAATCAACTGAGAAAACTACTGCAAGCAAACAACAATTCAGTAACAGAGTGGAGTAAATATTAATGTATGGGAACTACAAATATATATATATATATATATATGTATCTGTATATATACAATACACTATAGTCGTGAGTTGTTACTGATGGGGTTACATTCTGAAAAATGTGGTGTTAGGCAATTTTGTCATTGAGCGAACATCATAAAATGTACTGAAGGGGATCAAAATTTGCAACCCCAAAATGTGTCTCTTTAACATGAGGATTATTTTCGGCTGACTATTTTTAAGAAACAAAAGAGTCAAAGTTTTTCTTGTTACTGCCCCTTTGACTTCCTAAAAGAATGCAGATAAAAAAAATTGTCTCAGGAATTGAGTTATCATCTTAGCATAACATGAACTAGGTGGCAGACAAGGAGGAACCTAGAAAAGCCTGCTTGTTGGGCTCGCATCTGTGTTCTTCTGTTTCTGTGTGGCCAAACACTTGTTTTGAAAACATTTTCTCCTTTTCACTTGCCTGTGAATTGCCTTCCTTCCTTTTGAAGTCCCTAACTATCCCCACCACCAGCATCTTCTTTGTCTTTAGCTGAAGATGGTATTTAAGGTGAGGGCTTTTTGGTGACTTACTCAGTTTTCCTGGGTTTCTCCCATATACACATGTTATAAAACTTTTGTTTGATTTTCTCCCATTATTCTGTCAATTTAATTCTTATGTCAATTTAATTCTTAGACAGCCAGAAGAACTTAGAAGGGTAGAGGAAAATTTCTTCCTCCCCCTACAATATGTACACAAACCTAGATAGTATAGCCCACTATACACCTAGACTATATGGTACTAATCTTATGGGACCATCGTCATATATGCAGTTCGTTGTTGACTGAAATGTCATCATGTGGCACATGACTGTAATTAAAAGTTACATTGCAAAAAAAATTACAATAGCAACCATATTATAAAATAACTAGGAATTAACTTATAAATATATAGTACCTACAGGAAGATAACATTTTTTTAGTAGATTAGTTTATTTCCCAGAAAAAGCAGAATTTACTTCCTTAATTACATCTTATTACCACTAACCTTTCTTCTTTTCTTAAATTTTTAATTGTGGTAAAATACACATAAGATTTACCATCTTAACCATTCTTTTCCTTTTTTAGAGATTTTTACATTACATACCAGAACTTATTTTATCTTATAACTGGAAGCTTCTACACTTTGACCACCTTTGCCCACTTCTCCCATCCCTCACCCCCAGCCCCTAGTGACCACCAACCTGTTCTCTGTATCTGAGTTTGGTTTTTTTCTTTTTAGGTTCCACATATAAGAGAAATCACACAGTATTTGTCTTTCTCTGTCTGGCTTATTTTATTATCTTAACCATTTTTAAGTGTATTGTTCAGTAGTGTTAGAGAAAACTTTTAAACACTAAAAAGAATACATGAACACACAGATAGGCCTGCCATGTTCCTATGTAGAAAGATTCAACATTACATACATGTAAATTTTCCCCAAGAAAGTGTATAAATATAATGTGGCCCCAATAAGAATACTAACAGATTATTACTTTAATCTTGAATTAGAGAAGCTGATTCTAAGATTCATATTGAAGATATTTAAGCAACAACATCATAGACAATTCTGAAATAGAAAAGCAATGAAGTTATATTTTGAATCTGGCCCACTCCTCAGACATCTTCCTTCGTTGTGATGAATTGCTTAGAAAGTCCTTGTTGTTCCTCTTTGATATCTGCCTTCCATCATATCAACCCTCTTTCTTTCAATCAAATCTGAACCTCAACTGTAGACAGGAATTTTTTTTTTTTAAAGATTTTATTTTTTTTCCTTTTTCTCCCCAACGCCCCCCCGTGCATGGTTGTATATTCTTCGTTGTGGGTCCTTCTAGTTGTGGCATGTGGGACGCTGCCCCAGCGTGGTTCGATGAGCAGTGCCATGTCCGCGCCCAGGACTCGAACCAATGAAACACTGGGTCGCCTGCAGCGGAGCGCGCGAACCCAACCACTCGGCCATGGGGCCAGCCCTAGGAATTTTTTCTTTTCCATGAAAGCCCTGGAAAAATTTGTATCAAGGAACATGCTTGGACATCTGTTTAAGTGTCACTAAGTGAATATTAAGTGACCATTCCATGACAGGGAGGATTTATCTGCCCAAAGCAAAGAGAAAATCTCATAGAGTGTTGCTTACTGCCACAGGAGAGCCTAGTCAAGTTTTAGCTCTGGCTCCATAAAACTATTAATAAACCTTAAGAATCAAGAGGCAATACAGGAAAACGCAAAACAATTCTACTACCATCATGAACCAGGATCCTGTAAGCATTGCTTGGTCTTCTGCTTTGGGAAATACTCCACCACCATTTGTCATCCAATATCTCCTACTTACTGGCCAAAAGGCTCCCCCAAACCAGATGCAGAAATCTTGATTATTTAAAAGGATATGCGTCTGTGTTTGTGATTTTTTTCCATTTATAAGATAGGCTTCAGACTTTCTCACAATTACTCCTGTGAAAAATGTAGTCAATTTCCTATCTTAATGGACATAAATGCACAGCATCATGCTCATCATTCATACTGAATTGTTATGTGTTAGCTTCAAAAAAGAACAGATTCTCATTTCAATGAGCAAAGGGATTTCCACGTGTATATAAGGTGATAGATGATAGTCTAAAGGAAGGCTCATGTGAATTTACTTACATGGATATTTTTCTCTGTAGATATAATTAAGCTTTTAAAAAGAAATATTTTCCTTAATGTATCTATCAGCAAAATGTTAATGTACCACCCAAGATATTTTGCTTGTTACTACATACACAATTTAGGTTAAAGGAGGAAAGAGCAACAGATTAATATTGAAAATGTAAGAATCAGTTAAAGTAGAGATGTTGAAGATTACCTATGCAAATATATGATATAGATACACTTATAGCTATTAGGGTCTATTTTTCTGACTTCCACAGCCTACAAATCACTATACCTAGTTTGGGTTTTGCTCTTTTATTTTTCTCATCTATTCTACTTCTCCTTCCCACTTTGAATTGAAATTTGGAAAACTTAACATAGGAAGAGATTGCCAGATAAGGTTAAGAGTGAAGCAGCTGTCACTTGGAGCTTTCCTCAGCAGAATGTTTTACTAGACCTTGACAGTTAGATGATGATTGCAGCACCTTACATTTACCGCCTGTCCATCTGTGATCACAAACACAATTTACAGGGTTGTTTATCACTAAGTGATCAATCTAATAATTCAATGTAGTTCTTAAGGTGACCGAAAAAAACCAGACTATACTCAATTTCTTTTTCCTGATTGTCCCATAACATAATAAAACAAGTTGTTATGTATAATCAAGTAATAAAAAGATTGTCCAAACACTATCAGTGATGTTCTCTGAAAGCATGTCTCCACTGTAAATAAACTCTGCTGTCACTTGCTGTGTAAGAACAAAAAAAAGAATACAATATATGCTTCCATTTAACTGATTATCATCCTATATCTGAGATTGTGGTTTCCAACATTTTTTATTTCATGCAAATACCCTTCTTATAACTGTCACCTCTTTCATGCTTGATAGCTGAATCTCCTGCTGAGCTCTTTTATCTCCGCTGATCAAATACAGATTCTCATTTTGTTGTGTGGTTCCATGTGTCTTTTTTTGTATTGTAGTATGAAGCACCTAAATACTCTTTTCATCTGCTTGAATTTTCTGATAATTATTATAAATATTTGGACTTTGTTCTAAAACGTGAAAGTTTCCTTTTAAAACCCAACAGAAAATCTGTCAGAATATCTTATTGGACTCCTTCCCCACCAAAAAAAGAGGTCATAATTGCATCAAGAAAAAATAAACATATGGGTTAATTGCCCTATTTTGTTAAAATCCCTAGAAGTTTGCATTTGTTGTGTACAAACTGAAGAGCTGTGATAACACATGAGCTTCATCACTATTGAAACTATCTTTTTATTTTCCCTCTTTTTATGAGGTGCTAAAACTACATTACTAAAGGTTCCCAGGCATATGCATAGAAAATAATATAGAAATAATGAGTATGTGTATAACAAATGTGTAACTAGTACATTGAGCAAATATAACTTGTTGAGTGTAATCAGAAACAACTTAATCCCACTACCTCATTAACATTTATTCATGAGAAGGAAGTTTTTTCTTTATTATGGGTAAACATTTGGGAAATCTCATGACATTTCTCATAGAAAGTCCTTCAGTCACTTTTAGTGGCAAAATCAATAATTTTATATTGTCCCCCAGGGAGACAGAAATATGGAATGGGAGGAAATGCAGGAGAACTCTCGTTGTTACATTTGAATTAGAATATCAGTAAGAACTCATGATTTCTTAAAAACTATAGATTTTTGTCAGCATCCATTAAAAGTTCCTAGAAGAAAACCACCCCAGTAGTAATGAGCACTCCTAGCACCCAGATCTTGGCTCCTAAATACCATTCTCCATAAGGGAAATGGAGCTCCTTGGAAGAATAACCCATTCTAGGTCTGCAGCAAGCAAAGCATAGGATAAGGCTAAATAAGAACATAGTGTTGTGCTAGAAAGCAAGGAAGTATTCAAAGAATGATGGGGCATGTCACAAAAGGGTTCCTGCTGGCTGTATTTTGAGCAATTTGAGCATGGTTATATAACATATTAAGTAAAAGAGAATCATGAGTCCATAATGATACTCAAAAAGAGGGAGGGAAGGAAAGCTTTTCTTTACAGATAATGACAACTAATAAGTGTAGAAGGAATGACAGAATTAGAAAGTCACCATTTTATATCTACCCGTATAATAATTGATCCATGCAGGGACCATCAATGAAAATAAGGCTATTGGAGAATAGGATATATACAGAGTTTCAAAGTATCACTCTGCATATTAACTCTTAATTTACAAAGAGGAAAATGTACCTTCAAAATGGACAGATCTAGTATTGATCACTTTACACAGATTAAACATTTTGAGGAATATTCCTAATCATGAGATTACTGAATTCAATAGCTAGAGGAATTTTTCTTTTTAATAAATGATAACTTTCTAAAAGAAAGCAATATTGCTTAGAGATCACATTTGTGGTTTTAACTTACAGATGAAAGCAAGGGAATAATAAACACAAATTTAGAATAGTGGTTCTTCTGGGGGAAAGATGGGTGTGGTGATGCAGAGGGCACATAGATAGCTTTAAAAGCACTGATAGTATTTAATCTTTAAACTGAGTAGTGTACACATGGGTAGTGTTCATTTTGTTCTTATTTTTTAACTTTACACATGCATTATATATATTTTCTATTGTATGCATGACACATTTCAGAATAAAAATAAAGATTGGGCAAATACTAGCAGACAAACTCACAAAAATAGAAGAGATGATAATTTTAAAGACAAATTCAAAGAAATTGCATCCTCTTTGCAAGCGTCATGAAAATTTATAAAAATTTGGTATTTTATTATCTATATTTATTTTATATATTCATATTTATAACATTTACTTTTTATAAACTCAGTAAGAGAACCTATATACACAAGTATTTTATATGTAATTTGATAATTATAGTACCAAAACAAGGAACCAAAACAAGCTTCAATAAATCCCTCAAAATCAAATTAAAATTTTACAATTTATTATCTCTGATGAGACAATAAATCTAGATATTAGTAATAATGTAAGCGATGAAATATATAATTATTTAGAAGGAATCATCATCACATGACTGTTTAAAATAAGGATTGGGTGAAAGAAAATATCAAAACATAATATACACAGCGTTTACAAAATAGCAGCAAGGAGAGCTCAACCTATTAAAAACTTAGGCAATATTGCCAAAACTTCATTTAGACAAAACTCATAGTCTTAAAAGCATTCATTATTAAACAAAAGCTAATGGAAAAAAACATGAATTGGTTTATAAACAAGAAAATAGAAAAAGGACAATGAAATATTCAAAGAAAAGCAAGGAGAAAGTAATGGCAAACCTAAAAGCAGAAATAAATTCCTTAGACAAAGTGAAAACCATAGAATTAAGATTTTAATTTAGTCCAAGAACTAGTTCGCGGGGGGAAAAAAAAAGAAACTTTCACTAAATCTGAGAAGTGTAATTTGAAAAATTACTAAGCACAAGAAAAGAAAGTTAGAAGTAATAAAGACAACATAATAAGAGATGTAAATTATTAATGATAAGGTAAGGCTATGTACAATTTAATAATTTGATAATCTCAGAGTAGTGGACAGTTTTCAAGATTAATTAATGAAACAGAAAGACCTGCATGAACCAATGACTGTAGGAGAAACTACCAAATTTCCCTCCAGGAGGTTCTATCAGTATACACGCTCTTAAACAACAAATTAAACTGCTCATTTCTTCCTATATTTGGCAACACTAGATATAAGGAATATTTTTCATTTTTTTCAAACTAAAGGAACAATTCTCTCTTATTATTTGTATTTGGTTTTCCTTTTTGCCAGTGAGGTTTATTTTCTTCCTGTATTTATTTTAGCATTTTGAGTTTCTTTGCCTCTGAACTGCGTGCCCATACCCTCTACTCAATAAAATAACTGCAGTTTTTCTTATTAATTTGTAATAGTCGTTGCATACTAAAGACATTACATTTTTGTTTTCTTCCTCCCCCAAATTTGTCATGTGTTTTTTTCACTTTAATTATGGTATTTTGCCATGCAGACCCTTTTAGTTTTTATTTAGTTGAACTTACAATTATTTTTCTTTATGGTTTCTGGGGTGTGTCATGTTTAAAAAGGCTTTCCCACTTCAAGACTAAACACAAACTCACTTACTTTTTAATCTAGCATTTAAAAAAATCTAAATATTTTATCTATCCAGAATTTCATGTCAAATACAAAGTTAGATATTTTTTCCCAAATGACTAATTTTCCCAGTACCATTTATTAAATGCGGTATTTTTCTGGTACTGATTTGAAATTGCCACCTTTCTCATGCACTAATTTCCATACATATTTGTATTAACTTCTGGACTCTCTCTTCTTTTCCATTACATAGCTATTCTTTTGCCAATATCAAACTTTTAATCTCTTCAGTTTTATAAAACAGTTAGTGACAGTCTATCACATATTCGTAATTTTCCTTGGTATTTTCACATGTTTATTAATACAGATAGACAGTATCATTTTGTAAAGTTTTTAAAAAGCTATTGGCGTCTTTATTGTAATTCTGTTGGATTTATAGAGTAATTTTCATAAAATTATTTCCCCAATATTGCTAAGAACAAGGCGTGTGTTGCCATTAAGAATATAAACTTTAAAAAAGCTACCAACATGGTAAATAATGGTGAAACAATATAAAGAACAAGAGAATATATCAAAGTATCACCATTACTATTTAAAACTCTTCTGGGTATTCTAACCAATATATTAAACATGGAGGGGAAACAAGAGGTATAACTTCTGAAAAGAAAGAAAGAGACAAAAAAGCACTAATATCTTTAGATGGTATGATATGGACCTGAAAACTCCAAGGGATTCAACTATTAAAACTCAGAGTTATGAGTTTAGGAAAAGCAGAGTAGAAAATAAACATACAAAATTCAATAGCTTTTGCTTATAGAAGCAATAACTCATTAAAAGAGATGATGAGGAGAAAAGAATCCATTTAGAATAACAAGAAAAGATCATAAAATGCCAAAGAATAACACTAGAAGAAATTTGTACAATTTCTAGAGAGAGTAGACTCCCTGGGTTCAAATCGTGGCACTGTTACTTACTAGGGCTGTGACATGGCCATATTAAGTCTATGACCCCATTTTTCTCACCTGCAAGATGAGAAGAATCATAGTGTCTATCTTATAGGGTTACTGTGAGGATTATATGAATTAATATACGTAAAACACTTCAAAAATGCCTGGCAAATGCTAAGCACTACAATACTTATAGGCTTGTGCAAAGTTACAAACCTTACTGAAGGAATATTGAAAGGAACAAGGAGAGATAATTGAGGGGGTTGTGTCACGTTTGATATGCTGGATATTTCCTGCTTATCTTTCCAGATCCAATCTCTACTCTTCACCTTGCTCTGTGCTCCAGGAGGCTGACCTAAATGGGTGTCAATGGGCTTCCACTCCCTCTGGTGTCCAGTAGGGTTTAGCCTATGGAAGACTCCAGAAGGAGGTCAGAGGGAAAGAAGAGAGTGAGGTAGGTTAGGGTGTTGACTCCCCTTGCTCCTTCTCTGCAGAGACATAGGGGGGGTGGTTGTGGCCCTTTACCAAAGGTCACCGTTCCTGTCAGGCAGCCCATTCTACACAGCCAGCTCTGTCTCAGGGTTCCTGTAACTTGCATATTCAGGCCTGGTGTGCTAATGAAGTCCATTGCCACTAGCCCTGGGTTTCTGCAAGAATTCTTATGGCTTCCTTACATCCTGTCCACATCTTGTAAAATAGTCCCTTTATTCAACTCCCATAGAATTATATTAATTTAAGTGTGCCATCTGTTTGCTACTGAGACCTGGCTGATACTCTTGATGTTAAAATGCACTATAAAGCCACACTAATTATTTCAAAATGGATCATTTCTATTCTTTATAATTTACTTAATTTTCTAAAGTCTCTGCAACCAGCATATATTCCTTTTATAATCACGAAACGTATATAGAAAAAGAATTATTAATAAAAATGTGAAGCATCAGCTGATATTCATTAAACATCAAACAAATCAGAAAGAAAAATTCCAGTGGTAAGGTTGTGAATGAATATTCAGAATGGTCCTCCAATGTGACTTTAACTTCCTAGAGAGCTATTTGCAATGACGTACCGAAATTAAAATAAGCACACTTTTAACCCAGTAAAACTCATTTTGAAACTGTATTTCAAAGAAATAATTTAAATAAAAGATGCACATAAACAACATTGTGCCTCAACTATACATTTCAGCTAAAGCTAGAAATAGTCTAAATGCTGTGCTAGATGTAATAGAAGATTATTATATTTTAATGGAGTAGTACATTATATTGACATCAGGAATAATGCATTTAAGGACTGAGTATAAATAGATAAAGGTCTGTACACATTGATGCTAGGTAAAAAAGAAAGTAGAACTTAGAGTGATATATGCATACAGAGAGCAAAAATACAAAATATAAATAGTAGAGTACACGTAGCCAAAAAGTCAATTAGTACATCAGAAGAAAATTAGACCAATATCCCTTATGAATATTGGTGCAACAAATCTTCAACAAAATAACAAAATACCAGCAAACCGAATCCAACAGAATATTAAAAGGATTATTCACCATCACCAAGTGAGATTTATACCAAGAATGCAAGGGCGGTTCAACATAAGAAAATTAATCAATGTGATACAGCACATTAATAGAACAAAGAGAAAAAAAAGCACACACAATCATCTCAGATGCAGCAAAGGCATTTGACAATACCCAGCACCCTTTCGTAATAAAAACACTCAATAAACTAGAGATAGAAGGGAACTTCCTCAACGTGATAATAGGCATTTGGGAAAAACCCACAACTAATATCATATTCAATGGTGACAGACAGAAAACTTTGCCCATAGGATCAGGAATAAGACAAGAATGCTCACTTTCACCACTGCTATTTAACGGTGTACCAGAAGTTCTAGCCAAGGCAATTAGACAATAAAAAGAAATAAAAGGCCTTCAAATTGGAAAGGGAGAAGTAAAACTATCTCAATTTGCAGGTTACATGATCTTACATACAGAAAATCTCAAAGACTCCACAAGAAAGTTACTACAGCTAATAAATGAATCAATAAAGTTGCAGGACACAAGATCAACACATAAAAATCAGTTACATTTCTACACACATCCAATGAACAATTGAAAAAGGTAATTAAGAAAGCATTTCCATTTACAGTAGCATCTAAAAGAATAAAATACTTAAGTTTAACGAAGGAGGTGAAAGACTTATACAATGAAAACTACAAAATATTGCTGAAAGAAATTTAAAAATAACTAAACAAATGGAAAGATACCTCATTTTTATGGCTAGGAAAGCTTAAAATTGTCAAAATGTCAATAATACCTAAATTGATCTACAGATTCAATGCAATCTCTGTCAAAATTTTGTCTTTTCTTTCTTATTTATTTATTTATTTTTTGAGGAAGATTAGCCCTGGGCTAACATCTGCTGCCAATCCTCCTCTTTTTGCTGAGGAAGAATGGCCCTGAGATAACATCCGTGCCTATCTTCCTCTCTTTTCTGTGGGACGCCTGGCAAAGTATGACTTGACAAGCAGTGCATCAGTCCACACCCGGCGTTCCCAACTGGCAAACCCAGGGTCACTGAAGCAGAATGTGGGAACTTAACCGCTGTACCACCAGGCGGGCCCCCTCTAACAGTCTTTTTGAGAAACAGAAAAGATCATCCTCAAATTCATATGGAATTGGAAAGGGCCTCAAATAACCAAAATGATATTGATAAAGAAGAATAAAGTCAGAGGATTCACACTTCCTGATTTCTAAACTTACTACAAAGTTATAGTAATCAAAACAGGGTGGTATTGGCATAAGGATAGACATAGACCAATGGAATAGAATTAAAAGTCCAGAAATAAATCCATAAATTTATGGTCAATTGATTTTTTACAAGGGTTCCAAATCTATTTATTGAGCAAAGAACAATCTTGTCAGCAAATAGTGCTGGGATAACTGGATTCCCACATGCAAAAGAATAAAGTTGGACCCTTACCTCATGCCATACACAAAAATTAACTCAAAACAGATCAACGACCTAAATATAAGAGCCAAAACCATAAAATTTTTGGAAGAAAATAAAGTTAAATCTTCATTACTTTGAACTTGGCAATGGCTTCTTAGATGTGATACCAAAAAAATGAGCAGCAAAAGAAAAAACAGATAAATTGTACATGATCAAAATTAAAAAAGTTTGTCCACCAAAAGACATCATGAAAGCAGAAAACAATCACTGGAATGAACATAATATTTGCAAATCATATATCTGATAAGGGTTTAATATGCAGAAAATATTTCAAAACTCCTAAACCTCAACAGCAAAAAGACAATGCAGTTCAGAAAAGTGGGCACAGGATTTGAATAGACATTTCTCCAATGAAAATATACAAAGGGCTAATAAGTACGTGTAAAGATGCTCAATATCCTTAGCCATTAGAAAAATCTGAGTCAAAACCACAATGAAATACCACTTCACACCTACTAGGATGGCTATATTTAAAAAAGAAAAAAAGAAAGAGAAAAGAAAAGGAAAATAAGTATTGGTGAGAATGTGGAGAAATTCTAATCCTCAAACATTACTGTTGGGAATGTAAAATAATGCAGCCACTGTGGAAAACAGTTTGGCAGTTTCTCAAAAAGTGAAACATAGAATGACGGTATAACCCAGCAATTCCACTCCTAGATGTATATCCATAGAAGTGAAACCAAAGATTTGAACAGAAATTTGTACATCCATGTTCATTGCAGCATTACTCACATGGCCAAAAGGTGGAAACATCCCTAGTGTCCATCAGTAGATGAATAAGTAAATAAAATTTGGTCTATACATACAGTGGAATATTATTCAGCCATCAACAGTAATAAAGTTTTTTTTAAGATTGGCATCTGAGATAACAACTGTTGCCAATCTTTTCTTTTTTTCTGATTTTTCTCCCCAAATCTCCCCAGTACATAGCTGTATATTTTAGTTGTGGGTCCTTCTAGCTGCGGCATGTGGGACGCCACCTCAGCATGGCCTGACCAGCTGTGCCATGTCTGCACCCAGGATCAGAACCAGCGAAACCCTGGGCTGCTGAAGCAGAGTGCGCAGACTTAACCACTCAGCCACGGGGCCGGCCCCTGCAGTAATAAAATTTTGATACATGCTACAACATGGGTAAATCTTGAAACGTTATGCTAAGTGAAATAAGCCTGACACAGAAAGACAATTATTGTATGATTGTACTTACATGAATTATGTAGAATAGGCAAATTCATTAATGACAGAAAGTAGATAGAGGTTATCAGGGACTAGGAGGAGGAGGGAAGGGAGAGTTATTGATTACTGGTTTCAGAGCATTTATTTAGGTTGATGGAAAAGCTTTGGAAACAGATGGGGTGAGGGTTGCACAACAGTGTGAATAGAATCGATGTCACTATATTATACACTTAAACATGGTTAAAATAGCATATTTTATGTTATATATATTTCATCATAGTAAAAAAAGAGTCAATTGACAATTTAAGGAATGCTTTTATTTTTATTGCTATTGCTATTAAAATATTGCTAATTATTTCATTTTTAAATTAATAGACTATTTTTTGGGCAGTTTTAGGTTTACAAAATAATTGAGCAAAACTTACAGAGAGTATCCCCCCTCCCACTAGTTTTCATTGTGTATGATCTGAGGAAGTGATTTCATTTCTCTGAACTGGTTTTTCAACTCTGAAATATGGATCGGTCTGACTTAACAGAGTTGCAAGGAGAAAATGAGATCACATGTTAAGTTCTTAGCCCAGTGTGTGGTCCACAAAGAGCGCTCACTTATTGTTAACCCCTTTTGCTTCTTTGTAGTGTGCCTCCCTAGGGATTGAATCTTTCTTGTGCCATTCAGATCTATAACACAGCCACCCATTTGACTCTAAATTTTGCACTGTCAAAGAAACTCAAGCTATGGGACCCTCCTTTCAGACTACACCTCCTTGGATACTAATTTCAATCCATTTAAAGTGTGAATTTAGCACTCCACTTTGAATGCTATGATCTTATTATTTTTTTTTCTTACACCAACTCTTGGGATGACTTGAGAGTTTGCTTTTGAAAGTTTTTTTTTTTTTTTTTTTTTGGTGAGGAAGATTGGCCCTGAGCTAACATCTGTTACCAATCTTCCTCTTTTTTTTTTTCTCCCCAAAGCCCTAGTACCTAGTTTTATATCCTAGTTATAGGTCATTCTAGTTCTTTTATGTGGGATGCCACCACAGCATGGCCTGATGAGCAGTGCTAGGTCCGTGCCTAGGGTCCAAATCGGTGAACCTCATGCTGCTAAAGTGGAGCACATGAACTTAACCACTCAACTGCAGGGCCAGTCCCTGAATGCTATGATCTTAAGTCAACAGTGAGCCTTCTATGAAGACACCTGAATTCCGGTCTCCTCCTCCTCTGTTACTGACCATCCCTGGAGTTCCCAAAATGTGGTCAATTCTTTCTGTGTACTCACAATCTGGCATTTTGCTAAGTGTGATTTTTAAAGAGAAACATTATTTTTCTGCTGGTATTACACACATTGTTTTGTCTGACTAGAATTCTTTCCCTTGGGAAATAGTCTATTTCCCACTCCATGTAATTCGAATAGGACTGTCACTAACAGAACTCTGCTCCCCTGGCCGTAGGATAAGGATGTGACCCAAGATAGCCTTATCAGACTTTCCTTCCTGAAAATTTGGTTTTTGAGTGGTGATACATAAAAATTAAGGCAATTGGACCTAAGAGATCAGATGGAAGTACCCTGGAAAGATGATGCTAGAATAACTAAAACCAAGCTATTTTCAACTGCTCTGGTTTTTTTCCTCCATGAAGCCTGGTTTCTCTATTCTTCCTTTGCTTTTGTGAGGGACACTGTATCCATCCAATAAATCTCTTTTTCTTTCTTGGTGCAGTCAGAATTGTTTTTTAATACTTTCAAACTTTATTTTTCAAAGTCTGCTGGTTAACATGCTTATTATGAAAAGCATTAACAATTGTAAAAATCTTGGAAAATATTGATTAGTATAATATTGAAAATCACATACGTTTCCACTATCTTAGGGAGAACTACTGCTAACATTTTGCATTGCAGTGTCTATTGCTTTATTTTACTTAATATTATGTCACAAGAATTTTCCATGACATTTCTCTTCATAAATACGACGTCAAAGCTTGCGTATTTTCCATTTTATGAATATGCCATCATTTATTTAGTTTTTTCATTATCGTTGGATATGTGGGTTATTTCCAGTCTTTTGCTATTATAAACAATGCTGCAATGAAATCAGCACACATAAAGTTTGGTTTTCGATGTGAATTATCTTTTTGTACTGTTGATTGATCCCAAACCCTTCTAGAACTCCTTTATATCTAGTTGCCTTCCATCTAGAAGTGGTCTTGTAACCCCTACTTCTCAACAGTGAAATAAGCAGAAAATATTGGGTGAGACTCCTGTGAACGAATTTTGAAAAGGTCAGAGTTCTTCTGGCATTCCCTTTCTTCCCCAAAACAGGCAAACAAGGATCGTGATGATGATAGTGATGATGATGATGATGATAGAAGGGTGAAAGTCCTTCTGCTATTTCCACTGTGCTGGAAGCACTCTCACTATGCTGGCCTCTGCATGAATTCTCCCCACTACCTTCTTCTTTCTCCCTGAAGAAGTCTTAGGCTATCTGGTCTTCTTCAGAAAGTCCCTGATCTCACCTCTAGGTTACGGAGTCAATGATTTCACTAGACACATCTTACTTTCCTGCCATCCACAACACACCTGTTTCACATCCTCAGCGTCCTGAGTGTGGCCAGCACAATAGAGGAAGGAAAGGTTAGAATGTGAAAAGAATCAGTGTAGCATAGTGGTTCACAGCACCTCCTTGGGATCCAGGTGGGTTTTTATCCTAGTCTGTCATCAGCAATTTTCCTCAGTCTCTGTTCCTCAGTTTCCTCATTTGCAAAATGGGGAAAATAATAGTAGTTACCTCATAGGGTTGTTAAGAGATTAAACAAGTTAATATTTGTAAAGCATATATATTAAGTGCTATATGAATGTCTGTAAAATCTTACATCTCTTCCTTTGTGATCTACCACCCCCCCACAAAAAGTAATACTAATAATAATGAAAAATTTCAAAAGCAACAGCACCACTGTGTTAAAGTCTAGTGTTTACCTATTAACTACTTGAAACGTCTTGAATTCATTCATTCAATAAACTTTTACTGATGGGTGCCTATTATGCATAAGACATAGGGAAAGTACAAAGAACAAAGATAATATTTAGCTTTAATAGCTTCTGCCTGGATACTTTGAAAAATTTCCAAGACCTGACTAGTAAGGCTCATAGTTATGAAGATCACCTACCTTCTCAGTGAACATATATACCTAGCTTTACAAGTAATTAATAAAATTATCTAAATATACAACACAGAAAGCATTTCTCATCAGCAATGAGTAGCACCTAAAATATTTATATGCTGTAATTATTTTACCTGTGGAATAGAAAAAATATGGACAATTTAAAAGTCTCCTATGTTTAAAATTATCTTTGTTTATGCTGAGGGAATTACATATTTAAAATAATCAATATACTTTCAGAAGTTCAAAAGTAAATGTGCAAATAAAGAGACCAAGAATAAAAAAAAAAATGTGTTGTCGTTAGTTGTACATCTTCTTTGTGAATGCTCCTCAGACTTGAAATATAAAAAATCTTCCCAAAAGCACAATTTTAATATAAAGCTCTTTGGAGTAATCTAAGCCCAATTGATGTGTCTCTTCTTTCATTCCAAACACAGAGTTACAAGATACTTACATCCTGAAATCATCTTTCACCAAACTGACAGATTTAATGGATCACATATTCTAAATGTAAGTCTAAATGACTTATTTTGTCTTGTATTTTCTTTGGGATTTGGAAAACAAACATACATGTAACTAGATACACTTTTCATTTTCAGGGCATAACAGGTCAATTGCCAACATTTCTTGCAGGAAGAAATTGACAAGCTCACAAACCATTTAAGACTGTATTTTAAAAAGTATTCGCCCTCTTTTCCACATTCATTTTGTTGGCCTTGTTCCTGCTTCTCACTTGCTTTCAGATTTTCTAGAAACTAAATTAACATGTGAAATTTCGCTGGTTAACTGAAAATCTGTAAAGCCACAAAACTGAAGAGATGTCCCTTGTCAATAATAAATCTTTATAACTTTAGCAATACCAGATGCTTTTCCCATTCACCTTGCTGATAGCAAAGAATATTTATGAAAGATTTCTTAGACTGTGAAACCGTTAACACATCAATCCCATTCAATATGGTTAGCATCCCAGGGAGAGTCAACTGTTTCCAGGCATGCTGTTTCTAAAATCAGAGCAAAAGCCCCTTGGAATAGTTTATTTGGTTTCTCCCACTTTTTATGGTAAAAAAAGATGATAACTAGTAAAAACAAGCAAATAAACACAATCACTGTCCAGATGACATTTCATATAAGCCCTTATTGTGTTTCTCCTCTTCAGAACAGAGACAGTATAATTACAATAAAAATGAAGTCCTATTCATAAATTTCTGAAGAGTCAGAGTAACAAAGAGAAACTACAGTTTAATAATAATAATAGGAATTGGCTGGTTTAAGCATTTTCTAGTATGAATGCATTTGGCTTAGTAGCAAAATATTTTGACCTCTTCAAAAAATTGAATCTTATCACTTTCAAAAGTTTTTTAGAAAATAAGCAGGTTTTTTATAAGAAGGAAGCTTATACCTGTCTTATTTACTTTTTAATTCATCTGTGGTAGATGAATAAACACAGAAAGGACCCAATCATCTTATGTTCAGATGTCAATCATGAGAGAGTAAGAGTTTGGAGATTCTAAATACTGGAGGCCAAAAAAGGTCATTACTTCAGCAGGATTACTAAAAATGCCAATAGTTCTCAGATCATCTCTGCAATACTTATATGCATTATGTGTCCTAGACCAGTAGATCTCAAAGTTCAGGCCCTGGACCAGCAGCACAGGCATCATCGGAAACTGGTTAGGAATGCAAATTCTTAAGGCCCATCTCAGCAGGACTGAATCAGAAACTCTGTGGGTCGGGCCCAGAACTCTGTGTTTTAGCCTGCTCTCCAGGTGATTCTGATGCACCCTAAAGTTTGGGAATTGTTCTAGAATGTTACATTTGATTTTCAGCAGTTGTAAACTTCATCCATCATGGCATGAGCCTTTTATAAATGTTGCCCTCTATTGTATGGATACTACAATAGCTTTATTAATGAAGTGTAAAGAAAAATACAAACTTCAGGTTTAAGTGTATCATAATATAGGAACTTCATTATGCCTTTTCTCTTTACCAATTTGATTCTTTCCCCTCTCTTTCCCTCCTGCCTATAAGCAGGAGATTATGTCATTCCTCTCATGAAAGCCCACTAATGGCTGCCTATCTCACTCAATGTGAAAGTCAAGGTGCTTATAATGGCCTACAGGCTATGCAGAGGATGCTGCCCACTCCCCATTATTTCTCTGACCTCGTCCCTTTCTGCAGCTGCACTCATTCCCTCAATTTCAGTCACACTAGCCTTCTTCCAGCTCCTCACATTTGCCAGACATATACCCATCTTAGAGAATTTGCATCTGCTGTTCCCTCTGCCTTTCAACACGCTCCCCTCAGATAGCTGTGTGGTTGATTTTATGTTTTTCACCTCCTTAGGACTTCACTGAAATATTACCTTCTTGATGAGTCCTTCTCTGGCCACCCTATCTAGAATTGCAATGTCCTCTACATTCTTTTGTCCCGCTTTCTTGCTATATTTGCCTCATTGACATTATATCTATTCTTGGAATATATTCTATCTGTTTACATCTTTCTTGGCAGTCTCTCCTCACAAGAAAGCAGGCTCGTGAAAGCCATGATTTCCATGTGTTTTATTCCCTGCTGATTTCCAAGTCGCTAAAAGAGTGGCTGACACATAGTTGGTGTTTAATAAATATTTGGAAAAAGAAGGAAGGAAGGAAAACTTGTTCAAAGTTGTCTGAACAAGTCCAGCAGTTGTTCAAAGTTACTTTCGACTCGGCCCAGGTATATCTTCTAGATAATACTGAAATTCTCTTTCTGCCTAAACATCTCAAATACATGGTGATATTTGTTATCTTTACTTATCTATCAAATAATTTCTTTCTAATCTCCCTACAATCTTGAATTCCATCCTTACGTCTCAACTGCAACTAAATGTCATCTTGTCTAATAGTAAGATCATGATCTATGCTTTCCTTTTGTTTGCTTCTTCCCAAGATAAGTTTTTCCATCCTTTTCTTTTTAATATATCTAAATCACTTTGATGCATTTTTCTTGTTTAAAAGTTGAGTTGAGATTGTCTTCCAGATAAAATCAGAAATCATTTCAATTTTAATTTGTAAATTTAGCCAATTTATATTTAGTGATATAACAGATATATTTTAATGTCATTGTATTTTATATCTGTTTTGTTTTTTAAAATAAAGTCTTTCACAATGTGGTCTGCTTGCTTTGCTTTATTTTTTTATGGATCCTTTGACACTTAAAAAAGTTTGTATTTTTGTTCAAGTAATTGTAGTTTTAATGACTTTACATGATACCTTGGTCCTCTACTTCTTTAAACTGTATCTGTTAGTTTCCTACTGGAAGCAATGATAAAATTATTATATCTCCCATTCCTCAACATCTCCTCCTCATTCTCTCACTAGTCAATTTTAGTCAGCAGTATTATTTTACTTAGTGTTAATTTATATAGTGTTTGATATGCTTATACTCTGATGGGTGGCATATCAAGGGGGAACAGTGGGAGAGATCCATCCTAGGTATAGCAATGAGGAGGTACACTGTCTATAAGGAATTTAAAAACAATAACAAAACCAACTGAACATATCTGCTTTTTATTATTACCATGCACCAGTAATTCTAAACTATGTCAGTGATAAAATACTCTTTCCTGCAGAGGCATAAATGAACTATCCCTACCATTCACACACATGCCCCTTGGTACACAGCTGTGTTCTATTACTTGCTTTGCAATTTTTTTTTAAAGATTTTATTTTTCCTTTTTCTTCCCAAAGCCCCCCCAGTACATAGTTGTGTATTTTTAGTTGTGGGTCTTTCTAGTTGTGGCACGTGGGATGCTGTGTCAGCATGGCTTGATGAGCGGTGCCATGTCCGCACCCAGGATCCAAACCGGCGAAACTCTGGGCCACTGAAATGGAGCACATGAACCCAACCACTTGGCCACGGGGCTGGACCGTGCAATTTTTAAATGATACTCGTTGACTCCCAGTTGTTACAGATCAGGCAATCAGTGAACCAGTTCTGCCTTCTGCCTCTATTTTCTTTCCCTGTTCTCCTGATTCCTTTTAGTTCTATTATTTTATCATCATTAGGACATATGTAGTTTTCATTGTGTTCTTTCTCTGTAATCTGCCCTATGGTTTTAGTCTTAAGGTACACAGTTAAATATTTTCCATGCTTACTGACTGTCCTTTGTTGTAGTTTCTCCAGTTATCTCTTGGTTGACTCAAGGTTGTTATCTTGTAAGTTCCTTAAGAAAAGCTCATATATATTATTTCCTTACCTCTTCCATAATTGATACTTTTTGTCTGTAGCATTCACATTTGAAGAGCAATTTGAACAGACTTAAGATTCCTGACTTACTCTTTCCTTTAGGGATAACAGATTTAGACCATAAAGAACTTCAGGTGTTGTAAATAACTATGTATGAAATGTTTAATGACATAAAAGATCATATACAAATGAGCAAGCAATAAAAGACTATCAAAAATGACCAGTGACATTTGATAAATTACCAAATGTAACATTTAGAAATGGCAAAATAGTTAATTAAAACCTCACTGGATAGGTTTTAGAGCAGATTATAAACAGCTGAAGAGAAAAAATAGTGACTGAGATGATGGTACCCAGAGTGAGCCTAGAGAGACAAAGAGATTTTAGAGACATGTATGATAAAATGAGAAAGTCGAATGTAAGTAACTATACCAGAAAAAAATAATATAGAGAATAGAGAAGAACTTTATTTTAAGAGAAAATATTCCAGAACTGATTAAAAAAAAAGCAAAACAGGGGCCAGCCTGGTGGCACAGTGGTTAAGTTTGCACATTCTGCTTCGGTGGCCCAGGGTTCGCCGGTTTGGATCCCGGGTGCAGACATGGCATCACTTGGCAAGCCATGCTGTGGTAGGTATCCCACATACAAAGTAGATGAAGATGGGCACGAATGTTAGCTCAGGGTCAGTCTTCCTCAGCAAAAAGAGGAGGATTGGCAGCAAATGTTAGCTCAGGGCTAATCTTCCTGAAAAAATAAATAAGTAAATAAAAATAAAAAAACATTAAAAAATAAAAGCAAAACAAATCTACAGATACAAGATCCAATAGATACCAGGCATGATTTAAAAAATAATCCACACTTAGGGTTATCTAACACACCTGCACAATATCAACAGCAAAAAGATTTTACAAAAATCCAAAGGAAGAACAGTCACCTACAATTAGAATACAGTCATGTGCCACATATTAATATTTTGATCAATGACAGACCACATATCTTATGGAATTGTGGTCACATAAAATTAGTACCATATAGCCTAGGTGTGTGGTAGGTTATATCATCTAGGTTTGTGTAGGTATACTCTATGATGTTTGCACATGACAAAATCACCTAACGACACATTTTTCAGAATGTATCCCTGTCATTAAGTGATGCATGACCATAATAGCAGACTTATTTTTCAATAACAATATGATCAACCAGTACTTGCTTATTTAAGTATTTATTTATTTTTGCTGAGGAAGATTAGCCCTGAGCTAACATCTGTGCCAATCTTCCTCTATTTTATATGTGGGTTGTCACCACAGCATGACTGACAAGTGGTGTAGGTCCATGCCTGGGATCCAAACGCATGAACCAAGGCCACCAAAGTGGAGCATGCCAAACTTAACCACTACACCATGGGGCCAGCCCTGGACTTCTTAAATATAACAATGAAATCCAGGAGAGTGGAATAATGCCTTAAAACTGCTGAGAGAAAAATCACTGTCTACCCACAGCTGCATACCCAGAAAACTATTTCTCAATAATAAAATGGAAAAACATCATTTTGAAATAAACCAAAAATGAGGGTGTTCATCACCAACAGACTATTGACAAAAGACTTTCTAAAGGATGTCTTTCAGGCATAGGGAAAATAACCACAGAAAAATATGTTTGATAGGAAAAAGTTAATGGAGAGCAGAGAAAATAGTGACATGTAGGTATATAAATAAACATCTTCATGAAATAATAACAGAAATAATATCCAACTTGTGAGGTTAAAGAAAAGGGAATCCAAATAATGAAAAACCATACTGTGGAAATCAGCAGGGAGCAATTAGGGTTAAAGTGTTCTAATGGCCTTGAAACTTTGATATTGGTTTACTTTATTCTTTTTAAAATTCATCAGGAGAGAGAGTATAAAGATTGTAGAAACAAGTTCAAATTCAAATATATCAGTAAGTCACAACAAATGTTACTGAATTAAATTCATTAAAAGACTAAGACTGTCAGAATGGTAAAAAAAAAAACAAACAATACGTATACTATTTATGAGATATGCCTAATACATAAAAACATGGAAATTTTAAAAGTAAAAGGATTGAAAAATACATACCAGATGATACTAACTATATACTAACAAGTATTAAATAAGGTTGGCATGGCTATATTAATACAAGACAAAAGACACATTAAGATAAAATATTATTAGAGGCAAAGAGAGTCACTACATGATGATAAAAGGATTATGCGCATGTTACTGATAACATAGCTTCACGATTTATAAATCAAAAATGGGTTGAACTTCAGGGAGAAATATACAAATCCATCATTATAGTGCAATATTTCAACAGATTTCTCTCAATTGATATGTTAAGGAGACAGAGTTTAATAAAATTGTAAAAGATTTGGATAACAATACATTTTATTTAATGGAAATATTTACATATATATATAATTCTGCACTCAATAGTTAGAGGGTTTGCTTTTTCTTCTTAAGAGCACGTTCATGAAAACTGAATACAGATTAAACATAAAGAAGCTATCAAAAATTTCAGAGAATGGATATCATGCAGGTTAATTTCTGATGAGAATGCAACTAAGTTGGATTAGCAACAACAAAAAGAAGAAAGGGCACTGATCCTTTCAGAAATGAAAAACGATTTCTACGTCAGTCATGGGACAAATAAGAAATTATAATGGAAATTTAAAAATGCTTAGTAATAAATGATAATAAAATTACTACAGACAAAACTTTTGAATACAGCAAAGATGGTAGCTCATTTTCCCAGTCTCTCAAGCTACAATTTTCCAGGCCTTCTTCATTGTTGATTCCTGCCTCCAGGCCATTGCTAGTGCTAATTGCTCTCCCCTACACACCTCCAGAAGGTCATCATTTTCCGTTCAAGTTTTCTAAAGTTCACCTCCAGTTTCACCACATTTGTGAAGCTTTAGCATCCATTCATTCGCTAATTGTTTCCCATATTAGTTTTGCATTCCAAAATAGATGGTAAGGTTTTTGAGTGGGGCAAGGACCTAGTCTTATTCTACTTTGCATTTTCTCATAGCACAATGCTAAGAACCACCCGCCTCCCATCTCCATGCCCATTGGTGCTCAAAAGAGGCTTTTTGAATGATTTGTGAAATGATTGAACACCTTGCAATGAACTAGCACCCAGCGTCGTTTAGAACAGTATAGCGTGGAACTATATTGCTTTGAGATCCCGCTGGCTTTCTATCTTGCTTCATTCCTCTTCAAAACTCAACCTATAACATAGAAAACTATTTGTTCCTTAAATTCGAGGTCTTAATTTGAATATAACATCTGTATTTCTTGCTAAATATATTCTCAACAACTTTAACTTTTTTGAGGGAGGTGAAAACGTGCTTAATATGAATGATGACAAGAAAAATACACCCAGAATCAGAATCAGCAAAACTAAGTCTTTCATCAGTTAACATTATACACATTTTATAATTTCATTCCGTATACTAATAATGGACCAATACATTCGACAGGTGGAAGTGCTTGAGGGCCATTGAGCGCTGAATTTTCCTAAAGTAGTGCAATTACAGAAACACCTGTGTTAAATAACCAAGTGCTGATTTCCTATGAAAATATGCAATGTTTTAACAGTGCTCCAAAATCGTGATTCACTTTGATAGACTTAGTGGACTTACAATGAGTAAATGACAGTTTATTGTCAGGCAAACTATCACCCTTTATAAATTAGTCGAAACTATCCATACGTATTAAATACATAGGGAAGCAGAAATGCATGCTCAGTGAGACCACTTAAAAGAAACTCTGTTTCCTCTCTGATACCACAACAGAAGGAAAAACCAAACCAAACCTTAGCCTCTCTTCTCTGTCTCATTCGAGGTTTGGTTTGGGTGTTTAAGATTGGGCTTTTGTAACCCTCCCCAATAGGTGGGACAAAATAGCTAAAATTATTTCTGGAGAGCTACTAATATATCTTTGATGTTGACAAAACAAAAAAGCATGAATGTCATCACCTTGGCCAGCAGCTTATAAGACACACTTAAGGCAAAGATAGAGGGATCAATATATCGCAGATGGGGAAAGACAAAATGAGTGAGGAAAGAAATCACATTTTCATGTTCTTGAAAGGACGTTGCAAACCTGGGGGTTAAAACTTTCAAAAAATATTCAAATAATGTGGTGGTAGGCTTTGACTGTTGGAAGTAATGTTGATTTAACATAGTATTGACTTGTCTAAAACATCTCTTTTAACATCTGTTAACATCTTTTGGACAAGAGTGAGACTTTTTATAAGCAAAAATACCATAATAGATTGAGGGAGTCTTGAGAAATCTGTAAAATAATATATTTTGGGATACTCTAATTGTTTTTCTGTATTTTGGCTTATAATTATTCTCAGAGATATATTTTTCCTTTCTCATGTATAAATTCAACCAGCTCAATATCCCTTTAACACAATTCTAAGAAGAGAAAACAAACTGTGAACAAACTGGAAAATAAGTTATTAAATTTTGATATCCCTTTTGTCCCCGGCAGTGTCTTATCTTCCTTAACCCACCTCCAGTTGTAGGGCAAAGGAAAATAAAAGATCCACTTCTGTGTTAGCTAAAGTATAAAATATACAGGATTAATTATCCCTGTGAACCAGTTGTCTAGATTAGAAGAGAGGAGACGACTTGACTAATGAAAAGTATATAGGTTTGGAAACACTTTTGTGTGGAAGGAATCTACCAAAATGTATAATATTTTCCACACACACACACAACCTATTTGGGTCGAAGACACTTTTTTCATCCTATGTTCAGACAAAGATGGTAGCTATGTTGGAAGAGCCAATACACCTGGGAGTAGAACGAAAAAATGTTAGAAAGATGAAAATTAAGTACCGCCAGTTTTGTAAAAGATAACTTGTACCATGTGTCTCCCAAGGAAGTGATTTTTCCTGAGAGTGGTGGGAGGGAGACATGTGAAGAAACAGCAAGTATGAAGTTATTCCAGGAGATGATATTTCAGAGGGGCCTGTGGAGAATGGAGGTGAGGAGTGGAGGGTTACAAGGATTCATCAGTTTTCTAATTCCACAATAATGTTCTGCAACAAACAATCACAAAATCTCATTGGTGTGCAACAGTGAGTGTTTACTGCTCACCTGCATAGGATGGCTTTCTAGGGGCTCTGTTGATCTTGGTTGGGTTCTCTCACTTGTCTGGGATTTGGCTGGCGGTCCTCTCATTTAAGCTGACCTTGGCTGCGGTGACTAGAGCATCTCAGTTCTGTTCACACATCTCTCACCATTCAGCAGTTTATCCCAGGCTTGTTCTGATGGAAATGGAAGAGAAAGAAGGGAGAGGGCACACCCAATCATGCAATCATTTTCAAGACTGTTGTTTCACATTTGCTAATATCCCAAAGAAGGTCCTATGGCTAAATCCAGAGTCAGAGCAGAAGACTCTGAAAAACAATGTGGCAAAGGGCTTGGATAAAAGGAGAGGTGAGGCAATTTTTGTGATTGACCTCAGGGGCCCTGGAGTGAAGATACACCACCATCCTCAACTTTGTAACCCAAAGGTGAAACAAAAGCAATCTAACCTCCTCTGCAGTGATTAAACTTCAGTAGCTTTAGGGTTTTTGTTTGTTTCTTTTTCATTTTTATATTCATCAAATTGTGCTGCATGATGTTGCAGTAACAGAAAACCCTCAAAATCTTAGCTGCGGGTGAGGTCATACTCAGAGTAGTAACTCAGACTCTGAGCTGATGGAAGCTCTGTCTGCACACCTGCTTCCACAAGTGCTGAGGAGGTAGGAAATGGCCAGGTAGCCATCTAGGCCCCGGCTCTTAAGGCTTCATCCATCAGGTAACCCATGTCCCTTCTGCTCATATTGTATTGGCCAAAGTAAGTCACATCGCCTCCACTAAACTCAAAGAGGCAAGAATGTACCATCCAATCCTGCCATGTACTAGAAGAAGGAGAAACATATTTGTGAATGACTCTAACGACTACGCAATTTCTCACTGGAGAGAAATGCTTAGAGTGATGTCTCTCTCCATCAACCTAGCCCCACCTCAAAAAAGAAAAAATGACACCTCAGGTGAAGTCTTTTGTTTTACAGGGAATTTGGAAGAATATCATATATTTTTATAGTGAGAAATACCTCATGTACTGAGGAATTTCTGAAAATTTTTTTTTATCAATTCCTTATTATAATCATCTTTTTTGGAAGAACAGGTAGGTCAGCCAAACCACAGAGCGGAAATATTTAACAATTTTCAAAGGGGAGACTATTAAAAGTCTAATTAGCTAAATTGGCACAAAACAACTTCCTCTTGGCCTATAAAATTTTTCAAACATTATCTGAATGTGTTCAGAATACCTGGGATTAAAATTGATGTTTCTGTCTCAATATGCCCTTATAACAAACACTGCGTGGTGAACTTTAAAGAAGAAAAAATTAATATATGCACGTCAAGAAATCGGAGAGAAAATCATCTGAAAGCCAGATTTCTATACTGGGGAGTCTTTCAAATTGTCGACTGAAGTAGTTATTGTTATTTTAAGCAGCTTGCTATTGTGATCAAATCTGACGCTCTGCTGCCTCTTATTTTCTCCATAAAAATATCATTCAGTGGAGTTGTTTCTTAAAAACAAGACAAAATAAAGTATTACATTTTGAAAATATCTGCATGATAAGTAGGAAAGTGAAACCAAAGGAATATGTGCTCCACTTCTTGTGTTCTTATTATTGTAGAATGCGTGGTTAGCCAAAAACTATCATGGGGGGTACTATATGTGCATGTTTGTGTTTCTTAAAAAGAAGGTGATGCTCTGCGGCTCACAGAGAACACAAACAGCATGGGATGCAGTCGTTGCTAAGGGCAACCACACATCTTTTCTGTCATTTCCTTATCCCTAAATGGCCAAACCGAATGATGTCCTCAATACCATAAAATCTTTGGCTCTGCCCTTAGAAGTTTAACAGGATATAGTCTATAATGATTATTTGGTATGTGTTAGGGAGTGGGGAGGAGGATGTGAGAGATTTGAAATGAGTGGACGTAAAAGTCATTGCTTTGGGCTGAGCAAAAAATGTATGAGCACTATATTAAAATCTGACTCAATACCAAATATACCCAAAACACGAATAAATATTGAATAATCCAAGAAGATTGATTAACATGTGATATTTTTACCTTTTATGTTCAAATTTCCATAATGCAGTTGTGCCAATAGCAGAAAATGAATTTGATATCGTCTTTCGAAAAATTCTGAAAATCAAAAAATTACTCTGGTTCGTGATAACCAGAGAAATACTCAGCAGCAAATACTGTCAGCTCAGAGAATCAGAAATTTCTATCCATTTTTGTTTGAGTTTAATAGAAAGCTTATATAATGGAATTCAACAGAAATCTCTTGTTTTCTAAAATAGAAGAGGTTAAAAGACAAACATATAACACATTTTCACGGTAGAATTTGTGTTTCATATCAAATAACATACACAGTTCATTTGATGGTATCAAGGCTACTTATGAAGGTTTACTAAATGCGTGAATATTCAGTTCCACTCTCCAAGATTTCCAAGTTTCCGTGTTGTCCTTTGTTTTTGAAGTCATGTCACTATTGTTGCTTTACCTAGCTTCTGCCACAGGAGTCCATAACAAAAAGTGAATGGAGTCAAACAGGCACAATGGCTAAAGGGTCTCCTGTCACTTTAGCAGAATTATTGTTGTCTCTGCAGCTATTGCCCTTCAGAGTTCTAGCACAGAACCAAACCTTGGCTAACACATGGGCTGGAAGAAAGAATGGAAAATTTGTCCATGAATTTAGCTTCTACTTGTATTGGATCTATAGCTGACTATTTACATTCAAAATTATGTATTTATTTACACATAAAAAATTTTACCAGAAAAATGTAAAGCTTCAATGCTCAAACCTAAATACACTTCCACGTCTCAGAATAGTGCAATAAAAAGTTTGTTTGTAAACACATTTTTTTCTTGTCATCCACAAAGTTGTGTATGGGTGAGTACGTGCGAGTGCAGGTGTATATGTGTGTGTGTATGTTAGTTTAGTTGGTGAGTTAAATCTGGACAGAAGAGAACAGCTTTCTCCCCACAATTGGTTCTGCCCTGAACGCGAAAATGTCTGACATCCCTGCTCAGGATCATGATTCAAGAGAGAGAATGAATTGCTCTTTATGTATAATGATATTTTGGGGGAATATGTGGAAAGCGATGTGGACTCAGCGAGTGTTGTTTTATGAGAAACTAAAGTAAAAATAAAGGATGAGAGTAGAAAGACGTAAGATTTGGTTGATTTGTTTTCAAGCTTCTGTTTTGAGAAATTCATTCTTTTCCAAACTCTTAGCTGGTTCCTACCCATCAGTCAGTGGCAACGTGAATGTTGCATGTCTTACTAGCCAAAGAGGAACTTCTGAAATGCCTTAGAATGTGGTCCATCAAAAGCAATGAGTCTAAAAACACGTGGCTGTATGTGAGTGTGTTCGTGTGATACATGTGCAGTTGTCCAGATGAACACTTATCAATGCCACACGACCATAGAGATGCAAATGGAAGTTCGCGTGGTAGAAGTGACCATATCTTGGGAGAGCCAGCTGGGAAGGCTTGCAGGAGGAAGAAACTCTCCGGCAGGATTTTGAGGCAAAGGAGAGGTATGCTTTGGCAGAAAAGTAGAAGCTGATGACATCACAACGGTAGAAGAATAGCACGTTCTGTGTGCTGAGGAGAGACAGCAGCTCTGTTTGGTAATGGCTCAGGGGACTAAGCAGGGTGTTGTAGGAAAGGTGGTGAGTGGCTTCAGAGAGGGACAATGGCTAAAGGGCCTTCTGCCACTTTGGCCAAATTATTATTACCTCTGCAGCTGCCACCCTTCTTCGGTTAGCAAAGGAGTCCTTATAGGACTGAGTAAGTTTCTGAAGTAAACTCACCTCAGGAGGCCATTAAGATATATTGATTTGTGTGTTACATCAGCAACGTGCTGCTATAGTCTAAATGTTTGGGTCTCCTCAAAATTCACATATTGAAATTCTAACCCCCAAAGATGATGGTATTAGGAAGTAGGGCCTTTGGGAGGTGACTAGGTCATAAGGGCAGAGCCCTCCGGAATGGGATGAATGCCCTTATAAGAGAGGCTCCAGAAAGATCCCTTGCCCTTCTACCAGGTGAGGCCACAGAGGGAATGTGCCACCTATGAACCAGGATGAGGGCCCTCACCAGAAGGCGACCACGCTGGCGCCCTGATCTTCGATTTCTCGGCCTCCAGAACAGCGAGAAATAAATTTTTGTTGTTTTTAAAGAAGCCAGTCTGTAGTATTTTGCTATAGCTGCCTGAATGGACAAAGTCACTCACTAAGTGACACACTAGTGCATATTTAGAGAGCAACAGAAGCAGTTGACCACACAAAATCCTAATGGCCATAACAGAGTTAACGTGCCTTTGAAGTCTTTGGTACACTCTTAGGAAGAAGCTTGCTCACCGAGAAAAGTTGTGAAACAAGGCTCTCCGGCAGGATTGATTTTTCATAGCAAAGTCTATGCGGCATATTGGAAGGAGAGGAGGCAAATATCTGGCAACTTGTGCTTAGAAAAGAGAACAGGCTTTTTGATCTGGTTTGGAATGTTCGTTTGTTGGCTGATTTAACAAAACTCACTAAACCCTTTGTCTGCCTGTCTGTTTACCTGTTTAGACCTTAACTTAGTCCTAAAAGAGTTTAAGGTATATTTATATAATTTGCTTCTTAACGTGTCTGATTTAAATTGGCATTGTCACTTCTGTAGAGCCAAGATTCCACCAGATTCTTCCAGGATCACTAGAGATTGATTGCACGTGAAGCATTCCTCAACCTTTCTTTTCTGCCACTTCTTCTCGTACTTCGTTTCGAAAGAAGACAGACACCTCATCGTCGTAGTATCTCAGCCTGATTATATTGTATATGAAATAATCACAGTGCCAATCAGGCCGCTTCTGCGGGCCCACTCCATGGCCGCAGCTATAATGAGCACACAGCAGGGCCTGACAACGCCGTACTGACACCCCCTCCCAGAAAAAAGCTTACCAATTAACCTTCAGTCACATTGGATTGAAGACTGACATTCATTATTTTAATGAAAACAGTAAGAAAGGGCACTATTGAGACCCCCCAAAACTAACCCATTATTGTATTGCATGCTCTGCCTAGCAATGTACAAAAAGCAAGCTCAGGGTGAAAAATACAGAATGCCGTGCGTGAAGGAGGAGTAAAGAACAGCCACCCATAGTCAGATGCTCCTCAAAAGCCATCTCTGGAAGCTTTTGTAACCCTGGGCTAGAGGAGAAGAGGCTGGAAGTTGCTTGCACCTCAGGAAGGAAGTATTTTGAGATTACTGAAGGAATTCTGAGCACATAAAATATATTATCCTGGCTTTCTTTCAACTTCTCTCTCCTGGGACTCATGCGATGTTTCTTCGAGACGCTTTGCTTTGGTATTATTCTGTACCTAGACTTTGAACTGAGCTCAAACTCTTTGGAGCAAGAGTTACTTTATCTATTGACAAATCTGACAGAGTTAATAAATACTCTTCTACATTTTTCAAGAGTGTTACGGAAACTGCATAAAAAGCTCTTTAGAGATATAGAAGCTCTAAAAAAAATCCTCTCCATTCATGCTTAAAGAATCACGTACCGAGCCAGTCATCTGAGAGACACTTAGTGAGAGTCTACTATATACCAGAAACCGGGCTACATACAGAGGTTACAACCATAAAGACGTTGGAGGTCCCAGCTTTTGAGAAACTCACTGTTTTAAATCTTGGGGGCATGTGATGAGCAACATTGCCTTTCCTTACAGCCACTTCATTTGACATGCCTCAGGATGGACGAGTCCAGGACTGGAAGGGCCCTTCATGGTGTTCACCTTCTCCAGCTCTCGTTCGAAGCCCACTTACGTGGGGAGACCAGTAGACTCAACTGCTTTTTGAGTCATGGAAATTAGTTTAGAATTTAAGTTTAAATCATTCAAATCATTCAAAGGTAAGCAAATCCAAACAATAGGCCCCAGCTGGAAGTTTAATGTCTCGGCTTGTTGTCTTAATATTTCGTGTTTTATTTCTGGATATTTTTTCTTTCAATTAAACATAGACATAAGCATACAGACTAATTAGCAGAGGCATAAAAGACATGTGCTAGTACAACGTGGCTCAGTATAACCTTTTCAAACATGGAACTTCATCTCTCTTGTGTGCAGAGAGCTAGAGAAAATTTCTTTGGGTTACAGTTCCAGAGCCTGCCCTGGAGCCTGGCCCGGACTTCCTTCTTGTTGAATAGCTCAGCAGGAGAAAGGAGGAACTACGTTCAGTTCCAAGGTAGGAGGAGAGGAGACATATTTCCTTGTCTCTCTTTTCCTGCCTCTATAAACCTTGATCAGACTTAGTTTTATGACAGCCTGCTCGCCAATCCACTTGAACAGGAAATCAGGCAGAGTACATGTTCAAACCTCTCATAGCCCTTAACTGGTATTTCTGGCATATAAATAATATATATATGTCTAGGAATACATGGAATTTGGGGATTACTCTGTCTCTTCTAATTCAAGCCAAACGACATTTGATCTCAAAACCAACAGTTTCAACTGAAAGAATTTGAAGTGATTCTTTCATGCATAACATACAAGATCAGAATGTGAATTTATACTCAGAACCAGGATGCATCTCAGTAACTGCACATTACAATCCTTCCAATGGGGCTTCTTTTTTTTTTTAATGCTCTTTTTGGTGAAGAAGAGTGGCCCTGAGCTAACATCTGTTGCCAATCTTCTTCTTTTTTTTCCTCCCCAAAGCCCCAGTGCATAGTTGTACATCCTAGTTGTAAGTCATTCCAGCTCTTCTATGTGAGATGCCACCACAGCATGACTTGATGAGCATTGTATAGATCCACCCCAGGGCTGCCAAAGTGGAGTGTGCAAACTTAACCACTTGACCCTGGATGGCCCCAGGACTTCTTTTTAACCAATTGCGGTGTAGAGGTTAAGAGCACAAATATTGGGGATGAGGTATTGGGTTCAAATCATAGACCCAACACTTGCTATCTGTGTCTTTGCTAAAGTTACCTAACCTCTCTGTGCCTCAGTTTCTATACTTTTGAATTGGAGACATCATTTCTCTTCCATCACTAGAGTGGAAGCTCCACAGGAATCTTCATTTTGTTCCCTGTTTCGCCAAGACTTTGAACAGTGCCCATTACAGAGTGGGAGCTTAGTGTTTACTGAATGAAGAGGACCTCCCTCCTGGGGTTATTATGAGAATTCCATGAATGAATACACGGAGAGTGGTAGAGCCTGGCACACAGCAAACCCTCAGAAATGTTAAGCTGCTATTATTATCTAGATTACGTTCTCAAACTTGAATATGAATGAGCAGGGTTTCCCACCTGCTCAGTTTGGGAGATAGTTGTGAAAAACCATTGTTTTACAAGTAAATGGCAGGAAGCTCTGGAGCCACCCTGCTGGCCTTGTCATGGCCATGGGGTTCTGAAAAATGTGGGGTGGTGCTGTGAGTGGACAAACGTCAGAAATGGAGAGTGTGCTGCAGTGGCCCTGCGGGCTTCCTGTCACCTAACCTATCTCCCTCTCTCCCTCCCTTCCGCCTTTTCTTCAAAATAAAAATAGTTGTTTTTAAATAAAACATAATATAGGTGTGCTATAAAATCTTCAGAAAGTTTTTAAAAAGATAAAGAATAAAAGTCTCCTATAATCCACTCAGTATTTTTGTGTATTTTAACCAGTCTCTTGTCTATGATTATGTATACACCCGCTCTCATATACATATGCGTGTGTATATATCCATGTACAATACATCTATATGGGGACACACTGTACACATTTTAACTTAATACTTCACACGAGAATCTTTTTTCTGTTACTAAATATAATTCTACCATATGTAACTCTTTTATAATTTACTTTTGGAGAATAGCATTTGTTAGCACCATGGAGAATGAAGAGCAGATTTTAGCCTGAGTTCAAAGAGTCTCTGGAAAAGGATAGAAACCCAGTGAAAAAACATTTTTCTGAGAGACTAAGGTATCCAAAGGTTATCATTGGGAGATTAAACTGGTTAAGAAATTTAAAATTTTTCTCATCTCCAGGTTTTGGGGGTTACTATCAATTATAAGCTTCCTAAACAAACATGTGTTCTGATTCAAATCTAAGTAATAAATAATGCTTATTTATTGAGGGCACGCTATGTGCCAGGCATGGTGCTAGGTGCTTTATGATGTTTCATATAATCCTTGTTAGCCACACTTGAAGGAATTTCTCGTTATCTTAATTTTACAGAAGAGGAAATAGAAGTGGTCTATATTCGCTAGTACTCTGAGGGGTACAAAGATATGTGAGATGCACATCGCATGCCCTTAAAAACCTGAGATAATTCTAATAGGTTCCACTTGGGGCTGTTGTAAGGTTTGAATGAGAGGGTGCATGTAATGCACTATGTGTCACACCAGGGACGTAGTAAATTCTCACTAAATCTCAAAAATCATGAGTATGACAATTATGATGGATGGTGAAGAAGATGATGATATTGGCATGATGGAAGGGAGGAGTAATAATGAAAAGGTAGGATGAGACCTGAGCATCCCACCTGAGAGCCTAGGTACTCTAGCCTGAGGCAAGGAATCAACTGACTCGTCATTTGATTCTCCTTTCCTTGTGGCACAGTCATTTGATTCTCCTTTCCTTGTGGCCCGCTTGTAGTATTTCCATTAGGAGAGATATGGATGTTGATGTTATCAATGCTAGATCCAACAGGAAGAGGAAATTCTTATGCTTCTAGGCTGAGTAATGGCTTTGGGAAATGTTTTCCCCCTTTTCAATTGAAGGTCAAATTTAACTTTTAAAAAATTCTTATTTCTTTTTTTCCAATATGCTAGTTTACATACTATGACTAATTTTGTTTTCTTGCTCAGTTTTAACAAGGTGGGGATTTGGGAATAGAGTTAATTATTAAAAAAAATACACATTTATTACCATATTGTAACACTCTAGGTAGTGCTTAATTAAAGATTAAATTTTTAAAAATTAGCATATGACACTTTATGTTTCTGGACAAAAGGGAGAGTGCAGAGGTCAGAGGAAAGGGAAATCGGCTTGAAGTTCAGAGCTCCCCTTAGCCAGAAAATGACCCAGTGAACCTGGTAAGTTACTCAGCACCTCAGAGCTTCAATTTCCTAATTTTTCAAAATGTAGTTTATAACAGCAATGTCACGTATTTGCTTTTCACTTTATAGTGTGCGAAGTAGCCTTGTGTATATTCTCTTCTTTTGATCCTTAAAATGACCCTGAAAGAGGTTGGACAGGCATTATTACCCTTGTTTAACAAATGAGGAAAGTGAGCTTTAAAAAGCTTAAGTGAATGCGCAAGGTCATCTAGCTAATAAGTGTTATATGTAGGACTCAAAACTCTGGTTTCTATTTCACACACCATGTTTTCTTTGCAGTACCCTCCAAGGTCTCTAAGAAGAAGTGTGATGAATGGAAGACAGATCTGGGTTCTAAATCTGTCACCGAGAAGCTATGTGATTTGGGTAGGTCACATTGCTTCTCTGGGCCTTTATTTTTCCTTGTTCATAAAACAAGAGAAATAATTAATTTCGCAAGGTCTCTGCAGAGTATACTTCATCACCACTTGCATAAACGAAGGAATCTAAGCAGAGACAAGTAAACTGCTTTGCTCAACATCGCACAGTAGGTGGTAGAGAGAAGCTGCTTCAGTCTCCAGAACGATGTAACTTTTGCCTAGCGAGGGGTAATTATCTGCACAGTTCAAAAGAGTAAAGAAAGAAAGGAATATATTTCTAACATGCGAAGGCGCATAGTGAAATCTACTTCCTCAGTATAATAACAGGAAGAGGAGACATTCCCGACTATCCCGTAGTTTGCAATAAAGCCCTTCCTAGGAAATCCTCTACTGAGAGATGACAAGGGTAATAGACTAGACCACGGGGAAATTAGTCTACAGAACAGTGGTTCTCACCAACATTTTCTTAAAGGCCGTAAGCCAGTATCTGAAAAGGGAGACGGTGTAGATAATTTTGTTGACTTTCATAGACCGTGTACTTCATTCCTATACTTAAGAGGTAGTGGTGAGTTGCTGATGATAGAGATGATTGCTAATGAATAACCCATACGTGACATTGAATGGGCACCCACAAAGCAAATTTTTTAAGGAGTTAATTTTGTCTTTAATCAGCCTTTCATCTGAACACACACTGTGCATTCTTTATGCCTATGACATGCACACCCAATCTTTATTCCTTCCTATCCTTCATATTTCAGTTCAATAATAACTCTCCTCCAGGAAACGTTCCTGAGGTTTAGGCCAGTTCTCCTTTTTAGTGGAAATCTGCTGTTTTTACCAGCACAACCACCATTCTGCTTCTGGGAAATACAACTTGGTTTTCTTGAGAACTTCCTTTCCCCCATGCATGCAGTGCTGATAGAACTATCAATCAAGATAATCTTCTTTTCCCTAACCAAGTAAAGGGGCTGTGACCCACACTAGGCCATTCCGACACTCCCTCACAGGAATGTGTACCTTGAGCGGCATTGCAGAGGCAGAAAATGAAGCCAATTCATCTGAAGACCCTGTCCATTAATCTCTGCTACCTGGATCTCTTAAACAACTCTGCTTCCCATTTCACAGACCCCTTGTTTATCAGCCATTCCTTTTTTTAATACTGAGTTGCCCCATATCCTTCCAATACTTCTCATTTTTGCTTGTGTTAACCCAAATAAATTTTGGTTGCTTGCAATCAGAGAACCTAATCATATATCTCTGTTATGTGGTCTCATGGTACATGCACCTCTCCTTAATAACACATTTTATTTTGTAAGTATACATTTTGGTCAATTATTTGGTTAATGTCTGCCACCCTCACCAGGCTGTGAGCTCCAGGAAAGCAAAGATTATATCTTCAGTACTCAGAACGCTGTTTAGAATTTCTAGTAACTTAATAAAATTTTGTTTTATTTAAGGAATGAATGAAATTTCAAGTTCTTATTGTTCTCTACTGCTTTGTAGCACGGGGAACCCCACCACAGCATGCCAGCAAGACTTGCTCTGCTTAATGTCTCATGTTTTCAGCCTTTCCTTTTCCTCAGTGACTTACTTTCTCTCCCTCTCTCTCTATCTCCTTTCGCTTTTTCTCTCCCTCTCTTTTCCTAATCTGCTACTACGATGTCTTCAGGATTGGGTTTCTCCCTTGTCATAAAACTCCCCTTTGACTTTCTTTTACTTTCAGGAAAAAGTCCAAGGCCTTTCATGACCTTAAGCCTGATCAACTCTATGGGCTCATGACCTGTATTAACTCCAACTGGATTTTTGACTCTGGGCGTGCAGAACTCTTTCAGTTCCTGGATTCCCACGCTGTCTCATGTCACTGTCCCTTTGAATCAACTGTCATCTCTGTCTGCAGTGACCTTTATTTCCCCCTCTCCTTCAGTCCTCAGCCCTGTAGTTTCTTCCTCCATAAAGCTTACCCCGATCACAAGGTCCACCTTCACTTAATCTTGGACTAGCTGAGATGACCTTGCTTTGTGTTCCCAAAGCTCCTTCTGCACAGCTTTATTCTTACATTTGTAATTTATTTATGGCATTGTTTTTGTCTGTTTATTTGTTTACCTACGCCTTCTAAACTGAGCCCCTCAAGATCAGGGACCATCATTTTCATCTGTATCTCCTCACAACCCAGCATGATACCTAGAACATAGCAAGTGTTCTATAAAGGTTAGCTTCAAAAATGACTTAATAAAATACTGAATTATCCTACCAACTGAACTCCCCACTGAAGTTTTAGTATTGCACTTATAATCCTCTATTGACTTCAACCTTTCATTATAGACATTTGTATACATGTCTTATTTCCACTGTTTTTACTCCTTAGCGTCTATGTCTTCTTCATCTATATATATTCTGCAGCACCGGGCATACTCCCTGGCCTATAATAGTTGTACAACAATTACCTGTTGATACAAAAGAATGATGAATCAAGCCATGCTAAAATGCCAATGCTTTAACATATTAAAATAAACAGATGATATAGTCACATTTCACAAAGTCTTTAAGACAACAGTGACATTTCTAAAGGAGTGAATCACAAACGTGATTTCAGATTGATTAAGATGGAAAAAGAGAATGGGAAGGCTTTCATGATGCTCCTTAAATTTTATCACATGAACACCTATCATTTCACCCTAAGTCAGTCCAGCAGCCTTGAAACGAGATAGCTACCTGAAATATTAGGTTATGCAGTAATACGCAAACCACCTCCACCACCCCCAAGCTTGCCCACACTTACATTGTTGGTTGTGGGACCTGATCCTTTTGGGTTCATCTGAAGCCATACGTCAACAGATATAGGATTGCAATCCTCATGTCCAGGAAGAGCCGTATTTGAAATAGGATCAGATTTTGGCTTAGCAATAGGCAGTGGACCAGTTTCTGGTCTTGTAGTCTTCAAAGATAAATGTGGCCTTTTCTGTAGTAATGTGGCTTTCGCCTGTAATAGTAGGCAAGTCATGCTCATTATTTTCCTTTTCTCTTTTTAACAAAGTACCTGTATTAACAGCCCCCTAAGGGTTTACATCCACTCCAGTCCATTTGGGATGGTTTGACCAGTGTGAGATTCGCCTGAAGCAGTGTGGTGTGCAACTGCTTGAATGATGACGTGTAGAATAGAGTCTTGGTACACCATACCTCTCAGTAAGTTCTTGATCAAGTCCAGAAATTGATAAATTCTGTTCACTCTCAAGTGCAGAATGCAAATCCCTCCACACAGTAAGCCACTGGCTGTAATCTTCTTCAAACTGTTTGAAATGATTCCAAATAGTACTTAGTGCAGCCCGTACCTGAGGAGCAGAAGCAAAGGTATATTCAATTCCCTCTTAAGAAAACAAACCTTGCTGACAGAGATTAAGAAACTTTTTTACTTCTCATTTTCCTTATCACTATTTTTGAGGGTCTTCTAGCCCTAGATCAGCCAGACCTAAGATCAGGCCCATCAAGTCAGGAGCAGCAGAAAAGTATAACATTGGGACATGTTTCTTGAGATTAAGTAAATCTTCCATACAGGGGAGAAAGTGGTCTGACCACATCAGTGTGTGGTTTAACACTGATTCACTGACTTCTAAAGTCACTTCATCAAAATAAAAGTTTAGACCACACCTCTCTGTGACATGATCGAGGACAGGGATTCACCCATCCTTGCAGAGGCCTCTGTACTCTTTGAAGACTGCTACTATATCGGGAGCACCAATGACTGCCCAGTAAGCAGGCATCAAGCTTAAGTTTAATCAGTCTGTCTCTTAAAGCTTCCTGATGACTAAAGTTGGCCAGCTTGCCACTGTGTGCAACCATCATGTCAGTGTTACTGGTAATAACTACCAGAGTAGCTGTTATCTCCCTACTCTCTCCTCCCTTTTTATTGATGCAAGTAGTTCCTCCTGGAACTGCTTTTGTAGTTTCAATCACTTTTATCATGAATTTTTTGTTTCTCCCACCAAATTAATTTCCTATCAACACTGTCATTGAATGGAAAGTTTTCATTGGTCCAGTTAGCACAACCATAACGTATAGATTTACAAGCGATGGCTGATGCTAAGTTGGTTTTATTGGTGGAAGGAGGGCCCAAAGCCATTAGGTTGTCCCATTTGGTCATTAGTTGAGCTGCCTATATATATAAGAACAATACTACGCTGTGAAAACAAGTTGTACCAAGTACATAGCTCTTGAACTTTTTGATGATCACCTTCTTTGCCAGTCATAAGCAGTTCCACTAGTGAGTATGTTTGAAATCAGATATGTGCTGCCACTTGTAGTACTCTCTTAATAGTGATGGCTCCATTTGTCATACATATGAAAGACAAGTATTTGTGTCAATTGGTAGGTAGCCAATCTTGTGGAGTCCTAAATCCAAATTTCAGGGCTCCATCCACATAAGCTTCAAATGGCATGAGCACCTACTTTTTGGCTGGTCAAGGTAAAACTGAAGCTCCAAGTATATGAGATTCTTCATTCACCCGGATCACCATGCTGTTAGTCAAGTTCTCATACTTTTGTTTCTGAAATTCCCCAGCCATACACTGGAGATTGTGTTTGGCCAAATTGCTGAAACAAATTATGGTGATGTCAATTTTTCTCCGAGTTCAGTTTAAGTACAATTCAGAGTCTATCACATCCCACATTCCAACAATCACTTTTTGCACAAAGTTGTTAGTGGATGTGATTGAGATGAGATGAACCAGAAAGAGATCTTGAAGATACTTTTTAAGTTCAGGCTGGTGCCCATATCATCATGAATGACTCCAAATGCTTCAATACATTTGTTCTGCTTGGACACACTCCCATAAGCACTTCTGAATCTGCCTCCTCAAACACTTGTCAATCTCACACACCTCATCTAGAAATTATCTTCTCAAAACTAACCCTAGAGAGTCTCCAACCTAATGGCTCTGATTCAATCTCTCTCTCTCTCTCATTTAGTTTGGGAAGAACATGGATTTGGTAGACTCATAGCAAGTGCCTGGATTGTGTGGGGATCAGAATTTGCCACCCTGAAAAGTGTCTCTGCTTTGCCTTCATTATTTTAAGAAGAAAAGACTCTGAAATAAACTTTGACCTTTCCCCTAACTGCCTAAAATAAATTTAAGATAAAATCCTGTCCCCAGGACAGGCCATCACCATAGATAACTCTGGGTATTGGGTAGACTGGGAGGATCCTTGCTAAGCCCACTCTTACCACAGTTCTATTAACCAAACATTTACTTTTCCATTCCATGTGAATTGCCTTCCTCCCCTTTGAAATCTCAAACCAATAACCCCAACATCCTCCTTTGTCTTTAGCTGAGGATGGTATTTAAGATGAGAGCCTCTGCCATTTTGGCGAGTTGCTCAGTTTTCCTGAGTCTCTCCCATGTATACATGTTATAAAGCTTTGTTTAATTTCCCGCTGTTATTCAGTCTCAATTGAATTTAATTTGTAGCCTAACCAGAAGGACCCAGATGCTATAGGATATGTCTTCCTCCTCTACAATTGAAAATTAGAGAAATCGGTGTCTAGCTCCATAACTGCAGATACATAATGCATATGAACTTTTCAAAGAATCATAAAAACCCTGCAGAAAAGGTATTTAGTCCAACGTCTCACAAACTTCTTTGACCACATTACTGTTTTTCCCCAAAACAATTGAACATCTTGAGAAACAATTGTAGACACACTGAATATCATATTTTATCTAAAATTAACTTCATAAAGAAATAGTTGAAAATGTTTGTGATGTTTAATCTAGAAAAGAGGAGATTTGAGATATATAAATATATTTATATATACTGTTCTTACTCTATTATATACATATGTACGTACACACATACATTTCATTGAAGGATTTCAATTTACTGTATGCCATTCTAGGCTTATCATGAGGAAGAATTTTTTCTAAGCAGTCAACTATATCCAATGATAGAATGGGCTACCTTGTGAGGAAGAAAGTGTCTCATCACTGAAAATAGTCAAGAAGATGTTGGAAGACATCTCTCATGGTCAATTTGTCACAGAAGTTACAGTATATGTAAAGTATCCTCCACTTCTAAGCCTGTATGATTTTGTGATTAAGTATCAAATGCTGTTTTTTTCTTTAAATGTTCGTATTCCAATTCAACCTTAGGTGTGCTCTTAGAAGGAGGCAGAAGAGGCACCTTCTTAAGGATCTAATTTAAGAGATAGAATTATTGGAATTACTGCCTCCCCTAAGCCTCAATCACTAAAATACTTTTCCCTCCATCTTGCTACTTAGGCCCCTGTCCTGCTATTAGGTCTCATGGTGATATATGAGTACGAGTTTCAGAGACAGACAGACCTGGTTTTGAATCCTAGTTTTGGTTCTCACTGTCTCTGTGATTTTAGGCTTAAACTAACTGAGGCTCTTGAGACTCAATTTGTTCATCTGTAAACTAGATTATAAGGATTAGAGTTAGTGTATCTAAAGCAGTTACTATATTGCTTGACCTTCAGTAGATGTAAAATGGGAGATGATTATTATTACGTTGTATTAAAATATTGTTTTTCCATGAGTTATCTATTAAAATTCAGTCTCTAGAGTAACACATTCAGACATTATCAACCAATATCACTATAATCCAAGTAAACAAGTCACATATTTGAGAATAGGACAGGTATGTTTTGCTTGGTGGAATGGCAGAACCAGGACCGAGCAGCTGGGAGGCAGAGGAAGTCAGGTGAGACCATTGAAAATAAATATTGCTTGGGGCTATCTCTGATAAATGTTTTTTAAATATGGAGAGCTAAGAAAAAGAGAGGTTCAAAAATATTTAGCAACTGGAAGTGACGTCAGCAACATGGTGGAGTGAGCAGTTTTCTTTGTTTTTCTCCCTTTGAACTACAACTATTTGGACATTCATTGATCAATGGAGGATTCTCACACAGCACCTCAGGACACCTGAGAGACCTGCACTGCTATACATCAAAAGGTGGATGGACTAACCCTGGAGAGGAGGTGGAGGTAGGTGAAAACTCTCCGGCCCCCAGAGAGCCTAGTACCTGTGAGTGACTCTCTCCTGGGTGACATACTCATAACACCACCACAGCACCAAGGGTGGACGTGTGCATCAGTGACATGACTGTGGAAACAGGTGACTACAGCCCTAAGCCCCCTGTGATTGCTCCTTAGTCCAGTGGGAAAATCCATAGCCCCACAGCAGCCACAGGGAGCGGCTCTGGTCAGCCCTAGTGGAGAGGTCAGACCCAGCAAACACAAAGGCTGTGAGGTCCTGGGGCAAAAGGGGCTCAGCCAGCTGAGTAATCCGCTGGCTGCATTAAACACTCACAGCCCTGCTTCAGCCCCAAGGAGGCAAGTGAGATCCAGCAGGACCATGTGAGCAGGCTGTGACAATCCAGGGTCCCAGCATGACTGCTCCTTGGTCCAGGGGGAAAATACATGGTCCCACAGCAGCTGCAGGGAGAGTCTCTAGTCGGCCCTAGTGGAGAGACCCCACCCACCAAACACAAAGGCTGGGAGGCCTTGGGGCAGGAGTGGCTCAGCTGGGTGAGCTACCAGCTGGCTACATTAAACACCCACAGCCTTGCTGCAGCCCTGAGGGGGCAAGTGAGACCAAGCAGGTCCACACGAGTAGGTAGTGACAATCTGGAGACCTAACGTGACTGCTCCTGGATCCAGTGGGAAAATCCATGGCCCCACCACCAGCTGCAGGGAGATCCTCTACTTGGCCTTAGTGGAGAGGCCCCACTTGCCAATCACAAAGGCTGGATGACCTAAGAGCAGAAGTGATGTGGCCAGGTGAGCTAACCACTGGCTGCATTAGATGCCCATAGCTCTGCTGTGGCCCAGAGTGGGCAAGTGAGATCCTGCAGGACCAGATGTTGGCAGAGCTGTGAGTCTAAGTGAATCACCTCCTGGCTGCTGTGAAAGCCCATAACACTGCTGCAGACCCTCAGGAGGGAGCGTGTCTAGGTGGGTCTGTGAGAGCAGGCACCAGCAGCCTGAAGCCCCCTTGTGATTGTTCCCACAACTGATGGGAGACCTCACAGGGCCACTGTGATCCCAAGGATGGGTCCAGGCTCAGTCAGGAACAGCTGACAGGGATCCTAGTTGGTGAAGATTAAAGCTGCTTCCCCCTCCCCCCCCCCCAGTGGCAGCAAGTGGAAACAGTAATCAAACTCTATCTTTATGCAGAGGCACAAATCCATACCATCAAGCAGTATGAAAAAATACAATAAATCTCCAGAACAGAAGGAAAATGACAAGTACCCAGAAAGCAGTCTCAAAGACACAGAAATCTATAACCTAAATGACAAATAATTCAAAATAGCTATCATTAAAAAACTCAGTGAGTTAAAAGAGAATACAGATAGACAACTCAACGAGTTCAGGAGCTACATCACAAAACAGCTTGATACCATAAAGAAGAACCAATTAGAAATGTCAGAGATGAAAAACACAAGGGAAGAGATTAAGAAAAATCTAGACTTCCTGAACAGTAGGGCTGATAATATGGAGAGCAGAATTAGCAATTTGGAGGATAAGAATATAGAAATATTTCAGGTAGAGGAGGAGAGAGAACTAAGACTAAAAAGAAATGAGGAAATTCTCTGAGAAACATCTCACTCAATTAGGAAAGGCAACATAAGGATTACAGGTATCCCAGAAGGAGAAGAGAAGGAGAATGGAGCAGAAATCTCGTTCAAAGAAATAATAGCTGAGAATTTCCCAAACCTGGGGAAACAGCTTGAAATACATGTGACAGAAGCTAATAGATCTCCAAACTTTATCAATGTAAAAAGACCACCCCCAAGGCATATGGTAGTGAAGCTTGCAAAGTCAATGAAAAAGAGAAAATATTAAGGGCAGCAAGGCAGAAGAAAATAACCTACAAAGAAACCCCCATCAGGCTGTCAGCAGCTTTCTCAGCAGATACCTTACAGGCTAGAACAGAGTGGAATGATATAATCAAAACCCTGAAAGACAGAAACTTGCAGCTAAGAACACTCTATCCAGCAAAAATATCCTTCAAATAGGATGGAGAAATAAAAACTTTCCCAGATAAACAAAAGTTAAGGGAATTCATCGCCAGAAGACCTCTCTTACAAGAAATCCTCAGGAAGACCCTCATACCTGGGAAAAAAAAAAAAAAACGGAAAGGGGTTACAAAACCCTGAGCAAAGAAGATAAGTAGAAAGACAAAATCAGAAAATGGCAGCTCTGCATAAGAACAGGTTAGTAAATGCTTAAGTATAACATTAAAGATAAAAGGAAGGGAAACACCAAGAATAAATATAATCTTGTCATTTTAACCACAAACTCACAACACAAGAAGAAAAAAAGATCTGACAATAATAAAGAGGAAAGGGATGGAACCGGCTTAGTCTAAGGAAATAACAGGCTATTGGAAAATGGACTATCTCTTCTATGAGATATTTTATACAAACCACATTGCAACCACTAAACAAGTAACTAGAACAGTGACACAAATTACAAATAAGAAGAAAATCAACATAGAAAACTACCTACCTGAATTGGTAGTCTGAAATTCATGGGACGAGAAACAAAGGAAATGCAGGAGAACTGGAAAACGAGTGATAAAATGGCAGCATTAGGCCCCCACATTTCAATAATCACTCTAAATGTAAACGGATCGAACTCTCAAATCAAAAGACACAGAGTGGCAGCACAGATTAAAGAACAAGACCCAACAATATGGTGCCTCTAGGAAACACATCTCAGCACCAAAGACAAACACAGACTCAGAGTGAAGGGATGGAAGATGATACTCCAAGCTAATAGTGAACATAAGAAAGCAGGTGTTGCCATACTTATATCAGACAAAGCAGAATTCAAGGCAAAACAGGTAAAGAGACACAAAGAGGGGCAGTTGATAAAAGGGACACTCCACCAAGAAGACATAAGACCTATAAATATATATGCACCCAACACAGGAGCACCAAAGTACATAAAGCAACTACTAACAAAACTGAAAGGAGATGTCAACAACAATGTGATAATAGTAGGGGACCTCAGTACCCTACTAACACCAATGGATAGATCACCCAGACAGAAAGTCAACAAGGAAATTGTAGAATTAAATGAAAAACTAGACCAAGTGGACTTAATAGATACATATAGAATACTCCATCCAAAAAGAGCAGGTTACACATTCTTCTTAAGTGCACATGGAACATTCTCAAGGATAGACCATATGTTGGGAAACAAAGCAAGCCTCAACAAATTCAAGTAGATTGAAATAATATCAAGCATCTTTTCCAACCATAATGCTATGAAACTAGAAATCAATTACAAGAATAAATCTGGGAAAGGGAAAAAGACGTGGAGATTAAACAAGATGCTACTGAACTATCAGTGGGTCATTAAAGAAATTAAAGGAGAAATCAAATATTATCTGGAGATAAATGAAAATG
Organism: Equus asinus; assembly: GCF_041296235.1. Taxonomy (NCBI): domain Eukaryota; kingdom Metazoa; phylum Chordata; class Mammalia; order Perissodactyla; family Equidae; genus Equus; species Equus asinus. Next base: position 92,467,495 of record NC_091820.1, read on the forward strand.
AAAACACACCATACTGATTCATTTGGGATGCAGCAAAAGTGGTCCTAAAAGGGAAATTCATCACAATACAGGCTCACCTCAATAAACAAGAAAAATCTCAGATAAGCAATCTCAAACAACACCCAGCAGAATTAGAAAAAGAAGAACAAACAAAGCCCAAACTCAGTAGAAGGAGGGAAATAATAAAAATTAGAGCAGAGATAAATGAAATTGAAACAAAAAGACAGTAGAAAGGATCAATGAAACAAAGAGCTGGTTCTTTGAGAAAATAAACAAAATTGACAAACCCTTAGCCAGGCTCACTAAGAAAAAAAGAGAAAAGACTCAAATAAATAAAATTAGAAGTGAAAAAGGAAAAATAATAATGGATACCACAGAAATACAAAAGATTATAAAAGAATACTGTGAAAAACTATATGCCAACAAATTGGGCAACCTAGAAGAAATGGATAAATTCTTAGACTCTTACAACCTCCCAAAACTGAATCAGCAAGAAGTAGAGAATCTGAATAGACCAATCACAAGTAAAGAGATTAAAACAGTAACAAAAAATCTCCCCAAAAATAAAAGTCCAGGACCAGACAGCTTCTCTGGAGAATTCTACCAAACATTCAAAGAAGATTTAATACCTATCCTTCTAAAACTATTCCAGAAAATTGAGGAAGATGGAGCACTTCCTAACACATTCTACAAAGTCAACATCACCCTGATCCCAAAACCAGACAAGGACAACACAAAGAAGGAAAACTACAGGCAAATATCACTGATGAACATAGATGAAAAAATCCTCAACAAAATATTGGCAAACTGAATACAACAATACATTAAAAAGATCATACACTAGGATCAAGTGGGATTTATACCAGAGACACAGGGATGGTTCAACATCCACAAGTCAATCAACGTGATACATCACATTAACAAAATGAGACACAAAAACCACATGATCATCTCAATAGACAAAGAGAAAGCATTTGACAAGATCCAACATCCATTTATGATAAAAACTCTCAATAAAATGGGTATAGAATGAATGTACCTCAACATAGTAAAGGCCATATATTACAAGCCCACAGCCAACATTATACTCACTGGGGAAAAACTGAAAGTCATCCCTCTGAGAACACGAACAAGACAAGGGTGCCCACTCTCACCACTCTTATTCAACATAGAAATCAAGGTTTTGACCAGAGCAATTAGGCAGGAAAAAAAAAATAAAAGGAATCCAAATAGGCAATGAAGAAGTGAAACTCTCGCTGTTTGCAGACAACATGACCTTATGTATAGAAAACCAGAAAAAATCCATCGGAAAGCTACCAGAAGTAATCAACAACTACAGCAAAGTTGCAGGGTACAAAATCAACCTACATAAATCAGTAGCATTTCTATATTCTAATAACGAAATAACAGAAAGAGAACTCAAGAATACAATCCCATTCACAATCCCAAGAAAAACAAAAAATATCTTGGAATAAATTTAACCAATGAAGTGAAAGACCTATACAATGAAAACTATAAGACTTTCCTGAAAGGAACTGATGATGACATAAACAGATGGAAAGACATTCCATGCACATGGATTGGAAGAATAAACATAGTTAAAATGTCCATACTACCTTAAGCAATCTACTGATTCGGTGCAATCCCAATCAGAATCCCAATGACATTCTTCACAGAAATAGAACAAAGAATCCTAAAATTCATATGGGGCAACAAAAGACCCAGAATTGCTAAAGCAATCCTGAGAAAAAAGAACAAAGCTGGAAACATCACAATCCCTGACTTCAAAATATACTACAAAGCTATAGTAATCAAAACAGCATGGTACTGGTACAGAAACAGGCACACAGATCAATGGAACAGAGTTGAAAGCCCAGAAATAAAACCACACATCTACATACGGACAGCTAATCTTTCACAAAGAAGCTAAGAATGTACGGTGGAGGAAGGAAAGTCTCTTCAACAAATGGTGTTGGAAAAACTGGACAGTCACATGTAAAAGAATGAAAATCGACCATTCTTTTACATCATTCACAAAAATAAACTCAAAATATATCAAAGACTTAAAGGTAAGACCTGAAACCTTAAGACTTCTAGAAGAAAATATAAGCAGTACACTCTTTGACATCAGTCTTAAAAGGATCTTTTCAGACACCATGTCTTCTCAGACAAGGGAAACAATAGAAAGAATAAACAAATGGGACTTCATCAGACTAAAGAGCTTCTACAAGGCAAGGGAAAATAATATTGAAACAAAAACACAATCCACCAATTGGGAAAAATATATGCAAATCATATCTCTGACAGAGGGTTAATCTCCATAATATATAAAGAACTCACACAACTCAACAACAAAAAATCAAACACCTGATCAAAAAACGGGCAGGGGATATGAACAGAGATTTCTCGAAAGATATACAGATGGCCAATTGGCACATGAAAAGATGCTAATTATCACTGATCATCAGGGAAATGCAAATCAAAACTACACTAAGATATCATCTTATACCCATTAGAATGGCTAAAATAATCAAAACAAAAACTAACAAATATTGGAGAGGTTGTGGAGAAAAAGGAACCCTCATACACCGCTGGTGGGAATGCAAACTGGTACAGCCACTATGGAAAACAGTATGGAGATTTCTCAAAAAATTAAAAATAGAAATACCATATGACCCAGCCATCCCACTACTGGGTATCTATCCAAAAAACTTGAAATCAGCAATTCAAAGAGACCCAGGCACCCCTATGTTTACTGCAGCATTATTCACAATAGCCAAGATGTGGAAGCAACCCATGTGCCCATCAACTGAGGACTGGATAAAGAAGATGTGGTATGTATATAAAATGGAATACTACTCAGCCATAAAAAAGGATAAAATTGTCCCATTCACAACAATATGGATGGACCTTGAGAGTATTATGTTAAGTGAAATAAGCCAGATAGAGAAAGATAATCTCTGTATGACTCCACTCACATGTGGAAGTTAAATACATGGACAAAGAGAACAGAGTAGTGCTTACCAGGGAAAAGGGGTTGCGGGGTGGGCACAAAGGGTGAAGGTGAAGTGGTGCACCTACAAAATGACTGACAAATAATAATGTACAACTGAAATTTCACAAGGTCATAAACTATCATAACCTCATTAAAAAATAAAATAGAAAAAAAGTATTTAGCAACTGGGAAACACACAGATACCAACCTATGAGAACAGTAGCCAGTCACAGCACTGGAAAAGGGTCCTGGAGTAACACACCTACTCCCCCACGTTGCCAGGCCCTACCCCTTTAGTTACAGCGTCCTAGGGCAGATGGGAGCTGCAGGAGGAAGGTATAGGGACCTCGTGGTAGAGTGGCACCTGGAGGGTGGAGGGCAGCAGCCATTTATCAACTGGTGTGAAGTATTTCAACATTGTAACAACTCATATGATAGTCTAGGCGTGTGCCAACTGAATATCAGCTCTAGCCCCGGGACTTGACGTAAAAGAGGCAAAGGGAAGGGGAAAAAAGCAAAACAGCAGCAGGAAACAATCTTCATTCAGTAACAGAGTGAATCCATCGGAAGATGATTAATCCCTGAATTATAATTTATCGTTAAATACCTAAAATGAATTAGGCACCATTTTCTAGACAAAATGAATTTGATAGTTTTTTTAGCTTTTAACTGCTAATATCATTTTTCCCCCAGACCAGGGAACACCTCACTATATTTGAACTTTTTAATGTTTTTTGGATCCTCACACTATCTTCAAAGGAATATTAAGCTTTTATTTTACATTTTTAAATGCTGTGTACCTGGTTTACACACCATAATACAACTCACCATGCACCAAAATTGCTTTGACAAGTGGAAATTTGAATGCTAAGAGCCTTTTAGCAGAAATCTACATCTTTTCACAATGCCTACAATGCAAGGATTATACATCCTCTAAATGAGATATGTGCCACCACAGGCAAAGTTAGGTTGCCTTGATCTTATAGAGCTGAGCAGAGTTTCCATTTTTTGAATAGTATCAGATAAGCAATCTGTAAAGGTCCTACAACATTCAGTCAGTGGCAGTATTTTCCCAAATGTGTAACTACATGCAGTGCACAACAGGTTGGAAAAAATGGAAACTGCATTAAAAAACATCTGTGGTTGAATTTCTATATTCTCTGCAACTGATATCACCACCTGGAGGGTTCAAATAGGTAATAAACCTATTTGCGCAAAGGCATAGCAAATACCTCTGCATGGAGAAAAGAGCTCAGTGAGGAAGCCCACAGGGCCGCAGGCAATGCTCATGTAGCAAAATCCCACTTAAAACAAACCTCCCCTTTCTCTTGGGATCTCCTGTAATCCTGGGATTAGATGGATCTGGACTGGCAGTGGTTGATCTTTGCTCAGAGAATTTGCTCAGGTTGGATGGGACTCATTCTGTTTTTCCTTCAAATTTCAAAATCAAGTATTGAGAACATTTTCCTTCTTAATGAATTTCTCAAGGTGATCTCTGATCCATGATTCTACTTTTTACTCTCCAGGGACAAATCTGAACCGCAGTGGCCTTCACTTCATTAGTTTCCAATGAACAAGGCGAACTTAGCCTCTAGTCTTTGTCATCCACAAGACTGTGAGTTTCTCTGGGACAGAGACGTGCCTGCGTTTTACTCTGTATCCCTATTTTTAAGCATAGTGCCCAAAATGATAAATAAATATTGAATAAATATTTATAGCATGAATGAATGAATGACTAAATGGCATGAAGTACTAAAGAAAATGGCTAGCATGTAAGAGCTCACTTGCTTTATTTGTTACTATCCAGAATTAGCTTATATTGGGTAATCTACACAAGCAATTACTTATAAACTTCTGGGAAAAATCTTACATGTTGATTTTAATCTGTAAAGACATAGATAGCCCTTTGTTTTTTCCAAATGTCACTTTTCTTTAAAAGTTCTTTGGTGGAAAAAATGGGACAAACAAGAACACTCTTATTTTTGTGTGATAGAAAATTTAAAGGAAAATCATGGTATTTTCCCAAAAGGATTGTTGACATTGGAATCTCCTTGCTCTCCTAACCGCTAAAACCTTGGTTGTTGACCTGTTACAGGGTCTATCAAGGTTGGTTTTACTCATGCTAGGTAACCAGGATGTATTTTGTTTTCATGTACTAATGCCTATCTATTGCATGTGCATAATATAAAGCAGTACAAACTATTGTAGTGGCAATTTCTCAAATACATAAGCTATAAATATAGTACATTAAGCAGATACAAATGCTATGCATTTTTCATAAATTCATAAGATTTGAGAGTCAGGAAGATTTGAATTATAAATGCTATTTTTCAGCTTCCATCTCAAAACCTCCAAGAGACCTACAACATTTAACTCTGATCCCATTCCTCTAAGATGGAGTAGGAGGGAGATAATAAAAAGAATCTCTGTTCCTCCTTCTAAGATCATTACTTTATTTTCCAGAAGTGTATCCTATTCCGGTAAGACAGATATGTCCCATTGATCTTAGAAATATGTTGTTCCATGGCTGCAATTTCTTCCTCTAAAATCATCTTCTGGTATTTAAAATTTATTACCAGTTGGCTGGTGGAGTGTGGTTTTCAGTTGCTGAAAATTTAGAGTCCATTACAATAGTGAGGTTTAGAGTAATTTCCTGGACTATATTTGGTGCCAAAATCCCTACAAACTAATTTTTTGTCACTCTTTTGGCTGCCTGTTCCAATGGGAAAAAAATCTGTCATTTTATTTGGGTGGATCTGATACAAGGAATACTATCTATAGATATCCTTTGTCAAGATTGTAATCATCTGTTTTGTATGAGAAAAATTTGAGGCTGAAACATTAAAACACACCTGAAAAAATCAACACCAGAAATCTGAGTTTATTCTGTACGATCGCTTCATTTGCTCCTGGACCTTAAGGCAAGGTCACTGTTGCTGTTGTCATGGGAATCTGGGTCATGGAGAACAAAGCTCAAACTCGTTTTATAACAGGATAAGAAACAATTTTTCCCCTGAAGCAAATTATTCATTTCCCTAAACACTCACAACTATAGGACTAGTGGTCTAGTTCCAAAGAGGAAATAATCTCTAACAGATGAAAGCTCGGAAGACACCTCTTTCAAAAAGGAAAAGCATGGAAATCCGTGGTCTGTTGAGAAGGTTAATTTTTATTAATGATGAAGCTTCTTATGAAAGCTAGGATTAGTCTGGAAAACAATAGTCACTTCCTCTTGGGTTGTTTTACTAGCATTTTGATTGAAATTGAGTAAAGGTCAAAGGACATCTGGAAGAAAGGTTCACTCACTCACACTTGGCTTCAGACTCTGATGTTCTTGCTACGGTCGTGGCACCGGGCATTTCAGAGTTTGGCTGAAATCAGGTTAAGTCTCGGTCTGAGTGTCCGTTAAAGCATGTGATCTCTGAAAGTGAAAGAAACAAATCTTTAGCTCGCCACGCTCTTCTAAGGTTGAGCCTATGGCTGAATTGCTTTTTAAGGTGCTTGGGCATGTCATAAACTCCAGGGCCATTCAATGCATCTCATGATGTCGTGGGTCTACACATACATTTTTAACATTCCTTTACTACTTTTGGTGGATGCACTGTAACTACTTTCCTTGCACTAAACTGGATACTGAAATAAATAAGATCCCATATCTATGAAAATATGTGTACGTACTTACATTTCTTATATTCTGTATTTCATTATACCAAAACATCTGAAAAAATCAATTTCTTCTTCACCTGCCTATCAAGGGCTGGATTAAGGATTTATAAGAATTGATGACAGCACTTGCAAAGCATAGAGCTCTCCATGACTGCTACTCTCCCTTCAGTTCTTTCAGAGCAAAGCTGGAATACTGATTTAGAGGGTTTTTTTCAGTCCTGTGAAGGAAATGTACTTTTAAATGTTTTGCTTTAAAATGTGAATGTGATTATCATTATTGTACAAATGTGTATGGCATTACTGGCATATTTCAGTTTTCGGCACATAATGCACACTGCTGATTTAGAAACTTAAATAGTTTATTCTTTCAGAGCTTTCCATTTCACCTTTAAGCTTGTGTTACATAAGCCTAATGGACTCACTCAACTTCATGATGGAGAGAATCCACCAGGTGAATAGCAGTAAGCTCATGAGCTTTGAAGAGCTTATTTTGCCAGACTGCAACTCCGGCTTACTGTTTGGAGTTGCACTATTCAGCATGCACTGATTATAATACTGCAAAGCTTTGATAATATTTATTGCAGAATGAAAATGTCTTTCGCCCCCGTCCTCCCCCTTTCTTTTTGCATAAATACAGTAAGTGGAGCTTTAACTAAGGTGATGCCTGAATTAAACTGACAAATCCAAATGCCTGAAATTTAGGATTGCATTTATGGATTTCATCTACAGTATATCAGCATCAAAATGTCAGTGACAGTAAGTCACAGCCAGGAGAAGTTTCTATGGGTTTTGGAACTTTTGGCTCGGACCATTGTTGTGTTATCTAGCACTGGTCAGAGCAACAGGACTGGTGGGGGCGGTGAGACTTAATTTCGGTACTTAAATATTCCTTCAAACTAGAGATTTACTCTGGCACATGGGAGGAATAAAGTATATCTTTAAGAGGAACGTGTGTGTGTTTCAAAGAAAGAGAGAGAGAAAAAACCTAGTGAGATAGCTTGAACCCGAATCCATTTTAACAAAAACCATGGAATAGTCTGTTCTTTGAGGACACAGATACCAAAACGTTTGATTACTTATGAGAAATATTAATGAGATATCCCCTCTCTTTGTTTTTCTGAAGAAAAAAAAACAGATGGCTATTTAATTTTTGACTCACTTAAATATGCTTACTCCTTTCATGGTTTTTAAACATTTCTGCTTCTCTCATGCCTCTGAATGCCCTTAACAGACTGTTTAACCCCCAACTGTTTCAAATGTCCCCGTACGCGGTTGTACTCTGTATATTCCAAGAAGATGTTCTTGAGAATACAAACTGTAAATCATTTCTCAAAATAGCATTTAAAAATTTCTCCTACTGTGAAGGATCACACTTGGTTAGTGAAATACATAGCAAAATTGTATTCAGCAAGCAACTCTCGATTTGAAACTATACACACCATCATCTGCTATAGTCATATCCATGGCTGCCTTTAAATGAAGAGCTCTGTAAAGTCATGCATGGCACAGGCTGAGTTCTGCACTGTAGCATGACATGAGCAAGGGCACTCCTGTAGGAACAACCTGACATTGTACAATAATGTAGCTATGGTCAACAAAGCATTGGAGTTATGAGGAAAGGAAGGAATGATGACGGAGATTACATTTTCCCTTATTCTTCTTCTTGGAACTATGAAAATTATATTAGAAACAAAATAGACAAACCCTTATCAGTGATTCTGTGGGGGTCTTGGCGCTTCTTTGCTAGAATGATGGTAAAGAATGGTCAACATTTGGGTCCATTCCTTGGCCCCACATATCTTGATCCTACTTCCTTTTTCTTTTCCTCTTCTCTTCCTCCCCCATCCAAAAAAAAAAAAAAAAAAAAGGAAACTGGAACTGTTTGGGTGAGAAAACATTAAATTGTAGATAACGTTGGTTGGCAAAATTATTTAGTCTCATTTTCCCAACTTAAATATTCTTGACTCACCTATTGTAAAGGCAGTAAAACAATACCAAGTAGAACAAAGCAAACTCCCACTTCCCAGAAGATGTTATCATTTTAATTAAGATCTTATTTTGAAAAGAAAAGCCTATTGTAGGAAGTGCTGGTGGGGAAGAAAATTTTGCAAAGACAATAAAACATGAATTTGAAAAAATCATGGGGTGGTTGGGAGGTGGGGAGAGCGGCATGGTTGCACAAAAGGGAAACTTCAACAAGAAGAGGAAGAAGGAGAGAACCAAGAAAAGGGACAGAAGAAGTAAGAGGAAGACCCCAGATGTCAAAGGATATTTATTTTTCTGACTAGAAGAGGAGTAAATTATAGTCTTGCATCAAAACACTTAGTGCTTAGTAGTATAACTTCCACTAAACACAGCAAATAAATTATGCACATAGATTTTCAGGATAAAAAATGAAGAGAGAAAAGTTGACAATTTGTTAGCAATTAAATAGCAATATATATTCTTGTGGGCAGAGAACACCATTAGGCCTAACCTTTTAAAATAGAGCATTTTGGCCACTTTGGGAGGAATATGACACATTCACTTTCTGTTTACATGACATGCACGTGTTTGGCACACTGAAATACCGGTCTCTCTGTGCATTAGAAGAAAATGAAAACTTGAAACTATAACTCAAATGTGAAGACATTCTTCCGGGTGTCTTCCTGAAGGTGCAAAGTCCATAGCAGTGTAGAACCTATTACAGACTCTGGAATATGTAGAAATTGATCAAGCTTACAAAAGCGATGGATAAGCTGTGTAATAGTACAAGAGAGCTCCACATTTCTTTCATCCCAAGGAAACAATCCAAAGCAAACACAATACACTTGTTAATAAATGAATACGTAAATAATAAGATAATGTTGCATGTGTAGACATAACTTTATATCACAAAGCACATTCTTTTATATGATTCTCAAAGCCATCCTGTGAGGTTTGCAGGACAAGAGACGTTTTCTCTCTTCCAAAGACAAGGAAACTGAAGCTCAGAGAGCTGAAGTGACTTGCCCAAGATGAAAGTATAGAAAGTTGCAGGCAATACTCAGGTCTCTAGATGCAAGTCCAATACTTTTTCCATCAACTGTGCTGCTCCTAAAATTATGGGACTCACAATCAGTTAGGTCAAATTGAGTGTGGTTATCTATAGATCCTGGCTGCAGATTTAGAACAGAATCTAGAAGACACAGCTCTTCAGGGAAATTTCAGTTTTCTCTCTTAAGTTCACTACGTTTCTGGATGCATCATTTACCAGACATCTTATCCTTGATCGTTCGCAAGTCCTAGCAATATTCTGCCATAGGTATACAACAGATATTCAAGAAATACTTATTTGGCCCAATTACTACACAAAAGGCTTGTAATTAAGAGTCAATCTAATAAGCCACTAGTATTTCCATTTACCTTTTGATTTGATAGAGAGACTCAAGAATTAAGGAATATGTGATATAAAACCACCCATAAGATATGTCAATTTTATTGATATACTTTTTTTTTGCAGAAATAAACTATAAGCTCTTTTCTTCTTTTAAACGCAGCAAGCTTCTCATGCATCCAATATGATTATAAGGTGCTCCAGATATTATTTCAAAACCTATTAGCTGCTTTTTGATCATAAAGTGAAAACATTAAAAATCATGTTTAGAAATAAATATCCCCATAACAAGTGTCTGCAATACATGTGGAGTAAGATGAAGAAAATAGGTTAAAAACAAGAGTTTATAAATGGGCATATGTATTTTGTTCTAATGCATAAAGGCACACCAAACTCAGATTCAGGACTACTCATTTTTGGTTTTTTCTTTTCCTATTTGTTTTTAAATAGGAGCATTTATAAATGCAATTATTTTTCTTGAAATGCAGTATTAACCAATTTCAAAATATTTCACCTGAAACAGAAAACCCTGATTTTGAAGGAAGCAATCTCCAAGTGGGGCCTAGAAGTTCTTATGCTGTGCTCTTTCAATTATGGCTATTAAGTGAAACAGAAACCAAGAAGTGTCAAAATAGTTTATTTGTTAACTGTAGAGAATCCCATGGAAATTGTGCCTTCTAAAGTGTTATAGACAGTGGAGAAATGGCACAAAACCTTGTCCATTTCTAACATTTCTGCTAGAAACAAATTAAACCCAAACAAAAACGTCCTGTAAATTAATGTAAGAATTAATTCTGAGCTGCTGTATCGAAGGCATGGCAATCCCTTTTCACTTCTTTTTTTTGCTGAGGAAGATTCACCCTGAACTAACATCAGTTGTCAATCTTTCTCTTTTTGTATGTGAGACACCACCACAGCATGGCCACTGACAGACGAGTGGTGTGGGTCCACGCCCGGGAACTGAAGTCAGGTTGCCGAAACAGAGCACACCAAACTTGAACACTAGGCTATCAGGCTGGCTCTCCTTTACATTTCTTTAGGTACCACATTTTATTGATAGCATAAAAGAGGAAGAGAGCTATGTGTAGTGTTATAATTTAGTGCCAATACTTGTTTTTCTATCTCTTGCTTGGGACTAGAACTTTAATGAAAACAGCCATCACAGCTAACTTGTTCTCAATTTTATCTCCAATACCTAGCATAGTGCATGGCACATGACAGACAGTTAATAGGCATTTTTAAATGAATAAGCAATATTAAGAGGGAATAAGTTTGAAAGTAGAGAAATGCCTTACAGGCGTCCAGAAATCTCAAATATCCAAAACAATGCTGAAGGAAAATGCCTCTTACAGTAAAGAAATGGTCTGTGTGCAACAAGCAGGAATGAAGGTTTAGTAAGGAGCCCAGAGCAGGTCGCCCCCTCATACTGTGATTGGTTGGTTCATCAATAGAGAAGAAATTTCAGGAGTTGAGAAAAATCAGTCTTCCAGGTACAAAATCTGAAAAACCAGATGTTATGAGCAAAGGATGGAGAATACATGAAGAGAGAAAGAAGAACAAGTGGTGGAGACTCTGACACCAAGGAAGGCCAGTAGCAAAAAGATAACTGACATCATACTGTGACATGCTCTGTAGTCTTCTGAGTCTAACAGCCATTACATTCTCAGTAGTTCTCAGGAGGCCTGTAAACGCTTAGCCAGGAGGCTCTTTGGCAGGGGTGGAAACCTGTGCGTGTGCATGTGTGTGTATGTGTATCTGGTGGTGTGGGATGGACAGCCACCTACATCTCAATAGGCCTTAGGTACATCACTGTGTGGCATTATAAGCATATCAGCCATAACTATTTTTTCCGTCTGAAGAGTTACAGTTTTAATGAAAGAGCAAAGTATGGCCCATTGTGAGAAGTCTAAGAAGTAGCAGATAATGCTCAGAGTGCTGCTGAGAAGTCAAAAAGAGGCTTATAGCAACAGTAAAGATTTCTGGAAAGTGAAACAATGACTCAGGAGAAGGCTTCTTTGGATTTTTGATTCAACAATCAATTTTGTGGAAAGGCAGCCATGGTACACCCACGGGAGATCAGACCTTTGTGCAATCTTTTCTTCCACTTTATGAGAAAGAGGAAAACGGCCAAAACACAGTTCAATAGTAGTAATATTTCAGGAGAGTGAGTTCCTGGCTTCAATACTTATACAATTTTATTTAGCAACTGAATATATATATATATATCTCTAGTCGTGTATTCGATAATGATAACTCCAAGTAATTAAGAAGGGATTAAATTATGTTTCATATAATCTTAAAGAGTATAATACATTTTGGAAAGATACTCATTTGAGACAAAGAAGTTTAACCAAAAGTACTGGTCATTCACCATGTCTTCTCAGACAAGGGAAACAATAGAAAGAATAAACAAATGGGACTTCATCACACTAAAGAGCTTCTTCAAGGCAAGGGAAAACAGGATTGAAACCAGAAAAAAAAGACCAATTGGGAAAAAATATTTGCAAATCATATATCCAACAAAGGGTTAATCTCCATACTATATAGAATGCACACAACTCAACAATAAAAAATCAAACAACCCGATCAAAATATGGGCAGGAGACATGAACAGACATTTCTCCAAAGAAGATATACGATTGGTCAATAGGCATATGAAAAGATGCTCATCTTCACTGATCATCAGGGAAATGCAAATCAAAACTATACTAAGATGTCACCTTACAGCCATTAGAATGGCAAAAATAACCAAAACAAAAAGTGACAAATGTTGGAGAGGTTGTGGAGAAAAAGGAACCCTCATACACTGCTGGTGGGAATGCGAACTGGTGCATCCACTATGGAAAAAAGTATGGAGATTTCTCAAAAAACTAAAAATAGAAATACCATATGACCAAGCCATCCCACTACCAGGTATCTATCCAAAGAACTTGAAATCAGCAATTCCAAAAGTCCCATGCACCCCTATGTTCATCGCAGCATTATTTACAATAGCCAAGAAGTGGAAGCAAACTAAGTGCCCATCAACTGATGATTAGACAAAGAGGATGTGGTATGTATATAAAATGGAATACTACTCAGCCATAAAAAAGGATAAAATTGTCCCATTCACAACAACATGGATCATTTGGGATGCAGCAAAAGCAGTCCTAAGAGGGAAATTCATCGCAATACAGGCTCACCTCACTAAACAAGAAAAAGCTCACGTAAGCAACCTCAAACGACACCTAACAGAACTAGAAAAAGAAGAACAAACAAAGCCCAGAGTCAGTAGAAGGAGGGAAATAATAAAAATAAGAGCAGAAATAAACGATATTGAAACAAAAAAGACAATAGAAAGGATCAATGAAACAAAGAGTTGGTTCTTCGAAAGAATTAACAAAATTGACAAACCCCTAGCCAGACTCACCAAGAAAAGAAGAGAGAAAGCGCAAATTAATAAAATCAGGAATGAGAGAGGAGAAATCACAACAGATACCAATGAAATACAAGAGATCATAAGAGAATACTATGAAAAACTATATGCCAACAAATTGAACAACCTGGAAGAAATGGACAAATTCCTAGACTCCTACAATCTCCCCAAACTGAATCAGGAAGAAATGGAGAATCTGAATAGACCAATCACAAGAAAGGAAATAGAAACGGTAATCAAAAACCTTCCCAAAAACAAGAGTCCAGGACCAGACGGCTTCTCTGGAGAATTCTACCAAACATTCAAAGAAGACTTAATACCTATTCTCCTCAAACTGTTCCAGAAAATTGAGAAAGATGGAGAACTCCCTAACACATTCTATGAAGCCAACATCACTCTGATCCCCAAACCTGACAAGGACAACACAAAGAAGGAGAACTACAGGCCGATATCACTGATGAACATAGATGCAAAAATCCTCAACAAAATTTTGGCAAACCGATTACAGCAATACATCAAAAAGATTATACACCATGATCAAGTGGGATTTATACCAGGGACACAGGGATGGTTCAACATCCGCAAGTCAATCAACGTGATACACTACATCAACAAAATGAAAAACAAAAACCACATGATCATCTCAATAGACGCAGAGAAAGCATTCGACAAGATCCAACACCCATTTATGATAAAAACCCTCAGTAAAATGGGTATAGAAGGAAAGTACCTCAACATAATAAAGGCCATATATGATAGACCCACAGCCAACATCATACTCAATGGACAAAAGCTGAAAGCCATCCCTCTGAGGACAGGAACAAGACAAGGGTGCCCACTTTCACCACTCCTATTCAACATAGTACTGGAGGTGCTGGCCAGAGCAATTCGGCAGGAAAAAAAAATAAAAGGAATCCAAATAGGTAACGAAGAAGTAAAACTCGCGTTGTTTGCAGACGACATGATCTTATACATAGAAAACCCCAAAGAATCCACAGAAAAACTATTAGAAATAATCAACAACTACAGCAAAGTAGCAGGGTATAAAATTAACGTGCATAAATCAGTAGCATTTCTATACACTAACAATAAACTAACAGAAAAAGAACTCAAGAACTCTATCCCATTCACAATCGCAACGAAAAGAATAAAATACCTTGGGATAAACTTAACCAAGGAAGTGAAGGATCTATACAATGAAAACTACAAGACTTTCTTGAAAGAAATTGACGATGACATAAAGAGATGGAAAGACATTCCTTGCACATGGATTGGAAGAATAAACATAGTTAAAATGTCCATACTACCCAAAGCAATATACAGATTCAATGCTATCCCAATCAGAATCCCAAGAACATTCTTCACAGAAATTCAACAAACAATCCTAAAATTCATATGGGGGAACAAAAGACCACGAATTGCTAAAGCAATCTTGAGCAAGAAAAACAAAGCCGGCGGAATCACAATCCCCGATTTCAAAACATACTACAAAGCTACAGTGATCAAAACAGCATGGTACTGGTACAAAAACAGGTGCACAGATCAATGGAACAGAATTGAAAGCCCAGAGATAAAACCACACATCTATGGACAGCTAATCTTCGACAAAGGAGCAGAGGGCCTACAATGGAGAAAAGAAAGTCTCTTCAACAAATGGTGCTGGGAAAACTGGACAGCCACATGCAAAAGATTGAAAATCGACCATTCTTTTTCACCACACACCAAAATAAACTCAAAATGGATCAAAGACCTAAAGATTAGGCCTGAGACAATAAGTCTTTTGGAAGAGAATATAGGTAGTACACTCTTTGACATCAGTTTCAAAAGAATCTTTTCGGACACTGTAACTCCTCAGTTGAGGGAAACAATAGAAAGAATAAACAAATGGGACTTCATCAGACTAAAGAGCTTCTTCAAGGCAAGGGAAAACAGAATTGAAACAAAAAAACAGCTCACTAATTGGGAAAAAATATTTACAAGCCACTTATCCGACAAAGGGTTAATCTCCATAATATACAAAGAACTCACACTGCTTAACAACAAAAAAACAAACAACCCGATCAAAAAATGGGCAGAGGACATGAACAGACATTTCTCAAAAGAAGATATGAATATGGCCAATAGACACATGAAAAGATGTTCATCATCGCTAATCATCAGGGAAATGCAAATCAAAACTACACTAAGATATCACCTTACCCCCGTTAGATTGGCAAAAACATCCAAAACCAAGAACGACAAATGTTGGAGAGGTTGTGGAGAAAGAGGAACCCTCATACACTGTTGGTGGGAATGCAAACTGGTACAGCCACTATGGAAAACAGTATGGAGATTTCTCAAAAAGTTAAAAATAGAAATACCCTATGACCCAGCCATCCCATTACTGGGTATCTATCCTAAGAACCTGATATCAGATATCTCAAGAGTCCGTTGCACCCCTATGTTCATCGCAGCATTATTTACAATAGCCAAGACGTGGAACCAGCCTACATGCCCAGAAACTGATGATTGGATAAAGAAGATGTGGTATATATACACAATGGAATACTACTCAGCCATAAAAAAAGACGAAATTGGCCCATTCACAACAATGTGGATGGACCTCGAGGGCATTATGTTAAGCGAAATAAGTCAGTCAGAGAAAGACGAACTCTATATGACTCCACTCATAGGTGGAAATTAGTATATTGAGAAGGAGATCTGATCGGTGGTTACCAGGGAAAAGGGGGGGTGGGGGGAGGGCACGGAGGGGGTAGTGGTGTACCCACAACATGACTAACAAAAATGTACAACTGAAATTTCACAAGCCTGTAATCCATCATAACATTAATAAAAAAAAAAAAAAAAAGAAAAAAAAAAAAAAAAAAAAAAAGAACTTGAAATCAGCAATTCCAAAAGTCCCATGCACCCCTATGTTCATCGCAGCATTATTTACAATAGCCAAGAAGTGGAAGCAAACTAAGTGCCCATCAACTGATGATTAGACAAAGAGGATGTGGTATGTATATAAAATGGAATACTACTCAGCCATAAAAAAGGATAAAATTGTCCCATTCACAACAACATGGATGGACCTTGAGGGTATTATGTCAAGTGAAATAAGCCAGATAGAGAAAGGCAATCTCTGTATGACTCCAGTCATAGGTAGAAGTTAAACATGTAGACAAAGAGAACAGATTAGTGGTTACCAGGGGAAAGGGGTGGTGGTGGGGGGGGCACAAAGGGTGAAGTGGTGCACCTACAACACGAGTGACAAACAATAATGTACACTTGAAATTTCAAAAGGTTGTAAACTATCATAATCTCAATTAAAAGCTAAAAAAATAAAAGTACTGGTCCCTACAGGGTTAGACACAAGTTATTTGTAAATCCACTTGGCCCAACTCAAGCAGTCCTGCACGATGCCATGTGTACCACTTTCAGTTGAACAGGAACTAGAAAATATTGAATGATTTTAGTCCTTCTTTTAGGACACCTATTTTAGTCTACCACTGGCAACTACTGCGTCACAAAGTATAAAACCTGATTCAAGAAAGCAGAATAAAGGGACCTGATAGCAAGGTATCAGGAAAAGAATTACTGTACATGTGCTCCGAAGGGTGAAACACTACAATCCCCAACTCTCAGCTAAGATTGACTACAGATAGCTAATATCTCGCAACAAGTTCTTTTTAATAGAGCTCATACTACCCTAGATACCCCTCAATATCCTCTTCATTAAACAAAGTCTTAGGAATAGTCTAATTTATTGCTGTGCTTTTTAATAGAAATTTTCTCATAAGACTGTAGGCAATTTCTGCCTTCTATTTTCACATGTGGGCATTATTTGAGCCTATTTCCAACCAGAGGAAAACTTCATAATTTACACTAAGATGAACTCCCTCCATTGTTACAGTATTTATAGCTTGTGAGATTAATATTCCAAACAGATCAGTGCCATAGCTTCCAAGTAAATACAGTGGAAATAAATTTTACAGATAAATATGTGCCTAGAGTTAGTGGCAAATGATGATGGAAATGTATTAAAACAGATTACTTTGATTATGTGGTCTTCCTTTATAGTTCAGATGGTGTAGCCTGTGAACAGTATGGACAGGAAGGCAATTTTAAAGAGCTAGCTAAGTTTTATAATTATGCACAAAACTGGCATAGATTAGTTCTCTTTATTATTACCACTGAAGGTAAAGTACTTTTATCTAGTATACTGGCTCAATATTTTTTTAATGTGATGAATTCTTTATTTTGCACGCTTTTGTGTTTGCAATGTATCTCCCAAATGAAACGGGTGAAGTAGGTGTGACTTCTGGTACTCTGACAGTCTGAATCTAGCTTAATCTCTAATAGTTCAGTAAATTCTAATGAATCTTATCTAGATTGTCCTCAAAATCCAATCCTTACACTTTCAAAGTTGGTCCGTTAAAAATAATAATGCAATTTGTATGTGCTCATTCATTTAACACCTGTGCTATACTTTATTTGATCTTGAGGCTTCCAGCAAACAGATCTTTAATGTTTTCATCATCCACTCCTTTTGACAAAATTCCCTTCCTGGCAGTTTTAAGAAATATGTTTCCTTTAGGCATCTCAAAATCTCTTCTTCTTCCTGTTAAATAAGTTCAGACGTGGAAAGAAGTCGGGGATGGATAACTAATAAAGTTTTCGGATAAATTACAGGTAATTCTTACCTCAAATGTAATGTTTCCTGGGAGTGGGCAGAGGCCATTATGACAAGATGAAAGGACTCTGATCTTATTGGGTCAAAGCAGCTTCTGTATGGCTCATCAAACCAAGCAGACAGAGGCAGGTCTCTGAGAGGGAAGCAAGAGTTTCCTCATATATATACAGTTGGCTGCTTTCAATGCTTGGGCAGGTCTGGAGAGTTTGGAAACAATGGCTATTTCCAGTCCATGAAGCCCATGAGAGCAAGGGTGAGGTCTGATTTGTTATATGCTGTATCCTCCAAACCTAGCATCATATTTGGTACAAAGTAAGCACTCGCTCAATACGTGTTGACTAACTGGTGCAATACTGACAAGTATTTCTCCTTTCTTAAATAACACTGCTGAAAATTTTATTTTTGAATGGCAAATGAAGACTGTAAGACGATCTCTTTCTCTCAAGTTAACTAGGACATTCCAATATAATCTGAAGTCCTACAGTGTGTCAACCACATGTAGAGCCCCTAGATTTGTAACATGTGGGCATGATTTTTGAAAATGTGAAGCATCATTGCAAGTATCTGGGAAGTGGTCAAGGAGGTGAAGAGAATGAATTTCTTTCACAAGGGAAAAAATAATTTTTTTCCAATACAATGGATGAAATGAAGACGTGAAGTTTAACTTACGGCATTAAGCAAGAGTCTATCTCAAACATGCACAGTTGCTATAGTTTACATTTTAGTATAAAATTAAGGGAACATTGGGGCTAGCCCCAAGGCTGAGTGGTTGAGTTCACGCGCTCTGCTACAGCAGCCCAGGGTTTCACTGGTTTGGATGCTGGACGTGGACCTAGCACCACTCATCAGGCCATGCTGAGGCGGCGTGACACATAGCACAACCAGAAGGACCTACAACTAGAATATACAACTATGTACTGGGGGGCTTTGGGGAGAAGAAGAAGAAGAAGAAAAGAAAAAGATTGACAACAGATGTTAGCTCATGGTTAATCTTAAAAAAAATTAAGGGAACATTGTAGCCATTCTATATTATAGCTACATGTGTTTTTACCCAAAAAGAATTTGTATTCATATGCATTAATATGTTCCTTAATATTTTTCTGAGACTTTTTTGTTAATTTGTGCATTTGTAAATGTAAAAAGTCACTTGATGCTTAGAAGGAGGAAGGTCTTTTGTTAGGAGGAAAAACATTTTACTGATTTTAAAATGTGGTTCCTTTTCCCTACTAAAATAAGAATTAACGGCCTATTGGTTAATTTATTGAAGGAACATGGACTTCTTCTAGAAAGGTCTTTCTTATTAAGCTAGTCAGTTGAATGGGATATTTCTAGGTGGTTTCTAAAGGATAACTAATCTTAAGTCTGGGCAGAAAAAAATTGCTATGCTTATATTTGCTATTTGAAAGAACAACCCTTGTAGCTAGATATGATGAGGAAAAAGTTGTATGTCGTGAGGAGAGGCGGGAGTGTTAATAAAAATAATGAAATGCTAGACACACTAAGATTAAAATCTAATTTGTTGTCATTTTTATTTTATTTATTATTTAGTTTTACTATTTGTTGCTTAATTCTGTTTGCTGAAATTTTATTTTCGAGTTTTGCACCTATGTTTACAAGTCAGATTGCCTGTAATTTTCATTTCTTGTGCAGTCTTTGATTACAGTAGTTCCAAAAAGTGAGTTGGAGAGATTGAGCTCATTTCCAAACTCCTGAAGAGTTTGTATATTATAGTGATTTTAGATGTTTGGGGAAAAAACTAAAAATCATACCGTTATTTTTGCTAATGATTATTATTATATTTATATGTGAAAGAGTAGATATTTAAATGGCATATTCAGTTCCCTTAATGGTCTATTCTGATTTTCTATTTCCTCTGGAATCACACACATCTCAATTCAGCTGCCTCCGCCTTGAGCGGGCCCGAGGGCTTATTTCCAGTCTTTTTTGTGCATATTTAAAACCAAAGTTCCTAGCTAGTATGGGAAATTTTTGATTCTGCTCCCTACTTATTCACCCCACGCCCAGCCCAGCCCCTGCTATATGGCTGCCAAAGTACTGGTGTGTATATTTACCAATCTATCTTTCACTTTCCTCTGGCACATAAGGACATCCCTTTGTTCGTGAGAGCACAGATATTTAAATCTGTATTTAAAACTTTATCTTTTATGCATTCTTTTCAGGTGTTTGTAGTAGGAAAGCTTCCATGTTAACTCAGTCTATCAAAGTGCCAGAATTGCTCTATTATGTTTTATGTCCACTGTCTCAGTACCATTCTCCCCTCAACTCACTGCCATTTGTACCATCTGGATGCTGCCCTCATCAAGTCCTGAAACTGCTCTGGTGGGGGTCATCTATGACCTCATTGTTGCTAAATCCAATGGATTCTTTCTGTCCTCTATATTACCTACAACAGGATCTGGCATATAGTCTGCACTCAGTAAATACATATGAAGTGAATGAATCTTATTTGATATTATAGCATCATTTGCCACCTCTACCCTTCATAAAATTGTCTATTTTTGTTACTGCACGAAGGGCTCAATCTGCTTACTGCAAGACAAAGCCATTTAGTCAAGGGGAAAGATGGTGGTAGAGAAAGGACTTTATTAAATGATGAGCTAGCTGATTGGAAGATGGTGGACAAGAGTCCAAACAAAAACATCTTAAGAGGCTAGAGAATCGTGAAGCAGTTACATAGGGCCAGTGGACCATAAAGGTGGGGGTCAAGGATATTGACCATCTGGCATTGGTCACACCAGGCCTTTCAGCTGTCATCAATGATGGATATCAGTATAGAATCTCTGTCCAGAGGTTCTCACATTCCTAAGGAACTCAAAAGAGCAAAGTTATCTCCTTTTTGCAGCTGGGAGGTACTTAGTAAGCAGGAGTCAGAAAACCTACAGAGTATGCACATTTCCCGGAGGATGGTTATCGATTCATCTAGACTACATTCAGGCTCAAGCATTCCCTATGGGGGAAGAGAAGCAAAGGTTATAGAGAGTTATAAGATGGCTTCCCTTAGGCCAAGTCTAGTTTGGCCTATAACATTTTCTTGACTCTCTTAACAAGGTTAAGAGAAACCAGGGGGATTTCCTTTTACCTCTATGTATACGCCTCCTCACTCTCCTCCCAGATTTCTTCTTTTTCAAATGTATCCACTAAGTGTTTTACTTTCTAAGTAATCATTTCTCTCTTTCTGGCTAAACCCACACATTCCTTTATCTTCAGCTATCACCATATGCTGCTCGTTTTCAAGTCTTTATCTCCAACTCAGATTTCTTTCTTGATATCCAGACTCACGTATAAAACTGTCTACCCTGTGGTTGTCTAACAGGTAATTTATACTCACATGACCTAAATTGAATGCATGATTCTCTCTCTAAAATTTACTCTTCTTCCTATATTTTCTATTTCATTTCCCTGAGGTAGAATTCTTTATATCTTTTACTAATCCTTTTCTCTCACACTGCTCATCAATCCAAGCTGATCTCCAAATCCTGTGAATTATGTCTCCTAAACATCTCCTGAGTCTGTCTTTTCCTTTCTATCTCTATGACCATTGCTTAATTTAGATCCTCATCATTTCCTACCTGTATTATGGAAATGGCCTCTTCTCCAGCCTCAGGTTTTAATTTTGCTTCCCTACGCTCTACCTTCAATCCATCCTCCACTGTCCTGACAGTTTTATCTTAAAAATTAAATCAGGTCATGACATTTCTTTAATTTAAAATCCTTTGTTATCTCCCTATTGCTCTCAGGTGAAATCTACTCCCTTTAGTATGGCATTCAAAGTCCCAGCTTACTCTTTTAGTCTCATAGCTCAACAGTCTGCCCTTACACTCTGTAATCCAGCCATACTGCACATTTACAATTCCCTGAATGAGTATTTGCACTTATATAGCATTCACTGATTCACTAGCTTGGATTAGGTGCCATTATTATGCAGCACTCATCACACTGTTTCACAACTGCCTGTAATTAAAGACATTATGTCAACTATGCATCATCAGCACTTAATATCACGTTTAGCACACACTAGGGTCTAAGTAAATGCTAAATGAATAAATACAAATCTATATTTTAATATATCCTCATTTTTCATTTACTATCTACCTTTTAATGGATGCATTACTACTAACAATAGCACAAATATAGCATTTACATATACACTCTTTATATGTATATATATAGCGTATACATGCACATATGTATACACTCTCTCTCTCTATTTTATATATGTAAAGCATCTATATACTATGCCTACCCCCACAGAAATATTTAAGAAAATGGGGAGTTTACTGCTTTTTTAAGGTCTTTAAAATACAGAGAGGCTGGAATAATTTGGAATATTAAATGTCTTTACATAATGAGCCAAATATATGTTTATATTGCTCCATGCCCTTACTATCCAAATGTGATATCTCTGAACTACAAAATAGGAAGATATTTATGTCCAACCCCACCCACCCCGGCGTCTGAATCACACAGCAGCACTTTGTCAGAGAATCTTACCAAGAGACTCAAATGAAATTAGCTATTGGAGAATATTTTTTTCTTAGAAATTTTGAAGAAAGTTAATAAAGTGAAAGACCTTATTTAAAAAAAATGTATAGACATATATTTATAGTTATTTGTTACAGGTCAGGCACTATTCTAAGTGTTTCATGTATATTAACTCATTTCATACTCTGAAGAAACCTCAGATCCCCGTTTTTCAGAAATTGAGGCACAGAGAGTTTGTGTGACCTGTCCAGGATTGTGCAGTCAGCAAGTGGTGGAGCTAGGATTCAAACCCAGGCAGGCTGTCTTCAGAGTCCAGAACTGGCTATAAGGAGAGAAAAAGAAGACTATCTTTTATCGATGATTCAAAATACATTACCTGGACCTAAATTATTGGTAGTTGAAGATTATGCCCTTGCAATTTAGCCTTCATGTGACATGTAGAAAGCATCCAACTTTAGTATCAAAATTAACCTCGGTCTTGCTGACTGACATTGTTGTTACTCTGTTCTTGCTTTTTCTTTCTTGGGCTTACATTTTATTCTTTGACTGCGTCTGAACTTTTCTATGTTTGTTGTCACATCTACTATTTTATATATGAACCAGGTCAAGTACCATAGATAATAGCTTTGAAAGTTAAAAAATCTTGGCTTTCCTGATTCCCAAGACTGAGGTTTACTTCAATTAGTACTAAAGCTCATATTTTGTGCTTTTAGCTTTCTTATCATTAAACCGAGAAGAAATGATTCCAAACTTGTCGTTTTTCATTTGTTTGTTTGAGACCTGAAGATAAAAACGGAGTAATGGAATAGCAATGTTAGTAGATTGTATAGGTACCTGATGTCCTAAAATAATTTGGGCTTTCAGAAACATGTCATCTTTTAGTAGCAGTATTTCCCCATGCCAAATACGAAGTGTGGTTTCACACCTACTAAATCCAGAATTGCCATTTCTGAGAAATGGTAAGTAGATAGGTATCAACATTACGGTCAATGATGACATCTCTCTGAAGTTTCTACAGCTACTTCTACAATGGCTCCCTATTTGGAGATTGAATGCTAACTCTCTGCCAGTCCTTTCTGTAACCCAGGTTGCCTACAGCTCAAAGCAACTGTCCAGTAAAGACTGTATCAACAACCAGAAATACACTCTACACTTTGAAATTATGGACCTGCTGCAAGGTGAAAAAGGACATTGACATTTCTTCTTTCATAAAGCCTTGTGGTGGCCTCCATTTCTGTTGTAAACATGTAGCTGGATTTTATCACCAGGACACAAAAGTACACGCCTTACATACTGATAGAGTGATCAATTACAATAAAAGTTCACTATCATTTGAAACACGACATGAATACTTTTCCCTAAAAGAAACTTTAGATGTGTTTAATGAAAGTGAAGTCCCCTAAAAGTGTGAGGAATGAACTGAATCTGTAATATGTTTCAAACCCAAACAAGCTACCCAATTAAATGGTTGTAATCACTTAAGTTCTGAAAAACTGATATTCTGTAGACATCACAATCCACAGATCTGTTTATTGAAGTTCCTTGATGTGATGAAGCCTGCTTACTGATCTCTATTTCATTTCAAAAAGGAGGTAGGTCATTGCTATGTTTTTATGCAACGAGCTGGGCCATCACACATTCTAGTAAGCAAGTGCTGTATATTGCTTTGCTTTCTAGTCATAGACTTGTACAGATGATGTGGGAAAAAGGATTGATTTTTTCCTTTATGCTTTTAGCAGTTCTGTTAGGTGTGTTGTTCATAGAATTAGAGGTTTTTTTCTTTCTGTTTCAGCTTTACCTTTTCCTGTCACTACTGATTTTGCTTTGCCGTAAGAAGGAGAGGTTAATGAAACACTCAGTTCTTTCCTTGCTCTTCCATTGGTCTTTGACAATCATTGTGTGTACAGTTTTCTTTCCATCGATTTGGAAGGGCTTTCCATGGTCTTCAATAACGAACTCTTACGACTTAAACTATATGCTCTTTAAGACAGCAAATACATTTTCTATTCCTCCTGAAACCTGTGGAACTTCTGACTCTGGGGGTTCTCATTGGGAAGGGCAGCCTTTGTCTTCTCTCTGCATACACTGCCCAAAGCTTTGGCAGTTGGCAAGAGCAGCTGCATGTATGTGCTTATTCGGAGAAAACAAATTGGCTGCTCTCACCTAAGTAAACGAACTTGTTATTTATAGCTGCTGTCTGGATCGATTCTTTTTGTAAAAGTAAAAAATAAAAAGGGTGCTTTACAGTTAAATCTATTTGGGTTGTCATCCTCCTGGTGCACTTTACCTCTTCCTGGGAATAAATTGCTTTGTTTTCTAATGTCAGATTTTTCTGGATCCATTTTTTTGAGTAATCTTCATGGAATTCTAAATATCTCCTGATTCTCAAATATGTGCATAATTCTCCAGCCCATATCCAAAATATGAAGGAAAAATGTCATTGGACCAGTTCTCACAATAAATAAAAAATGCACATATTTGTTGGAGAAAAAGAAGTAATGAATTTTAAAAATGCCATCCAGTCTTGAAGGAATCATGTTTTACAACTATAATAACCAAATATTATTTATCATTTCGTTGTTTTGATTTCTTTGTTTTCAGGGCCTTGAAGTTCAGAGTCAGCTGAAAAAGTTAGAATAAGTCTTTGAAAATTGTTTCCAAAATCACCCCAGGGAAGGCGTTGAGTCACAGAGAAAACACCTTTTCACCTTTTCATGAATCAGGATAAGTCAGTTTGACTGATTCACTGTCTGACCACTGGGCAAAGTATAAATC
The DNA here is from genome assembly GCF_041296235.1 of Equus asinus. Lineage (NCBI taxonomy): Eukaryota > Metazoa > Chordata > Mammalia > Perissodactyla > Equidae > Equus > Equus asinus. Next base: position 92,492,879 of record NC_091820.1, read on the forward strand.
ATGTAGGAAAATGTCAGTTGAAATGTTAGTGCACTTTAAGGTCATCTGTTGAATTTTCAGTGTGTGTCTGTATCATCTTCGAAAATCCCCAGCACTAAAACATAGCCATAAAGCAATGAACATTTACTCTTCAATATCTGTCTTTAGAAAAGTATAAGCGGCATCATAGTCAAATCTGTATCGGAACCAGTATGGTAAAAAGTAATGTATGAAACAAAGCAGGGAAACCTTTTGCTATGTCTGTTCATCACGGGGAAATCAATTTAGCAGAGATGGCACTTCTTCCTTACTCCCCTCCAAAACAAACGAATAAAAACCAAAATAAATTTAAAAATAAGGGAAAACTACAGGGATTCTACAGACAGTGGCCGAAATAAACAAATAAATAATAAAGATGTTGAAACCAACAGACATAAAAATAATGTCAGTTATTTAGGTGGTCCTTTTTTTCCCCATAATAACAGCTCAGATACTTTATTAATCTAGGAGATTTATCATGTTTTGGCAACGATCCGGAAGACAGTTCCCTAAACATTTGCCGTATCATCAGGAAATTTCCATTTCAACAATATGTTCTCAGATTCTATTGAGCCAGTGGTGCTTGTACAGTATGGAGGGCAGGCTAACAACAGAGTCGGAAAAAATTTTCAAAAACAAATTTCCAAAATCAACTCTACATTCTACCTTCTTATAAAATAAGTACAAATTATGAGGCAGAAATTGATATAGATAGCAATTAATTCCCAAATAAAGTAACAACTCAATCTGGTAAAGGAAAACAGTGGCAACTATTATAACTAAAATTACGGAAAATTGAATGTGTGGTGCTACCTAGCACTTTCTACCACAGCATATTTAAGGAGCAATTATAACAATTTATCAAGCATTTGTTGAACTGCTGTATATAATATGCCATGCACTGCTAAATGTCATTAAAATCCAGCAGTTCAAGATATTTGGACCTTTACAAAGCTCCCAACTGTAAAAATAATTAAAGTAACAATAGAAACCAATTATAAAATAGTTGACTATTATCTTGAAGCCATTAAGGTGGAAAACCTACTCTACTAAAGATAATAAATGAACCATTGGCATCCATTGACTGGTATCCAGTAACTATTACCACCACTCTATTGTAACCACCGCCAGGAGAGGGCCTTCGTGGTATCCACCACTGTATACTCAACATCTAGATGAGTGCCTGGCACACCATGGGCACATAATCAATATGTGTTAAATGAAGGTTTATATTTAGAATTGACAACCAAATTAAATGAACAATGGTACCTCATGACTCAACTGTGAAGCAGGTCAATGTGAAAGGAAATAATTCAAATGACACTGAAATGACACTGAATGAAAAGGATCATGGTTTACAAATACTTCACAAAGAACTATATTTCCAAACCCACATTTATAAGATACTTATGCTCTATACACAAACCACTGAAAAGATGATTACCTGCATGTATTACTTTGCTTGGGCTGCTGTAACAAAGTGCCACAGACTAGGTGGTTTAAACAACAGAAATTTATTTCCTTACAGTTCTGGAGGTTGGAAGTCAGGGGTCAAAGTGTCAGCAGAGTTGATTTCTTTCTAAGCCTCTTTCCTCCGCTTGTAGATGGGCTTTTCCTTCTTGTGTCTTTACATGGTCATCTTCCTGTACATATCTGCGTCCTTATCTCCTCTTCTTATAAGGACACCAGCTATATTGGATTACAACCCTCCCAGATGCTCTTATTTTTAACTTAGTTACTTCTTTAAAGACCTTATTTCCAAAAACAGTCACATTCTGAGGTGCATATGAATTTTGGGGGGACACTATTCAGCCCATAACAACATATGCCACACAAGATGGAGTATGATTACGTGACAAGTGAACAATATATACAGACCCTTAAAATACAAACAATTAAGGGCTGAATCATCTACTCAATTTTTTAATGACCACAAAAATGAATGGAAAGAAAACGAAAGGCAATGTACAATTACAAAGCGGCAGAATTAATTGGATTCACAAGTGTTGAGGGGCCTGGGGTGGGGAGAGACCTATTCAACATAGGCATCCGGAAACATTTCCTGCAGCAAGCGTCTTTTGTTGTTGATTGTTTGCTTGTTTAATAGGTCTATAGTTTCTTAGTAAGGGCTCCAAAGTTCTGAAAGAGTTAATATTTCTACGAGAAGTGATCAATTTATTTCTTCTCAACCAAGACGTCTATTTAAAATTATTTATTCCCGATGGAGTCGTATCTACAACAATGAATCTAGCAGATGGCTAATATACTGGAAACTCATGGTAGTATATTACGATTTTAAGGAATTATGTGGGTTTATTTTGGATCTCCAGAGAATTTGGTACTGAATTGCATACACCGGAAGAGTCCCATTATAAAGCTGTGTGATGATGATACTCGAGTACATGAGGTAAGTAATACTAAATGTAAGGGGACAGAAAGCTAATATATAATGGGAAAAAAGGTCAAACTTTCCTGATTTAATACATACAGTCTAAGTCAAAAGCTATGCTTTCATTTTGTAATTTTTGTCAAATGAGTTGAAGGTGAAGTGGGAGCCTTTAGATTCTGAGCTGGATCATGTCAATTATAGAAAGAGAAATTAACCTTTAATACTACATAATAACATTATACCTATTTCTTAGATTTCCTTGTGCTAGAAGACTGTTTTTATAGAAAGAATGAAGGTGTTCCAAAGGTCTTATGCTGACCAAGGTGAAGGTCAGGGGGATTTTTCTGGACAAAGAATAAATAAATTCTGAAGGTAAAGAGCAGTCAGAAAGTGAAATAGACAAAATGTCTTATCTTGATTCATGACAAGGTGAAAAGGTGTGTCTCTGTTGAACACCTCTAAAGCGATTTTGGAAACAGTTTGCAAATACTGCTGTAATCTTTTCAGGCTGACTCTGAAATTGAAAATTCTAAAACAAGCAATCACAAAATACTGGTGAATACTGTTTCATTGTTTTCCCTTAAACATCTATAAAATAAAAGAGAAGAAATGCTCAATGGCTGATCTTTCTTAGTTCTAGGATGTTTCTGAGCAAAGAGGTGACCAAATGCTAGATTTTCTTTGTTTTCTGAAGTCAAAAGAAAACAAATTCTCCATGTTAACTCAAATGGCGACTACATGATGGTGTTTCTTAACCTCGCTCTTCCATGCATTTCCTGAAGTGACAACTTTGGAGACTAAATTGATGGTCGCGCTTCGGAGATTGATCCAGCAAAGAATAATTTGCCCTCACATTTGAAGTATAAAGTATTTTGTTTTCTCCATTGGAAGACCTGGAAGCCTTTGGAGCTTCAATCATAGCCTTCTTGGAGGGGTGAGACAGGGATTAGGAAGGTTCTATTTTAAGGGAGAGGTTTAAAGTGCTTAATTGGAAAGGCCAATAAGATAGGTTAAGGTGAATGAGGATAAACCATTCCTACCACTTGTAACAGTTAGGTCTTGCCTTTTGAGCTGTTTTTGAGAACCTAGATTTAGTCCATAATTATATACCCAAAGGAGTTCAGAGTCAAAGTAATTCTGAATCCAAACAAAAGCAAGGTGCCATGGTGGGGCGTGGAACCAGGTTTGTCCCAAGAATTTGGGCTTACAGCATAAAGAAAGATTTCCTGGGAAGCAACTTAATAGGCCTTAATCATTGATTGAACTTCAGCCTAGTCAATCAAGCATCTCTACACCCTTTGGCTGCTTAACCCAAGGTCAGTCTAAAGTAATAACTTAAAACCCAAACTATACTAAAATGACATTTATTCATTAATCAACTGGTTAGTTGGGAGCGTTGAGATCTTGATGGAATGGAACACAAAACCACTAAGCTTTAATGGGAGGATGCGAGAGGATGTGTTACATAAAACATCTGGAGACCTTAGAGTCATCTTTGACTCCTCTGTTTCTCTCACGTTCCATGTCTAATTCATTAAGAGATATTATTGGTCTATTTTCAAAATATGTCTGGAGTCTGATGACTTCTCATCACATCCACAGCTGCCACCCTCGTTCTTGCCACCACCACCTGCGATAGCGTCCCAACTGGTATTCCGGCTTCACTCCTTCTTTGCCTAGAGTCTATTTTAAACTAAGAAACCAAAGTGATTTTTTAAAAATAAAATCAGATCATGTCAGTCTTCTGCTCAAAACCCTGCAAAATATTTTCATTTCAACGAGAATTAAAGCCGAAGTGCTCACGATAGCCAATGAGGCCCTCTCTCATTTAGTCTCCATGAGCTCTCTGACCTCTAAAGGCTATTCTCCTCCCCATTCTCTTAGCTCCAGTCATGCTGGCCTCCTTGCTATCCCTCAAACATGCCAGGCATGCTGTCCCCTTAGGGGCCTGTTCCTTTAGCTTGGAGTTTTCTTCTCCCAATGTCCATTTGTCTAATTCACTCAATGCCTTCAAATCTTTGCTCAAATTCTTTTTCTCAATGAAGTCTACCTTGATGACTGCAACCCCCACCTCACCTTGGCTCTTGTAAGGCCCCTTGTTCTGCTCTACTGTTTTTTCTTGATAGTGCTTATCGTTTTCTATATACTAAATATTTTACTCACTCATTTTCTTTATTGTCTGTCTCCCTCTACTAGAATGTAAGCTCCTCAAGGACAGCCATCTTTGTCTTCTTTGATTACTTTGAACAGTGTCTAGGCAGAGTGGGCACTCAACAAATATTGTTGAATGACTGACTGAAGGAAAAAATAGATGATTCTGATGGAGATGGTAAATCCATGTGATATGGGGGAGGTTCTGAGGAAGCACGAAGTCATTGCAGCACAACAAATCTGCAAGATGGGTAGTATACTCATTTTACAGAGTAACCCAGAGAGGATAAATGACTTGTCTAAGGTCACACTGCTATTAATGCCAGAGCAGAACTTTCACATATGTCAATAAGACTCCAAGTCAGATTGTTACCTGTCAGATGGTGTTAGAAGAAAGTTACTTAAAATCAAGTTTATTTGTAAGGAAAACCCAGAGGAGGTGATGTGACCTGGTACCTAAGATACTACTCTAGAGGTAAGACCCCCCTGAAGAGGAAACAGCTGTCAGGGAAGAGGAATAAGATCCAGAAAGATAGATTTTTAGGGCAGTAACTGTAACTCCAAGTAATTTAGGCTGACTGGCCACTGGCTGGAATCTGGAGAGTGCAGAGGGGAGACAGTGCCTCAGGAATCCTAGAGTAGGAGCTTGTTCTGCCTTGACTGAATCCTTTGGAGAGCCTGAAAGTTGAGATGCCTTCCAAAGGAATTCCCTGGAGTCCCACATAGAATTCAGACCTAGAGTAGCATGCCAAGATTTACCCTTCACTCAGGGAAAGGAGTACTCAGCAACTCAGCACATCTCTAATAGAATTTGAGGTCCTTTGAGCCCTGTCAAGTTAGTCAGAATACTTTCCCATGGAAACAAGCATCACTTTATGTCTGTGCTCTCAGTTACTTCTTGATTTATTGGTAAATGTGACTTCACAGGATTGTGCCCACTCATAACTACATTATATCTGTGGGAGCCAACACCACTCTGTCCCTACTCGATAGGCCATCCCAATCAAGGATTTTATGCACATACCTGCCCTGTCTGGATTGAGCTGTAGGGGCATTCCTTTCCACCTCCAACACCCCTACATCACCCACCATCATCCGCACAACCTCCCAGAACAGGGGGCATTGGCGAGTTGTAAAAAATATAATAGAACTCTCAGAAATATATGGACTATTACAGAGATATCTAATTTGTGGAACATGAGTCATGGTTCTGTTTGTTTTATGACGGGATAAAAACATTGTATTTCTTCATCAAAATGGAAAAGGAAAACAACAAACAATGAGAAGATAGTGCTAGCTTTTGCTGTGTATCAAGCCATCCTAAACTTGAGTGGCTTAAAACAATAATTACTTACTGGCTCAGTAAATTTTGTGAGTCAAAAATTTGGATTGAACTTAGCTGGGCTGGTCCATCAATGCTGGGCCTCTCTCTTCATGTGGTCATTCATCCTCAAAATGGCTAGCCCAGGCATCTTCACATTGTGAGACAGGGCTCCCAGAGAGCAAGAGTGGAAGACCCTACAAATTTCTTGAGGACCAGGCTCAGAGCTCACCACCTTGACTTCTGTGATCAGAGAAAGTCTCCAGACCAGGCCATATTCACAGGGTAGGGAAATAGACTCCACTTTTTAATGGGAAGAGCTAAAAAACTGGCCATTTCAACCTCGCACAGATACCTGCCTCACTGTGCTTAAACCTCAGAGGCAATAAGCCAAGGTCAGATCAGGCAGGAACTGATAAGGTGTATTAAGAAATTGGAACTTTACCTTGAGGGAAAGGGGAAACACTGGAATGTTTTGAGCAGGGAATTGATATGATTAAATGTATGTGCTAGAAATATCACATTGACTGAGGAATGGAGAACGAATTAGAATGGATTAGAGAAGCACAAGTGTGAAGGCAGTAGTGCTATTTGGAATCTTCTTCTTATGATCCAAGCAAGAGGTGGCTTGGTCCAGTGTAGTGACTGTAAGAATGGAGGGAGATGCAAGAATCGGAAAGATCTTTAGCTGATAGAAATCATCAGGATCCTTGTGAAGATGGCAGTGAACATAAGTGGGTAAAGAAATAAAATGGTAACGATAGAACTTAAAATATTAATTTTTGGTTATAACTTTAGCTTGTTTGCATCTTGATTTCTTTCAGGCCCTGTACTAATATTTGAACTATATAGATGGTTTCCTATTATTAAGCAACATTGCCTTTAAAGTTGTTCAAGTATGACATTTTTATCATTACACAGTTAATGGGTCACTAGCATAGCAGGGTGCTTAAATAAAATCTTATTCCATAACATGGATAATGTATTTCTCTTCTTGCTTGTTTAGAAGCAGAAATTAGGTATGTCTTCTACTTGGTACTATTTTGAATTAAACAGGATATCCAGGTCTTCATAATGAGCCAACAAGAACAATTAGAATTCTTCTAAAGTGAGTCTAGCATTCCTCTAAAGTTTCGACTTCTTATTAAATTAACAATATTCATTGATATAATTAAATGGTTCTGGTCCATCTATTTTCCATGGTTGTTACAGTTAACATTCTGTACGCTGTTAACATCCTGACAGAGTAGATTTAGGCTTCACAGCCAATACAATACTGTTGCATTCGGGGTCACTAACTTCATCCTTTTTGGTAGTTGTAGCGTGGTGTTCTCCTGCATAATGGTTTCTGCTGATTCTCTTCTTACAAGGTTTTCTGCCTTGGTGTAGTTTCAAGAGATAATACCAGTTTATTCTGAAACCAGAGGATGACATTTTACTCCCCTGAAGGTCTTTTTTCCCTTCTTTTGTGCTTCATGTTGGCCCAAGGGAAAAACATGCATAAATGAAAGCAACTTACACATATTAGGTGTCTAGTGAACAGACTTGCCTTCTGTCAGAGCATTTAGCTAGGATATAAGTATAAGAACAAGGAGAATATTGTATTTTGTTATGGCATTGCCATCTAATTTTCACATAGACTGTTTTCAAGTCTAAGTAATATTCATATCACCTTTGCTTTTATTCACATTTATCACTATAAAAGGAAAGTAGGGGTTTTAAGATGTTGGTTTCAGGGAGGGAGGAGGTGTTGTGAAGCCTTATTGTCTTTATATGTGTTAATATATCAAACCCTTTCCTCCATCTGACATTAAGAAATACAAAAGTAATGTCTGCCAAAGTTGAGTGGAGACTAAAGTTTCACCTTCAAACCATAATTTTATCTCATCCTGAACTTGAAATAAATCTTAGTAATGCCCTCAGTCCCTACAACAAATTAACTCACGTTAGAAAGCCAACTAAATATAAAACAGCTGTGTGCACATCATTCTGCTTGATTGTACATTTCAGTCCGTAATATGAGTAGCCTTGTATGCATACTAAATAATCCATAGCCAGAGGGTTGTTTGGATGGTAGCTGATAGATTTATATTATATTGATCGAGAAAGTTTGAGAAAAGTAGCTCCCCGAACTACAACAATGAGAAAGAACCATAATGTTGTGCATCAATGATTATTTAGCTACAAAGGAAATATTCCTTCTCAGACCTGATTTACCCTGGTACTAAAATGTGTGTTTGCTTTAAATGGACAAATTAAGGAGTACTGGTTTTATGGATAAGGCTGCAAATGATTGCTTTGAGGATCAGAGAGGAATATTTCCAAGTGCAACTTTATTTCAAAAGTAAACTGATATTTCTGGGCTGCCATCTAGATCTCACTTGACTGGAAGGTTTGAAAGTCTACTATACTTGATTTTAGTCTTTGATTTTAGCAGTGACATCACACATATAAAAGCAGGTTGGAAGAGGGGATCATATCAATAGAACACAGTCATCATGCCTTTTTCAAGCACAGTAGTTATTATAGTGTTTGGTATATAGTAGATGCTTAATAAATGTTCATTTATATCAATCAAGCAATCCATCAATATCCCAAGTTCCTGGGATTTACAAAATACCTGATAAATTTGAGGAACGCTACCCTCTAGCAGAAGAATTCTGCAGGTAAAGTATTGGGTAGTTAAAAAAAAAATCCAAATTGAAAATCAGGAACGGACAATGCTTTAGTACTTAGAGGCCTCTGTAACATAATAGTTATCTAGGGCAAGTTAAGTAACTTCTCTGTGCCTCAGTTTCCCCATGTGAAATAGAGCTGTTAATACAGGAAAGGCACTTAGAATAATATGTGACACATACAAGCATTAAATTAATATTAGTTATTATTATGGTAATGATGGTGCATAAATACTTCATTTTATGCTCTTGTATTAATCAGAGTCTAACCAGGAAAACAGAAACAACTCTGAGTATCCAAAACAAAGGGAATTTAATGCAGAAAAGTGTTACACAGATTACGAAAGATCTCTCAGGGGCCAACAGGGAATGATGAAGCAATTGGGAGATTAGCAAAAGCAGGAAACTGCTACAGTCTTGGACTATAAGTCCAAAGGACAGAGCAGATGTAACTGGAACTGGAACCCAGGGGGTAAGGTCACTGAGAGGCCTGGAATCATGGCAGGTTTCTACAAAGGGAGCTGGAGCCACGGACACCAAGGACAGAGAAATATTAGGCCTTCCCCTTCCTGTCCTCTAGTATCTTACCAGTGACTTCTATCACTCAAACCCATGGAGAAGCCAGTTGACAAAAGAATCTTGGAAATGTCGCCTGTAGGGGTCAGCCCCTCATGATACAGAGCAGGGCAGGAAAGTGCAAGGAATGGATTTGAAAGCCAACAGACCAAGGACTTACACAGTCCCACACTGGTTGTTCCCTTGAGTTATTACTTTACAAGTCGCTCTCACTAGACTATAAATATCTTTGACAATAGAGCCTGGGTATCATTCCTGTTTGTATTTCTGATCCCCTTCTCCTGTCAACAGTGTGCTTTGCACGTTACAGGTGTTCAGTTGTTAAGTATTGGTGGAAAGTTTTCACATGAATCTGAATCTCTTGACTTTTAGTATATAATTACATTTTTGCCTATATGAACAGAGGACAGTAATCAACGGTGTCTGCTTTTCTTACGCAGGCTATGCCTTTCCACCAAGATGCAAAGATGACTGCATGCTGCCCTCACTGTGTATCTGCACTGAGTAAGAATGAGCAATATATCCAAACTGGTTGCTTGAAGCCCTTTGTTTAGAAATCCTACTTATTTCTTGAACTCTCTAATTTACTCAGGGAAAAAAACGCTCCTTTACTTCTGAAATAAAGCAAAAGAATGTCATAATTGCTATGTCAAAGGTAGAAGTCTAATGCAGTAGCTTTCACACTTGTTATTTTACAACGAACAGTGAGAAATACATTTTATATCATGACCCAGCACACCCACAGACACACACACAACTGAAACAGAAGTTTGAAAGTGTGCAATATATTCTATTCTGAACTTTTTTTAAAATGCTGGTCAAAATAATTAAATTGATTTCACAACCTACCCATGGGTTAAAATCTATTGTTTGCAAAACACTAGTCTAATAGGATCATACCCTTGGCAGAGACTGGATGCCCATGTCATCATAGGTTCCCAGCCTCTCCCTTGGTGGCGGTAATAAAGGCGGTCAGAACGCCCTCCATCTACAAGTGGAGTCGGAAGAGCCAGAGTTCCAAGGCCCAGAGTCAGGGCAACACCCTCCCTCCTGCGCCCACCATCGGCCCCAATCACCAGCTCTAAGCAGTTTGAGCAAGTGAAGATTCTGTCCTAAAGGCAGAGGGAAGAAAATGAAAAATTAAATAATACTGAATTATGTTTTAGATATTACATTTCTTAGGATCTAAATCCCTTTAACCAGTCTCTGTGGATCCTAAAATTTTTTGTGTGTGATCAACACAGCAAAGCAGAATCTGGCCCAGATTGGGGAAGCATTCTTTATTCCGTCAGATCCCTAAACAGAAAGCAAAGGGACTAACTAGAAGCCATAGTGTAAAATAAGCTCAATACGATTTGGCAACATATTATTACTGAAAAAAAGATAATGCTTCTATTATGGTAAAATCAGGGACTCTTCCTTTCTTAATAGCATCTCAGAGGTTCTAGGGGTTCAAGTCACATTTTTAAGAAGTTCTGTTTTCTTACAAACTTCAGGATTTCTATCAAGCTGTCTGAAAACAAAATAGTTTTGTTCCTTAAACACAGCTGGCAGATTTGAGAGTGTTATACACAATAGGCCGTATGTCAAAAGATACATAGAGCACAATGCATTTTATATGGCTTTAAAATAGGATAGTTGATTAAATGAAGAATCCAGCAATATTCAAGAATGTGAATGCAACTGCATGCTACATAATCTTTTGGTAATTTCATCCCAAATTCTCGGGCAAATTTTGTAATGGATTTTTAGTGCTGGCGCACAATTACCCACTCCTCATTGCCATCCCAGTTCACAGAAGAAATATAGTCATTCTAGCCACAGTGCTGGGATGATATACAATTCACAGTAGACAAATTCATCCCATAGGCACATGCTCACTACTTCAGCGACCTTTATCTGAGTATAAAATTTGACATATTGTCTTTAAGACAAAGTCAACTCCGGAAATAGTTACGCGTATGAAAGAATGGTTAAAGGACATGTAAATAATCTGAGAAAAATAATTTATTTCTGTCTTTGGAATACAATCGAAAAATACCTGAGAAATAAAATGCAGATCCATGGATAGCAGTACAGCATAGCTTGGGGCCTGGAGTCTGGTTCTGCTTCTGGCTCTGTCATTGAAACATATACCTTGGGAAAGTGACTGAACTTCTCTGACCCTCATTTTCCTCATCAGTAAAGTGAGGCTAATAATAGAATATAACTCACAGAGCTGTTGCCAAGATTAAATGAGATTATATTTGGAACAGGGCTTAGTTCAGTGCCTAGAAGATGGAAAGCTCTCAATATGTAGCATCAACAATCATAAATATATATGCTATAATTAGGATGATGATTCTTATTTATATGTATTCCATTTCTCCCAGCTCAACCTTGAGCTTTTTGTCCCATCCCATGAGTGTTGGTAGCCTCAGACTCTGCATCTAGATGAGCCAGTGGTATATTACTAAGAATCAAGGGCATACTCATATTTATATAAGATTGAGGTACAACTATTTCATTTATAGAGATTTATCCTGAAAATCTCTTCTTTGCCAAATAACTAGTCCCAGTTTTGAGAGCAGCTTCATGGTGCAGCTGAATGACAAAGAAATGATACATCTGTGTTACCGTCTATCCATCCTTTCTTGACAGGCTCAGTTATCCAGTGCCCGCTCTCTGTGTACCCTGTCACATCAGGAGCTGTAGAACATGAGCACACAGCTCCTATGGGGAAAGCCCAGTGGTGATAATGCTGAAGTGCCATATGTGAAGATGATATAAAATCAAATTTAGGCAGAACAAAACAAACTGTGATTGTCACCTCACGCAGTGCAGCAAATGAAAAGACCGTTAAAATCTATGAATTAGCCCCTAAACTCGCACACTATGCAGATTGGATAAATTTCCCTGTTGAGAGAGCGGGATCTGAGTGTGTTGACCCCAACACAGAAGTGTGCTTCTAGATCCTTGCAGTAGTTCGACATCAGAGGGGATAAAATTTGAGTAACAATTCTGTGCTACACTATGTGCTTTCACATCTGAGCAAATGGAAATAACCTGGAAGTAGTGACAAAGCATCTTATCTGCAAGTCACTTATGGTAGTTTTGAGGATGGAGAAACGTTACTGCATCTTGACAAAGGACAGTCCCCACCATACACTTAGCTGTCACATTGTATCTCTGTGTTGGGAACACAGTTATCTGAGGGAAATATTAAAGCCATACGATTTCCTCACATTCAGCTGGCATCGTGGTGCTTCTTGAAGTAGAATAAATCTTGCTGTTACTTATTGCAAAGTTCCTTTGCTTTGAGTTAAATAGAAGGTCATTTGAAGGGACTAAACATTATATTTTAAGTTGCTTTCAGTCTGTCTTAAATTTGGACATAACTTAAAACTTGCTCTGAATGAAAATGGTTTATATTGTCTACATTAGTACCCAAATCACCGTTCTTTATATGTTTAATAGCTGAAAAGTACATAGGAAGTTAAAAGGTTTAGCAAATAGATTCACGATGAAAATGATTATTACTAAAGAAAAATAAATTACTCAAGGTCATCCCTAAAATGGACATCACAATTGCACTGATAGTATAGCACTTTTGGAAAAAACAATACTATTGTGATGATAAACAACAAAATAGTTTGGCAAATTGTTAAGTGGTAAACTCTGGCATATAAATTTAATATGTGAGTCATTTTCTGCTTATTGAATATTTGTATAATTTCTTTTCAAATTTTAATATTTATGTTTTATTATTAGCAAGGTATTAATTTTTCTTATACAACGTATAGGTGGGCCAAACATGATTTTTTAAAATACTAGGATAATTATTTTGTCTCAGCTCACACTGATTTTGTAAAGTAATTTTCTTCAAGTGATTCTGAAAAACACTCATGGCCCGTTCTTTGTTCTCCCAATCTCATTTCAAAATTAGAATTTCTCTTTCTTGGTGCATATACTCTTACCATGCCCTAGTACATTTTTCCCTAATGCTAATCTCTGGTTTAATATGAGAATTATATCTACCATTGATAGTATGATTTAGTATCTGTGACAATACCATCTGTTAGAATTTAACTTGAGACTCTCATTCACTTCTATTATACTGACATGAACACCTGTCCATGAGGTTCTAGACTTGAGAGCAGGGATTCATCCTGTATCATCATTGCACAGCTCTCCAATGATGGCAAACAGACCATGTCTATTGGCATAAGCCAATGGCAGAACCCCATTACCAATTCCCCAAAGTGATCTATTCCCCTTTTAAAATCATCGCTAATTTCTTCATTTTGTACTAGACACAGCGACTATTTTCCTAGAAGTTAAAAGAGGCTGAAATTATTGACTTTGGTAAACTGCTATGGAAACTGAGGCCAAATTGATTTGAAGACACAGATTGGGGAAAGTATAGCGCTTTTTGGTCACCTTCAGTGCCTATGCATATGTCTGCCTGGGCTGCACTTAAAATACAGGTCAAGGAACTGAATATCAGTTACGTGTCGAGTCTTTTTTGTCAGGCATCACATGGCTTACGCCAACTGCACTGTCCCACAAGGCCTTTGGGTATTACTAAGAAATGTCCTTCCCCACCCCACACTCCCTTGCACCTTTGGTGCCAGGGAGCCCACATTTGCAAATTTTTATGTCCTGACTACCATAAATTGTTTCTTCCCTTCCATTCCTTCACCCAGTGGTTCACCCATCCCTGATTTCCCAAAGAAGGAGGAGAGACTTCCTTCTCCAGCAGGCCTTTAGTTTACTCCCTCTGACCTAGAAATTACTGTTGGTTTCTTCAGCCTTCCAGTGATCACTCCAACACAGAATGGGACCATATCTTTATTTAAACACTAAAGTCAAACATTAACTCAGACTCTGAACAAGGCATTCCATTTTTTAAATTCTAGCCACAGAATTTTCCAAGGTAATTTGGGAAATATGACTTCCTTCTAATAGCATGGTAGCTCGATGTCAGTGATCATAAACTATTTCAAAAGAAAAAAAGTGCAAGTAAGTTCTGCTTGAGATTAGAAAGGGAAGATTTGTGTAAAATCAAGATGTAAAGTTGTGTCAGTTCCTAACAGCAAATTTTCAGGTTTGATGATGGTAGTACTTTAAAGCTTAACCTTCGAAATTCTTCCATCTGGTAGATTAAAAAAAAATTAAGCTTAAAGAAAAATAATCTGAAAGAAGTAGCACTTTCTTGCCAGGATCATTTGAGATTTTTTTATTCAAAATAATTAAAATGTTTTCTTCTGTTCCACAGGCTGTTTATTTTGATACAACAATATTCTTGTGTTTTGGAATCATTTACTTAAAAATAGACACAAAGTCACTTAAAAAATACTTCCTTTTTCTGAATGAACTAATTTCTATTTTAGTTCGGGTTTTCTGTGATGCTGATGATTGAAAACAACTAAAATGATCAGGGAACAAAACATCTGTTTTGCATCATATATGACTGTCTCTCAAGCTGAGGCTTCAGGTAAGTTTGACATGGCGTTTGACCTCTTAAACCCCAAATAAAATCCACCTTTTAATCTTTTCTGCATCCTCATCTTGGTTTTCCTTTCTCTGCCTCTCTCTCACAGAAACAAAAAAGAACAAAAACCACTTTACTACCAGGTACTTATGCCTAGGAAACATTGAGGCTTCAACTCTCTTTTTTGCCCTTCACTGGTTACTAAAATTACCTACGTAAAAGGAAGCCTTTACTTTTCTTAAAAAATAAAGATTATTTATGTAAAAAGTTATTATTTTCATGATCTTACCATTTAACTCTGCAGTACTTGCTACTTCTTCCATTTTCCCTTCCACCTATGTCCGCATTGTTTCTTATCCTTGCTCCGTCATGCATTCTTTTCCTCCTTTCCCTTTCACTCTACCTTCTGGATAATTCAGCAGCAAGTGTATGAAAGCACATTTTCCTGAGTCCCAAAGAAACAAATGGCTTGTAAATAGGTAGATATTTGGGGCTTGGTTGTACAGTTAACACACAAACAAAATATAGGTATGAAGGGGAAAGGGCAAATAGAAAGATACAGCATCCATGAACCTTCTTCAAAGAGTTCACCTTTTAACTGGGTACATGAAGATATGACCGAAACAGAAGATGTGTCACTGCATACAGACTTTAGACGGAACCTAGACAGAGTAGGAGAAGTGATCCCAGTGTAAGAAAGCGTCAGGGTTCATGCACCACACAAAAAGTTTACTCTATGTAAAGGAGGTGAGCTCAGAACCTTGTATTGTTTTTCCTGGCATCCTGCTTTCATTGGACTTCTTGAGACAGCAAAAAGGGGCAGAAAATGGGGTTTCCGTTCATTGCTGCCATCTGCCCTGTCTTAGAGTCAGTATTGTTAAACTTCCTGCAGTGGGCCACACTCCAGGTAACAGTAAGCTTCTTTAGGTCACTGCATAGCCATTCACACCCAGTGCCGACTTCTGGCTGCATCGCAGACTTGGGAGCGGATCCAGGGAAAGTCTGCCCACAGCTGACCCAGAGAAGTTAAAAATACATAGAAGAGAGTAAACTTGTTTGGGTCTCCACTTCATCTACAAGGGTCCCAATTCTCTCAGATGCTCCTTGGACAGACTGACAGAGGGTTTGTTATCATCTTCTCCCCTAGGGTCTCCCCTACTTGGGCAGCCGTGCTGATCCTAGAGAGGGCCTTCTGGGGGTGGCAGTGACCCCATCTTTTGTGTTCTCCACCTGATCTGTTAAGCCTCTGTTGCTGCTCTAGATTTTTGCAGCTGGGCTCATGAGACAGCAATGGAGTAGGCAGTACACAACACTGAAAGTGAAGATGGCAGCAAGAAAAACAAAGAAGCAATGAGGAGTACGGGCTGCCCCCTCCAAGGACTGATCCTCACCAACATATATCTCAACATTACTTCTGTAAATTTTGTGGATCCAGAGACTAAAGGATTTTACCCACTGCGTGATGAAAAGTCAAAAGTGTATATGTCAGGGTTTCACATTCAGAAAGCTCTGTGCTGGACGGACTCGAAGAAAATATGCTAAAGGCTTAGTGATACACCTTCTCAGTTTACTCTATGAACCGGCATTCCAGGTGAACTGACACATCATGTTGTAGCACAAAGGATCACTGATCCTCTACTATTTATTCTAAATCAGGCAGGGACTAGCTGAAAACATAAAGACTAAAATACGAGTGCTTGATTTTCCACCCATAATAGAGTCTTAGCAAAAATGTTACCCACAGCCCTGATTCAACCAACATTTTCTGCCAGTCTTTCCATGTCTAACAACTCTGCACTTAGTCATGGCCGTCATTCAGAGGCTCCTGCTCCAGATCATCCAGGTTGAAGTGGACCCAATGGCGGAATCTTCTGAGTCTTTCTGATAAAGCAGAACTTTCTTTTAGTCCCGTTGAGTCGCAGTTTTTCCGTCTGCATTGCTTTCACTGCATAAGAAGAAGCTCGCTGGCCTCTTCATGCACGCTGGGCCTTGGTTACCGCTCACTCCTCACACAGACTGACTGCAGTTGGCCCATGAGCAGCCGTGACTTCTAGTTTCTAGTTCTTTCGATTCCTCTCATTATAATTGCTTATCTCTGGATTTTATACAGTAAAGCAAAACTGGTTCATTGGGATGCCCCTGGAGGAAGGGTCAGTCCATTATCTTGTTCACTCTAAGGAAGCATTGGTTGTGCAGGTTCAGTAATTCAATTCACCGCAAATTTCTCAAGTGCCGACTATGTACTTAGTACTTATATTGAACAGAAACCTTAGGATAACCTGCTAAGTTAATATTAACTAGCATATTCAGTACCTGAGATGCACTTATTCTAGCAGATTCCTGAAAAGAGTTTTAAATAACGCACCTATGACCATGTTTTTTACTTGTAATAAAAACACACTTATTCTTTGATAATATGTTTGTTCTTATAGTATTTGAATTTTTAGTAATTAGAATATTAAATTCCATTTTACTACTATTACTAATTTCTTTTCTGTCATAGTGTAATGAAATGATATGTATGATGACAAACGGTAATTAGTCTATGGGTGGTCTGCACAGAAATCAAAATATAATGATGCACACCTGAAATTTGTATAATGCTATAAACCAGTGTTACCTCAATAAAAAATAAATAAAAAATAAAAGAAACGGTATTAATTTAAGATAATGAAACATTTATGAATAAATTTTCACTCATTAATTGAACAAGTATTTATTGACCTCCTATATGCCAGGATCTCTGTGATTCAAATGTTAGAAATATAGTAATTCCTGCCCTCATTAAGCTTTCAGGCAATAGGGGGATATAGAAGAGTAAATAGACAGTTGCAACATAAGATAATAAAGGCCATGAGGAGAAACAAAGGTGTTATAAGAACACATAGAACGGGCCTCCCACGCACCCATGAGATGGTCAGAGATGACTTCTTGCAGGAATATAAATGGTAGTATATCAAAACTGAGACCTGAAGGATGATTACAAGATATCGAGGCCGGAAGGAATATTCTAGGCAGAGAAATAGTAGTGTGCTGGAGGAATTTTGCAAGCCAATTATTAAACCATTTGTAGTTTGAAACAGGCCACAGTGGGAGTAGTTATCCTGTAGAAATCAGCAAATGCTACAGATCAGGGTGTTCCTCTACGACGTCCCCACCCCCAGGCTAACCTACCAGCCCTCCCCTGGACATGAGTGAGAGCATAGTAAATTAAGGAACTGAAAGTAGTCTGCATTGCTGGAGTGGTAAAAAATGAGGCTGGAAAAGCAAGTAGGAGCCAGATCTTGACAGATCTTGTAATCCACGATAATGAATTTGAAATTTGTCAGGATGAGGAAGGGAAAGCAATGAAGAGTTTTCAAGAGAGAAAGTTCTGTCCTGATTCTGTTTGCATTTTTAAATGCAAAATGTGACAGTAGTATGACGAACATTTTGGACGGATATCATGTGTACTCTCTCAGAAACAAGTTGAAGGACATCAAGTGATTTGAAAAGTCTAGGAAAAGCGTTCTCCGTATGACAAGAGGACATTTGGGGCAGATTTACTCCCACGGCATATTGTGATAGTGTGTGCTCTAACAGATGGCAAAGGAAGGTAAAACAGATTATGGCAACTCTTTCGTCTGCTGTCACCTGTAAGACAATAGCCATAAATGGAAGTCATGTGTTGCATTGACCACAATGTCAATTTGAGCATTAAGGCCAAAGAGAAAGCCAGCCAACACATCATTCATTCACCTATTGTGAATATAATTCATTAATTGTGATATAATTCATTAATGATTACTAATTAACTGGCAGAGACACCTCTGAAGCTAATCTGGAAGGTGTTTATTAATGATATTTGACAATTAAATTTGAAATAATGTTCATATGTCACAAGCAACGTGAATTGTTTCACTGTATATATTTATGATTATGACTTACTGTATATACTTATTCAGTAGTTTTCCTGGTTGAAAAGGAAAACGTGTGACTGATTTTTCACTAGGCTCTAAGCACTCACAAATGTAACACATCCATGGTCTATAGTCATTTAAAATTTTGCTAAAGCCCCAATGTGGAATGAACCTAATTCCGGGCTGGTTTCTGTGTTGGAATCAGTCATTTGGCTAGTGAATGAGCCTCCTCAACAGCCCTGCCTCAGCATCTCAATAAGACTTTGCTGTTGGCCACTTTGCCACTATCAGACTTAACAGAATTGGATAAATGGGAAGACACCATATTCTTGGCTAGGAGGACTCAACATTTTAAAGACCTCAATGCTCTAAGAAATAAATCTATAAATTCCCAATAAAATTCCAAATTTTCTTAAACTAGATGTGCTGACTCAAAACTATATATGGAGAAATAAATGTGTAAGAAGAGCTGGAAAAATCCTAGAAAAGAGGATGAATGCGGGGAGCATAGCACTACCAGATACTACTACATATTATATTGCTACAGTAATTACAGAACGAGATACACATAAATCTCGAGAGACAGATTAATGGAACAGCATAGAGAAGCGAGAAATAGACTCAAGTATATACGGAAATTTAGTACACAATAAAGGTGACATTGCAAATTGATAGATAAAAAAAAATTTAAACATTAAAATGAAGCCATAAAAGTACTAGGAGAAAGTATGGTATAGTTTGAAAAATAATCTTGGTACATGGAAAGACTTTGAAAATGTGACACAGAATACAGAAACCACAGGAAATGAAACATGCAAATTTGAATGGATTAAAAAAAGTTTTTCTACAAGATAAAGCATCAAAAACAAAGTATAAAGCAAATAATATACTGGAAATGTAATATTTGTGATATATGAAAAAGAGAACTTTTCAGTAATATATAAAGAACAACTCAAAAGGAAAAAGAACAACTCAATAGAAAATAGGCAAAAATCATGAAGACAGGCTTCAGAGAAGAGGAATAAAAATATCTTTTAAAGATGTGAAAATATACTCAGCTTCACTCATTACAAATAAATGCAAATTCAAACTTCAAAGAGAGAGAAATTTTCACCTTCACATTGGCGTACTAACAGTGTATGACACATATATTTAGTGGGAGGGTACATTGGTATGAATTTTTTAAAAGATACTTGACAATTTATATTCAAATTTCAAATGCAGATATCTTTTCACTCAGGAATTCTACTTTGAAGAATTTATTCCTCACGCATCCTTGTACATATACACACTGAGATATTCACTGTATCATTATTTGCAATAGCAAAAAATTTGAAGCAGACTAAAATGTTTATTAGTAGAACATTGTTTAATAAATTATTGTCCGTCCATATAATGGGAAATTATGACTCCGTCAGAAAATACAAAGCATATCTGTCAGGACTGAATGGGAGAATCGCCCAGATACAGCATGAAGGAGATAAAAGGGGTACAGAATTTTATGTATGGTATATTACTATTGTATGAAAGACCCATATGCACAGGAATATAAATGCAGCTCTCTGTTTAGAATACCATTGCAAGGACACAGAAAATAATGGGGAAGAGATCAGATAAGTAAACGACAGGGTTTTGTTGTGTTTTGTTTAAAATATATACCCTTCATAGCATGTATTTTTTGCGTGTGGGGGTCAAATTCAGGAGTAGCTAGAATCAATGACATGAAGTTTATGAGAAGGTTTCTGGGAGTGCTTCGGTAAACGCACAATGTGTTCGCTGAGGGAAAGATACAACTTAAAAGTTGAAAAGGCTTTCATAGAGTACATTTCATCATCTTCATTCGTGATACATCTACTAGAAGGTGGTGTATTAGTCAGGGTTCTCCAGAGAAACAGAACCAATAGGATGTATAGAGATACACAGAAAGAGATTTATTAAAAGAGATTGGCTCACACGATTATGCAGGCTGAGAAGTCCCATGATCTGCCATCTGCAAGCTGAAGGCCCAGGAAAGCTGACGGTGTAGTTCCAGTCTAAATCCAGAGGGCTGAGAACCAGGGGAGCCAATGGTGTACGTCTGAGGGCCCAAGAACCCAGGGGCCCGTGGTATATGCCGCAGTCCAAGCTGCAAGGTCTGAGAATCAGGAGCTCCGATTTCCGAGGGCAGGAGATCGATGTCCCGTCAATCAAGAGAGCAAATTCTTCCTTCCTCTGCCTTTTTGCTCTCTTCAGGCTCTCAAGGGATTGGATGACGCCCACCCACATTGGTGAGGGTGATTTTCTCAGTCTACAGATTCAAATGCCAATTAATCCCTTGTGGAGACATCCTCACAGACACACCCAGAAATAATGTTTGACCCAGTGTATGGGCATTCTTTAGCCCAGTCAAGCTGACACATAAAATGAACCATCACAGGTAGGAAGCATCATTATTCATAGCTACCACCGTGGGTGAGTTCCTCGAGGGCTGGGACTATGTCATGTCTTAATCTCCATCGGATTCATTGAAATGAGCCCAGTGCCTAGGAAACAGTAAACACTCAGTAAGTACCTATGGAATAGATACATGACAATGAAGTTAGTGCTATGGTTAGGATATGACATAATACGTACCTTTCCTTTCAAAGGCACAATTTTTGTTTTTAGTTTTATACATAACTTGGCTCTTTTTATTTGTCATTATATGTATATGATTAGTTTCTCTTTTTCAGTTACTCTTTACTATAGTTAATAAGGGAAAATATCATGATATCCAGAAATCTAGGTTTGTGATGATCTTTTAAGGATCCTTTTTGCCAGACAAGGCTATACCACAATGCTTACCAAAGACATAGTGGACAGACCCACTGAGATGCTTGTTTGAACTGCACATTGCTAGTCTCTACTCCCAGAGGTTCTGTTTTGCTAGGTCTGGTTTGATGTTTAGGAATATTTAAAAATCTTCTCAGGTAATTATAATGGCCATTAAAATTGGGGAACCATTGGTTCTCAAATTTTTTTCCTTGGGGACCTGATGGAAATGACATCATATTTGGTGTATTCTTTTTTTTTTTTAAGCTTTTTTTTTTTAGATTTTTTATTTTTTTTTCCTTTTTCTCCCCAAAGCCCCCCGGTACATAGTTGTATATCTTAGCTGTGGGTCACCTCCAGTTGTGGCATATGGGACACTGCCTCAACGTGGCTTGATGAGCGGTGCCGTGTCCGCGCCCAGGATTCAAACCAACGAAACACAGGGCTGCCTGCAGCAGAGCGCGCAAACTTAACCACTCGGCCACGGGGCCGGCCCCATTGGGGTATTCTTTTTTAAACATTTATTTAACAAGTGTTCCTAATGTGCTTACTTTGTACCAGTCACTGACTAAAGTACTTTACAAACTCATTTAATCTCCATGACAACCCTTTGAGATAGTTACTATTTATCTTTCCATTTTACAGATGAGGAAACTGAGAGACAGAGATTTGAAAAAAAAACAAAACAGAAAAACTTGCCCAAGTTCACATAAATAGTGAACCAGGTCTAGAAAACACCAGAGTCCGCGTTTACTGCTTTCTTCTACAAACATTTTACAACATCAACATTGTTCCAATATCGTTTGAACCTCTAATCAATATGCACTCAGTGACACTGGATCACACAAAAAACAAATCAAAAGAAACAAAAATTTAAAACTGGGGTTGAAATAAGAATTAGAAACTGGTCACTGTGAAATATTCGGCCAGAACTTTTTAGGTGAAGTTCCACGGTTGGTTCTCTTCTTTTCAAATAGGACATCTCTTAATTCAGCATCATAGATTTTGTTTAGACATTGTAATTCTGGGGATTTGAACTGGAAAAGTTGAGCAATACATACCCAAATCAAAAGAAAAAAAAGTCACTTGTTTAAGGAAAATCCAAATCGATTTGGGGTATATGTTCACGGCCTGTGTTTGGAAGCCGAGGATTGCAGTCTTGAAGTACCTTTCAATCTTCAATAATAGTCCTTGTCTTAGTGTTTGTCTGTGTTGCAGTGGCCAGATATGTGAACTCCGGAGTCTTAAATGCTGTTATGCTGCTGCTGTCACGTCTCATGTTGCAACAATTGATCATCCAACACAAAGAATAAGGCGGCCTGATGCCTGCAGAGATCAAAGCCGCTACCATCAAAAACACGTTACATCATTGTGACCCGTCATGACCCATCAAATAGTGGTACAGATCTGGATTGATCAAGCCCCCGGAAGATAATGGTCTATCCTTCAGCTTAGGTTGAAGAATGACCAGAAGACGGGGAGGGGGGGATTAAAATGAAAAATAGTACTGCTGGCAGCAAGGCTGTGAGGGGGAACCGAGAAATGAAAGAGAAACCACACCTGAACAACGGTACGATCACTCACAAAACAAACTGAACCAAACCAAACCATAATCATAAACCAGAAAAGCTTTAACACCGCCTCCTTCAGACCCATATTTTCTAGAGAAGACCACAGATAAACTGATGTAACATGAACAACTGTAACTCTGAAGAGGACGTAGTATTTGGAAGGTCCAGAAAAGTCCACTGACTGTTCCAACTACTCCTTAGTTTACAGATTTGGTCCAGCTTCTGCCAAGACCATCTTATTATTAATTTCAGCCTCCAAAATCTCCTGAGGCCTGCTTCCCAACTCCGTCGTTTCGAGCCACCCCATGTTCCCCTGGTGCGCATTCTCCCTTGCTGCAGCAAGCATAAAAAACCTGACTTTGGCTACTGTGGTGCTCCTGGTAGTCTTGGGCTGGCTGTCTTAAGCACCTTTGTTAACACAAAATAAGAAGCCCTCTAACGGAAAGGGCCTTCCAGTCATTTGTTCCTATTATATGTAGAGGCTGCGGAGATGGATGTACATTATATTATCCACGCGCATGACGTGCTCCCCTATTGACTGCTCCACTAACAGGCCTCTTCCATGCTGCTGACTTCATTGCTGCTAAATTGCTAATTCTGTGTTTGTGCACATGACCCAAATGAGAATACTTAACACGCCTTTTACGGGAATGTGAGTTTTGCCACATTCAGTAATATGATTAGGATGTTAATATTGAGTCAGACGCTCTGTACCCGACCATGACTGAGCCATCACTTTTCAGAGGTGGTTTAAGTATTAAGAGATCTATAATTGTGCAGCGGCCTGCATAGGAAACGTGTGTCCTCTTTGCCTTCCTGCACTAGACAGCCACTGAGAGAGAACCTCAGAGTCTAGCACTGTCACTTGGACATCTTCCCTCAGCGCTAAATTTAAATTGACAATGAAGATGCAAGAAAGAATCCTTCAAAGTTTATGTAACAGAATTCCATCTCTGTCTGTCTCTCCACACGCATGAGCACAATCTGTCTGTACGTACACACACGTACACACATATACACACACCTTTTCTTTTTAGAAAAGTAACCCGTTTGGTATATTTGTTTCTAGCTTGGCGGACTAATGAGAAGTGACGTTTTAATTATTTGTCTCCCATAATCAAGCAGTTGTGGTGGCCTTCTTAATTCACTTTGATGGAATCATGGAATGCTGGAACTAAAAGTGATATTCGTGATTATATCAATCAAGCTTCTCCAGGGAAACAAAACCAATAGGATATACATATAGCCTATGATATATAGGGTACATACATGGGATATATATATAGGATGTAATACATGTATATGTGCATATATAAGATCTATGTAGGATGTTTATATCTATTTATAGAGAGAGAAAGGAAGAGAGAGAGTGAGAGGGAGGGAGAGAGCTTTATTTTAGGGATTTTTTTTTACAGAAATTCACTCACACAATTGTAGGGGCTTGCAAGTCCAAAAATCTGTAAGTCAGGCCTGAGGCTGAAAATTCAGGCTGGAATTGATGCTGCAGTCTTGAGGAATGTCTTCTCCTCTGGGAAACCTCAGCTTTTGGTCTTAAGGCCTTCACCTGATTAGACGAGGCCCACCCACATTATTGAGGATAATCTCTTTTCTTTAAAATCAAATGATTATAGATGTTAACCACACCCACAAAACACTTTCACAGTGACACTGAGGTTAATGTTTAATTAAATAAGTGAGAACTATAGGAGATAAGTTGACACATAAAACTAACAACCACCGGGATCACCTAAATAAACACAACTAATTTCATACATGAGGAATCTAAGTAGAACTAGTATCCAGATCTAATCATTCCAGAGTGAGAGTTCTCATCAATCACAAATCTTACTGTGTACCACTATATTTGCGGAAGGCTTGTAGTTCCTAGGTATTTGTTGCTGATGGAATTTCTTATGATTGTGATTAATTTGGGAAGATTATGGTGACAGTGTTAAGAGCAACTTATTAAAGGATCCATTACAGGGATCAACCGAATGCCATTACCAGGATATACATGGTAAACTGACTGACATATTTTCAAGTTTTAAAAACCAAACTAAAATATTTGAAACACATGGAAATATAGTTGAGTTGTTTTATAAATTGAGTGACTAAAGCCCACTGTTATTTTTTATTTTACCTTCCACTTGCAATTCTATTTTAGTAAAAGTGTCTATTAGTTTATATATAAAATAAATTTTGTTTAACTCACATTTATTCACTTCACGTATCAGGTAATATTAAGATGTGTTATTTATAAGAATTTGCATTTTTTCCTGCTAGGAATACTTAAAGGCTTCCAGTGAGATTATATCATAAATTAGTTTCTAAACAATGCTAGGAAATTGAGTGGAAAATATTTTTTTATGATAGGAAATAGGATTTCTAATGAAATAATTTGAGTTTGTTACACAAGGGGTGGCTTTAGAATCAAGGATGTAACGTACTGAGAGTATCCAAATTCACCCTTTTTAAAATTAGAATCGCTATAAATGATATCAATACTGGATAAACAAGATAGAAGAACATGATCTTTTAGGCCACAGAAGTACAACCATTTTACTAGTGACTTCACCATTTAGGCAGGAAAGGAAGGCTTTAGTTTTCCAAAAACGCTCAGTAAAAATACCAGTAGCCAGGTGGGCCCTGTGGCCGAGTGGTTAAGTTCGTGTGCTCTGCTTCAGCGCCCCAGGGTTTAACTGGTTCACATCCTGGGCACAGACATAGCACCACTCATCGTGCCATGCTGAGGCAGTGTCCCACATAGCACAACCAGAGGGACCTACAACTAGAATGTACAACTATGTACTAGGGGGGCTTTGGGGAGAAGAAGAAGAAGAAAAAAAAAGATTGGCAATAGATGTTAGCTCAGGCATCAATCTTTTAAAAAAAGAAAGAGGAAAAAGATGTCAGTAGCAATTCAAGAAATACTCGATGTATAACAAAGCAAAAAGGAAAGGATGTACATGCCAATTTTTTAAAAAGTAAGCAAAGGATAGGAACAGGGAAGTTCCAAACAAGATATGCATATGAACTCCCAATAGGATATGAAAAAAATGTTTAATTATACTAATAATCAATATTATGAAAATTAAAATGAGAAAATATTTCTTACCTACCAAATGGTCAAATATTTAAAAATAATAATTTTAGAATTAGTGGGATAGGTTCTTTCTACACTGCTGGTGTTGGCATATATTGACAATTTCTTTCTGGAGGTCAATTTGGCAATCTTATGAAAAAAACTGAAAAAAAATGCATTGTCTTTTTCTCAATAATTCAATCCCTAGGAATTGATCTTAAGGATATTAGTGGATAAGTGGACAATGATGGATGTACAAGGGTATTCTTGTTTATAATAATCATAAATTAAT
Source organism: Equus asinus (assembly GCF_041296235.1). Classification (NCBI taxonomy): domain Eukaryota; kingdom Metazoa; phylum Chordata; class Mammalia; order Perissodactyla; family Equidae; genus Equus; species Equus asinus. The sequence continues at coordinate 92,519,116 of NC_091820.1, forward strand.
GTAAAAAAGTAGGAAGTTGTTTGATAAATTATGGTTTATTCATGCAATGAAATACTATGCAACCTTTAAAAGTTGTATACGGGGGCTGCCAGTGGCATAGTTGTTAAGTTCGCAAACTCTGCTTTGGTGGCCCGGGGTTTGCAGGTTTCAATCCTGGGTGTGGACCTACACACCACTCATCAAGCCCTACTGTAGTGGCATCCCACATATAAAACAGAGGAAGATGGGAACATATATTAGCTTAGGGCCAATCTTGTTCAGCAAAAAAAAAGGTGTATATGAATGTTAAACAATGAAAAGTCAGATTATAAAAGCATATGCATAGCATACATAATATTATTCCTTTTTAAAAACATGAACATATACATTGAAAAATGCCTATAAATATAGACAGCAAGATGTTGGCAGTTGATCTATTTGGGCTGTGAGATTATTGTTGTTTTTGTTTTCTTCTTTTGGCTTACCTTCATTTTATGTATTTTTTAATAAATTACAGGAACATAAGTTTTCTTGTAATGAAGAAGATAAACAGTTATTTTTAAAAGATGCATCTAAGAAAAAAAGATGTTACAAGGCAGTACGTGATTACTTTTCAAACGAAAGACATACTGCTACGCACTGAATTACGCCCCCTCCAAGTTCATATGTTGAAGCTTTAACTCGCCATGGGACTGTCTTTGGAGATAGGGCTTTCAGGAGGTAACTAAGGTTAAAGGAGGTGATAAGTGTAGAGTCCTAATCCAATAGGACTGGTGGCCTTATGAGAAGAGGAAGAGAGAGAGAGCTCTTTCTCTGTCACCATGCACACTCATGGAGGAAGGTCACGAGCATGTATCAAGAAAGTGGCTGTCTTCAACTATGGAAGAGAGCCCTCACCAGAACCCAACCATACTGGCACCCTGATCTCGGACACCCAGCTCCAGAACTGTGAGCAAACGCATTTCTGTTGTCAAAGTCGCCCAGTCCGTGGTATTTTGTTATGGCGGCCTGAGCAGACGCAGACACATGCTTTTGGTCCTTTAAAATGATCTTTAGTCCCTTATACATTCCACTCTGCCTGCTCCCAAAGAGATTTGGATTGGCTAAAAGAGGGCTATAATTAATAAATTCTGTGGAGTCAGTAGAAAGAACTTTGTCTGCACCCTGAAGAGGACGTGGTAGTTGGAAGTGGTGTGAGGTGGTGTGAAGACGATGGTGGCAGCAGTCTAAGCAGTGACATAAAAGTGGGACACTGTGAGGCAAGATCGGGGGAAAGGAGGCAGGCCACCGTGAGTATGTGGAGGAAGAAGACCAGGAGATGAGCAGGCTCTCATTCTTCTCATGACATACCCTTTCAAAATTGTTACTAAACATTCACAAGGGACAAAAATAAGCTAACGAGTGTAATGTCTTTTGAAATTTTATTAAACCTCATTTTGTTTTAAAGTATAATATCAACTTAAAAAGTTATATCATTGGAGGAAACTAGGTAAACAGTATGGAATCCCTCAGTATTATTTCTCACAACAGCATGTAAATCCATTATTATCACAAAATAAAAAATTTGATTGAAAAATTAAAGTCTAAAAAGTCTAAAATGGGAACCGGATTAATATCGGGACCGTTATACTGTAAAATCATGATATTCTAGGTAATTTTGGATTTGTACTTCTATTGGGAGCATTAACTTGCATATATTTTGAAGAAATGAGATTGTTGAACAGGATCAACAGAGGTCCAATTGACCCATGTGCTCAGAGAAACAGTAACAACTCCTACCCTAAGGAGGGGCGAATGGGCTCTTTGTCATTAGGCCACTAATTAGGGTTCTGATTAGAGAAGTATCTAGAAGTCTCTGTTCTTGTTTTACATTTTCACTTCAGTTTTGAGGACGTGCAGTTATATACTACCTAAAATATATGCCAAGAAGGAAAAAGCAGAAATGCAGAGGAAAGAGCAGGAGAAGAAGGGAAGTGGAACATCCATTCGTACATTTGACGTTCTCTATGACCCTCGTACAGGGCCATCTCCTCCCCATCAACAGTTACTCGTTAAACTATGAACGATCATTTTATTGTTGAAGAAGACCTGTGTTTCTGAAAGAAAATGCATTAGATGTCTAAATTGAGGGCAGTGAGAAAGGAAACATCAAAAGTAATGTTGAGAAAGTGAAAGTGTTGAACTTTGGTGTTTCACGATGCACCCGGTTTATAAAGTGGTCACTACAAAATGGCTCCTGAGATATTATCTGTTTTAGAAAGACACAAGCCGAAAATCTTGGAAGTTCCTCCTTTGAAAAGACTTCAGCCTAATTTTAAAGGGCATCACCATGACTTAAAACCAATGTTTGGGAGGCTAGATGGGGAAATAGTTGAACTGGTTTTCCATTAGTGATTGACTACACACATTTAATTATATGCTCATTTGACAAGCATTTCAGGAATGCTTACTGTGATCCAAGCACAGTGGCACTAGAAAAACCAGATGAGATGTTTTCTGACCTAGAGACGAATGTATCCTAGATAGAGGATTGCTCTCCCAATCAGAATGCGAAACACTTTGGAGGGGAGGTGTTAGCCATGAAGGGGGAGTTTTTGGGGGCAGCAAAGGCTTTACAAAAGTATTACCAATTAGGCATTTATGCCAGAAACTTGAATCATTATCTTTTTTAATTCTTAAATCATGCTATTGAGTTACAACTTCTCCTTATTTTACAGGAAATTTAAGTTCAGACTAAATAAGTTATTTGCCTAAGGTCAAGGAACTAGTAAATAGTCAACCATGGATTTGAACCTTGTCTGCCTAATTCTAAAACCTTTTATTTCTTACTATACCACACATCATCCCTTCAAGCTGTTTAGAATCAAGTTATGCAATTATCTTGTTTCTTGTTTACCCCTCGCCCTACCATGCAAGTTCAAGAACAGGAATCTGTCTTTTTCATTGCTATATCTCCAGTGTCTAGATCAGTAGATGCACCCAGTTGGCATTTATTAAATTTGTTGGATTAATGTAATATATGCATCAAAACATTTTGTTATTAGCATTACCATTATTGTAAGCTAATTCAAAGAGGGGTACCCGCACTCCAGTAAGGGCTGTGCAAAGCAATCCATGAGGCTGCAGGAAAAAGTCTGTTAGAACTTCTATTCATATTTTATTCTTCTTTTTTAGTTTCTAATTTTGTGTTTTATATGTACATAAAATATTGATACAGTAGTGAATACATATAATTTATATATAAATAAATACAGGTAGATTTGAGGTACATGATTCAAACTTATTACTGAAAGGTGTGTGCTATGAAAAATGTTTGGAGAACACTGATCCAAAGAGAGAAGTAGACACGTGAGTAAATACCTACCACTTAATATTCTCCACAATGTGATATGTGTGTCTACACAAAGTATTTTAGGCGCAATAGGAAGGGAGTGACCACTTTTTCCTGGTTTTGTGGTGGAGACGGGGGGGAGCAGGGGTTGTTCATGGAATAGATGGCTAGAAAAAGTTTTACAGAACAAATGAAGTTTTGAAAAGGGATCCTGAAAGATGGACAGCTGTGATTGGGATTTTTAGAAATAGACAATAACACTTGTAAAGGCACAGAGATGTGAAAATCCTTGAAAATCCTGCTACAGCAGGATGAAGAACAGTAGTGTAGGAGGCGGGAAGGTAGGCACAGATGCCGTGCCGAGGACTTTGGACTTCATCTTGAAGGTCATGGGAATGAAATAAATTTCAAAGCAGCGGATGTTGAGGAATGAAGCAGGAACCAGATCTTAGAGTCCATTGGAATCACAGTTAAAAGGAGTTTGGACTTTATGCTTTAGGTTGAGAGGAGCCACTGAAGGATTTTAAGCTATGGAGCAACATGATAAATTTGCATTTTAGGTAAAACGTCATTCTGGCAACCCAGTGAGGGATGTCTAGCAAGGAGGAAATCTGGAGGCAAAGCCAATCTCATGTGATTTCAGCTACCGATTTCAAAAAGAAAGCAAACCTACCAATCAGACAATTTTTAAAGATAACTTCAAAATGGCCCCTTGAAACAGGTGAATCAAATGTCTTCTATGCCATTGCCTATTATGTATACCCAACAAGTATTTTCTCATAATTGTCCCCCTGGCTCCTTAATATAATTCCACTTCAATTCTTTCTTTTCTGCTGCCCATAAGTTTGGGGGAAATTCTTGAGTTACTGTTTTCTAAGTCACCTCCCCATCTACCCAAATTGGTCTGACAGCTTCACTCTATGCTCTTTGAAATGGATACCCACTTAAATTCTCTACTGTTCCATGACCAGTCTGTTTGATGACCCTGCCAGAAAACAATACAATCTCTGTCCTAGTGCCTAAAAAGCCCCATGTACATCTCCCACACAACACAACAATGATGATGATATAAATATTTATTTGACTGAAGCAGGGAAGATAAGCGAGGCAGAACCAATGAAATTCTCATGTGCCAGTTTGATACGCTGCCTCTGTCTATCATGGGTCACTGTCATGTGGAAAGGGCTGAATGTATAATTAAAAGATTGGCATAATAATTCTAATTAGCAAAAAGTTGTGCAAGAAGGAATTCGATTTTTTTAATTGCAATAGCAAGTTCTTTGGCCTCGTATGTATCTTTGATTTTGTGGGATGCTGATAGAGACCATGTCAATGTGACTAACTGGCTGTGGGAGTGACACATTTGGTTGGACTGACTGCAGGTTTTCTCGACAGCTTGTGAATTCTGGATACGGACGTGCAGGTCTTTGGTATCAAGGCGCTGCGGTGAGCTGGGCTGCTGCTTCCTAATCTAGATGAGTCAGAGAACTGAGATTTTTTTAAAATCTTCTTTCATTCTGCCAACCCCCATCATCACTGTATTGTTTGCAAATCCTACGTTCAGCCGACTGCTATTAGGGAACCAACTAAACGGAGAGGACTCATTTAACTGACACAAAAGTGCTCTGAGAGTCTCCTTTCCCCAACCTCATTGTGCCTAAATTACCATATGATGAACATGCATTTATTTTTGTAATAATAATTAGCATTATTGCGGCTCATATTTTCCAAGAACAGTAATATTTCATCCTTAAATCTCTAAGGCTCAGCAAGGTAGGTCAGTATTTTTTCCTTATAACAAATTCGGAAACTGAGGCACCATGGGGTTAAAATGGATATGACTTACTCCTAGTCAGAGTGCTGGGATTAAAGCTCAGGAGAAGAGACCCAATTCTGAGCTCAGACCAATGAGCACTACCCCCTCCCCGCGTGAGTTTTGGGGTTTGCATTAATTTTAGCTTATAATAGCATGACTTTTAGCTAAGAGTAATTTTCTATAAATCTGAAAGTTTCAAATCCATCATGTTAAGCACCATTCTAAAGTTATTTCTACCTTTTTAGCTTTGTAATTTATCTTTAAATGCCCACAGACACCCAAAGTACATAAGTCTAGGAACAGCTAACGTGTACAACAATATTGTTATTGCATATTTTTGGACAAAAGAATTAGCTAAAAAAAGATAGAGAAAATGGAGTCAAATAGGAAAGAGCAAAAAATTATAGCAAGAAATTTTCCTTAAAATTTAGTCAAAATAAAGGGTGCTATAGGCCCCAAATTGTGCTAAATATTTATAGACCTTAAATATTTGGGGTAAATGCCTCTGCTATTCTCTAGTTTATTCAGAAAGGCCCATAACAAATCTTAAATGTTCATACTTTTAGCAACATATTACAATTTTATCATTTTAATCAATGGGTGTGTTTTATTTTTATTTAACCTTTTTCTGATTACTGCTTTCAGCTCCAAATGGTCCTGATGTTCTTGGGAAGATTGTCTGGAGAAAATAGTCTTTTTTTTTAAAAAAAAAAACATTACCTACTATGTTGCTGTCTAGCATGCACAACAGGTTCTCTCTGCAGCCATCTTTTTCTCTCTCCCAGTCAGGCAAGCTCTCATTTCTAAAGATAATCAGGGCCATGGATGCATTTGTTTGCACCATACTCATTGGGTAGCTTGGGCTCTATGAGTAGATGTCATACTGTTGCTAATACATGGTATAAGTAGAAAAGTTCCTGTTGCTATTGATTTCTCATCATTTTTTAATTTATTCATGGCCAGAAGTATATTGTATTACATTTTTATTAATGTTGGGAAGTGGTTCTGGTATAAGTCAGTTTTGTTATGGGCTTATAAACAAGTAATGAAGATAGATGGTATACACTTCGAATTTTTTTCTCTTCCCAATTCTTCATTATAAAATTATTTGAGGTCTAAATTCATGTTCATAGTCTACACTTAAACTATATAAACCACAGTATTTCAGTTAGTCTCTCTTCCCCAGTTTGCAATATCAGCACGGTTGGAAGAATCTAAAGACTTAGGTTAGTAGAGATGTTCAACTTCTTTCAATTCAATGCACATTTATTGAATGTCTAATAACTAATGCAGAGACACAGAGAGAGTTACAAATATGATACAACCTCTGAGCTTAGGACATTTATGGATGATTCAAATTCATTCAACAAATATGTATTGAGCACCTACTATGTGATAGGCAAAGTTCCAGGCATTGAGGATAAAAGCAATAAGTAAAACACTAAAAAATACCTGCCCTCAGGAAGCTTAGAGTCTAGTGGAGGGAGACAAACAATAAAGGAACAAGAAAAATATCCAGGTGTTGATAAGTGCTATCTAGAAAATAAAACAGGACAGAGGGATATGGAGTAATAGTGAGAAGTATTGGAGGGAGAAGGTTTAATTGCTGATGTAGAGTCTTATGAGATTAGACTTGGGAGTTAAAGGCTGACCTAGGAGACCTGGGCTGCTTGTGGAAGAAACAGAGATGAAGGCATAATGAGATTAATCTGGGTGATCTCAAGGCAAATCAGAGTGACAAAACTGTGAACATTGCCAGGGAGTGAGAAATCTCTATCTTTTCAGAAACAAGCAGAGATCTGGTCTCACCTCAGCCAGTTCATAATGACAAGGGTCACAGGTGACATGGAGGCCAGAGAAGAGGGGTCTTAGCTGAAGTATCCAGAATTCCTGAGCTCTCTTTCCTCCTGTGGGTGGAAGTGTGTGAAATGCGAGTGACCTATCATAGTCCTGTGAATAAAAACATCATGTCTACAACTAAGCATAATACATGATAGAATTTTCTGAGTTCTATAATAGAAATGCAGAGGTAGCACAGGGGAATAGAGAGGAAACAAAGATTCGTCCTTAATGGAAGGCTTCATGGAAGAGTTGGCATCCTTATGAATGAGTAGTTGTAATCACCTTCTTTATTTTGAAGGTGATAACTTTCTCCTTCAGTCCTCCAGATATGATTGCTCAGCCATACAAGTGACTCTGTGGCAGTTTCCTAAATAGTATGTGTCAAAAACAGTTTCAAAAATCTACTTTGGGGAACATTCGCCTTCTGTGATCTGAATCCTGCTGCAGATGAGTATACAGAAATGTGGTCTAATGTTCCAAATCTGATGAGCTCTATACATGGTCAAAAAGCTATGAATATTTTGGCTGGTAATATCTTTAATCATTACCAGTCTACATTTTTGTTTCAATTTTTGCAATAAGATCAAGGTTGGCTTCTGTGTCTGGAATAAGTTTCAAATCAAATTTATGTTCACTGGAAATAGAGGATATGTCAATAGAAACTAGATCAAGATTAGTCATCACAACCACCATTTACTGTGTGCCAGTTGCTTTGCACACATTAAGCTAAGCCTTATAGAGCTCTGCAAAGGCAATATTCTCATTTCCATTTCAGAGATGAGATTCTCTTGCAAAACGTTCAATGACTCACCCAAGACCACATAGTTCATATGTAACAGGACTTGGGTTTGACCCCCAATACTATACTTTTTCAACTACATTATGCCGCCAAGAAGGGAGTCCTGGATGTTAACACTGCATCAATTGATTTAAAAGTCTGTGCACCTTATACATGAGCAATAGAAACAAGGTCACAAGTCCCTTCCCAGATGAGTTGGCCCATTTGCTTATACAGTCCACCCCCACCACCACAAGAATGGAAAGGGACCCCAGAAATTGTTCATTGCAACAAATCATGGTTGGAAAATTACTTGTTTTACTGAAAAGCCCAGGAAGTATCTCCAGACAGTAAATGGAGGAGCCAACACTCAAATGGAAGTTTCCATAAAACTAAGTTAACTCTGCAGAGAGAATTTGCTATTTGAGAATACTGTTCAAGAATGATAATCATGTCACGACGTATCGATTTTGGAAACTCAGGACTATTTTTTGTCTCATTTTATGCACAGATGTTCTTAAAATGAAGCACAATAATGCAGGTAAGGTAAGCTTATTTTAGAAAACTATCTCCCATTTGCCCAGCCATACAACACGCTGTTTGCAGAGCCCTCTCATTTGGTTTTCATAAAGACACTAGGTGTGCGGCAGATATCATCATCTCAGGTTTTCCAAGATGGAAACTGAATTTCAGCTCAAATAATCTGGCAAGGTTGCACAGCTAGTGAATGATGGAGCCAGTCGTTGAACCCAGGTTTTTTCACATGCAACTCAGCAGTCTTTCCTTATTGTATGTTGTTTTGGAGGCCTGTATAATCTTGATTCGTCATTTGTTTCAATGGAATATCATCAACTGTCCTATTCATCATAGTACAATAATCATGATTCAAGGGATGTGCTACTCCAGCGGTCTTTCCAAGCTTATCTGTTTATTGTCTCATATCTCAGGCTGAGTTGGTTACTATGGCAACAGGCACTATAGAAATGCACAAGATAAATAATGGATTATGAATCTTCACAGGTGTCCAGCCAGGATAGGTTTAATGAAAAGCCACTCCAAAATTGAAAGAATATTTCTCATATATATGTTATGACCCACATGTTGAAATCGCTTATTTATAAACAGGTATGCCTGTCATCGAAAGGCCGGGTGGGTTCTGCTCAAGTTAGAAAAACACCTTAGGGAATCTCCTTTAACTTTGCAATTAGCGGAATAATTAAGCTAGTTTTCCTTTACTCCTTTTAAAGTCGTCAAGCCTAAAAGCCTCACAAATACCTAATGGGCTCGTAGTTTTGCTTCGTCCCTCTCAGTTCCAATTAGATGTGGCTTAACATTTGCACTCTTAGAAGCTCTTGTGTGTCGATATACACATTTCACAGGCAAATTTTAAAGGAACTTTGGCAAATGGCGATATCTACAGATGAGGAAGTCCAGGAGTGTGAGAAGTCTGGACCTCGCTTTGTATACAGAACAGTTGAAGGAGCAGGGTATGCTTTGCCCAGTAAAGGAAAGATGAAAGAGCACATGAGAGCCGCTCCATGGGTTTGAAGACTCATCACTTAGAAGAGGGAACTTATTCTGCAGCTCTCCGGAGTGCAAAAGTAGGACCAAAGATAGAAGTAACATGGAGGCAGGTTGCATTTCCTTGTAGAAAGCGACTGTGCAACACTGAGAGCTTGCCAACATGGAGATGGCTGCCTTGTGACACGGTGAGCTCCTAGAGAGGATTCCTGGAGGGTGGGATGCTCCGGAAAGAAAACTGCTAGGATCCCTTCAGAGTTACACAATTCCTGGCTAATAATTGTGGCCATTTATTGAGCTCCCATATGGTTTACATATTTTAGCTCATTTAATCTGCATGGAAACCTTAGGAAGTAGATAGCATTATTATAGAAACAAGGAAATTGAGGAACAATGAGATTAAGTAATTTGCCCGAGAGCAATTGATAGATACAGTGCATTTGGGATTCAAACCCAAATAACTTGGTGCCACTGCCAAAGCTGTTAACTACTATGCCTCAGCTCTGTTTAAACTGAGTGGTGCATTGGTTCTGTGAGACGCTCAACGTTTCCAAACAGCCCTTCCCAAGACAATTTGCCTATTCATAGCCTCACTTTTACCAGTGATGTTACATATTCCAAGCATATGCAACATCTAAAATTCAACTAGATACTAAAAGTACAACTACGATCATTGTGTGTGTGTGTCTGTGTGTGTTGAGGAAGCAGTCTGAGAAATTTGGGGGGTTAAAATGAATTATCATGTTTGTCTTACAGGCCTCTGTCTTCTGTCCACTCCTCTTTCACACTTTCTCCTGAGGTGATGCATCCTGTTTCATGGCTTTAAATACCATCCACATGTTGATAACTCCTCAAATTTAAACCTCCAACCCTGATTCCCTAGCTCTGACTTCCAGACGCATCTGTACACCTGCCTGTTTATAATGATGTCCAACTTGAGATGTTCAAAGCACATTCTTTCCAAGAGCTTATCTATACTCTAGGTGTATAGGCTTTTACCAGAAATATATTATTCCTCTGTGTTTTTTTTATTGAGTTTTGGCTTTCCACATTGTACCGATACATAATAAACATGATTTTATAGTTAGATGTTCATTTTCCAGTGCACAGTAACTGGAACCATATTATCTGAAAGCTGTGTTAAGTGCCAGTTATTTCAAATACTCTTTCCACCTTTGAAACCTAATGTACACCCTCTACAAGGTATGATTTTCAGAGTCAGACTGAAAAATAGGAAGATGTCATAGGCTGTCATTCCAGACTCTCTTTGTTCTTATTTTGTAATAAAATAATTATCATCTAGGGGGAAAATGAGTTATCATACCTAAAAAACTTGAGAACATGTTAATCTCGTTGAAAAGCCTAAACTTAAATCAGAAATATTGGGGTATAATCTGTCATTTACTATATCACTCTAAATAAGTTGCTTAACATCTGCGACTCGGTTCCTGATTTGTAAATTTGACATAGTCTTGTAAGGTTTTATTGGAATGAAAGAAAATATTCTGAGCATACAGTCTGTCACATAGTAGGCTTGAAATAATTGTCCACCTGCCCTGTCAGTTCCCACTAATGTTTGATCACCCCCAAAATATTCGCCTGTTATGGAGTGTGAGTGAGGGAGTCGAATACGAGAATGGAGGGTTGATATAAACTGGACATTCTGGTTCAGTGAGTTCTGTACCCTTAAGCTCTTAGATATTTTTTTCCCCTTTAGAGCTTTAAGTCTATTTTATAAAAGAAAAAAATAACTCTACTGCTTTACATGCATATGTTGTGGCATTTTGATTACTATTAACCTACCAAATATTTGTTCTCCTTTAAATGTGAATTTAAAGGGTTTGTTGTTTTCTTTCTCGTGATTTTATCAGGGCTTGGAAGCAAAATCTTATTTTGGAGAAGATGTCAATTTTATACTGAAGCCAATAAGAAAATAGGATATGCAGGACAAATATTACTTTATAGGTAAATTTCGATGTCTAAAATACTGAATTTTCTGTCTCTGTCTGCACTGTTTATCTCAGAATATTCAGAATATGACAAGTAGCCAAAAGTGAATCCTGATTCTCTTACTCCTGGGCAGTAGTAAGTTGATAATTTTAGAAATGTAATGAGGAACCCAAACTCAGAAAGAAACATAAAGATCTCTAACTTCAGTTTTGTGTGGATTTTCAGAAAGAGGGGAGATAAGGATTTGCAGGTTTGGCTTTTGCTGAAGTTACATTTAACATGTTGGTACGAGAACAAATGTGACAATTAAAAACAACCAAATGGTTACCTATTTTAGAGAGCAGAAAGGGAAAAAATAGAAAGTAACACCTTCTGTGGAAGAAAAAGAACAAATGGCAATGCTAGATATGGGATTGCACCAACATGGTTCTTTTTCCAATACTAAATGCCTTGGAAACTTGCGGCAAATATTACAAACTTGACAGAGTGTGTTATCTGGTTTTCTTTCTATACCTTATAAAAAAAGACTAACAGGCAATTCAGGCATCATGTGCACCTCGGCTTTTCCTTTTCTGTCCCTTAGCTGGCTTTTCCATCCCCCCTCCCCACTCCTTACTCTTCCTCTTAACAGACACAGATTCCACTCGAGACCACATTTTGCTCTGAATATACCAGAAAACAACAAATTTAGCCAAGCCTTTATCCAGTGCTTCACAAATTGCGGCCTAAGAAACATCTACAGCAGAATCACCTGGGATGCTGGTTCATTCTTGGACCCCAGACTAGACTTTCTCAATTAGAATTTTCGAGGATGGAGTCTGACAATCAGCAATTTAAACAAGCTTTCCTAGTGATTACATGCAAGTTGGAGAATCATATCATCCTGTGATCACTTACTTAAGCTTAACGTGACTCAAATCACTGAGGTTTCCCTCTTCCAATGACAGTTGTAGCCACAAGAACAGAGTGGAGAGCTCTGGGCTTGATGCTGGAAGACAAGAGACCAGCACTCGGCTCTAACACTTCCTGAGCGTGTGATCTGGCTCTCGGTTTCCTCATTTGTAAGATAAGACTAAACCACCTGCCTAAGCTAACTCAGAGGGCTGATGAGAAAACAAAATGTGATGGAAAGTTCTCGACTGTAAATCTCTACACAAGTTTCAAATATTGTCATATCATTTTAACTATACCTAAGACCGTTTTCTGAAAACTGCCTCAAAGAGAATGAAGAAAGGGTTTAGTAAAAGAAGGAAGAACTCATTTGACATATGGATTAAAACCATGTAAGAATTATTAGCATGAAGTATTTCCAGATGAATTCTAACTAGTTCCATTAAATCTAGTCACTGATTCATTCATGCTATATGTGCCTGGTTCCATGCTAGTTACTGGAGATATGGTGAGGAAAATAGTATTCTCTCCTTGGATCACAGCTACACATGGGGAGATAGACACACAATTCATTAAAGAGCAATGAGACTAGTAATACACAAAATGCTAGGGAATAAATAGAAAGGAAGACCAGGAGGGGTTCACAGATGTTTTCATGAAGGAGATGATATTTGGGCTGGGCCTTGAAGGATGTGTAGAGGTTCACTAGCCATGTAAGGGAGGAAGGGCCTTTGGGAAGAGGGGATAATATAAGATATGACCTAAGGGTCTAAAAGTGCACAGTGGATTTTGGGGGTGTGGGGGATCAGAATTGGCTACCCCAAAATGTGTTTCTTTGGCTTGATTATTTTTAAGAACTCTGAAAGAAACTTTGACCTGCCCTCCAACTGCCTAAAAGAATTTAAAATAGAAGGACCTGTTCCAGGAAGGAGCTAATACCAAAAGATAACTGTAGTGTAATGTAAAACGCTTCTCTCAGGTCACATTGTCTGTAGTTGGCCCATTTACATTCCAATCTCCATGTAAATTGCCTTCCCCTGCTTGAAAACCCAAACCACTACCCCCAACATTCTCCTTTGTCTTTAGCTGAAGATGGTATTTAAGATGAGAGCCTCTGCCATTTTGGCAAGTTGCTCAGTTTTCCTGGGTTTCTTCCATGTATATGTGTTATAAAGCTTTGTTTGATTTTCTCCTATTACTCTGTCTCATGTAAATTTAATTCATAGCCCAGCCACAAGGACCAAGAGGGTAGAAGATAAGTCCTGTTCCCCTACAGGGGCATGGGGAATAATCTGGAGTAGGTGAAGCACGGGGAATTTTCTGGTTACAGGTGTTTTCATGACTTGCTGTTCTTCTAATTAACTGTGTGATCCTCCTAGGTTCTTTATTGTTAAATGGAGACAACAATAATAACTTGCAGAATCATTTCGGAAACAAGTATAAACTAAAAGTAGGCATGTACTAGTTATTATTACTAACAGTAGTAGTATGAACTTAACATTCTAATAGTGATTGGGATTCCATCTCAATAGTATACAAGAAGACAGAGTAGGTGGAAATCACTAATGCCCAATCCCTGAGCACATGAAATGGAAGCAAAATGTGTTCAGGACTACAGGTGTGTTGTGGGTTCCAGGGCTGGGACAAATTTAACCACTGAAGACCAAAAAAATTGAAATAAAAACATTAGAAACACTGGGCCCCAGAAATCTGCTCAAATGTTTGGTGTTATCAAATTGTCAGCCCATTGCCAGCAGGTAATCTGACTCAACGTCAACACACACATGAATAAGAGTGCCTATGTACATTTATCCTTGAATATGCTCAATGCATTTATTAAACTCCTGTTATGTTCTGGGCACCATGATAGGCACTGGGGGTGCAATAGTGGGTGAAACAGTAACTGTAACCGCAATCACAGTGTTTTTATTAAATCCATGCACATAATCAATGTATACTCATTTCAATAACATGTTAGCTTGGGAAGAGGTATAAGATAGTGTTTAGGAGCACTAACTTTGGCATCACACAGAGACAAACTTGAATTCCATCTGCATCAATGTCCAGCTCTGTGAACTTGGGCAAGTATATCATCTGTTCTAAGACTAAATTTCTGCATTTGAAAACTAGCTACTTACTTCATGTGTTGTTTTTTGGTTTGTTTTTTTTTTTTTTTTTTGGTGAGGAGGATTGGCCCTGAGCTAACATCTATTGCCAATCTTCTTCCTTTTACCTGAGGAAGATTGTCACTGAACTAAAACTGTGCCCATCTTCCTCTATTTTGTATCTGGGATGCCACAACAGCATGGCTTGATAAGCAGTGCATAGGTCTACACCCAGGATCCGAACCTGCAAATCTCAGGCTGCCAAAGTAAAGTGTGCAAACTTAACCACTAGGCAACCAGGCCAGCCTCCTACTTCATGGTTTGTTGTTTTTGTTTTTGTGTTTGTTTTGCTGGAAAAGATTCACCCTCAGCTAACATCTGTTGCCAATCTTCCTCTCTGTTTTATTTTTCCCAACCCAAAGCCCCAGTACATAGTTGTATATTCTAGTTGTAGGTCCTTCTAGTTCTTGTATGTGAACAGCTGCCACAGCATGGTTACTGACAGGCAAGTGGTGTGGTTCCATGCCCGGGAACTGAACCCTGGCCACTGAAGTGGAGCATGACGAACTTCAACCACTGGGCCATCGGGGCTGGCTTCCTCATGTGATTTTTGTGAAGATTAAATGAGGTGATCCATGTGAAGCACTCAGAATAATATTAGCATGCATATAGTATCCATTACATAAATATTAGCTATTGATATTTTGATGCAACTCTTTCTGTAAAGACCCCACCTAGACATCTCTTTTGGGTGATAAAGCAGGGTAGATAATGTGAATAATTCTTTCGGCCACAACAATTGAAAATGTTGAATAAAATATATTTAATAAATTATTCTTATTTGCATATCTTTGTTGACAAGAAAAGAAGAAAAACCCTTAAAAGCCAAAAATGAGCGTAAAGCAATAATCTAAGTAAGGACAAAAGCTAGCTTTCATCTTGGACACATCGGTAAATCCTGGTGACCTTGAGCATCAATATTTAAGATCACTTGGTCCAGGGGCTTGGAGACAAAGCCTAATACTCATGTGGGAGTTAGAGGGGACGATCTGTAGGAGACTCTTGAAAGAAGCTTTGACGTCATCGTAAGGGTTTAAGACACTCATTGTAAGGGGTGAGCTAAAAAAAAAAAAAAATTCCAACCTCACAGAAAAAGGTAGAAAGGAAACTTGCTTATCTTAGTCTCAGCACAAGGTTGAACAGAAAATGTTGGACCTTGGGCCAGCTTGGAGTCTGAGTTCATACTACGTGTACAGCCTGAAAAATCTCCCAGGGAGTTGATTTCATAATTATTTCAGGTTGGATGTATTCTAGGCACTTGGCAAAATCAACCTCAAACCCTCTCTGGAGAAATGCATCTTCAATCCCGGCCTCAAAGGTTTTCCACAGATGAAGTTCCAAGGAGCATGCACTTATGGTCAAAGCCCATAGAACATATAAGGACGCTGTTTGGGTTGAACTGTGTCCTCCCAAAATTCATGTATTTAAGTCCTAACCCCCAGAACCTCAGAATGTGACTTCATTGGGAAACAACATCATTGCAGATGCAATTTGTTAACGTGAGATCATCTTGGAGTAGGATGGGCCCCTAATCCAATATGACTGGGGTCCTTATAAAAGGAACTCCATGTGAAAAGAAAGAGAAGCATACAAAGGAAAGACAATGTGAAGACACAGGGATAATGCCGTCTACAAAGAATGTCAAAGATTGCCAGCAAACTACCAGAAGCTGGGAGAGAGGCACGGAATACATTTTCCCTCAGAGGTCTCAGAAGGAACCAATTCTGCTGACACCTTGATTTCAGACTTCTAGCCTCCAGAACTGTGAGACAATAGACGTCTGCTGTTTCAGCCACCCAGACTGTGCTACTTTGATATGGCAGCCCCAGCAAACTAGTACAGACACAAAGCACTTTTAGGGTCACCTTGTCTTCCCGGCTCCCCATGTGTCCTGCTAAGTTAACAGATCTTCACTGGCGTTATACTCCTGATATCTTTCTGCCCCTAAACTTACTCTCACCTGGAGAGTAGGGTTAACGGTGTAACTTATCTGATCGGAATATTTGGGGAAAATACTGAGGCACACTTAGCTCAGCAACTTCCCTCTTCCTTGTGGGAGTGACCTGCTCCCAGAAAGCCCGTGTTTTGCTCTGCTCCTCCAAGGACCCGTCCGCCTGACACATGAGCAGTCAGTCCTCTTCTGGTTCAGCACCTCCTGAGACTGGCTGGGTGATTGTGCCTAATACCGAGAGTTGAGCTTAACAAATTCTCTTGGTTAACAGACCTAAACTCATGCCCAGCATGAGGATGTGCTGTCTCCTTTGGCCACCCATTTGTTTTATCTATCAATCTGCTCAGCAAAAACAACAAGCAGCAGAATAAAACCTGATCCAGACTATAGCTATTGGAATTATTGGATGTAGGCTGTAAAGTACTTAAAATTATTATGTTTGGGGAAGGGATGTGAAATTGAGAGCACGATCAAGAAGAAAGAGGCAATCAAAATGGATGTTTTCAGAAAAACAAAAACTGAGACACTTTACCAGCAACAGACCTCCACCAAAGAAGATTCTGAAGGTTGTACTTAGGGCCAAAGGGAAATCATTCCAGAAAGAGGTGCTGAGATGCTAGTAGGAATGGTGAGTCAAGAAATCAGTAAATTTGTGTGCATATCTAAACACACATTGACAACGTAAGTATTAATAATGATGGCCAATTTATGGGGCTAGCAAAATCAAAGTAGATTTAAAATCTGGAAATATAACATATCATTTTGTAAGGTGTGCTATGAGTTAAATGTTCTCTTGAATTTTTTGGAGGAGAGTGGAGAATTTGATTAACTTTAGACTTTGTTAAAGACACATGTTAACATTTGGGGGAAATATGAATGAGACCAAAAAGGTCCCAATCACTCCCAAATAATACAATAAAGAAGATAAAAACCACCAATAGAAAAAGTAGGATGAATAGAAATCAGTAACTAAGGTGGTAGAAATAAATCCTAATTGTACCATGATCACCGTAAATTTAAATGGATTAAAAGATCTAGTTAAAAGACAAAGATTGTCAGACTGCATAAAAAAATAAAATGCAGCTATATGTTACTTAGAAAGACATATGAGAAACATAATGACACAGGAAAGCCAAAATTAATAAATGAGAAAAGATATATTAGGCAAATACTAATCAAATGAAAGCCAGTATATCTAAGCTGACAAAAAGAAATCAATAAGTATGTAAGTATTTGAACAGCATAACTAATAATCTTGATCCAATGGACTTAGCAATTGTATAACATACATTATTTTCAATCACATGTGGAAAGTTACAAAAATTGACCATGTACTAGGTCATAAAACAAGTCCTAAATTTCACAGAACATGTATCATGTAGATTGTGTTATTTCATCATAATTCAAATTAGAAGATATTAAGTCTAAATAAATGGATATGGGTAGAAAGGCTCAGTATCATATATATGCCAATTCTTCCTAAATCTAGTGTTAGATTTGATGCAATTCCAATCAAAATTCAAAAGGCATGTATGTGTGTGTGTACGTGTGCGTGTGCGTATGTGTGTGTGTGTGTAACTTGAGGATTTGATTCTAAGATTCCATGATGGTTAATTTTATGTGTCAACTTGACTGATGAGGTGCACAGATATTTGGTTAAGCATTACTTGTGGGTGTGTCTGTGAGAGTGTTACTGGAAGATTAGCATTTGAATTGGTAGATTAAGTAAAGCAGACTGCCCTCCTCAATATAGGTGGGCACCGTCCAATCCATTGAGGGACTGATAGAAAAAAAAGGTCGAGGAAGGGACAATTCTCACTTTCTGCATGACTGCCTGAGCTGACACCTCGGTCTTCTCCTGAACTGGGATTTACACCATTGGTGCTCCTGGTTCTGAGGCCTTCAGACTCAGATCAGAATTACACCAGTGGCTTTCCTGGGTTTCCAGCTTGCAGATGGAAGACTGTGGGACTTCTCAGCCTCCATAATCACCTGAGCCAATTCTTAACAATAAATTTCTTTAAATATATGTATGTATATGTATAGGTGGACATCTATCATCTATCTATCTATCTATCTATCTATCTATCTATCTCCTATTGGCTCTGTGTCTCTAGAGAACCTTGACCAATACAGATTTATATGGAAGAGAAAAGGGTAGCCATAGCCAAAAATCTGAAGTCAAACAACAAGGGGTTGGGGAGGTCTTGTACTAAAGATATAAAGATCTTAATAAAACAACAGTCAACAAAATAGTGTAGCATTTGTTTAGGCATAGACAAATAGTCCTATGAAATAATGAAAACCTTCCAGGAAAAGATATATGGACATGATTTCATATATATGGACATGATTTATAATAGGGCTGGTATTCTTCAAAGGGTAAAGTATGGAATATCCAACAAATTATGCTTGGACAATTGACTATCCATACAGGAAAACATAAGCTATATCCATACACAAAATCAGTTTCAGATTGATTAAAGTCAAATGTAAAAAGCAAAATTTGAAAGCTTTGGTAATACAGCATAGAGGAATATCTTTATGACTTGGTTACATGAAAAGATTCCCTAAATAAGACACCAACAGTGCAAATGGCAAGGAAAAATTGACGTATTTGATGATATAAAAATGAAGCATAACTAAGGTGAAATAAGAAAATACAAATCGGGAGAAGATAAAACAATAAGAAAAGGGGAAACAATCTAATGAAAAATAAGCAAACAAAGCAAACAAACATTTCATAGAAGAGGAACACAAAAGACCAACAAATTTATGTAAAATGCAAGAGCAACCTCATTAGTAATTAGGAAGATGCAAGTTAAATGGGATACCACTTTAAACCCATCAAATTGGTTAAAAGGACAAAAAAAAAGAAAGAAAGGAAAAGAAAAAGATATGATATTGTACAGGATGTGGAGCAATCAGAGCTTTGCTACCTGTTGAGAAGAGTGTAAAGTGGTACAACTCTGAAAAACAATTTGGCACTGTTTTGTAAAGGTGAAGAGCTATATACTACAGAACTCAGCAATTCTACCTCTAGGAATACTCCTAAGACAAATCTCTTATGCCTATTCTCAAGAAGCCATGTAAAGAAAGTTTGTAATAGCAAAAGAAGAAGAAAGAAAAAAAGGAAAAGGTGAAAACCAGATGTCCAAAAACAGGAGAAGAGGAGAAGAGAACAACACGATGAGCACGTTACAGAAGGAAATAGTACACAGCTGTAAAAAGAATGAGCCACAGCTGCAGGCACCAACGTGAAAGAATTATATCACTATAAGGTTGAGCAAAAACAAAACACAAAATGCAAAACAAAACAAAATGAAAACAGATCTCATAGGATTACCTACAGCATCATTTCATTTATACGAAGTTCAAAAGCATACAAAATTAAGTCACATATAAATTAGGGATACAAACAAATGTGGTCAAGAAAGGCATTGGAATGAAAGCAGAAATTGGTGTAATATTTACCTCAGAGAGAAGGATGGGCAGTGGAGGGGGTGAGACGGAAAGGGGCATAACAAGGAAATTCAGTATTCACAGCAGTTTTCTATTTTGTAAGCTAGATAGCGAATAAATGGGTTGCTGTGTGTGCTAATGTGTGTTTGTGTGTGTGCACATATATTCTTTTTTTTAAAATTCATAGACTTTATTTTTAGAGCAGTTTTAGGTTCACAGCAAAATTGAGTGGAAGGTACAGAGGGTTCCCATACATGCGCAACCTCCTCACTGACGGCCTGCTGAACCACACTGGCGCCTTTGTTGTAATCAATGAACCTACACTGACACATCATTATTGCCCAGAATCCTCAGTTTACATTAGGGTTCACTCATGATGTTGTACGTTCTATGGGTTTTGACAAATGTGTAATGATATGTATCCACCACTATAAGATACAGAGTGGTTTTACCGCCGTAAAATTCCTCTGTGCTCTGCCTGTTGAGCCCTCCTTCTTGCCCTCAACCCCCAGCAATGACTGATCATTTTACTGTCTCCATAGTTTTGCCTTTTCCAGAAGGTCATATAGTTGGAATCACACAGTATGTAGCCTTTACAGATTGGCTTCTTTCACTTAGTAATAGCACTTAAGGTTCCTCCATGTCTTTTGATGGCTTGGTAGCTCATTCCTTTTATCACTGAATAATATTCCATTATCTGGATGTACCACGGTTTATTTATCTGTTGACCTACTGAAGGACATCTTGGTTGCTTCCAAGTTTGGGCAATTATGACTAAAACTGCTATCAACATTTGTGTGCAGGTTTGTGTGGACATAAGCTTGGAACTCCTTTGAGTAAATACTAAGGCAGTGCAATTCCTGAATCGTATAGTAAGAGTATGTTTAGTTTTGTAAGATACTGCCAAACCGTCTTCTGATGTGGCTGCACCATTTTGCATTCCCACCAGCAATGCATGAGTTCCTGTTGCTCCACATCCTCACCAGTATTTGGTGTTGTCAGCGTTTTGGGTTTTGGCTATTCTAATAGGTGTGTAGAAATATCTTATTGTCATTTTAATTTTCAATTCTCTAATGATATATGATGTTGAGCATCTTTTCATATGCTTACTTGCCATATGTATATCTTTTTTGATGAGATATCTGTTGAGGCTTTTTTTTCCATTTTTGAATTGAGTTGTTTGTTTTCTTATTGTTGAATTTTAAGTGTTCTTTGTATATTTTGGATAACAGTCCTTTATCAGATGTGTCTTTTGCAAATATTTTCTCCCAGCCTGTGACTTGTCATCTCATTCTCTTGACGTTGTCTTTCAAAGAGCAGAAGTTTTTTATGTATTCTTTTTTATGTTTCCAATTTCTGGTTTAAAAAAATGAAGCAAAAATCACCTCCATCTTAGGACCACTTTTTAGAATTTTAATTTACCTTCATGAACATCATTTTTCAGCTTCTTGTGGTGGATGTAGAAAGGTGATAACACAAATCTATGAATTTTTCTGCAGTCTACATGCTCGTCCTTTATCACCATACACAGACTATACTTACTTTCAATTTTATGAAAAACTCCACAGTTCCTTGTTATGTTATCTTGGTGTCTTGGCGTATAATAATGTTTCTTACAAGGGTAAGGGGTGCCACAGAAGGTATCTTTATGGCCGAACATAACCTACCAGTAAAATATATTAGCAGGCTAAATTGCCTAGGTCTACAGTGAATTGTATAAACATTCAGCCTAGTAAAGTAATGCTGCTTTGTAAAAGCTCAAGTATCTTACCGTCTGATTTTATTAGAATTCACAATCTTTTCCTTAGTGTATCCCTGTAAAGAACAGAATAGAATTTCTGAACGGCTTACACTGAATATTAAAGAAAAGGAAAGTTGCTGGCAAAGTCAAGGAATTCGTTTTTTGTTCTCCTTCACTTTGGGCAGTATAAGAAACCGCTCAGGCACGTTCTCTGCATTCCAGACATGCAGGCTTCCATGGATGAAGTCCTTCCTCTGCAAGTCAACCGCCTTGCTGTCAGCTCCAATGTCAGTCCCTTCAAACTCTGTTTCCACAATAAACCCTGACCTGGCACGTCCACCTCCTTCATGGTTCAGAAGTCATTGGAGAGCCAGCAAAGATCAGAGCTGGGGCTCTCCCGAATGCATCCGCTGACTGTGCCAATTGTATATAATTATATGTAGGCAACAGTCCGCTTGGGACTCAGAAGCGGCAAAGAGAGCTGGATTTCTACCGCGGTGTTAGAGCCTAAAGGACAGTTCCTTCTTTTGTAAGCTACCCAGCTGTAGGATTGTACAACATATCACCACTTAGCATTTGGACAGAAAACGGTTCAAAAATCTGTATCCTGTCCAGTGTGACAAAGCTGAAGAGAGGGCTTTTTTTTACAGCTTCCGGACTCGCTAGCTTTAAGGCCATCTGTGGGAAGTCTGTGCTGCTGAAAGCAGGCGTCTTCTGCCCCCGATGTGAAGTTGCCGTTAGCTGAATCAGCACCTGCGCAGGAAGGTTTGTCGTTCTTTGCAGCTTCCTCAATATCAAGTTCATGGATGAGTCATGTTCAGACTAATCTGGAAAACCGAAACCTCTGAAATTTTGAGCACTGAATTGTTTCTGGCATCGACATAGGCACCTTTGTATGGGAAAAGTGGAGGTCTCTGCATTAATTATAAACATTAATTCTGAAGTTGAGAAAAGGTTGGGTTTGGATGAACCATTTAGTTTGAGAAGACAGAGATTGGCTCAAAGCTCTGGCTTCTTCTGACCTCCCCGATGCCTTTGAAATCAATGTGGTGCCTCAGTGCTGGTTTTGTAAATCAGGACAATATCCTGTTTGGCTTCTGTCTGGGCCAGTCCCCACATGCCACCTGCCCCTCTGCTAGGCCTTAGGGCCCCACCACTGTGGAGAGCTCTAAAAAGCTCCAACACCAAGCAGCACCTGCAACACTGCAAGGCATGTTGGCTCCATTTTGCTGTTTTAGTTGATGCGAATCCATAGCTCAACTACACAATATCACAACGATGAGAGAACATTTTCTGGACAGCTTTTCGTCAATGTGGCATCTTCCCTGATAAAGCAAAGGAGAGTGACATTGTTGCCCTTTTTATTCTTGTTTTTGATGAAGTTTCTTTTCTTTATTTTATTATTTTTTTCCCTCAGGCAGTCAGACTGGCAGTCGTTATATATATACACATTATATATATTATATTATATTGTAAATATGTACCATATTATATAATAATATATATATATATGTGTGTGTATCTCAGTAACTACATTTAGTTTCCTTGCAAGAATATTGTTGAATGATGTGGTAAATTTGATTAATTTTAAGCAAATGTTCATTCCCTTTCTTCTACACTTCTGAGAGAAAAATATTTCCTCACCCTATTAATGCCAGATTTGGCTAGTAACTTCCTCTGGCTAATGGAATGTGACTAGAAGTGACAGTGTGCTGGCTCTGAGTTTAGCCTTAAGAAGCATCACATGTTTCTATTTGGCCTTCTGGAAACTTCTAATTTCTATAAGGGAGAAAAATATACCTCAGATAGTTGCAGACTGTCCAGCCTGGACCTCAGATAATAAATGTGGCACAGACCTAAACTTGACCTGAAGCGTAAAGCAGAGCCACTCCTGACAAATTGCCCATAAATGCTAATTGTTGGAAATCACAGAGATTGGGAGTGGTTTGTTACACAGCATTGTGTGGCAATAGCTGATGAACGCAAGTGTTACCTGTAATATTTTAAACATCTTTATTGAGTTGCAATTCATATAACATAAAATTCATCCCTTTAAAGTGTACAATTCAGTGGTTTTAGGGTGGCATGACTATCATTCCAATTTAAAATTAGAATATTTTCATCACCCTAGAAAGAATTCCTATACCTTTTAGCAGTCACTCCTCACCCCCACCCCAGCTCTAGGCAACCGCTTTCTAATTTCTGTCTCTATAAATCGGCCTGTTCCGGACTTTTCGTATAGACAGAATCATATAATATGTAGTCTTTTGTGACTGACTTATTTTACTTAGCAAAACACTTTCAAGTTTCATCCATGTTATAGCATGTGTCCGTACTTCATTCCTTTCTGTGGACAAACAATATTCCATTGTATGGATACACAACATTTTATTTATTCATATCTTAAATTTTGGCTACATCTATTGAATGATATTTGCACAGAAACATAAAGACATTAATAAAAACTGTAGCATACGCTGTATTAATAACTTTTTTAGAAACGTCAGCTTGGAACAGGTCCAGGTTCTATTCAGTCAGGTATTATTTTTATGAGAGAGAGAGAATGAAAGTTATTAGCTTATTTTCCAAGACACTATGCTCAGAAGTTAGCTATGTATATCGAACATCTCGACCTTTTCTTAAATGACTTAATATTCCATCAAGCATCAATTTAGTTAACCCTTCTGTAATGCAGTTGCACTGCTATTCCACAGCTTGTTTCCGATTTCTTTTGTTGCTGTGGAGATTTAGATAGTTGAATCATTGTTCATTTTAATTTTATCAGTACTCTCATAACAAAGGCTTACCGTGATCTTAACACTATGATATTGTGGGGGGAAAGGTGCTGGACTAGAATAAATCATAGAAATAATCCTGGCTCCATCTCTTACTAGCTCTTTGAGAGTGGGTAATCCACGTAACTATAGCTTCGGAAATAGTCGCTGCCATTTATTAAGCACTTAGGTATCAGCACACAATGTTCCCAGCACTCTGGGATAACAGTTGCCACAGTATTTTCCTATTTCTTCCCCACAATAATCCCAATGAAAGTATCAGTAATATTCCCATTTCAAAGATAAAGAAACTGACATGTAGAGAGATTAAACGACATGTCTTAGCCATGTGACTTGTATTTAGAAACCTCTGACTTCCAACCCAACACTAGTTGCGGCTGGCCACATATGTGTCTCAGCCACCAGCCGCCAATCTACGGAACTGAGATAACACCCATGTGATCTTCACCTCAGAGTGAGAGCATATATGAAGTATACAAAAGATACAAATAGGGGGCCGGCCCAGTGGCGCAGTGGTTAAGTGCGCACGTTCCACTTCAGTGTCCCGGGGTTCACCAGTTCAGATCCTGGGTGCAGACCTGGCATCGCTTGACAAACCATGCTGTGGTAGGCGTCCCACATATAAAGTGGAGGAAGATGGGGATGGATGTGAGCTCAGGGCGGGTCTTCCTCAGCAAAAAGAGAAGGAGTGGCAGCAGTTAGCTCAGGGCTAATCTTCCTAAAAAAAAAAAAAAGATATAGATAGCAAGGAATAAATAGGCACAGATTATCTTCAGCAATGGGCTTTTTCTAGCTATACACAGAGAAATGAGATAGAAAAAAAAATGACCCTCTGTCCTATCATTCTGGGTCTCAGAAACTTTCTAGCCTGGAACACACAACAGATCTTACAGAAAATTGGCAAAATAGTTAATCATCATTTAGGATATAATCTGAGCACGAGTCTCTTTTGAATGCCCCTGCTCTCCCTCCAACTTAGTCTGCGGTCATCCAACACGGAGCAGTCGTCCTGGGCAGTTTCATGTGAAGCCACCGCAGAGGAAAATGGCCTCCCCTATCAATTCAGCGCATGGGTAGAAGCCCTGGGCACAAGCTTTGGCATTTTAATGCAGAAAGAACAGCTTGGGGCCACTTTGCTCAGGAAGGGGCTGTGGATCCTGTCTGTACTTAAGACTTCATGGGCTCCTCTCTGAGGCTAAGTGCTTCTGGGTAAAATGCAAAGCACTAAATTAAATAGAAGATTATAACATTCTTCTCTTATCCTCTCCCATTAAATTATTACCTCAAGGAAAGCCAAGAGTAAAGTATAGCACTTATGTGTTCCAAGAAATAATAAAAATGCATAATTTTGGAAGTATATTAAACAATGTGAATGTTTCCTAGACTTTGGAGTTCGAAAAAATCCCACACCAATACCATGCGTGGTTAGAGAGGCAATATGGCATAGTGATAGAGTGTGGACAGACCTGGGCTTAAGGCACTCCTCTACGCCCACCACATATGCATTTCCTCCTTATTTGCACTTTGGGCACCAAGTTGGGGATTTAGCAGAGAGAGGTGAAAAAAGAGTAGCTACGTAAGGAAAGTAAGCAGAGAAATTAACGGTACATAGTTCCCCCTTATCTGCAGAGATGTGTTCCAAGCCCCCCAGGGGATGCCTGAAACTCCGCATAGTACTGAACCCTATATGTACTACGTTTTTCCCTGTACTAAGCACTTATCATGTATTGTGGCCATAACGTTTGCAGTTTGTGGTGTGACAGCAAAACTAGCACAAATTTCTTTTTCTTTTTTCGCAGTCTCACAGATGGAAGATTCGTTCTTACCATAGATCTTAGCAATTTCAGCATATGATTTTTTTCTTTCCTTATTAAGTCGAGAACTTTCACCTTTTCACTTAAAGGAAGCCCTTTACAGCTTCTTTTGGAATGTCCGAATTGCCAGCATCACTACTCTTGTGCTTTGGAACCATTCTTAAGCAAAATAAGGGTTACTTGAACACAAGCCCTGCATATCACAACAGTCGATCTGACAACCAAGACAACTGTGAAGTGACTAACAGGTGGGTAGAGTACACAGCCTGGATACGCTGGACTAAAGGATGGTTCACGTCCCAGTGGGCCAGAACCAGACGGCTTGGGATTTCATCATATTACTCAGAATGCATGCAATTTAAATCTTAGGAATTCTGTTTTTTTTTTTCTTTTTTTGTGAGGAAGATTCGCCCTGAGTCAGCATCTGTGCCAATCTTCCTCTACTTTGTATGCAGGATGCCTCCCCAGCGTGGCTGATGAATTGGGTAGCGCCACACCTGGGAACTGAACTTTCCAACCCTGGGCTGCAGAAGTGGAGTACGCAGAACTTCAACCACTCGGCCATAGTGCCGGCCCCTAAAACTTATGAATTGTGTATTTCCGGAATTTTCCATTTAATATTTTTGGAGCAATGTTTACTGCAGGTAACTGAAACCCTGGAAAGTGAAATCGAGGATAAAGGGGGACTAACTACTGTATCAGGTAAGGTTGAGTGTAAATGGCAGAATGGAAAGAGGGCTAAACAGGGAGGAGAGAAACAAGCTTTGGCTACAACAGAAATAAGATGATTTGGGATCGGAGGAGAGTGCTGTAAGTTTAGGAAATAATTGTCAGTGTTTGAATAATTATTGCCACAGCTTCCTAAAGTGGTCTATCCGACTTCACTCGGCCTCCAGTCCGAATACATCATCCCCGCTGCCACCAAATGATCCTTCTAAAGAAAAGAAAATCTTGCTATGCCTCTCTCCTTGCTTAAAACTTGATACTGGCTCCCCATTGAGTTCAGAATAAAAGACAAGTTCTTATGCCTGTTTTCTGTCCATCTGCTCAGCCTTTTATCTCTAGCTATTCTCTCCGAGCATCAGATTCTCCACATCTACAGAACTTCCACCCTGCCTGAAATGCCTCTTTGCTCCCTTCACTTGGGAATTACCACAACATCCTCAGACCACCTACTGGTTATCTGGTCTTCAGAATTCTCCCTTTCCTTCTCTTCCAAGCATTTGTTGAGCCCCTCCTGGCCCAGGCTCTATGCAAGGAGCTGGGGAGCGGAAGATGAGTAAGATATATTCTCTGTTCAAAAACCTCGGCTTTTTATCACGCTATTCATGTCTCCTCTTCTTTGAAGACTGATTCTGACTACAGAACAGCTTATTGAATCTTTCACTCCTAAAAATGTGAACTTGAAATTTGAAATGGACAAATGTATGATCGTATTCATATATTAATCTTACACAGAGTTATTCGTATTGTACTGATCATATCGTGAGCGAAAATTAAAGAAAGCAGTTCCACTTGAAATGATGCTCAATGTTTCACAAGTATACATAAAGAACAAATGCACTAACACAGACACGATTGCTTTGTCACAATTAGTACTTAAACACAGAAATACTGCATGCCTAATCTGTGCTCAGGGGTTATATTTCTAGGCACTGTGGGAAAATTCCAAAGAAGGCAAAAGCACCCCCTGGCATGTGAGCTTACAACGTGATTATATTTATCAGGTAGGATCACTCAATAGTCACAGCTGATAAGACACTGACAAAAGCCTTCTTCCAAATGGAGTTTCCTTTCCGTGTAGTTAGATGAGAACTGTGGCCCAGAAGACCACCATTTTTTTTTTTAAGTGGATTGAAATTTCCTTTAGAACAGAAGCGTGTCTTGCTCCTCCCTATTTTTTTATTGCCTAACAGAATATATAGCACATAATAGGCACTTCGTTTGTTGAATGAATGAATGGATGGATGGATGGATGATGAATAAATGAAGAGAATGCTCTTTCCTCTGGCAGCAATATTTCTTTTCTGAGAAGCATCTTTCTTAAGAAAATCCAAGAGCATTTATGAGAATTTCTGCTCTGAGCTTTTCGTGGCCAGATTGTCAATTTTGGAATCAACATAACAGCCATGTTGGCCCAGTTGAAGAGTTTAGGGACACTCTAAGGTATAATTCCAAAAGAACCATTATTGAAGCAGGGGGAAAAAGCTATAAAAAACCAAAAAGATAAATAAATAAACCCTACAGTTGGTAGGAAAACTTGCAGTGCTGGTTTACCCAATGGGCAGTGTGAGAGCAGGCCGGAGGCCCCCACGCGGCGGGCTACACAGTACAGCAGCTGTAACAAGCTCGCCCAGCGTCATGCAATCAGAAATTCTGTGGAGAAGTTATTTGAATTTCAATACACATATATGGATTAGTTGAAAAAAATAAAGTTGTATTTTGAATTACGTAATACATGATTTCCTTTAAAGGTCCTAATCTGGCCTTGCTGACACTGCAGGTTTCTACAATGGGACAAGCACACTTCAGGCCTGGCAAGGATTCTCATCAAACAGACATCTCAGAAAATGACCCATTTCGTCACCGCGTTTGATGAAACAGACGCTCCTGCAGGAGGAAAGGAGTCCTGACAGGCGTCCTTCTTTCTCCTCATTTTAAGTTTCAGGAGGCGGGTGGGGAGTAGCAGCAATAAAGAACCATAAAGTGGGTTGGAATTCACATTCCCTTCTATGTATTTACAGCAGAAAATGATGTGCATATTTCTGTGGTTGCATAGCTACATATCTAGGAGTTTCTAAACTACCAATTACACTGAACAATTGCACCAAAGGACAGAGGAGAAATCCTGTGCATGTTGATTTTTGAAAGTTCTTTTGCACCTCTCACTATGTGACACTAACTGAAATTTCGATATCCAGGGTCTGTTTATATCTTGTCTTCTTTTTGGTGTTGCCATTTGATAGTTTTCCTACCTTCCCCAAAGATTTTTCCCCTTGCAAATAAAAGAGCTTAATTATTTCTATAATGGAAGGATTAGAGCTCCCATGAGCAGTTTCTCTCCGTTTAAAAATCATTGTAGGTATAATAAAATGCAAGTAGTTCATGACCAATGCAGCTGTTCGTTGCAGTGTCGGAGTGCAAACTGAAAGAAGAGAAATACGGGAAAAGGTAAGTTTTGTTGTCATCGTTTTTTTACGCGCTATTATTGGCTGCTAACATCCAGGTCAGGGCCAGGGAGAATAAATTAGCGGGGTAAAGCCATGACACAGTAGCTGATACTCGTGCAGGCTCTTTTGTTTATGCAGTTTCCACTGCACCAGTTCAAGGCATGTCTAGGTAAGTTATGTAACAGCTACCCAGAGAATTTCCTTTTGCTGTGGTTACAGCACTTTAGATATGCTTTGCATGCATGCCATTTTTACTTGCTATTTGAGAAGAGCTAAGCTAATCTCTTTAGGTTTTTGATAATTTATACTATCCCTTGCTTTTTTAAAAATTCTGAAGATGTTTTTCTGGAATGGTCCACCTCTTACTCCTACTCTCTAACAAAGGTCTAATCCTCTAGAACGAGCTCACTTTATTTAGCAAGAATAGAACACAGGCTTCTAAAGTTGTATTTTTCTGGACGTTGATCTCCTGCGATACAGAGGTACAACATGACCAACCTTGTGCATCTTCACAAACACGGCCCATCATCTTTCGGGCAGAGTTTTGGTTACCGCTCCCCAGAAGAGTGGTTACCATGCTGAGAAGTGGATCTGCAGTGATTTTAGTTCATTCATTAGGGGTTTACGACACTAAACACTTACAGAATTCCCACTCATATGGAGATTCAACAAAAATATTCTCTCTCAGCACATTCTTCTTTCTCTCATCTATTTAGAAGCTGACTATTGGGAGAGTAGAAGCTCTAATTGCTTATGGAAGGGAAACGTAATCATAATATTTGAATAAGTTGGCTCATCCTCTTTCTTTGTGCCTTGAGAAGAAGGAGCCACAGTTCATATTTGTTTGTTGTTTCAAGTTTCTGTCTTCCTTTGTGACTCTCTAAGAGCAGGTAGGCATCTATAATTTTGACTATGGCCAAAAGGCAAACCTGAATATTCTGAGTTTTCATTTTCCGAGGCTTTCAATTTGATCTTGCCTCTCCTATGCTGATGGTGCTTTTCTCTGGGTGGTAATATAACATTGAGGAATTTAAATCTGACTGGATACTATACATATGTAACCTAAATAAAGCTTGGTCTTCTTAGGGCTGGTGTTTAGGGCAATCTTAACACGGTGTCACTTCCAAAGAAGATTAACTTTGACTCAAAGAACATGTAAGCACATGTAGATTTTTCTTTTTTGTTGGGTCATACAACACAAACCAAAACATCCCAAATAATTTTTTCTGTCTATCTCTATGCCAGTTACTCAAAAATCTCTCCTTAGTCTCTGGCTCCATTCTCTGACCCCAAATTTGACCCATGCTTATTTGCTCTTATGTCTTCCTCACCATTTCCCACTCTCTTTCTTACTTCCACCAGTGGCTTTGCACAACTTATGTTTTCCCTGTAAAGCTCCTTGCTATGTCTTTCTTCATAAACTTTTTTTCTTTTTTCCAGCTTTAAATTAGGAAATATTTCAAATGTGCAGAAAAGCTAGAGAATAATTTAATGCACGTTCATGCATGTACCACTGAGATTAAAGATGCTTAATTCTCTGGATTATTTTGTATAAAATGGCATCTGTATAAAGTGATATTTGATAACAGTGTATCTGTTCCTTGAATGTTCCTAGAAAAAAGCTTGTATAACATTCTAAGCCTGGTGTGTGTGTGTGTGTGTGTGTAGATTTTTAAATTCTGATTCAATTTGTTTTTAGCATTTATAGGTCCATTTGAGTGTTCTATTTCTGAGTCATTTTGATAAGTTATATTTTGGGTAGGTTGATGTCCATTTAAGTTTCCAAATTCATTGGAATGCATTTTCAAGTTTTTGCCTCTGATTTTTTCCTTGCCCCAGATAGGCTCTCCTTCAGTCTTCCCCAGAGTACAGAAAGTAGAACACAGAGTTTGGGGACTCTTTCTGTGCTGAGGGGCTCAAAAAGATGTCCCATGTTAAGTGCTGTAACTTGGAAATTTGTTTTTAATAAAACTCCTAAAGGAGCAGAAACATTAAATTTGCAGTAATCACATATGAATTTGGCTCACTGGGGTTTTTCAATAGGGGATTTTTTAAGCTTTAATTATTTAAACTAGAAAGACCCTGTTTTTAGGTTTTACTTCTTATAATGAAATAATTACACTGGAATATCTGAGTGGCTGATTTCTCCCCAGCATGCATTCATTAAGGCAGAAAATACATTGATTTTTCTTCCAATGGATAACAGAAAGAAAGGTCACAGCTTCCAAAAAGTGTCATTCCAGAAAGATTCATGCTTGGAATACTGCATTCTCTATTTAATGAGAAGAAAATATGTGGGTGGTTGAACAAGTGTATCATTTTTGGCTTTGATTTCCCAGTGGAAAGAATATCAAGCAATATAATAATTTAAAACGTGTTAAAAAATCTTTTATTAAATCTTATGAAGTATACTATAATCCTATTTTATGTTCTTATATGTGTGAAGCAATATTTATTGTTAAAAAATTACTTTTGGTTTTTATTTTGATACCCAATATCCATGGGCATTACCAAGTTGAGCTCTCTTGGGACCCAAAGAAACCTAACTTGAGCTACTGGATACTTAATAAATAATCTATGCACTGTTGTAAGGTGTCACAGCCAGTGTCCAGATGCTATAAGGAGGCAGTAAAGGCTCACTAGGAACAGTAGGACCTAGGGTGGCAGAATAATTGCTGATATATTAGAAAATATTTTTTAGCACTTGGTGCTGGACACTATACCAGGTACTTTATTGACAATATTTAACTAATCTTCACAACAGCCTTTTAAAATTAGAATTCTTATTATCTTTATTTTACCACTGAAGAAAAGGCTCAGAGAATTAAAATAATTTTCCCAAAGACACAGTGCTAGTAAGTGGCAACGTCAGGCCTTCTCTAACTCTAAAATTCAGGTTCACATGCTATATTTGCCCTCCTGACCAGGGAAGAACTAGAAGAACCTACGTAGATGGGATTAAAGTCAAGGTGAATTTTTGACCCCAGAACAATATTTGTGCCCTAACAGCTTTTCTAATAGACAAATCTTAGAGTAACCCATCTAAACTGTAAGATGTAATTAATGCCACTGTTTACCAAGGCTCCTCATGTTGCTAAAATGTTTAATTGGCAAGTGGATTGTTCTTTGAAACAAGTGTTCACCTGCTTAATCTTGTGCGGATACCTTGCCTAGGCCCCGA
The DNA here is from genome assembly GCF_041296235.1 of Equus asinus. Taxonomy (NCBI): domain Eukaryota; kingdom Metazoa; phylum Chordata; class Mammalia; order Perissodactyla; family Equidae; genus Equus; species Equus asinus. Next base: position 92,551,503 of record NC_091820.1, read on the forward strand.
CATCTGTGTTTTTTCTCAACTACACCTCCTTTTGTATTGCCATACTCGACAGTCACCTTCAATGATGCCCATGCTTTATCCCAGAGAGATCTGTGAGTTGGGAAGGCAGAGGGAAAGGAGCGAATAAAGAGAGACCGAAAAGGGGAGAGGATCGTGTGACGGACTCAAGCTGTTGAGTTCACTCTTTCGCAATGACTAGTCTTTTCTCTCCAGAGGGCAACTTTGTGTTCCACAGACTATATTACAATCACAACTGTAGGGAGGTAAAATGATGCAGAAAATGGCAAATTCTTTGGAGTCAGATACTATGATGATGATGATAATCATGATAATGGTAGTAATAATAATAGCGGCAGCAGCTCTCATTGACTGGGTGCCTGCTATGAGTTAGCTGCTCTTCTGAGCACTTTACATCTATTATCTCAATTAAGCCTTCACCAACCCCGTGAAGTAGGAATTACTATTATCTCCATTTGATAGACGTGGAAACTGAGGCATAGAGTGTTTAAGCAATTTCCCAAGGTCACGCAGTAAGTAGCTGAATTAGGCTTTCAACCCGGGTGGTTGGACTCCAGAAGATGTGACCTCAAATAAATCTAGCTTCATTTCTGATCATCATGTAGAAGCTGTGCGACTTGGAGCACGTGATTTACTCTTCTGAGCCTCATTGTCCTCATATGTGAAAATAGAGGGCTGTGGCGTGAATCACATGAGGCAATATGCAGAAAGGCACCTAGCAGCACAGTGCCTGGCCCATAGTAAAGGCTCAATAAGTATTTGCTTTTCCTTCTCCTTCCTACTTGCTGCTCTGGACCAGGTTTTCTCAAATTGGGATCAAGAGAACACTTTTATCAGAATCACCTGGGGTGCTTATTAAAAATGCAATGACAGCATTTCTTATGCTCAAGGATATTCAGTTCCTAGCTGGAAGGTTTGCTGTAGTTAAATAAGCAAAGTAAAATTTTAAATGTGACTTTTTAGCAGTAGCAATAAAAAGATATTACTAAATACCCTTTGAATTCTGAACAGATGTAGCTTTCTGGCCATCTGAATCAATAGCATCACGGACATGTCAACCAAAAATATAAATCTGCCTGAGTCTTGATCATACTCAATCACATTACAGATATGATAATGAGATTAGTAAGGATACTGATAATATAGGAAGCAACTCTCTTCGTTGTATTTCCAGTGCAGCGCCAAGCATGCTAGTGAATGTATGCATGTAAGCGCATGCCTGAGTTGCAGTGCACATGCACACACATGCACACACATGCCTACAGACACGCAGAAAAAAGATGAAGCAAAGTACAAACATAGCCTCAGAGTATACACAGACCCTTCTGAAATGCACAGGAGGTCAGAGGAGAATTACCTTGACTAGAGGTAATGAACTTTATGGGGGGGCGGTGTGTGGCCAGAAGTCAGAGACAAATTCTTCTCTGGTTAACCTTTGGAAAGCCACCCCCTCCCTCAGATTTATAAAGGCTCCATGTACAAAATTTAAGGGTGGGGAAAAAAAGATTCATTGAGGAAGTATTCTCCCCAGTATTTGATACTTCAAGGTAGAAAATGCCTTGATTCAATCATTCATTCAAATATTTATTGATTGTATACCATGTAACAGGTGTTATACTAGATGCTAGATGTACAGTGAAGAACAAAATAGATTTGTGGAAGTTACTATCCAGTAGAGAACGCAGACAATAAATGGACAAAAATTACTACCAATAATCACATTATGCAGTACTCAAACTTTGTCGAGCGTCAGAATCACCTGAGACCTTGGTATCACTACAACAGCTCAGATCCTCTCCTACTTCCAGAAGCCTGGGCCTCTGTGATCTTTATTAGTTTTCCAGGTGATGCTGATACATACTAAAGTTGGAGAACCCCTCACTAGTGGTTTGAGTAAGTAGTCAGGGAATAGTCAAGTTCAAGCATCCTATAGTCCAATGCTTCTCAAACTTTTATGTGCATTCCAATCACCTGGGGATCTTGTTAAACTACAGATTCTGATTCATTCAGTAAGCTTGGGGTAGGTGCCCAAGATTCTCCATTTCAAACGGGCTTCTAGGTGCTACTGATGCTGTGATGCTGCTGGCCTGAGAACCTCACCTTAAGTAGCAAAGCTGTGGTCCACAGTGTGCATTCCCAGCCTCGCCTTCTATTTATATATCAGACTTTGATCATTCTCATTCATCTCAGGCTCCTTTCATCAAAGTGTGCCACGGCAATCAGAATTGTCTGGAGGTGCTAATTAAATATGCAAATACCCCCAAGTGATTCCGAGGCACATTCAAGTTTGAAAACCACTGCTCTCAGAAAAACAGTGACTAGAAATCCTTCACATGTGTGAAGCAAGCTTGAATTCCTCAATTTACTATAGATCAGTGGTTCACCAACTTGGTAACACATTAGAATCACCTGGGGAGAGGTAAAAAATACCAATGTTCTGGTCCTATCCCATACCAATTAAATCGGAATCTCTGGGGGTGGGCCCCAGGCATCTGTATTTTTAAAAATCTCCCTGGGTGATTCTAATGTACAGACAGGGCTGAGAACCACTGCTAAAGCACAAATTGCCTTTTTATTTAAACTTAGGAATATGGTTGGTCTAAGTAGAAATTGTGGAGTTAATGGAGTTTGTCTTTGTCATCTCTCCTTTCCGGGCCCCTGTCATAAGCAATCTTCCGGCCCAGGGCCCTAATTACCCTGCTGTTCCTATCATGGTGACTCACTGACCTCATGTGTCCCATATCCTGGCTTTCTCCCTTCATCAAAAGCAAGCTTGTGCTCCACCCGCTATGAGCCCTTCCTTTCTTTCCTGCTAGTGAGTAAAAACAGGTTAATCAGAAAAAGCGATCCCAGGTCATGTGTAAATGAATGTGCTTTCCCACTTTGGTACCACACTCCCTTAACCCAGCTCAGATAGACTTTAAGGCTCTCCTGAAGTTGGGAATTTCAAGCATGACCGTTTGGAATAATATATCTGAGCCTCAAATGAACAGCCACCTACTCCAATAACCATTAGCCCTGGCCTAGCTTAAGGAAACACTCCTGTTTTGTGGTTGATTTTATTATAAAAGGCACTTTTTTCCCAGCATAAACACTATCCAAGATATTATATATTGTTCTGTGCATTTTTTTAAAGAGGGAAATACCAAATGTGGCGAGGAAATCATTTTGACAGGAGTTTCCTTTGTTATGAAAAAGGAATTTAGTGATTTTTTAAGTATGTGCTTTTCTAAGCATGAGGAGCTGGGGAAGCCTTTGATCAGGGCCTTGTAATCAGGCAAGCAGAGAGGAAAACAAAGGATGCACAAATATGAGAAATTGACTCCTTCCAGAAGGAAATTGTTACATCAACATCAATTAATATTTATTGAGCACCAACTGCGTACATAACACTCTGCTCGCAACTTGAAAAATGACACAGAATATATACCTATAAAACATAATTACCAGGGACTATTTTTGGCTATTTGTTTAAATTCATTATAGCACGGACAAGCAACTGGAGCTGCTTGTAATTTGGTCTCATTAATAAAACTGATTCCTAGGGAGACTTGCTCAGAAGGAGAGAAAAGAAACCATATTGAAATATTATTTTCTATTATTCTGAGAATTACAACATGTACACACAGGTGAGGCCAAACGTTGTCATTTCAAATACGTGATTCTCAAATTTCAGTCATCAAGCCACTCCCAGAGGAAGTACAGGATCCAGCACACTGCTTGAGATTTCCTTCAGTTATCATTTGTAGAATTCTTGAATGCTATTGATTTTGTCCTATGGACTGAGGTTAATAATGCAGCTATGTGTGTATATCACTGAGAGGTAAGGGAAAAGAAATGTGACTCATTCCACAACTCACACACAGGAAGCGTTCTCACTATCTTATGCTTGTGGATGACGAATTATACATTTATACCTCTTCTGCTTTGAAAACAGAGAGACAGGCTTTGAACTGTGTGACATAACCACCTGAAAGTGTTAGCTAGTATATTCTGTTCGGGCTGAAGAATCTGTGCTACATCATGTGAAAAGTGCCAAGACACCTTGACTCAAAAATTCCTTCCTGGGAAAGACTAAGACAATCTGAAAGTTTCGTGAACGTTAACTTCTCCTAGGATGTAGAAATGGGCCGTGCTACTTGAAATTCTGAGAAAATTGATATTTGGTATAGATTCTCACACAAATCAGTTCAACTGATCATTTTTTAGTATTTTGGCTGACATGGTTCTAGTATTATTTGGAATAGAAATGAATTTTGCAAATATTTTATTTTGTGTATTTATAATGTATACATTTTCCACTTCCAGAAAATACCCAAGATGCTTACCTTATCAGGTAGGAAAAATAGATTAGGAAAACTTAATGCGTGTTCCTAGCACTCTAGGATGTCTGGAGCCTGCTCCATACCGTGCCTTGAAAATGATGCATTTGAATAGCCCAGAGAGCCACAGTCCCTGCATTATGGGTCATATTTCCAATTTTTATTAAAATTATGATTTGCCCTGGGCCTGTGAGGGTATACTTATCTGCCTGGCTTGATTATATTCTCTCTGAAGGTGGTCCAAGGTGAGAAACTTTCCAGAGATGAGGAAATCACTTGGATGGATTTGCCAGGAAGTTGGTGAGTAATATCTACTGTTCGTTCTCAGATTTTACTATATTTCTTAAAACAAATAGTGTGGCCACAGTACAGATTGAAAATAGCATGCCTAATCCTAGTAACTACTAGGCAGCTAGTATTTCAAGAAGGAGGAAAAGGAGGGAAGTTTGAATAAACAGAGGAAGGAAGAAGGAAGGAAAGAAAGCAAAAAGAAAGGAAGTGCATCCATGTGTATTGTGGGATAGACATCCTGAGCGTGAGAACCTGCCTGTCAAGTTCACCTGCACCCACTGTTTTCAAAGAGATGATCTGATAAGAAAGGATTCCATGTACTCAAATTTTGAGAAAATGTTTACCCATTTCTAGTTTGCGTGTCTTAGCTATGATACTAAAAGAAACAATTGGTGAAATAGACTCGAGAAGATTGTAAAGAAATAGTTCTACATGGATCTCAGGCATTTGTACACAATGAGCAAGCAGATGCACTGTCTTTGTCCTGCACTATCTTTTTAAGGATATGTATAGGGCAAACAGCCTTGCCAGAGAGCCAGAGTGTCTCCTGCTGGAATAAAGGGCGGATTTGCTTCTGTAAATAGACCAAAAATAATGTCTCCCTCCAGGAAGAAGATCTGGAATGCTCACTGCCTATTAACTATTTACATCAGGCTTGAAGTTTCTCTCCTATAATGCAACCCACTGCTTATTCAGATGCCGCCTATCCCTCTGCATATCACCCTTGGTAACTGGGGTTCAGGGCACTTAAACAAATGCTAATACCCTGGGTACTGCCATCCCTAGGAATAATAAACTGTCTTTTGCCTCTGACCCAGGAGTCTCATGTCTTCTGCTAGACTAACTTGTTAGCTTGTAAATAGGGTAAAACCTCAGACCCTTCACAGTTCTTAACAAACAATAGAACGTCAGATCTAAAAAGGACATTAGAGATATGTCGTCCAACATTCTCTATTTTATAAATGAGGAAACTGAGACCCAGAATTTGATTTACCCACCTAAAGTCAAAGAGGTGATTAACAATACATCCAAGACTAAAGGTAATGAAAGCGTATCTAAAAGGTGAACGGCTTAGCTCTGAATTTTTTGATGATCCCATTTTAGACTTTACAGTGTCCCTTCCAGATCTCCTCAGATTTCTCCCATAATATCTGTGTGCCCTTCCTCATGTGTACTTTTGCTTCTGACAACTACAGCCTTCAGGCCTAGGCGTATGAAAGCCCAGCACCCTTGCCTCAGATTGCCATGATTCTGACATGTAACACACTCGCATTCGTCTGGGGAACCCAGCTGGAGCCTTTACTCCCCAGAGTTTTTGCCAAGATTACACCCTTGTTGGCTTCCTGTCTCTGTCCTGCTTCCCTCACTCTCTTACGATTTTCTCCTGGGAGCACTTCCTTAATGAATCACTTGTACACAAATCTTCATCTCCATGTCGGCTTCTGGGGAACCTGACCCGAGAAAGTAATCTAGTTATCCAAGTGAATTAGGCAAGACTCTAAGCTTTGCAAGAACAATATTTGTATATCTTTTCTCCTTCTCACCTGGACAATCTGATGAGCAGAATTGAGCTTTCAGTAATAACAACTAATTTTTATGTCTGCACCATGCTGACTCTACACTTGGTATATTTGAGAAAAAGCACTGGCCTCAGTGACTGCTGCTACCATCGGAGTAAGAGTTAGAGGCAATATGATTGACTGACTAAAGGCATGAGACGGCACAAGTTCAATTCATAGATATAGCTGTCATTTAAAAATTATGATGTGCCTACTCTCTGTGAGGCACTGTAGGATATGTAGAAATAAATGACACAGTCCCTTCCTTCAGGCAAAATAGGTTTTAAAAAAATAAGACAGGAGAAATACTTTTGCAATGTGAACAGGGAGCCTAAGAAGTAGAAAAATTAAGCCAACAGAAAATATTTTAAAAATATAGCTAGTTTATTCATACATTCATTCAAAAAAAATCACTAATTAGATGCCCACTATACACCAGGTACCAGGTACTAAGCTAGGTACTGAGTCAGTGGTGTGCTGGTGACCATTTAACCACCAGCTGAAAATAAGTCTGCTTTGTCATGTTTGCTAGTTTCTGTGGTGGAAATATTCCCACTTTGACAGATTTCAAGCTGCTAAGGGGACATCAATCGGCTCACAAAATTCCCAAAACTGGAACAATGGGCTCTTGTGAGCTGGTACAAGCTGGCTCCAGCAAAAGTCAGCTCCAGCACACAACCGTCTGAGGCTGTATCAGTGAAGGCCTCGGAAATGTCCTGTCTTTCCAGGGCTTGCTGACAAACAAGCACACAAGCAAATAGAGTGTGTCTGGCAAAGTAGATAGAAAGAGGAAAATGCCCCCAAAAGGACCCACTAGCCCAGTCTTAAAGATGAGGGGGCAGGAAAACCTTCCCAAAGTAACGACATTTACTCAGAGACCAGAAGCATGAGAAGGGGTTCCTTAAGGGAAGGGAGGCCAAGAGGGGAGACTGGCTTCTTTCAGGTGAACTGAAAAGGCTTCTTTGAGGGAACTGAAAAGAGGAGGAGCAGGGGGAAAGTAGCAAGAGGTGAGGCTGGAGACGTAGGGAGGGACAGACTGAGACCACCCTCGTAGGATGGGTTAAGCAGTTGGACTTTAGCCTAAGGCACCATTTCCTCCAAGAAGTCCACAAAATGCCAATAGGTGTATGGAAAAAGAAAAGGAAAAACTTATGCTCAAAAATGCTTTGGAAATACTGGTTAAGCAATGTTAAATAGTTGTCTTCACTGTAGGGTTCCTCCGTCTTTGAGCTATTGATACACAGTGCGGCTCTCCCAGAGTGAGGTATAGCACACACCGTTTCCTGGAATTATCTGACTATGGGGCAGCTCCCATTTATAGGTAGGATTATATCTCAGGAGTAGGGTGCTAGGGACCTAGCGTCCCCAAACACATTCTGGAAAGTGCTATTCTAAGAACAATGGGAAAGCATTGTAAGTTTTCAAGGAACAGTGATATGATTAGATAATGCTAGACTTATGTTTTCTTTCACTAATTTGTTTTGAATCATGTTTTTCTGTCATTCTCACCCCCTCCCCAACTGGCTTCTATCGGCAAATTATAAAAAGCCCCAGGAAAACGTCTAAATACATCCTAATAGTCAACACTAAAATAGTTTTGCAGAGGTACTACACTGGTACTAAACTTGATAGGCTTCATGGTTTTGGTTTCTGACTTTAATGTCTCTTTTTAAAACTTCCATTATTTCTGAAAAGCAGAGAAAATAAGACCTGGGCCTCTCTCAACCTTTAGGCCTAATTTTCTTCAAAAGGAAACAATGACTAATCCATTCATCTTTAGAAGATTATAGACTCCCAAATCTGAAGTGGAAATTGTAGCTCAGATGATCATGTAGTGTATATTTACTTCATGGCAAATTTATTTTACGTAAGGAATGAAGGGGACAGGGATCCAGATAGAGGGGAAAAGGAAAGAAGGGGGGAGAAGAGAAAAAGACCGTTTAGCGACCTATCAGAGCTTGATGAAGCCTGATATAATTAACAAACTTGTGATATCTCTAGCAATTGTAATTCCAATTATTTGCTAGCTGAAGGCAAGTTTCACTGCTCTAAGTTAGGAAATCATGTAAATAGCCTAATTAATATAATTTGCCTTATGCTCGACTAAGAAAACAAAAACAAATATGTCATTTTTTAGAATAAATAGCATGGTATAGACTAAATATTATAAATATTCAGTCAGTTTGCAGAACAAACATTGCATGTTATGGATCCTTTTCGGCAATTCTATGAAGTTCAGCATGATTTAATGAAATTATGACGGCTGTTTGAGCTTTACAACTATATTACAATAAAAAGAAAGGACTTCCTTTGCATGGATAAGAGGGAGATCCTTGATGAAATAGCATGGTAGAGTTTATAACGCTGTGGGCCTGAGGAGACAAAGATTTCATTCTTTTTCTTGCCAATTCTCTAATCTCAAGAGAACCCCAAAGTTAAAATAAATCTTTTAAAAATTCCATATGCCAGTGGTGGAAGACATAATAAATAATTCTTTGCCATTTTATCATGTAGAATTGAGAGATAAAGCTGTTTGTAAAACCCTAAAAGACTTACAAATCATTTCAACAGGTTGTCATATGTTAATGTCAGGGAGAATTTAACCACCATATATGAGCGTGCAGACTGCAGTGGTTGGCCGGTCTTGCTCTTTGTGCGGGGGCTCCACCTCATCCTGTTATATGTAATCCTCTGCCTTCTGTCCTGCTGTCAAGTATTTATCCTCAAGAACAACCTAGGCACTGCAAAGTAAGCAAAAACAATGTTTTAGTGCCAGACATGACCCCTTGCCTTGAAGAATTTTACTACATATTTGGAGCATCAAAACTCTCCAATTACAGATTAATGAAATGCTGCATGTATAATATCATGCTGAGAGGCAGTGGCCAAGAAGTGAGAGATCCCCTAAGCCGGAGTGGGTACAAAAGACTTCATGGACCAGCTAGAGGCAGAATTTTGAGGGACGTTTAGGATGTGGGGTGGTGAAGAAGGGAGGGCGTCTCCACTAGAGGAAGCGTTTAACACAGAGAAAGTCGCAGAGAGGTACCTGTGTGTGGGAGAGAAAGGATAAAACTGATAACAGAAGTTATCATGCATATAAGAGAGGAGTTACATAAGGTTATTGATAGTTTAGTAAGCCCAGAAAAGGGGCTGGGATGTGATAAGGCAGAAAACAGAGAGGTTCCTGGGCCAGAAGATGACAGAATTAAACCAATAAAAAACAATAGAGAAGACAATAGATGAAACAGTTTCAAACTTAGGACACTATATCACAAAAGAGAACAGAGTCAAAGTGAAGAAGGGTATTTTAGTAAGTATAAGTGAAGAAATGGACAACTGAACAAAGGAAATGGAAGTGAAAATGAACAAGGAGGGGCAAATCAAAAGGACATAGCAAACAAAGAAATAGCAAACTGTCCTCTATGTCTTTTATGACAGTTTGGATATAAGAGACAAAGGAAAAGGAAGAGTTAAATAAGACCTCAAGATTTTTAGCTATGACAAGAAGTGGTGGTACCACTGGGGTAAAATTATGTGATGAGTTCTAATTTATACATGAGATTGAACTACACGTGGAGAGTCATCAGCACAGAACTGATTAAAGCAGGACACTTCAACCACCACCATTTTGAGCCACAAAATTTTGACCCAAATAGCAAAACAGCCTTTACTTGAATAGATAAAGCCATGAAAGTTCATGTGTTGAAGACGACTAGATTCCATTCACCTTTTCTTCCATAGACATAGAACTATAGCCTGGCACATACATGGCTGGTGTGGTACATCAAACAGTGGCCCCCAAAGATGTCCACATCCTAATCTTCAGAACCTGTGAACACATAACAATGTTTCAGTCAATGATGGATCTCATATATCATGATACTAGTCCCAGAAGATTAGTACTGTATAGTTTAGGTGTACAGTAAGATATGCCATCTAGGTTTGCATAAGTACACTCTGTGATGTTTGTACAATGACGATACCACCTAACAACTCATTTCTCAGAACATATCTTCGTCGTTAAGTGACGCATGACTGTATTGGGTTACATGTCAAGGGGAGATCAGGATTGCAGATTGAATTAAAGTGGCTAATCAGCTGACCTCCAAATGGGAAGGTTATTCTGGATTATCTGGGGGAGCCCAATGTAATCACAGGGTCATTCCTTCCTCTAAAATGGAAGAGGGAGGCAGAAGAGGAGGTCAGTCAGAGAGAGATTTGAAAATGCTATGCTGCTGGCTTTGGCTGCGGAAGAAGGGGCCACAAGTCAAGGAATGTGGAAATCCCCTAGAAGCGGAAAAAGGCAAGGAGTCAGATTCTCCCCTAATGCCTCCAGAAAGAAAGTGGTCCCACCTTGAGTTTAACCCAGTGAGACTCATTTCAGACTTCTGACCTCCAGAACTGTAAGATAATAAATTTGTGCTGTTTTAAGCAATCAAGTTTGTGAAAATTTCTTACAGCAGCAGTAAGAAACTAATACAACTGGCTGGCTATACGATATTTGCCACCTGCTCTTATAGTTACATGTGACCATGAGATTAAATTTTCACCAGTGAAATGATAGAGATAGTGATGTGTATTTGGGGGGAAGGACCCATCGCATGACCTGTCACTTCTCCTGAGGATCACCCAATCAGTGCCTTGAGTCTGGAACATTCCCTTATATAGAGGCTGTGAGCCAAGCTGTTGCTTGGCTGCAGATTCTTCTTGCTTATTGGAAGAAACCTTTCCCTGTTCCAGGTACAGAGTGAACTTCCTTGTACTACTTAAGCATGTGCATCATACGGCACCTGGCCAGCCCCACCAGTATATCTGGCCCCATGTGAAAGGAACGGGGTCTTCGTCTACAGCACAAGAGGGGTGTGTGCAGTCCATCGCTGTGCTTCAGCCATCAGGAGAGACCTGCCAGCCATGGGAGACCAGCGCTTACTACAAACGCTGATCTTACTGTGTCTCTTCTTTCTGTGAGTAAAGTGTTATTCCAACCAGCATCTTATGTGTTGAGTCCTCCTCAGCAACTCCAAACCCATAAAAGACGCAATGGGTCAAATGGGATCCTAACTCTGGTGGTTGGCATCATTATGATCTTTGCCATCCTCCATGCACAGTGGGTATTCTCACCTGGGATTGATAGCTGGATCTTCCTGCTTGACATGCATGACATCCAGGCTGAAGCTTTCAAGACAGTGGACCTGCTTTCTTCACATTCTCTTTCACTCTCCAGAAAAATAGAACACAGATGTGACTGCAGCCACACTTTGACCATGCATATAAAGACAATACCCTAGGAAATGGCAGAGAAACAAAATGGAAGGAAATTAGACTTCTAAGTTATGCTGTGCAGGAAACCCTCTCACTGATCTGAAACTTGGACTATTACCTGAGAAAACTAAACATGCATCTTGTTTGAGCCGTTGCATTCTGGAGTCTTTATGTTAGAGCAGTTAGTATGACCCTGTATTAGTCAGGGTCTCTGGAGAAGCAGAAGTGATAGACTATATAGAGGAAGGGATTTATTATAATGAAATGGCTCGTGTAATTATGGAGGCTAAGAAGTCCCCTGAACTGCTTCCTGCAAGCTGGAAGCTCAGGAAAGCCAGTGATGTAATTCAGTCCAAGTCCAAAGACCTGAGAACCAGGAGTGCCAAGGGCAGGAGAAGATTGATATCCTAGCTCAAGCAAAGGCTGCAAGGCTGACATCTTCCTTCCTCTGCCCTTTTGTCCTATTCAGTCCCTTGATGGATTGGATGATGACCACCCACATTGGAGAGAGAAAACTACTTTACTGAGTCCACAAATTCAAATGCTAATTTTGTCAGGAAACACCCTCACAGACACACCCAGACATAATGTTCAGCCAAATATCTAAGCATCCCATGATGCAGTCAAGTTGATACATAAAATTAACCGTCACAGACCCCAAATAATACAGAAGATGATTTTGTTGAAGGAGGGAATGTGTGTGTGGCGGAGGAAGGGGGCCGGAGAGGAGAAGGTTAATGGCAGCTTTGGGGACTATCTTGTTGTAAAGGGTAGGAAGAGGAAGCAATCAAGATTGGAAAGGAGAGTACAATGTTACAGCATCTACAGGAAGGCAGGAGTTCTTTCATTATGATTAGTAATTGTAAAAGCACCATAAAGATACGATTAGTGAGTCACTCTTGTTCACTCTCATTTGTCCTCCTCCATCTGTTCCTATGGATTTAAATATCACCTATATGACTATAATTCCAAACTGTATACCTCCAGACCAGATCACCCTTCTAACTTATTTGATATTGCCACTCGGATGTCTCAAAGGCTTCTCAAACTCAATATATCGAAAAGTGGACACCTGAGTAACCCCACAGCCTCCAGGAAAAAAGTCCGCTCTTCTTCTGACTGACCCATTTCAATAAAAGCACTTCATTCCTCCAACTGCCCAAAACTGAGACTTCCTTTTTCTACTTCACCTTTTACATTCAATCTGTTAATCCATCATCAAATCCTGTCAATTCTACATAAAAATATACCTTTAATTGTACCTTATCAAAATTGCTATCACTTCTTACCTGAAATCATTTAATATCATACCATTGTACCCGTCCAATCCATCTTCCTCTACATTACAAAACTATAAGTGATATTTTATCATTTCTTTTTTAACGTGCAACAGCTTCCCATTGCACTTAGGGCTAAAATAAAATCATTATCGTGACCTTAAAAAGCCAAGCATAATATTCCTTAAGTTTACCCTTCCAACTTTTTTCTCTCACCACCTTTCCCCCTTGCTCTTTGTTCTGTAGCTACACAGAATGCCTTTCAATTTTTTCTGTGCACCAATTTTCTTCTTCCTCAGCATTTTCCCACATGCTTTTCCCACTGTCTGGAACCTCTTCTTCTGTTCGATTCATGTATCTAACTCTTCTCTTTCTTCAGGTCTTGGTCTAAACATGGGTTTTCCAGATAGATATTCTTTATTCTCCAATCAAACCAAGGTGATCATTTTTATATTCTTCATAGGGTCACATTATTTTCCTTCATAGCACTCAAATATTTAATTCTTATTTGTATAATTCTTTGGTTAGTTTCTGTGTCCCTCTCTAGTTTGCATGTCTTTGGGGACAGAAATTATGTCTGTTTTGTCCACCACTCTAGAAACATTCCTTAGTTTGTAGTGTACTTCACATGTAGTATGCACTCAAGAAACATTTGAGGATCTTGATGACCTTTGGGGAAGTACTTTCCGCTTGAGTGGTGAGAGCGAGAATTCAGACTTCAGAGATTTAAGAAGAGAATGGATGAATGGGAAGAGCTGATGGAATTGGGTGGGGATAGGGAAGCAGAGATGAAATTGCCTCCAGAAAGAGATCCCTGATTGCCTGGATCAGCCCTATTTCTGCTAGCAACCATGAAATAATTTGTATATATGAAACACCTACATTTCATAAATATTGGCATTGATCAATATCAGAAAGTATTTGTGCTTTGACATCAATTACTCTGTTAATAGAAATGTTCCTTGGCTTCTAGGACCTAATAACCTAGAAAGAAAGAAAAATGGTAGAAAAGACACATAAATGAAAAATGAAAATACAGTTGGAAATGTGAATACATTTGGAAAAGATAATACACAGCAGAGCCTTCTTTTCACTGCTAGCGTTAAGCTTTGCCAGGTCACAAAAACAAAACAAAAACATAAAAGCCCTGAGTGGACAATTGCAAGGAAATCATGTGAGAGCGAGAAAGGGTAGAAAACGGCAGATGAGCTATAAAGTAAATGCCTGGAAGATGATATTCTTTGAAAACATAATCCTAACTACATAATGCAGTGCAATTATTAACAGGAAAGTTTTAATGGACTTTTGTCACAAAAGTGAATCTTATCTTGCATACTCAGTTTACCACTCCTCTTCCTCAACCTGTCTGGTCTCAGCCAGCTAGTTCTTAGATTTCCATAATTAAGAATCAAAGAACAGGCAGAGAAGGACAGGGTGGCAGGACAAAAGAGGGTGCAAAACAAGGAAAGGACTAAGTGAAAGAAGTTAAATGAATCCACAAAATAAAGAGACAAGAGAGCAAATAGAGACTCTGCAAGCTGAAGAAGGAGAGTTGGGGTGGGAAGAATGCTTGGTCTCTAAAGGGTGTGGGGTAGGAGAAATTAGGGAGGCAAAGAAAGGGGACAAGTGAAACATTGTTTGAGTTTATGAATAAATTAAATTTATTTTGCTTTTTAAGTGTGCCTCTTGGATATGACACCACTCAAGTCTAACCACATGAGCCACACTTTCATTAGTAGTACATAAGTTGAGCTATCATCTCTAAATGGTCATGTTCCAGGAATGAGAACTAGGAGTTGTTGATTCTACCCTGAAAGTCCTGACCGAAAATGCTGCAGCATTTGTTGAATGAAAATGATGACATGGCTATATGCCAATCATTGTATGTCATTCTGATCATCTCAAGTGAAGAGAGAGAGAAAATCTGAAGAGAAAACTGAGAAAGACCATTAGGGTTCAAGTATTGGGTGACTGGTTGGGAATGGTTGACTTTTAAATTTTCTCCCAAACTGTAAGAGTCTATGAGTTATGCATAAGAAGACATATACATGCATACATCTACACATACATACATATGTACACACACACACCTATACATGAATGCACATACGCACGCATACACACATGCATATGTACATACGTACACACATGCATACACATACACACATATACATACATGAATTTTTCAATCTGGAAAGATAAAACCTGAATGATGGAGATTATACTACATGTCTATCACATATTCAGTGAATATTAAGAGATGGACATGGACTTAATAACAATGTATAGAATGTGAGAACTATGATTAATGCTTTAAAGTTTTATTTCAGCAGTTTCAAGGTAAGTCATGACTATCAGAAAGCACAAGCTGAAGTCAACTGTAGGACTCTCTTGAGGGAATGAAGACAATGGATGTCTGGAGGAATTTGGAAAGAGGGCTCAGTCTTGGAAAGCCTGAACAGGTTGGGGACTTAGAGTGAGGGTAAGATCCATAGAGTCAGAGTATATAGAGATTCCAGGCCTTTAGAGGCCAATAAGCATGACTATTTGTCCTCTTCTTCCTGTCACCTTTTTTCGACTTAGTAAAGATGAATAGTGAAAGAATAGAGTCAGAAAACGAAGAAACTACAAACATAGGTAAGGTTCAAATGAACTCAATCAATCATTTAATAAACATTTATCATTTATCAAGTGTCTTCTGAGGCACAGCCATAATTCAAGGTGTTCTGGGGGATAGATTTTGGAGAGGAACAGATATATTTCTTTCCTTAAGGAATCTACAGGCTTGGTAAATATATAAAATTTTTACTAACAAAAGATAATCTACTATGTAGGACAGCAAGTGTCTAAGTTCTCTTGGGAGAATTAATGTAGTGTAAGGCAAATAATAATCATTTGCATCCCATGGACAATATGGAGCCACTGAAGGTTTTTGAGCATTGAAGTAAAGTGCACAAAGTGGCATTTCAGGAATGTAGAATGGTTAGGAGGCCAGGAAAATGAGAAGAAAACTATTGCAGTAGGTTAAAATTTAGTGATGTCACAAAGTAGAGTAAAATAGCAGACAGTAAATGCACCAAAAAATCCATTTCTCAGTTAGTGGCATAAGTTGAAAATATTGTTTTTAAAGGTTCAAAAGCGTTTAGATAAACTTTTACTTAAAATTGCTATAACCACCTATTAAGTAAAGTGCTATATATCTCCAATATATGCAAGTTGACAATCTATATTGTCATATGAAATGCATAGGCAGAAGACAATCTAAACAACATGGCTTTGCTCATACTCTATTAAAAATTTCTATTTTTAAACTATATTTAACATTTTTACTTTTATAACCAGGAGATAAGGATTAAAAATGAAGGAAAGGCTATTAATAGTATGCATTTAGAGCCAAAAACATCCAGAGGGGTGTTCCTGCGAGCATTTCAATATAGTCTTCACTCTTGTAACCACACTCCATCACACACATAGTAGGAGACCAATACGGATTTGCTGACTGAGTTGGTTTACAAGGAACAATGCATATGCTACTGCAATTACAGTTTCCGGCAGGTGAGAAAAAAGGGAGTTATAGCGTGCAAGGGGTGGTGGAGGGGAATGTGGGGCATGCTACATATTGAAAGAAGAGTCTGATTAAGTTATGATATATTTTGCATATATTATTAGCAGAAAATCATTTCTCTTCAAATAAAGTATCAAAGTGATGTGGGAACAAAGGGAAGATTAAAAAAACTTTAAAGAGGGATATCTTTCTCATAATTATTAATGTTATACGTATTAAGTGATAAAAAACATTGAGGTAGCAATGAAAACTAGTGTAATGAATTTAAGCAAAACCTTTGTGAAAAAGTTATGGATTTCTTTTTTAACAGCAAATTCCATCTGAGAATATTTACCAGCCCTGTTTAAACTATATCATCAGATCATAATGATAATAACAAATATTATACCCATTTTGAACATGAAATAAAGTAAATCAATAATAATTCTCAAGAGTGACGTATTAGAGTAATGATACAAATCATAAACAAAGACAGACTTTTCAATATGATGTATCGACCAGCAGTGGTCTCATCAATATCTTCAACACATATTTGCATTTTTCTCATAATATATCTCTTTCTTCCAGACTCTGATTTTAGCTAAGAATTATCACCAGTACAGCTATATTAAGCACAGTTTTTAAGGGAAGCTGAGGAATCTCTTTCCCTAGGGTTTAAAATTGTTAAAATATCCATCTGTGTATAAAATTTGGTTGAAGTATGCCTAGAGTAGAAATGTTCCATTACTTCCATATATGTTTTGCATATCTTCTGTATGTGCTAAAATTTCATCAAAAAATAAAAAGAAGCAAACTAAGTATTCAACTCAAGAACTTGGGAAAAGAACAAAAGAAAAAGTCCACAAAAGAAATGAGAAGGAAGAATATAACGACAATGATGACAAAATAAATGAAACAGAGGCACAACACCAAAAACAACAAATGATAGAGAAATTAGCACAATTAAAACCTAATTCTTTGATAAGATGAATTCTATAGACAGAGCTTTGGCAAGATGATCAAGAAAAAAGAGAAAAGATATGAATAAACAAAATGATTAAAAAGAAATTTAAATTAACTATAGATAAAATTGTTTAAAGTATTATGAATATGTGCTAAAAATGTGAAAATCTGGATGAAATAGATACATTTGTAGAAAGACACAAAATGTCAAAATTGCCACAAGAAGAAAAGAAATCTTTCATAGACACCAAAAGCATGATCCATAAAAAAAATATATATCAATAAATTGGATTTCATCAAAATTTAAAATTTTTTCACTGGAAAACCCCATTAAGAGAATGAAAAGAGAGTTACAGGCTGGAAGAAAATATTTGCAAGCCATTTATCCAACAGAGGACTATTATCTATAATATATCTATCTATATATTATATACTAATATATAGATATTATATACTAATATCTATAATATATATATGTAACTTTCAAAACTCAAAAGAAAAAGAAAACAATCCAATTAAAAAATTGAACAAAAGACATGAAGACAGTTCACCAAAGAGAATATATGGATGGCAAATAAGCACATGAAAAGATGTTCAGCATCACTATCCATGAGAAAAATCAAATGAAGACCATGATGAGATATTACTACATACCTATCAGAACAGCTAACACAAAAAATATTGATAATACCAAATTCTGACAAGGATGGGAAGAAACCGGCTCTTATACCTTGCTGGTGGGACAGTAAAATGGTGCAGCTGCTTTGGAAAACAGTCTGGCAGTTCTTTCCAAAGTCAGACAAAATTTTACTCAAAAAGTGAAATCATATGAACCAGAAGTTCCACTCACAGATATATAGCCAAGGAAATTCAAAACATATGACCACACAAAAATGTGTACAAAAATATTCATTGAAGCTTTTATTAATAATAGTAAAAAAACTTAACAATCCAAATGTCTTTCAACAGGTAAGTAATTAAACAAACTGGTACAGATCTATACTAGGGAATAACACTCAGCAATAAAAAAGAATAAACTATGATATATGCAACTTAAGGGTGTTATACTGAGTGAAAAAAGTCCAATTTCAAAAGACTACATACTGTAGTTTTCTATTTATATAATGGAATGACAAGCAAAACAACAAAATTATAGAGATAGAGAACAGAGGAGTAGCAGCTGTTGGGGTTATGGTGATAGGTGGGTGAAGGGCAGGGTAAGTGTAACTATAAATGGTCAGCAGGAGGAATTTGTTTGATGATGGAACAGTTCTATATGTTGATTGTGCTGGTGGTGCTTACAACAATCTACACATGTGATAAGATTGCATAGAACTATACACACAAACATATACACGCATACAAGAGCACTTGTAAGACTGGTCTGGATAAGGTCTGTGTACTGTACCAATATCAATTTCCTGTTTTTGATATTGTACTATGGTCATACAAGATGTTAACCCCTGGGAAAAACTGAGTGAAAGCACATAGGATCTCTCTTTACTATTTTTTGCAGCTACCTGTGAATCTATCATTTTTTCAAAATTAAAACCAAAAACATTTTAAAAGCAAAACAAAACAAACTAACAAATGTAGATCCTTACCTAACATTATATACAAAGGCTGACACCAAATATATTAAACCCAGATCTAAAAGGTTAAACTATAAAGTCATTAGAAGAAAATGTAGGAGGATGTCTTTGTGACCTAGGGGTAGGCAAGAATGTCTTAAAACTTCAAAAACACAAATCATAACATAAAAAACTGATTTATTTGATTACATAAAAATTAATGATATCTATTCAATGAAGATACAGTTTAAAATTTCATGGGAAGGTGACAGATGAAAGAAGATATAAACTGTCTAAAATCAATAAGGGATTCATATCTAAAATGTACAAGGAACTCATAAAGCAACAAGAGAAAAACAACACCTCAGTAGAAAAACAGGCAAAGGTTGAGAACAGAAAATGTACAGGGGATAAATCCCCAAACCCTAATAAGCATATGAAAACATGATCAAAATCACTAATAATCTGAGAAATGTACATAAAATCATTTTGCATCTATTAGATTGGAAAAAATTTAGATGCTAGATAATGTCAAACATTGGTATGATGTGAGGATAAAAAAGTTTCCTGAGCTAGTGGAATTATAGAATGATATAGCCAATCTGGCAATATTTATTCAAATTAAATATACTCAAATATAAATAAAAGTAATTTATAGCTCCAATAAATTCTCACTCAGTTCCACAAGAACTATGCACAAGAATATTCATTAAGGCATCATTTGTGATGGAAGGAGTTGGGGGGAATTCTGCGCATCAAGTGCTGGGAAATCAGAGAGGTCAAATGTGGTGAGTATGGAACAGGGAGAACCATGTATCAGTCAGAAGCAATGGATTAATGTACATATAGCAACATGGATGGATTTTAAAACAGTGCTGAGTGAAAAAAATAAGAAGCACAGCGACATATAACACAATAGCATCAAATAAGTTAAAAAGAATGAACCAAATATTCACATGCTGCAAGAACACATACATGGTAAACACAACAGAATGATGGTTGGTGGGAGGTGTGGAATGGGTGAGAGGAATAGGGATAGAGGGGAATTAATTAATTAATTAATGAGAGGAAGCTTATGAGGACCAATTAAGATAATGTGTTATGATCTGAGGGGTAGGATTAATTCAAACCTCTGCATCTGAGGTTAAAACAAGAACAATAACATATTAGAAAGAACCAGGTTGGAGTCAGAAGGCTTAGCTCGGCCATTCACAAGCTATGTGACCTTGTAAAAGGCACTCAACTTTTCTCTTCTTAGTTTCCTCATCTGAAAAGGAGGTGGTAGGATTTTACCAGATGATATCTAACTCTCCATTCAGCTCCAACGTTCTACTTCCTCATACTTTCCCAGTTTTACAAGTCTGTAATAGAGGAACAATTCATTAAGGCTTTTTCTTCTCCATTTTTTTTATTGTGGTAAAATACACATAACATAAAATTTACCTTCTTAACCATTTTTAAGTGTATAGTTCAGTGGTATTAAGCAGATTCATATTGTTGTGCAACAATCATGACCATTCATCTCTAGAACACTTTTCATCTTGTAAAACTGAAAATCTATACCTATTAAACGGGACCCTCCATTTCCCCATCCCTCTAGCCCCTGGCGACTACCATTCTACTTTCTGTCTCTAGGAATTTAACTACTCTAGGTACTTCATATAAGCGGAATCATACAGTATTTGTCTTTTGTGATTGCCTTATTTCACTTTAGCGTAACGTCCTCAAGATTCATCCATGTTGTAGTGTATGTCAGAATTTCCTTCCTTTATTATGGCTGAATAATATCCCCTTGTATATATATGCCACAGTTTTAATTATCCATTCATGTGTCAGTGGACAGGTGGACACTTGGCTTGCTTCCATGTTTTAGCTGTTGTGAATAATGCTGCTATGAATCTGGGAGTACAAACATCTCTTTGAGATACTGCTTTCCATTCTTTTGGGTAAATATCCAGAAGTGGAATTACTAGATCATATGGTAAATATATTTTTCATTTTTTAAGGAATCACCACACAGTTTTTCACAGTGGTTGTACATTTTATATATTCCCACTGACAGTGCACAAGGTTTCCAATTTCTCCACATCCTTGCCAACATTTGTTCTCTTCTTTTCTCTTTTTTTTTTTTTTGGTAGTAGCTATCCTAGTGGAAGTGAGGTGATAGCTTATTGTGGTTTTGATTTCCCTAATGTTGAACATCTTTTCATGTGCTTATTGGCTATTTGAATATCTTCTTTGGAGAGATCTTTCCCATTTTTATTTATTTAATTTTATTTTTTTGAGGAAGATTAGCCCTGAGCTAACTGCTGTCAATCCTCTTCTTTTTGCTGAGGAAGACTGGACCTAAGCTAACATCTGTGCCCATCTTCCTCTACTTTATATGTGGGATGCCTGTCACAGCATGGCTTGACAAGTGGTGCCATGTCTGCACCCAAGATCCGAACCAGTGAACCCTGGGCAGACAAAGCGGAATGTGAGCACTTAACCGCTGCACCACCAGGCCAGCACCCCCATTTTTAAATCAGATTGTTTGATCTCTTTGTTTATTTTAGGAGTTCTCTATATTGTATGAATATTAATCCCTTATCAAATATATAGTTTGCAAATATTTTCTCCTGTTCCATGAGTTGCCCTTTCCCTCTGTTGAAAGTGTCCTTTGATGCGCAAAAGTTTCCAATTTTGATAAAGGCTAGTTTATCTATTTTTTCTTTTGCTGCCTGTGTCTTTGGGCTCATATCCAAGAAATCATTGACAAACCCAATGTCATGAAGCTTTGTCCCGATGTTTTCTTCTAAGAGTTTTAGCTCTTACGTTTCAGGTCTTCAATTTTAAATTAATTTTTGTATATAGTGCTAGGTAAGAGTTCAACTTCATTTTTGTGCATGTGGATATCCAGTTGTTCCAGCACCATTTGTGTAAAAGACTGTCTTTTCCTCACTGACTGGTCTTGGCACCCTTGTCTAAAATCATTTGAGTGTTTATGAGAGGGTTATTTCTGGGCTCTCTTGCTGCTTTAAAGATTCTCTTTGTCTCTGTATTTCAACAGTTTGATTATAACGTGTCTCAGTATGGGTGGCTTTGAGTTCATCCTATTTGGAATTTGTTAAACTTCTTGGATGTTTACATTGGTATTTTCATCAAATTTGGGAAGTTTTTGGCCGTTATTTCTTCAGATATTCTCTGTGTCCGTTCCTTTACCTTCTCCTTTTGGAAATCCTACAATCATATGTTGGTCTACTTGAGGGTGTCCCACAAGTCCCTCAGGCTCTGTTTACTTTCCTTTAATCTTGTTTCTTTCTGTTCCTCAGACCCCATTATTTCAATTTTCTTGTCTTCAAGTTTGCTGATTCTTTCTTCTGCTTGTTCAAATCTGCCTTTGAATTTCTTTAGTGAATTTTTCATTTCAGTTACTGCACTTTTTGGTTCTAAAATTTCTTTTTGGTTTCTTTTCAGGTTTTCTATCTCTTTATTGATATTTCCATTTTGTTCATACATAATTTCTTGGCTTTCTCTATATCTTCCTTTAGTTCTTTGTGTATCTTTAAGACTGTTTTAAAGACTTTGTTTAGTATGTCTGCCATATGGTCTTTCTCTGGGACTATTTCTGTTGGTTTACTCTTTTCCTTTGAATAGGCCATACTTTCCTATTTCTTTGTATGCATTGTGGTTTTTTTTTTTTTGCTAAAAACTATACATTTGAATCTAATAATGTGGTAACTCTGGAAAGCAGGTTCTCCAACTGCCCAGGGTTTTTTGTTTTTTTTTTTTTTTTAATTGTAGGCTGTCTTTTTACTGAAAATCAGCCTAAGGTGGAAACTTAAGTTCTTCTCAGATATTTTCTGATTCTGTACCTTTCCCTGGGCATGTGTAGTGACTTTCTGGTTTCCTCTGTATATGCAGTAGCTTTTGAATACCTTATTCTTTAATGTCTGGCTCCCAATGGAGGAAAAAGAGAAAAATTAAGGGAAGAAAAACATGCTGGCCCTTTAAATCCCCTGGAAATCACTTCAGCTGGAGGGGGAGGTGCTTGTAACAATGGGGAGGGAGGTGCAACAATGGCTGCTGCTTCTGTGTCTGCACCTTCATTATCTGAGTCAGCAATCAGTGACCAGAACACAGATCCCAAATATTTGGGGGATGGGGTCCTTATTGCCCACCCTGGTTCCCATAAGCCATGTGTGAGCTGCTCCAGGAACACATGCACAGCAGCCTTCCACAGGGCTTGGGGTGAGGATGGGTAGTAGCTGCTGAGCTAAGAACTGAACTTAAGCACAGTTTACCATCCAAGTCTTCCCCTGGAAGTTGCAAGCCTTCAAGAGACTCCAGGGTTCCAGAATAGTTACATCAGAGAGATTCTGCCAGTGTAATTGTTGTTTAGGTGAGGAGACAGATCTTTGGTGCTTCCTAGTCTGCTATCTCCCCAGAATCCCTCCAATCTATTAAATTTTATTTTGGTCCCTTACTGGTTTCTCCAAATCTTTCTTTCATGCCTCGTCTATGTATGCCTTCCTAGTCATTGGCCTTTTCTGCAGCATTTCACTTATAGACTTTAAGGTAGCTAGGAAAGTATCATAAATATAATTTGTCCCCCCTCTTCTGAGTTACTGGTGTTCAATAAAGAAAAAATTACAGTAGATAACCATCCCAAGAGAGAAAATTATAACCAGGTATATTTACTTCACGTATCTACAAATTCTCAGGTAAATTCTGATCACAAAATTTTTTATCACAAAGGACAGTGCCAGAAACAGAGGAAGATCGGTTGGCCCTCATATCACAGGTAGAATTTATGGCACTGGAAGTGAAGAAAACAAATAGAAGGAGCTAAAATCTGAGGTACAGGTGGCACATTTTGTTCTTTACTACCTGTCTGTCATGTGTACACAGACAATAAAACCTCATTAAACCAGACTCTGTTAGTTTGGGATCTGCAATAATCTCCACTTGTCCCACCTAAATGTATGTCCGTACTATGGATGCAAACACAGAGTCTGCTTAGCAAATAGAGAAATAAGACTAAGTGAGGAGATTAAAAGGATCCCTACTTCTGCTGAAGCTTTTGTATACAGTGAATGTGCTAATCACAAATGATTATCTACTCACTAAAGCCATTATGGAATTCTGTTAAGACTGGAGGCCAAGTTCTCTCTACTTCTCCCTTGAGGTAATTAAACTGCTTTTATTTTAACATTTTATTTAACTAGGCTTGGGCTTTCCCTCCAAAGAACTGATGAATTAGTCTGTCTGGACCAATTTGAGTGAATTTGACTATCTGGACATGTGTGCATACACTATCCCATATGGCCAAATGATAAACTCATTTGTCAGGCCTTAGCCAGAAAGTAATTTTTTCTCTCTCTCTCCAATAGTGTTTCAAAGGATAATTTTTTTTTTTATGGTACCGCTTTCACAATGGAGGGCTGTTTCTATACATGCGGTTTTAAAGGCTCTTTATTTATGACAGGCTATGAATGCGCTCTGTATCACAGGACTTCCTAATGAGAAGTCAGCTACCCCACAGTCCGGGTTTGGTGGGCCAGGGCAGCATAGTCTGCTGGTCTGTAATAGAAAATCAAACAGGTCATTTCACAGCCATCAAACACATGCAGAGCTGCCTTACTGGTTTATACTCCTGTCTTTTAGGATATAAAACCATTTCTTTATGAAAACAGCGCTCTCTCTTATATAATCACTTAATTTACATATAAAGGTTACACTTAGTAAAAATATATGAACCAAAATTGCAACAAAATCCTAAAACCATAAACTCCCTTTTCAGAAGGCACTTCCTTTCTCCCTCTCTCTTGAAAAGCTTCATTGCTTTTAGGACAGGAGATATTACTTCAGAACTCAAGATTTAAAGCATTTCTTCAGCCCATAATAAGAGTAATAAAGCTTTTTATCGTAAAAAAGACTGCAAATGTATTTAGCAATAATTTCAACTGCTCAGAAGTGGTTCAATTTCTACAATGGGAAACATGAGTCTCGTGACATTTAGGTGCTATCAAGAATTTCTACTACGCTTTTCACTGATCCCCCTACCAGTAGAATTATTGTAGTTAAAGATTCACTAAAGAGAATTATGTCACAAATTCTCCCTTAAGTCAAGTGTGTAAACACAAAAGTGAGAGGGAGAGACTGGAAAATCATTTCTCTTTTTCTGAAGTTTGGCAAAATTTCTATTTCTGCAGAAAGTGAAGAGGAGAGAACTTTGACCTGCCAACTGGATTGGAGTTGAAACCAAGACTCCGCATGAAAAATAGGGTAGAAAATCAGAGAGACCAGACCCTTCTGGACAAGGCAGTATTCACATGGATGAGTGGTAGCTAAAGGTTGAAAGACCCGTAGCAGTTTCCTATGAGGCAAGGGGAGAGGAGTTCTCAGTGTTGGAGGAAAGGGGCAATCAAGATATCTGGTAGAGGGGCTGACCTGGTGGCGCAGCAGTTAAGTGTTCACGTTCCACTTCTTGGTGGCCCAGGGGTTCGCTGATTCGGATCCTGGGTGCAGAAATGGCACTGTTTGGCAAAAAGCCATGCTGTGGTAGGCATCCCATGTATAAAGTAGAGGAAGGTGGGCATGGATGTTAGCTCAGGGCCATTCTTCCTCAGCAAAAAAGAGGAGGATTGGCAGCAGATGTTAGCTCAGGGATAATCCTCCTCCTCAAAAAAAAAGATATCTGGTAGAATAGGGGTTTCTCCTGCTCAAAGATTTTGTCCAATAATCTTCTTTCTGAAAGTCAAATGTTACCAGGAGGAACTCAAAATCTAACCATTTTTTGTTGTGATTTCCAGCATAAATGTTTTCTGATACAGGAAAGATGCAAGATGCGATTGGTAGAAATATCCCTTGAAAACAAACTCTAGGCATAAATTGAGTCATCTTACTGTTTCTTCATGAAAGATTTTTTAAAATCTTGATTGTATAGTTACAGCTTAATTTTTTTGTTTTGTTTTAAGATACTTTCAATAAGTCCGAGAATATTATTTTACTTAAGAACTTTTTTGGCTAAGAATAATGAAAAAAAATTCTAGTTCTAGGGGAATTCTAATACGGTCTGAAAATCTGAGAAGGCTTATTTGTATGACTCACCTTTAGTTACATTAAGTAACTGAGGGTCAGAGAGGTTAAGTAAATATTCCAATATTACAGAGCTGGAAGGTTTTAAGGTAGCTTCAGTTGAGCGCAGAATTTATCAGAGCTTGTATTTTACAGGTTTTTGAAACAACACTGCAGGCAATATTATGACTGAACGTTTATATTCCTTGGTTAATCAATTCTGCTTGATTCTTCACAAACTCCATCAGATCTACCCCTTCCTCTCTATTCTCAAAGCCATCATCCCTGGATTATAGCTATTACAATTCTAGCAGGTCTTCTGTCTTCTAGTCTCTCTTTCTTTTTCTCTTTCAGAATTAAAGTCTATATCTATTGTAGAAACTAAAATAATCCTTCTCAAACTTTATTTTCATCAGCCCAACCCCTTACTCAGTCTACTTGGTGTCATATAAAGAGGGTAACCCTCCAGATATCTCAGTTTTCCCAGGACAGTCCTGATTTGTACACGTCATCCCAGAATAATTATTAAATGCCCCTTTCACTCTTCAAAATGTCTAGGTTCGGATAATAAATTAGATGGTTTCCCTCCATATAACTCATTACTTCCAGATACCTTACTTCATGTCTCTTAGCTACAATTCCTCTGCCTCCCACAAGCTACTCCACTCATTGTCCTCCTATACAAAAACTGATATCATGTAACTTCACATTGCCTTTGTATACTAACTGTGTCTCTTCTGATCGCTCCTTTACATAGAACTCATTCATTCAACAAAAACTTGGCGAGTGCTTACTCTGTGCTGGGCACTGTTCTAAGTGCTGGAGTTAGAGCAGAAACAGGATGGTCAAGGTTTCTGCTATCATGGAGCTCCTATATGAGAAATCCCTTCAGCGCTTTCGTGAGTACTACTGTATTTGCTCACATATTTACTCTCTTGGCTCATTGTCTTCTTTCTGGTATCCCACCGTGTTGAAAAATAAATAAGGAAAAATGGAAATATGGTCCTTTCCATCTCTAAGTTCTCCTTCCGGGTACACAGACAGGATCTGGCAACTGTTGTGATTTGAAAGGGCCGCCTCGTATGCCAATGGGAGGGTCTCAATAGGGAGCTCCATGCTGCTAGCAGCTGTGGCAGTGGGGGCCTGCACCCTGAGGACTACATTACGAAAGCATGATCCTCTTTCTGGAGTTCAAAGGAAGCAACATATATACATGGTTGTCACAAACATGGTTTGCAACGTTATGAATCTAATTAAGCATCGTGTCTGACCCTGCTCTCCCACCCACACACAACTCTTATGCTTTAAGAACAAAAATCTAGATGAAAGTATTTGACTAAGGAGAAAATAAGAAAGAAGCAGGAGAAAAATCTAGATTCAAAAGAAAACTTTGCAACCTATGGCCTTGCAACTTTGCATCAGCACTACTTTAGCTGGTGGGTTTGAGTCCAAGTGAGAAATCCATGTCGATGAAAACTGCACATTCCTCGTTGTTTACTTAATTCCACCTCTATACATGCATTTTAATGGGAAAGTATGCGTGGGGGTGGTGGACAAGAGAAATTAGGGAGGTGAAAGGGGTGTATTCACTCATGCTCACGTAATTTTGCAAGCGATTTGTGTCGCTTCACGCTTTGTCATTTCTTTGTTTCAACTTCAAACAGTTCAAGGGCGGGAACTATACTTTCTAATGGATTACTGCCTTCACCTGATCTAATTGGTGTCTACTATCTGATGGGCATCTTGCTAGGTTGTAGGACACAGCAGTGAATAGAAAAGACAAAAATTCCTTTCCTCATTATTGGCCACAGCATCTCCCATAATGTGCCCGCCAGTGAGCAAAGGTCTTGACCCAAGACTCCACACAGGAATGAAGACGCTTGGGCAAGAAGGAAAGGGACTGTTGTTGTTAACCATTTTCTATATTTGTTTCTGAGATTAAACTGATGTTTAATTTGAAAGACTAGTTTCCCTCCTCTTTGACCATCCCTCTAATATTCTTAGCTTCTCAGCAAAGTTTTATATAAGTTGGTAAGGGGCTCTATCTGTAAAGTGTGGTTAGGTTCATTCTAATTCGATTTCCCTAACTAAAATAATAGTAAGAAGGCTATAGGAAGGGGGAGAGTGGGTCTGGGAAGAAAAGTAACATTTATTGAGTATTAACTTTGTTCAGACCCTATGCTAAGTCCATTACTTATGTCAGTTAATAATAAAACTCGTTATTCATCACAAGGAGATTGTCAAGCTTGAAGAAATGGCAACCACTTCTTTCAGGTTTTAAGGCAACAAACCAAGACACCCTTTAAAACAAATTCAAGTGTATGTGTCGTCACGTTTGGTAACATTAATGAGTCTTTGTAACTTCACTTATGTTATTTTGTATTTCTCAGGTTAATATAATTTGGAAGTATGGAATCCATTTGAAAGTGGGGACTTCTCTTCTAAGAAAATGGATTATTCAGAATGATTCTACAAATGTGGTAGATTAACAGCAAAATAATTTGAGTAACCTTCATCATCTGGCACAATAAAAAATATTCAGAAGGGTAACTACAGATTATGTTCAAACTGTTAGAATAAATTGGAAATGCAATGCTCAATTGGAGGTGGCTTATGGCAATGGTTGCATCATATGGTCAGCTAATTAATTTCTTAGAGGTTTCTGGAAAATAGGTACGAGGCATTCCAGAAAATGAAGGCACAGATCGTAAGGTTCTGTGCATCTCACTTGCGTTTACTTTACATAGTGAGCACTCTCACTCCTGTCACCACTTCTTTCTGTGTTCAACATCTCTCTCACCCTTAACTGCCCAGAGGTCCCTTCAACCCCAGTCATTGTCATATTTAGCTCTACCCTTCTAGGCTTTAGGCTGGGCATAGCAAACTGAAAAGTCTGCAAGAGCTCCACAAATCGCACAATAAAGTTGTACCTGGTATAAGAGATGTGGGGAGGGTTGGGACGGTGGTAAGGCAGAGCAGATGCCGTTTTGAACAGGGCAGCTACCATGTCGCTCCAGGTGGCTATTGCTATGCAAGGATGCTAGCCCAGTGCTTCTACATCTGCTTTTTCAAGAGAAACTAAAAATTTACACGTTCATTTGAATTCTCCCAATGTTTAAGTATTACCCACTTTTCCGCCACGACACTACTTTTTCCATCTGCTTCACTCCCCACCCACTCCTACCCACCCAGACAAATACAAATCTACCTGTTCTGTGTTTCTTTTCTTCAGATGCTGCTGGGTAATCCCATTCACTAATTCTTGTTAAAGTATTTACCATTGACAATGTTTTAGTTTTAGTGTGCCTTCAAAACTGTTTGGATTTAGATTGGGGCTAATGCTTTACTTAGGAAGGAATTGATACCTAAAGGTAAGTGGCTATTAGGATAGGTAGCTGTCTTGAAGGAGGGGTGACTATGGATCTTCTCAAATCATAAGATAGATAAGCTGATGACCTCTGCTGATATGTTAAGTAGACCAGCTCCAGGCTAGTGTTATAGAGGGTGTCAACTGAGCTCCATTCAGTTCAGAACACACTTAACTGAGAGTGTACTATGTGCCAATCAGGATTTTTTTCTTGAAAACCTTTAACTCTGTTTTTTTCCAAGAAAAATGCCTTTTTGTGGAGGGTGGAACTTCAGTAAAAAACATGGTAAGTGTATCGGTCAGCTAGAGCTGCCATAACAAAATATCATAAACTTGGTGGCTTGAACAACAGAAATTTATTTTCTCATAGTTCTGGAAGCTAGAAGTCCAAGATCAAGGTGCAGCATAGTCAGTTTCCAGTGAGAGCTCTCTTCTGGCTTGTAGATAGCCACCCTCCCTGTGTCCTCTCATGTTCAAGGTGGGGTGGGGGAGAGCAAGCTCTTTAGCGTTTCTTCTTATAAGAGCACTAATCCCGTCATGAGGACCCCACCCGCATGACCTCATCTAAACCTCATCTAATTATCCATCTAATTATCTCCCAAAGGCCCCCATCTCCAAATACCATTAAATTGGGGGTTAGAGCTTCAAAATATGAATTTGAGGGGACACAATTCAGTCCATAGCAGTAGATGGTACATAGTATTGAAGATAGGGTTATTTATTTAAACTCTTAATTTCCCAATATATGTTATTCATAAACAGAAAAAATTAATATGCATTAATGAGCTATATTCTAGCTTTTAATAATTTTGTCATTTAAATTTAAAAAGACCAATTTGTCCCCCAGAATTGAGGTTTTTTCCTAGAAAGAAACAGTAAATATGCTGGTTTTCTTATTTTTGTTTCTTTTACTTTCTCTCTTGATCAGTCATTCTGAATCTATATTCATGGAAGAATTTAACCAGTACACAGAATGAAGTCTATGGATGAATTAATAGTCCTTTAGCAACCATAGATGCTTCTCAGGTTATAATTTTAGATATTATTGACATTTTATTTCCTAAAAAAGGAAATTTTTGAGTCCGTAGTTAGAGAAAGGTCAAGAATGAGGTAAAGACAACTTGAAATTTTGACACCTCAACCTGCAATAAGAAAATCTACCAACAGAACAGTAACTAGCATATTAAGTTAAATCCCCTTCTGTCTCAGTTTGAATTCAATATGTTTTCAAATGGTCAACCAAAAAACATTAGGCAATTACTATGAGCATAATCTAATGCTCGGTACCACAAAGTAAATAAAAGCAGAGTAAGGCACAGTCCCTGTTCTCAAGGAGTTTGAAGTCCATCTGGGGAAAAGAATTCATACGCATAGAATGCTTAGAGAACCAGTCGATTCGAAATCTTGTGGTGCAGACTATCAAAGCAAGAGGAGCTCTGAAAAGCATATAGTCAAACTGAGCTTACGTAGACAAAATGGCTACAAATCAGGATGACTGACAACACCAAATGTTGGCAAGGATGGGAAGCAAACTGAACTCTCATCCATTGCTGGTGGGAGCATAAAATGGTACAAATACTTTGGAGGAAAGTCTGGTAGTTTCTTATAAAACTAAACATAATGGGTGGACCTTGAAAATATCATGCTAAGTGAAATAAGCCAGACACAAAAGGACAAATATTGTATGATTCCACTTATATGAGTTACCTAGAATAGGCAAATTCATAGAGATAGGAACTAGAGTAGAGCTTACCAGGGGCTGGCGGTGGAAGGGACGGGGAGGAGAATTATTGTTTAATGGGTACAGTGCTTCTGTTTGGGTTGATGAGAAAAGTTTTGGGAAGGGATAGTGGTGATGCTTACACAACATTGTGAATGTTCTTAAAATGCCACTGAATTGTAAACTTAAAAATAGTTAAAATGATCAATTTTGTGCTTTGTGTATTTTGCCATGATAAAAAAAAATCACATGCACAAAAAGAATGGAATAGGAAAAATCAGAGCACATCACCAAAAAAAACCAAAACCCTAAACATGTACCACCCCCGTTACTCAGCAATTTCAATTCTAGGTATTTATGTAAGAGAAATAAAACCATATTTCTACAAAAACAGTTGTACAAGAAAGTAGCTTTGTTTATACTAGCCCAAACCTGGAAACAGTTCAAGGTATTCATCAAGAGGAAAATGTATAAACAATGTAATATTACTCAGCAATAAAAACAACATAGATTAATCTCAAATGCATTATGCAGAATGAAATAGATTTACACTGAAGAGTATCAAACTGTATGATCCCATCTATTTAAAGTCTAAAAAAGAAAACTAATTTATGGTAGAAATCCTCACAACGATTTTGCCTCTGCTGGAACTGAGGATGGGAATTGACTATGAAGAGGCATGAGGGAACTTTTTCAAGGGATGGCGATGTTCTATATCTTGATGAGATTTTGGGTTACACGGGCATATACATTTGTCGAAACTCATCCAGTGACACAATTACCATTTGTGTATTTCATCCTGTATAAGTTTTACCTACCAAAAAGAACCAAAACCAAATATTGAACTCTGGTTAATAATATACTTACTGAAGTTTTTAGGGGTGAAGTAAACTGATGTCTAAAACTTACTTTGAAATGCATCCAAAAATAAGATGGGTTAATGGATGATGGATAGAAGGATGGGCAGATGGATAGAAGTGTGACAAAGCAAATAGAACAAAATGTTAATTGGTTGTAGCAGATAATTGGTGATATATGGCTATTCACTTTCCACTTTCCTGCACGTTAGAAAATAGTGTTCACGGAGTGAGTGTAAACTTAAGTGGGGCTTGCAATGTGGGAAACTTTTTTATTTGTCTAAGGGAGAAGAACCATCATTGTCTGGAGGGGGGAGTCACAGGGAACAATGGCTCACTTAATAGAATCAAAAGGAATGGAATGGTCATGGAGTGTGGAAACTGGTATGATTGGAACAGAGGCTGTGTGTTAGTGAAAAATAAGTTTGGATACATATCATGGGCCAGATTGCGGCAAACTTTAAAAAACAAGGTCAGGGAATATAAACTTATTGAGGACATTTAGTAAGATCTTCACAGGGCAATGGCTTGTTGTAAATGGTATCATAGGAGGATCATTCAGCTGGTAGTTTTCTGGATAGATTGCACCAGAGAAAGCCTGTAGTGAGGCAGCTTGGCTACATAGCTGTGGCCCCAGTACAGACATGAAGTGATAAAGGCATAGCTAGGATGGAAGCAGTGGGAGTACTGTTCATCTTTAAGCTATGAATTCATGGTTACCATAGCCATGGCTGTATATATCTTAAATTCATTTCAAGAATTTTAGGGAGGGCTATAACATTTTTTTAAGAGAATGGATTTACATGAAGATGCATCATTTATTATAAACCTCTTTTAGTTGATATCAGGTGAGGTACCTGGTTAAAATGTTCTTGACTAAAATGATGAGGAACAGAATTTGAAAGATCTCTCTCTCTCTTTTTTTTTCTCCCCAAAGCCCCCCTACATAGTTGTATATCCTAGTTGTAAGTCCTAGTTCTTCTATGTGGGATGCCGCCTCAGCATGGCCTGATGAGTGGTGCATAGGTCCATGCCCAGGATCCAAACCGGTGAACCCGGGGCGCCGAAGCGGAGCATGCGAACTTAGCCACTCGGCCATGGGGATATGAAGCAATATAGAATAGAAACTCTATACCTGAATGATTTATTATAATAATAGAGGATGGAGAAGAACCTAGTAAGGGCACAGAGCTGTTAGGACTTAAAGTTGGACGCATTGGGATGTATTTTAGTAAACTAGCTATTGGAATCCTGTATGTTGTAGACCATGAGACAAAAAGGAAGAAGTTGACTGTGAAATGACTTGAGCACATAAAAAAGGCCTGTAAAGAGGCCAGAGTGGAAGTAGCAACAAGAGATCTTAACTATCCAGCGATAGACTGGCAGTATTAAGTAGAAAAGACAGAAGTAGAAGATTTTTACAGCTTTGGAACGTGATTGCTTTTTGACTTAATATGTATGTTGCCCACTAAGATAAGCATGATGTTAAGCAATGTATGGCTGAATACCTACAAATGCATTGAAGGATATTGTGTTTTAGTGGTTATCTTTCTAGAGGTGACTAGGAGAGGACTCTAACAACTGGTTTATTCGAAAAAAAAAATACTGAGTAGATGAGCAGAAGGGTTTGGAAAGTGGTGATGAGAATGGTCAGACGCAGGACAAGTGGCCAGCTTTTGATGCATCTAGGATCAAGAAAAATAAAGATAACAGTCTTTATAGATAGAAAAGCAGTTAGAGAAAGCATACAGAAGCATACAAAATTAATGAGAAAGGGTATTGTAGCCACTGTGACTAAACAGGAAACTAAGATTAAAATAAATATGCAATATTTTCAAAGAAGAAAAATCAGAGCGACGGGCAAATGATGATTACAGACTGCTAAATTGCCTTGCTGATTCTTTGGTTTCTTACATTTATCATTAAAAAAACTATCGTGTGCATGTGTGTGGGCAGGGGGATCACTGCTCTTTCTGGAGCAGGAAAAGAAGGATGATCACATCTGGAGTGAATGGAAAGAGAAAGGTCAAAGCTCGTCTGGGGCTCACCGGCTGCGAGGTAGGACACCAGTCAGGGACTGCGGGAACCGTGTTCCTCAGCCTCCAGGTGGTTCTGCCTAATGAAGAGATCAATTCATCAAGCCACAAACAAACCAAAACAAACATAAGAAAGGAACCCGAGCACGGCCAAGACTAAGAAGATAGGGATTGTCCAACTCCACCTTAGAGATTTATACTTTCTGGAAAACAGTGAATTTCTTGGCAGCTCACAAATTCCACATGTTGGGAAGGCTTTAAATGTATTTGATTTGCTCAGAAACAGGTGTAATCCATCAAAAACAACCAGGCCATCTATTGTAAGTTGAGAAAAAGAGAAGTGTGAGAAAAATCCTCAAAGCAAATGAATGCCAGTGTTGGCAAGAAAATCTCCCTGGTCACATCTGTAGTTACAGCTGAGTAAGTACTAGCAATTTCTTGATACATGTGATTTCACCTGTCAAAGAAACTAAATTGGAAATCTCAGTGTAGGTTTCAGGCTCTCTTTGGAAGACACTGAATTCAGAAACTGATGGATGAATTACAATGATCGAAAATAAACATGTTGAAAGAGTTTATATACGTTCGAATTGTACCTATTTGCCTTTGGTCACAACCTAAAGTGTATTTTTCTAATTTTTAAAAATACTTAATTGTTCTCTCTACAAAAATAAAATATGATGTAAAGAGAAGGCAACAAAACACACAAAATTTTTACAGATTCAAGGTGTGTGAAGTACCAAAAGAGGAAGAGAAAATCAAATAATCCTATCCAGAAACAGCATAATAAACGAATCAATACAATTTATTCATTTTGTTTATCATAGAAGGATCAAGTTGGAAAAACATTAAATACGACCAATATATCACGATCAGTATGGATACTTGTTAAATAATAAAATTTTGCATTCTTTTCCATCACCTGTACAATATGCTATATTTGGTAAGCACAATACCTGATAATTTATGTAGAAAAATTGTTCAGATCATTTGGTAATGGAAAGAGTTACTCTGCATTCATAAATGCTTTGTGCTTGCATGCTGCAATGCTTTTCAAAATAGGAGAGTAGACCCATCAGGGTATATTACTTGGAGGATTGTTTCTCTCTATATTACAGCTAAGATCAGTCATAGCCCTACTCTTAATAAAAACAAGAATCTATTTTCTTCACTTCAGGCAGAACAGTGTTCTGTTCAGTAATATTCTGAAGTTTTATATAGACAACCACTAGGGAGCTTATATGATCCTTATGACCACAGTAAAGCTCATTTAATCAAGAAAAAATTGCTTAAAATTAGCCTTAGTTATAAGGTTAACCTGGAATTGAAAAAAGAATAGGGTTGGCATTGAGAGCCAAAACACATAATTAAGAAAGTTAAATGTGTTCCTACACAGACCAACCTTTCATGAAGATTTTTTTGAAACAACCAGCAGCTTCAAAAGTACTACAGGTAAAGAATTGGGAGAAAATGCATTAAGGGCTGGTAAGAGGTAGTAGCAGATTTTCTGAGATGTAAGAAATCTGATGAGTCAAATGTGGGTTCCAGCTTCAGAGAATGGCTAGGTCCTGGCACTTTGTTTGAAGTAAATAACCATTTACTGCCTTGGAATGATGACTTTGATCATCTTGAAAAATAGTCTGCAGAATCTAGAAGCAGAGAATAGGCTTGGTGAACCCAACATCTAGAGATGTGTGTTTGTGAACAATTCCACATGTTTCCTGCAGGTTTATTTTGTTCACATTAACGCCATAAATAATGGCTCTCTTTCTAACTTCCAGAATTCTCTAGAAGCCAAAACTAAAGAGAATTATAGCTTTAAAATAGGCATTCTGAACATGGGATATTAAAAAAAATTCCTGACTCTTGTGCCGATTAATTTATTACTTGAGGCATAAGTTTGATTATCTTTATCTTAATATACATAATAAGTGTTATTATTGGCCATAAAATTATGGTGGTTGATTGAAACTACTGAGTTTTGAAAAAAATTATTTGCTTCTGTGTTCAGGAAAGAAGGTAACCTCTCAGATATTTTTATCTATATTTCCCAAAGGAAGAGGAAAGACAAGAAGTATAATTTTGCATTGATAAATAAGTAGTGTTTATACTCCTGAACAGATAATTAGATCATTTATATCTGAAACAAATCTGAGCCAAAAAATTGCCAGCCTCAGAAAAATCCAGACGTTGAAGTAGAAGAAAGGATTTGGAGAATTATAACATTTTGATAGAACAAGTTGGGTGGGTACCAGAAATATACTTCTCTGATAGAATTTCCTTTCCCTCCTTCTCGTGGAGTGAGGAGTACCTCATCTCCTCATCTGGCTGGTGAAATTCGGAGAAATATCTGCCTTCTCAGTTCCGCTGTTTGGTGAAAAAGTCAGGGGACTGGTGTTAGAAAGTCTAATCGTGAGTGCAAGTTAAAGCCGGCGAGATTTACAACCATCACAGGTGATATTTTGATTCCTCTCTGACTCTGGTGCACATTGCTCAATTGGTTCAACATCTGTAAGAAGAGGATGGGCAGGATTGTGACTTTGAAGACCTTAAAAATCTTCTAAGAGGATGCCAGGGGCCCCAATAAATTTTCCAGGCCTTGTTCCTCTCTAGAAGCTTCCCTACCATCACACACTTACACTAGTCCTGGGAGGCAGTAGAGCGAGGTGAGTATAGTGAGCTTGGGTTTGGGAGTCCCATCTCCCTCTGATTCTTTTCTTCTGCCTTCTTCCATTTGTAAGGACCTTTGTGATTATATTAGAACCACCTGGTTAATCCAGGCTA
Organism: Equus asinus; assembly: GCF_041296235.1. Taxonomy (NCBI): domain Eukaryota; kingdom Metazoa; phylum Chordata; class Mammalia; order Perissodactyla; family Equidae; genus Equus; species Equus asinus. Next base: position 92,588,133 of record NC_091820.1, read on the forward strand.
CTCTTCCTGCCTCAAGATTCTTAAGCACATCTGCAAAGCCCCCGTTGCCATGTCACCTAACATATTCACAGGCTCAGAAAAGTAGGATGTGGACATCTTTGGGGACTGTTATTCTGCCTACCACAACAGGTAAAGACACTGAGGCCCAGGGAGGCGAAGTGACATTCTAACGTTCACAAACTCTGCATATTTGGAACTAAAGCTCATGTTTCCTGATTTCTAGGTCTCTGCTATTTCTATTATCCTTGACTGAAAAAATGATCTTATGTTTGGCTGTTTAGTAAATTGAGGACTGCTGTCAATATGGGGCTTATTCTACTGTCTACTCTTTTGACCCTTTCTTAGGGTTAATGGAAAGAACTTGGCACATTAGGAAGGGTGTGTGTTTTAGCTGCAGGAAGGATTAGCTATATCTATTCTACTGATTCAAGTACAAAAGGTCATAGGCTAGAGTAGTGGTTATAACATAACATCTAAGCTTTTCTAGGGCTATTAGAATATGCAAATCTAGTAATTGAAGAAACAGGGTTATCAAACTTAGAAGGTTAAAGGAGCAGACTCAAATGAGCTATAATGTCAACAAATTCGTAATTCCTCTGTTTAGAAGAGTGCCACTTGTCCTTTGAAATGCTTGTTTTCCTGAGAAATTGAGAATACTATTCCTGTTTTTCATGCAACTGAAAGAAAATTTGGTGAAGAATTCAAATAGAGTAAAGGGCACAGTCTCCATTCTTGTGGAGTTTGCAGTCTAACCATTTAATGCAAAACACAAAAGAAAGTCATAATTAGGGGAAAATTAAATAAAATCTCTGTGTGTTAATAGTTGTAAGTGTAACCGCTTCAGAGAAAGAGGGGCCTTACCGGTCTACAGTGGCTAGAGAAGGCTTCATGATAGACGTAGAATTAAATCTGGCCTTTGAATCAGTAATATAAACTAAAAATATTCACACCCTTTAACCCAGTAAATCCACTAATAAGAATCTAGCCAAAGGAATTAAAAATGCTGCAAAATACATCTTAGTGCGCCTTGTAATGGTGAAAAATTCTGAATGCCTCCCAAATAGAGAAATGGTTAAATAAATTATAGTACAGCAATACGTGGGAATAGTATATGGCTATTGAAATCATGTTTTTGAAGAATTACTCATGATTGAAAAATGCTTATGTTATACTGTTAAGCCAATAAAAAGGACAATACAAAACTATTTATACTATATTCATAAAGATTTATTATTTCAACAGTGAATCTTCTTTAAAAGTCAATAAAAGTCATTATTCTTCTAGTAGAAAAAGAGTGAGACAGACGCTTGCCTCAGAGACAACAAAGGCCAGGGCAGAGGCTGTCTTTCTTGCTGAGGAAGTACCTTCTGTAGCTGCTGGCTATCCCAGCTCCTCCACCTTTCCCCTGAGACTCCTTTAGGAAGAGCACTTAGGGCAGAGTCTTGTCACCACCCACTCCATGGACTATGGCAGGCTCAGTTTATTGAGGATAATCTGAATTAGAGCGAGGAAAATATAGAACACGTGAAAACACACCGGACTCTACCAGGAAATACACCAGACTCTAAAATGAGTGCCAGGTGTGAGATTCTGAAGATGTAACAATTCTTGCTTGGATGGTCAGGAGAAACACAGTGAGAGAGGAGGAGGGTAGTTGAGAGATACAGACAGATGGAGGGAGAGGTGACTGGGAGCCTGATATCGACAAGACAACATCATCAATCTGGTATTTGTACCATTTTCTGAGATCAGTCTGCAGGTATTCTTGGTCTCAGCTCAGATGAGTATAAGAGCACTATAAGACCTAACAATTCTACTCCTAGGTATCATGAGGTATACTTAAGAGAAATAAAAAAGTCCGCATAAAATCTTGTACACAAATGTTCATAGTGGCATTATCCATAATAGCAGAAGAGTGGGAAAAAAACCAATATTCATCAACTTTTGAATGGATCAATACAATTTGATATATCCATAAATGGAATATTATTCAGCAATAAAAAATAAGTAATCATATATGCTACAGCATGGGTGAACCTTAAAAATATTATGGTGGGTAAAAGAAGCCAGATGCAAAAGGCCATGGATTATGTGATCCCACTCATATCAAATGTCTAGAATAGGCTAATCCATAGAGAGAGAAAGTGGTTGCTTAGGGCTGAGCAGGGAGGGTGGCGGGAATGGGGATTCACTGCTCATGGGTATGGGGTTTCTATCTGAAGTGGAAAATTAGATTGTGATAATGGTTGCACAACTCTGTAAATTTACTAAAAAAACCCACATTGTACACTTAAAATGAGTGAATTTTATGGTTTATAAATTATACCTTTATAAAGCTATAAAAAAAAGCAGTTTATTAAGACTACTCTCTGGGTCTCCATGATAAGCCCATGATAAGTTGAGGGCTACCTGGCCCTCAAATAAGAAAACTTGAACCCCAATACTGGGTTTTTACAGCTAGAGGAATAGATAATGTTATTTCAGAGGACCTCAGACTACAAGGGTCCCCTTGGAGTGGAATTTTCCTATCCGACCTGTGTTCACTATAAAGCAGAGGTCTGGTGAGTGGTCTGGAGGGAGATGGGCTCTTGCCCACTTGAGTCATCATGTACCTGGGCCAGAATGCCTGGACAAGATGACCTAGGCCCAGCTCTAAGGGCAGAAGGAGAGAGAGGGGACGTGATGACTTAAGGCCCAGCTAAGCTACAAAAGGCTCGGGAGTCACTTTGGTGAGATCATCCTCAACCAGCTGCTGCAGTGTGGTGCTCTCTGTAGTTGGCTCTGACCAACCGTCCTCCATGGGCCGACCTCTGTGTGAGGGGTGAGGGGCAGAAGGCAGCGTTGTGCTAGAGCTGGCCCTTACCGCCTTGTGATAACCTATTGAGCAGAATCTCTTCCCAACTCCATGTTCAGTGACATCATAGCTTACAATCAGCCATAGTGGGGGTATTGACATCATGGAAATTGACAAATGTTACAAATTAAGGCTTTTGTTTTCAGAGAGTTAGTTGTTAAATGTTTAACGTGAACACACACATGTGACAACCAACAGGGGCCAAACATAGGTTTCATGCGTGTGTTCATGTGTTGGCAATCAATGTGCCATTGGCTCCTGCATTTAAGCAGAGGAGGTCTCTCTAGTTTTGTTGCTGTACATTGAAAGTCTTGAAGAATTAAGTGTAGGAAGGCTACTGGCCCGTGGTGCCTTTCAGGTTCTGGCTCTGAAGATTAAAGATCATGGCATTACTAGCAGCCTGAACCCTAGGGTAATGAAGACATATGAACATAGTGCAGGACTTTGAGTATCAGCAACAGCTGGTATAAAACCCTCCTGGAACATCTCTCCCTGCATTGACCTACTCCTTCCAAACCAAAGCAAATGGAGGAAGACTGGTTCAACGTTCCTAATTCCCAGATGCCTTTGATGGCCTTAATGTAGAAGCTCAGTTGCAATCTCATGAAGATGCACAGGGGAATGCTGCTGATTAGTGGCTTTAGAAGAACAAGGGATGTCTTCCTTTGTTAGGACGGAGCACAAGGACTGAGTCTGCATGGCAGAAATACAGACGGGAGTCAAAAAAGAGCACAGTGAATTGGCATGTGCAGGCTTTCTGAAATCCAGGCCACAGCAATGGCAAAGTCTTCTTCTGGTAGGTGGACAGAACCTTTAGCAAATTAGGTGTTGAGAGCCATGGAAAAATAGGTGAAAAAGCCTTCAAACTTCCTTGACCACCAACAGTGTTTTAGCCTAACGCCTCCTCCAGATGAGATAGGGCGATTAATGATTTTCATTCTCTTCTTTACATTTTTTTCTATATTTTACAAAATTTCCAAAATGAATATGCACTAACTTGATAATAAAATTGAAGTCATCTGAAAATAGGATTCTTTTTGCTGAGGCAGATTAGCCTTGAGCTAACATCTGTTGCCAATCTTCCTCCACTTTATATGTGGGTCACCGGTCCCCACTACGGTATGGCTGACGAGTAGTGTAGGTTCACGCCCAGGATTGAAACCTGCAAACCAGGCCACTGAAGCAGAGTGGGCTGAACTTAACTGCTTTGCCATGGGGCCAGCTCAGGAATATTTAAAAAAATTGGAATTTAGAATAAAGGAAATGGAACAGCATAAAGCAAACAAGGTTAAGGAGAGATTTGAAAGTCATGCAGACAAGTCAGGATTTAATAGTAATAGGGAGCTATTATGTAGTCTTCAGTAGTGGAGGGAAATATTTATGCTTTGATGGAAAACTATGCATTGTTTAGGGGACACCCTTCCAGTTTATCTGGTTCTAGCCTTTCATTGCTTTTGAGGTATTTCATAAGTGGGTAAATTGTAAAGAACTGATGGCAGTAATGCAAATGATTC